>NC_086015.1:167646363-168269318 GCF_028858775.2 Pan troglodytes
GAAGGCTCAGCCTTCAATTACTTTGATTTATGTCATCTCTTGATAGTAATCAGATTAAGCTTTGAGCCTGCAGGTGAGCATTAAATGATCAGTTTACAATACTGGGGGTCTTGGAGTAAAATTGGGTAGAACAATAGACCGTGAACACTTTGCAGCTTTTGACATTCATGCTGCATGTATTTCTCTATTTCAAAACAGGATACTACATGTGTTTTTTAGGACCCAGATCACTTTTCATTTTGAAAATATGATGCTCATATTTTTTCACATTTTAATGAGAAGACAAGCTATTATAAATTTAGACAAAATTTGTGGATTAATTAAAGTCATTCCAATCATAGCAAAATCATGACCTATTAACATCAGAGCATTTTTTATTTTCTTAAGTCTTCAATTAGAAACATTCAGAATCCACAAAACTCAAAGTCAATTTTGGAGTTGTTTCACATTTTCCAAAGTAGCAGTAAATATTTCCTCCCTTCAAATTGACTAGTTTTACATATTAGTACATACAAGATAGGACAAAAATCTTAGAAAAGTCTATTTACTCCTAAGCAATATCTAGTTATCAGTTAAGGTCTACATTCAAAAAACGTTTGAACAAACACATTCTGGTCACATAATAAGTGAATTATAATCTTTATTTTAACTCAAGTTTATAATGTAATAGTCAACTCATTTCTTTTTATAAAGGTATTCTTCATATATCAAGGCTTTCACAGTTTCCAGAGCCATACAAATGTACACAGGTGTTTTATTTGGTGACATACAGTTTATGCGAGCACTTCGTCAGAGGTCCTGAGTTCAAAAGACTTGTAATTTTTCCTATTATTTTTCACGAGCTAAAGCTATTTTCCCAGAACTACTTAGTTGTTCAACTACTCAGCCTCTCCATGCTCACAGCCTTGACTTTTTTCTCTTTTTTCGTAACTCCAATAACTTAAAGTATTGCGCAAATGAGTAATTGTTAAGCCACATACATTTGATTCTAGCTATTAAAATGAATGACATACAGTCTCACTCTTATCTGACTAAAAAGCACTCTTTTCATCTTGCAAAGAGAAAATATCTTTGTGTTACTTGACAATTCGTATGAGAGCCCTGTTTTAATAGAAGCACAAGACACATCCTTCCAGGTGTACATGCCTTTTTGAGAAATGATCAAATATAGTCAGCTATTAAATAGAAAATCAGCTCAAAGTTTTACAACTGTGCCTTTTAACATAAATGGCTTGAGCCTTTTACCCTTGCTGTTTGCTGTTCCTGAAAGGAGTCTGTACTTTTCATGGCTGGGCTCCTCCGTGTTATTCATGTCATAGAGATACACACAGACACACACATGTACACACAAAAAAATTGCTTCTCAGGTCCTAATCTGACTACCAAATTTATATTATATAATCTTTTTCTATTTTCTACAATCCATTGAAATTGTCTCACACTTGCATTTATTTGTTCATACTTTATTTTTTCTCTCTACTACTACTTCCCATCATAGGAACAAGGGCTTTAGTTGTTCTTGTTCACCACAAGTTTGCCAACCATCTTCCAGAGCACCAGGCACCTTAGAGACACTTAATATTTATTGAATAAATGTGAATAAGGGTATATTATCCAATTGTATGAGTTTCAGTTTCCTCAGCTGGAAAATGGTGGTAAAGAAAATGTCTCTATCACATGATGGTTGTGAAGATTTAACAAGATATTACATCCAGGAAAAATGTTATTTGTCATTAATGATACATGTTGCAGAGTGAATGTTCAAGTGATTGTTCTCAGTGCACATGTAGAACTAGTTGCTCTCCACACAGTCATCATTAAACACTGTCCAGGAACGTTGTTTTTGAACGTGTGGGGGTCTATAGACTACACATCAGAATCACCCTAGCTACCTTTCTCCATCTATGACTCAGTCTAAGAATGAAGAAAAGGAACTGTGTCTTTTTAAACAAGACCACTGGGCTACTTTATGTGCAGTAGAGTTTGAGAACCGCTATCCTATATACCTTGATACCTGAACTAATGAATCTTCTAGGAATAGATTCTTTTGTAATACATTCAATCCTGTTAAATGGGAAAAAAACATCTTATCAATCATGAGCTTTGAGGTTTGTACCTATTCATGAAACTTCTCTTTGTTCCCACTCAGGTGACAGTAAATCTGTGTAACTATTTTTTTTTCACTCTACCTACTTATTTATTTATTTTATTATACTTTAATTTCTAGGGTACATGTGCACAATGTGCAGGTTTGCTACATATGTATACATATGCCATGTTGGTGTGCTGCACCCGTTAACTCGTCATTTACATTAGGCATATCTCCTAATGCTATCCCTCCCCCTGCCCCCACCCCACAACTGTTCCCAGTGTGTGGTGTTCCCCTTCCTATGTCCAAGTGTTCTCATTGTTCAATTCCTACCTATGAGTGAGAACATGCAGTGTTTGTTTTTTTGTCCTTGGGATAGTTTGCTGAGAATGATGGTTTCCAGCTTCATCCATATCCCTACAAAGGACATGAACTCATTTTTTATGGCTGCATAGTATTCCATGGTGTGTATGTGCCACATTTTCTTAATCCAGTCTATCATTGATGGACATTCGGGTTGGTTCCAAGTCTTTGCTATTGTGTATAGTGCCACAATAAACATACGTGTGCATATGTCTTTATAGCAGCATGATTTATAATCCTTTGGGTATATACCCAGTAATGGGATGGCTGGGTCAAATGGCATTTCTAGTTCTGGATGCTTGAGGAATCGCCACACTGTCTTCCACAATGGTTGAACTAGTTTACAGTCCCACCAACAAAAGAGCCTGCATTGCCAAGTCAATCCTAAGCCAAAAGAACAAAACTGGAGGCATCACGCTACCTGACTTCAAACTATACTACAAGGCTACAGTAACCAAAACAACTTGGTACTGGCACCAAAACAGAGATATAGACCAATGGAACAGAACAGAGCCCTCAGAAGTAATACCACACATCTACAGCCATCTGATCTTTGACAAACCTGACAAAAACAAGAAATGGGGAAAGGATTCCCTATTTAATAAATGGTGCTGGGAAAACTGGCTAGCCATATGTAGAAAGCTGAAACTGGATCCTTCTCTTACACCTTATACAAAAATTAATTCAAGATGGATTAAAGACTTAAATGTTAGACCTAAAACCATAAAAAACCCTAGAAGAAAACCTAGGCAATATCATTCAGGACATAGGCTTGGGCAAGGACTTCATGACTAAAACACCAAAAGCAATGGCAACAAAAGCCAAAATTGACAAATGGGATCTAATTAAACTAAAGAGCTTCTGCACAGCAAAAAATCTGTGTAACTCTTTAAATGATGTTGAAATCTTTGAAAATTACTTATTTTGAAACTACCATTTCTGTAGCTTTTTCATTGCTTATTCTTGCCTTAAACAGCAAACTTTTTCTCTGTCCAAACCCAGAATGATTTCTACCTTCTTTAAGGCTTTCTCCATATTAAAATAGTAACAAACAAAACAAAACAAAAATTCTCCTGTTCGTCTTTACACTTGACATTTTTTATTATTCTTTAACAAAAATAAGCATAAGAGTTAACATAGAAACATTATGCCTTTTATCTTTAATAATAACATAAATAAATAAATAAGTTTTTTTCCAAAGAAAAAGAACCACAGTCAACAACATATTGACAGACAAATAATTTGTTATGTGGAGGATGGATGTGGAACGTTCTCATGCAATCAAATCAAGACTAATTCTTAGACAAATTAAATTTAACTTTTTTAAAGAGAATCTGGAAGACATTAGATTCTGTAAAAGAAAGAAATATATAGTTAAGAGTTAGAGGGCATGTAATATAAATGGTGATGGTCTCAAAAAGGAGAAACTATTTGTATTAAAGGCATCTGCATCATTTATTTCACAGCTAAACTTACTCTGTCACCTCACCCTGCCCAAAGAACATTTGTGCAAAATTTTGGAAATATATTTGTCTTTTTCCCTCCTTTTAAACAATATTTCAGTAATATATACACAACCCACCTAAATTTCACTTTCTAGAACACATCTGTAAGCCTTTTTTATTACCTATGATCATTCCCTTTCTTGGGGTGGGAATATCACTGAAATGTTGAAATTCATGAGCCTTATTAATGGAGTTCCAACTAAAGATAAAGTCACCACACTGCATAGTGTCTTCGCTACCACGTAGCAAGGCCCATCTAAGGTCTTTTGTGTTTTACTGGAGCTCAGTGACAATTTTATTTCTGAGAAAAACTCAAGAAATACAGTTATTATTAACATCAATTGTAATATATTAATATTACTCAGAGCTTATAATACATTAATAAATATAGCTAAATTTTATACTTAATAAGGACTGGGTATGCAAATACTATACAGCTTTGTGTCATATGCATCTTCTTGTATGTCTTACCTCTGGTGCATTTGATGCATAAAAATCATGTTTATTGTTATGCATAAAATCATTATGTGATATATATTTTGAATTTTATACTTTTTAAAGTGCCCTATGTTAATAATTTATTAACCTTATGATTACAAACCCTGTTTAGTAACAAGAAAATGTAATTTTCTACCAAGAGCATAGATCTGGGACACTAATTTAGACTTGCAGTTCCAAATTCAGGTTTGTTGTTTTTTGTTTTTCTCATTTCACTCTGTCCCTAGTTGTTGGTTTGGTATTTCACTTAATCAGCAACATATGACTTGTTTTTGCTAATGTTTATTTTTTTGAAGAACATTTTCTTTTAATGTACAACTCTAATTATATAAGTTAAATAAGAGATATAAAGTACTGGTTTCCTTTTCTATATGATGAAAGAGCTATTTTTTTTCTGTTACCTATACTGCATGTATTTATAGTTTTAGTATTTTTTTTTAAAAAATTTGTTGCTCTTTCTCATTCCCTAAATTGAATATTATCATGGAAGATTGACCATAAACTATACATGAATGAAATCTCAATATCTTAGCAGGCTAATGAAACAATAACTTAATTTCCTCTGGAATAATTATTATACTACTTAACATGTTACTTAGAAACATATTCTCAGATTACACATATACTTATGCAATGTTTTTCTAAGTATTTCAAGTTGTATAACATAATTGTCAAACTATGTTAAATTGTCATTATGAGTTACATAATTGGGAATTATAATTTTTGCATAGAAATGTGAGACTATCATAATAGAAATTTAATTTAGGCTAAAACATTCATCTGTTTTCCCATAAGATAGACTCAATAAATATGTTATGTTTTTAATTTGTTTGTGGTAATCAACAACTAAATTTGAGTAATAACAACAGAAATCAGTTTTTTTTAAAGACTAATGTTTTCAGTCTCAGCAATAGCATGGATATGTGAAGGTGATTTATGTAACAGCACTGCTTAGGTAATGTATAACCAGGAGTTACAAAGTAAACATGTTTCTCTGGCCACAGGAAAAAAAAAAAAAACACAATCCATATTCACCTATGTTCTACTTAGGAGAGGTCTTTCCTGTTTTCTGCCTGGATTTCTCTCAGTTCTATGCTCTGGGATGGTAGATGGTTCTTCCAGTTTCAGAAATAGATTTCCCAATTAAGTTAAAGTTTGTTATATCTTTTGTTTTTATTTATGCTGTACGATATCATTAATTACAGATCATAAGTTATATTGTTAGTTTTCCTCATTGATGCATGTATGTGTGTGTGTGTGTGTCTGTGTGTATGTGTGTCTGTGTGTATGTTGGGAAGACATGCTGGAATACTCTGGTTTAACCTTGTTATCCTCGAGAAATCCAGAAGCCCTTTTCTCATTCTCCCCTGAGCCCAAACCAATCAGGCTTTTGGTGTGATTACTTTGTTTTTATTATTTTTCAAAATATTATTTTGGATTTAGGGAGTACATGTAATGATTTGTTACATTGATATTACATGCATAATGGTGAAGATTGGGCTTCTAGTAGACCCATAACTAAAATATCTAACATTATACTCAATATGTAATTTGTCAACCCTCCCCCTCCCCCACCCTCTCCCTTTGTGGAGCCACCAATGTTCATTATCTTCATTTTATGTACATGTGTACTCCTTGTTTAGCTTCCACTTGTAAGTGAGAACATACGATATTTTATTTTCTGCTTCTGAGTTAGTTCATGTAGGATAATGGCCTCCAGCTCTATCCACGTTGCTGCAAAGAAAATGATTTTATTCACTTTTATGGCTGCATAGTATTCCATAGTGTATATATACAATATTTTCTTTAGACAGTCAGCCTTTTGTGGATATTAAGTTGATTCCATGAGAAATTTGCAATTGTGAATAATGCTGTGATAAACATATGAATGCAGGTATCTTAAATATAATGATTTCCTTTCCTTTAGGTAGATATCCAGTAGTGGGATTGCTGGGTCAAATGGTAGTTCTATTTTTACTTCTTTGAGATATCTCTATACTGTTTTCCATAGAGGTTGAACTAATTTACACATCCACCAACTTGTATAAGCATGTCCTTTTCTCTGCATTCACACCAACACCTGCTGTTTTTTAACTTTCTATTAAAAGCCATCTGGGCTGGTTGCAGTGGCTGAAAACTGTAATCCCAACACTTTGGGAGGTCAAGGCAGGAGAATCCTTGAGCCCCGGAGCTCGAGACCAGCCTGGAGAACACAGTGAGAACCTGCTTCTACAAAAGAAAAATATACAAAATTAGCTGGGCATGGTTGCACACACCTGTAGTTCTAGCTACTTGAGAGGCTTAGGTGGGAGGATCACTTGAATCTGGGAGGCTGCAGTGAGCCATGATCATCCCATTGCACTCCAGCATGGGCAACAGAGTTATACCCTGTCTCAATAATACATATAATAATAAAATAGTCATCCTGTCTGGTATAAAATGATATCTCCTTGTGATTTTAATTTTCATTTCTCTGATGATTAGTGATGTTGAGCATTTTTATCATATATTTGTTGGCCATTTGTATTTCTTCTTTTGAGAAATGTCTGTTTATGTCTTTTGTGCAGTTTTTAATGAGGTTGTTTCTTTTTTTTATTTTTTTTTTATACTTTAAGTTTTAGGGTACATGTGCACAACGTGCAGGTTTGTTACATATGTATACATGTGCCATGTTGGTGTGCTGCACCCATTAACTTGTCATTTAACATTAGGTATATCTCCTAACGCTATCCCTCCCCCCTCCCCCCACCCCACAACAGGCCCCAGTGTGTGATGTTCCCCTTTCTGTGTCCATGTGTTCTCATTGTTCAATTCCCACCTATGAGCGAGAACATGTGGTGTTTGGTTTTTTGTCGTTGTGATAGTTTGCTGAGAATGATGGTTTCCAGCTTCATCCATATCCCTACAAAGGACATTAACTCATCCTTTTTTATGACTGCATAGTATTCCATGGTGTATATGTGCCACATTTTCTTAATCCAGTCTATCATTGTTGTATATTTGGCTTGGTTCCAAGTCTTTGCTACTGTGAATGGTCCTGCAATAAATATACGTGTGCATGTGTCTTTATAGCAGCATGATTTATAATCCTTTGGGTATATACCCAGTAATGGGATTGCTGGGTCAAATGGTATTTCTAGTTCTAGATCCCTGAGGAATCACCACACTGACTTCCACAATGGTTGAACTAGTTTTTAGTCCCACCAACAGTGTAAAAGTGTTCCTATTTCTCCACATCCTCTCCAGCACCTGTTGTTACCTGACTTTCTAATGATCGCCATTCTGACTGGTGTATCATGGTATCTCATTTTGTTTTTGATTTGCATTTCTCTGATGGCCAGTGCTGATGAGCATTTTTTCATGTGTCTTTTGGCTGCATAAACGTCTTCATTTGAGAAGTGTCTGTTCATATCCTTTGCCCACTTGTTGATGAGCTGTTTGCTTTTTTCTTGTAAATTTGTTTGAGTTCATTGTAGATTCTGGATATTAGCCCTTTGCCAGATGAGTAGATTGCAAACAGTTTCTCCCATTCTGTAGGTTGCCTGTTCACTCTGATGGTAGTTTCTTTTGCTGTGCAGAAGCTCTTTAGTTTAATTAGTTTAATTAGTTTAGTTCCCATTTGTCAATTTTGGCTTTTGTTGCCATTGCTTTTGGTGTTTTAGACATGAAGTCCTTGCCCATGCCTATGTCCTGAATGGTATTGCCTAGGTTTTCTTCTAGGGTTTTTATGGTTTTAGGTATAACATTTAAGTCTTTAATCCATTTTGAATTAATTTTTGTATAAGGTGTAAGAGAAGGATCCAGTTTCAGCTTTCTACATATGGCTAGCCAGTTTTCCCAGCACCATTTATTAAATAGGGAATCCTTTCCCCATTTCTTGTTTTTGTCAGGTTTGTCAATGATCAGATAGTTGTAGATATGTGGCATTATTTCTGAGGGCTCTGTTCTGTTCCATTGGTCTATATATCTGTTTTGGTACCTGTATCATGCTGTTTTGGTTACTGTAGCCTTGTAGTATAGTTTGAAGTCAGGTAGCGTGATGCCTCCAGCTTTGTTCTTTTGGCTTAGGATTGACTTGGCAATGCGGGCTCTTTTTTGGTTCCATATGAACTTTAAAGTAGTTTTTTCCAATTCTGTGAAGAAAGTCATTGGTAGCTTGATGGGGATGGCATTGAATCTATAAATTACCTTGGGCAGTATGGCCATTTTCACGATATTGATTCTTCCTACCCATGAGCATGGAATGTTCTTCCATTTGTTTGTATCCTCTTTTATTTCATTGAGCAGTGGTTTGTAGTTCTCCTTGAAGAGGTCCTTCACATCCCTTGTGAGTTCGATTCCTAGGTATTTTATTCTCTTTGAAGAAATTGTGAATGGGAGTTCACTCATGATTTGGCTCTCTGTCTGTTATTGGTGTATAAGAATGCTTGTGATTTTTGCACATTGATTTTGTAACCTGAGACTTTGCTGAAGTTGCTTAGCTTAAGGAGATTTTGGGCTGAGATGATGGGGTTTTCTAGATATACAATCATGTCATCTGCAAACAGGGACAATTTGACTTCCTCTTTTCCTAATTGAATACCTTTTATTTCCTTCTCCTGCCTGATTGCCCTGGCCAGAACTTCCAACACTATGTTGAATAGGAGTGGTGAGAGAGGGCATCCCTGTCTTGTGCCAGTTTTCAAAGGGCATGCTTCCAGTTTTTGCCCATTCAGTATGATATTGGGTGTGGGTTTGTCATAGACAGCTCTTATTATTTTGAGATACGTCCCATCAATACCTAATTTATTGAGAGTTTTTAGCATGAAGTGTTGTTGAATTTTGTCAAAGGCCTTTTCTGCATCTATTGAGATAATCATGTGGTTTTTGTAGTTGGTTCGGTTTATATGCTGGATTATTGGGTTCCCTGTAGATTATGGATATTAATCCTTTTCTGGAGGCATAGTTTGCAAATATTTTCTCCCATTCTGTGGGTTGTCTGTTTATACTGTTGATTCTTTTGCTGTGCAGAAGCTTTTTCAATTAAGTCCCATTAACTTATTTTTGTTTTTGTTGCAATTGCTTTTGAGGTCATCATAAAGTGGCATAGGCCAATGACCAATATAGTCTTCCCTAGGTTTTAGTCTAGGATTTTCATCCTCAGACAAATGAAATTTCACATTTTCCTTTTAGGTCTTTAATCCTTCTTGAGTTAATTTTCATATAGTGAGAGACAGGGGTCCAGTTTCATTCTGTTACAAATGGTTACTCAGTATTCCCAGAACGATTTCTTGATTAGGGTATTCTTTCTTTGTTGTTTATTTTCAGTTACTTTATAAAAGATCAGGTTGGTTGTAGGTATGTATTTTTATTTCTGAGTTCTATATTCAGTTTTATTTATGTATGTGTCCATTTTTTACGAGTACCATCCTATTAGCCTTTTCTTGTGTTGCTATAAATAAATACCTGAGACTGCCTAATTTATAAAGTAATGTGGTTTATTTTGGGTCAGAGTTCTGCGGGCCATAAAGGAAGCATGGTACTGGCATCTGCTTCTTCTGAGTGTGTCAGGAAGCCTATATCATAGTGAAAAGTGAAGAGGGAGCAGGTGTATAACATGGGAAGGGAAGGAGCAAAAGAAATGCCAGTGTCTTTAAAAATAAAAATAAAAACAAAATCAGCTTTCACATGAACTCATGGTGAGAACTCACTTCCCACTAGGTCCTACTACCGACATTCTGGATCACATTTCAACATGAGATTTGGAAAGGACACACATCCAAACCATATCAACCATGCTGTTTTAGTTACTATATTCTTGTAATAACTTGGAGTCTTGCATATGATACCATAGCCTTGTATAATTTCAAGTCAGGGAGTGTGATGTCCCTGGATTTGTTCTTTTCATTTCAGAGTGCTATGGCTATTCAGGCTCTTTTTATTTCTCCAGATAAAGTTTTGGATTGTTTTTTCTAATTCTGTGAAAAAATAGCATTGGTTATTTGGTAAAAATTGTATTGAGTCTCTAGATTGCTTTCAGTAATATGATCATTTTAATGATATTGATTCTTCCTATCAATCAGTGCAGTATGTTCCTCCATTTGTTTGTATCTTCTACAGTTTATTTCGTCAGTGTTTTGTAGCTTTCTATGTAGAGATCTTTTACTTCCTTTGTTAAATGTATTCCTAGGTATTCTATTTGTTTGTGGCTATTGTAAATGGGATTTAGTTCTTAATTTGTTACTCAGCTTAAACATTATTGGTGTATAGAAACGCTACTGATTTTTTACGCATAGGTTTAGTATCTTGGAACTTCATGGAAGTCATTTGTCAATCTAGGAGCTTTCTGGAGGAGTCTTTCGGGTTTTCTACATATATGATCATGTCAGCAGTGAACAGAGATAATTTGATTTCATATTTTCCAGTTTGGATGTCTTTTATTTCTTTTTGCCTGGTTTCTCTGGTTAGTACTTCTAGTACTATGTTGAATAGGAATGATGAGAATGAATATCCTTATCTTGTTCCAGATATTAGGGAAAACACTTTCAACTTTTTCTCATTCATTATGACATTGGCTGTGGGTTTGTCATATATGGCTCTTATCATTTTGAGATATGTTTCTGTGTTGACTAATTTGTTGAGGGTTTTTATCATGAAGGAATGTTAGATTTCATAGAATGCTTTATCTACATCTGTTGAGATGAGAATATGGCTTTTGTTTTTAGTTATCTTTATTTGGTGAATTATGTTTATTAATTTGCATATTTTGACCCATCCTTGCATCCCTGGAATAAAGCCTACTTGATTGTGATAAATTATCTTTTCGATGTACTGTTGGGTTAAGTCTGCTAGTATTTTGTTGAGTGTTTTTCATCCATGCTCATCAGGAATATTGGCCTGTAGATTGTGTGTGTGTGTGTGTGTGTGTGTGTGTGTGTGTGTGTGTGTCTTTGTTTGATTTTAGTATCAAGGTAACAATGGATTCATAGAATGAGTTACAGAAAGATCTCTCCTCCTCAATTTTTTTGGAATAGTTTCAGTAAGATTGCTATCAGCTTTTCATTGTGTGTCTGGTAAAATTTGGCTGTAAATTTGTCTGGTCCTGAGCTTTTTTGTTGGAAGATTTTGTATTACTAATTCAATTTCGTTACTCATTATTGGTCTGTTCAGGGTTTCTATTTTCTCCTAGTTCAATCTTGGGGGGTTTCATTAATATGTTCCTAGGAATTTATCCATTTCCTCTAGGTTTTCTAGTTTATGCATATAGATATGTTAATAATGGATTCTGATGATCTTTTGCATTTCTATGGTATGGTATGATATGGTATGGTATGGTGTGGTATGGTATGGTATGGTATCAGTTGTAATATCATCTTTATCATTTCTGATTGTGCTTATTTGAATCTTCTCTCTTTTTTTTTCTTGGTTAGTCTGGGTAGTAGTCTCTCAATTTTGTTCATCCTTTCAAAGAACCAACTTTTCATTTCATTCATCCTTTGAATCTTTTTTTAATCTCAATCTCATTTAGTTCTGCTCTGATCTTTGTTCTGACCACTTTAGAAATATTCTCTTGTCAATAATACCTATCACTTTCAAATTTCTACATCCAGTGAAAACTTCTAACCATGAATTCTGTACAGGGTAAAACTATCTTTTAGGAATTAAGGAAAAATATAGGAATTCTCAGGTAAAGGAAAACTAATTATTTGAAGAAAACCTCTTAAAATTGGCTAAGGAAAATTTTTCAAATAGAAAGCAAATGATAAAATAAGGAATCTTGGACTATCAAATAGAAACAATGGAAAGAAGAATAAAAAGAATAGAAATATGGTACATGAAATAGACTATCTTGTTCTCCATGGGTTTTGTTCATCATATTCAATGACAGAAGCAAAAGTTTACCACCATCTAATATGCAAGATAATATTGTTTAAATGTAAGGCAAAAAGGAAAATCAAATGGAAGTAAAGTTTCCACACTTCACTGGAAGTGTTAAATGCTGATAACTGTAGGCTGCTATAAGTCATGTTTGTAAATTTATACCTAAGCCATGTAACACCTCACATCACCACATTAAAAATTCTACAAAGAGGTACACTCAAACCACTGTAAATAAATAAAAAAATCCTAAAAATATTCAAATAAACTGCAGGAAGACAAAACAAATAAAACAGAGAGATGGGAATCAGAGGAAATAGAAAACCAATAATAAGGTGGCAGAATTAGACATTAACATAACAATAATCACCTTAAATATAAATGGTATAAGTACATCAATCAGAAAACAGAAATTCAAAGGGTGGATTTTAAACAAAATCAAAAATGTATTTTGCTTACAAGAAACTCACTTCAAACTCAACGATAAAGGTAGATTGAAAGTAAAAGAATAAAAAAGATATATACATACAATCAATAAAATGTATTGGAGTGGCTACATTAATATCTAATAGACATTATAGCATTACCAGAAGGAGAAAAAAAATAAGTCAAAATGAGAAACTAGTTGAAACTATAATGAACAAAAATTTCCTAAATAAACAAAAATGATTGAAAATATTTGTTTGGAATATTTCATAGAGTATCAAGGAGGATGGATGATGAAAATTCACACCTGGATGTGTTATAAAATTTAAAATCATGAGCCAAAATAATATAATAATATTCTATGTATCTCTGTGTTGTCATAGAATTTTAGAAATATAAAACAAGGAGATAGTTGTAAAATCTTAAGGAGAAGAAAAACTGATCACCTAAAAATAAACAACAGTCAAATTATAATCAGATTTTCCTCTAGGACTCTAATCGCAAGCAGGCAATGGAGTAATATTTTATAAGGGTTGAAATAAAACTACTGTGTCCTGGGCTCAGGGTAAACAGCAGCTACATTGCTTGTTGCTTGCTAAATCTCAGAGGCATAAGGGTAGCAGGTGCTTGTTTTTCTTATTTCCTAATAACTTGTGGATAACTTCCTAATAACTTGATCCAAAACTGAACTGAATGCACTAGATATCACCTTCTGTTATTATGCCTTTTTATGGCATAGATGCTTGACATGAGATGACAGCAATTTAAAGCAACAACTGGGAAAAGGGTTTCTCAATCTTTGCAGAGTTGCTGTGGAAAGGAGGCCATGAATCCCAAGGAAAATTGGGATTGAGTACAACTTCTACCCCTGTGGTGAAGGCACAGCCCAGGTACAAAGCCAGCTTCTGGCCAGGCAACATCAAAGATATCAGATAAGAAAGCTTGCTTGTTTCCACAAATATTATACACAACAGAACTACCACTTGAAGATAAAAGTGAAATATTAAACATTTCTGGGAAGCAATCTTATAGTATTTAGCAGAATTAAATATTTAAATTTTTGTATTCTCATTAATCCACCAATACCATGCATTTCATATATATATCATAATTTGCCATAAACTGAGGTGTTTGAAAAAGTTATGTGAAAACATCAGAACACCCTAATCAATCAATTAAAACATTTGAATTTCTTTTAAATTAAGTAATAATTTCAATGTAGTTATTTTCAATTTCCAAATAAAACAAATTGCTATGGCCAAAATTTTACATTGCAGCTTTCTTATGAATTTAATCATCAACAAGGGAATGTTTTTGCATAAAAAACTACATTCAAATTAACAGTAATCATGCTTCATTTGATCAAACATTGGAAAATTTTCTGAAAGGTTATGTTGAAATGGGACTGCTGATCTTGCTAATTATGTTTTCTCTAAATTTATTAGTTTCATAAACATTGCCTAAATAATGTTAATCTTGTACCTGTTAAATTATACTTCTAATATTATTCAGATTAGTCTACCTCCTCTTTACTTTCTCACCTAATTATTAAGAAAATATGAGCATATAAAGAAGGGAGATGGTGTAATGAAATAAAAATATCTTCTGAATTAGTAATACTTGGCTAAGGGTCCAGTATGTGTAATGTGTAATTTTGAATGTGTTTTACCAGTTATCTCATGTGTGAAATGGGGATCATATGTAATTCAGAGAGTGATTACAAGGATTAACCAGAATAGGAGTCAACATACCTAATACAGTACACAGCTAGCAAAGGACTCCTCTACTCTCCTCACAAATAGCATCATGATGCCAAGACAGTTACACATGATTCAGATTCATTTTTTGACATGAGTGTTAAAAAGTGAAACTTTTTAAACAAACACTGTGAATTTGTATTAAAAATTATTAAGCTAAAATATTTGTTTTATAAATTTTATCATCAATTTGATGGCTTAGTAATTTTTTGTTTTCCATGTAAACAGTACATAAATCTGTTTCATGAAATACAAATCAGATAGATAGCTTTGGTTTTCTAATTTTGATTAATTTTCTTTTTTATGTTTTTTCCCCTTTTTTCCTTCCTTTCTCTTCTTCTTCCTTCTTTGTCCCCTTCTTTCTTCTGTTTTCTCTCATTTTTTTCAGAAATATAAAGTAAGCCTGAAAATTCCCTTAATAACTATCTCTAAAATGTAAAACTTATAAGAAATTTGGGATTAACATTTATTATTTGCTGAGTTTTTTATGTGTCAAAATGTAGCAATCCTTGGTTATAGCAATGCTTAACTTTTGTACCACCTCTTACTAAGAGTTTCAAAATCCCTTTCATATATATTATCTCATTTATTTTATGATAATCCTATTTTCCTCCATGTGACAAATAAAGAAAATAAGCTTCAAAGATGTACAAAATAGTTTTTCAAAAGTTTTTAAATCAATTTTTCATACACTAGAAGCAAAGCTAAACTTGTCTTTGAATTATAATTTCACTACTTGTCAGAAATATTTCCTAGATATTATTTGATATTATTGAATTAATGATTTATTATATATTATTGCTATTATTTAATTTTCCTGTTTGAATACTTTTATACATTCTTTAAATTGTTTTAGAGTCCTGTATTTTATTTTAGGCAGATATAAAAATGTATCAAATTTTATATCTTGCTATTATTTGCAATATCATTAAAACTTTAATATGGCATCTGATTTTCTAAAGTGGTCACTTTATTTTCCTTACAATGTTATTAAATAATAGATTCTTTAGTTGCATTACAGTATTATGTAGGAAACCTTTGATGCTTGGGACAATTAGCCCATAATATGCAATGCATAGAAAGCATAAGACAACCAACCCATGAACATAAATAGAAACTGTGTATTATAAAGTACATTATCTATAATAAGAAAATTGACCATAAAACTACTAACACATCATTAATATCTGTTATTAAAGCATAGCATCAATATTTTGAAAACTGCTAGCTTAAAATAGGTATAAATTCAATGTGAATTATTACTATGCATTATTAATTCCACTCCAAACTTTTAAAGGGAAACGTACAATTTTCAATCTTCTATTTAAAATAACTTCTGAAAGAGTAAAATTAGATGATGTTTAAATTTCTTGGTAAGACATTAGGCATCTAAATTTTGGAAAACTTGTAGAATATAAATGCAAATTAAAGAAAGCATTCTAAATGTAAGTATTTGTTGAGATTTAGGAAGTTTAGATCACTTATACTACTAATCAGTCTATTGTTAGCATGAAACACAGTACACAACATCACTCTCAGGATTTCCCCTATTTTGTGAATCCTCAAGACAAGTTATACTTTAAGGAGAAATTCAATATTATTGGGCTTTCACTTTTGAAAGTTATATAAAAAGATAAATATCTCATTTCTTATTCATATTACTTCATTATTTTTTCTTTATGAATTTTACGATTGATAGAATGTAAGAGCAGTGAATAGTCAGAGAAAAAGAGGGTCAAAATGAATTTGCATTTAATAAGACAAAACAGCATTGAGCAGTTTTAACTTTACTAGTAATTTATTTTAAAATCAGTTATTATCATTTTGTACTTACATGCTGAAGGCAATTTTGGATGAGATATTTTGAAGACTTTACTATGTTTAAGTAACCATAAGCTAATCTAAATTAGTAGATATTTAATCATGGAAAGAATATACTAACATAAAAGGTTCTGGAAGACTGAGAGCTGAATGCAGTTTCTTCCCTTTTACTCTGAACTTCACAATTCCTCTATCTAGGACTCTATGGGGGTTCCATGGTATCGTGGATTGGACTAAAGCTCTTGAGCAAATATTAAAGTGCATCTTATCTTGGAAAAAGCTGGATTCTCTGAAATAATTTGATTCATACATGAAATGTTAACACAATGAGGATGTGAATAAGTTGCCTGGGTCCTTCCCAAACCTGAAACCTAATGAGTAAGGAGACCCAGGTATATACTTCTCCTGGTGTGCCAGTTGGTGAATGGCAGCCTGTCTAATACTGTATCCCCATGCTTGCAGAGGTGGAAAATGCTTTTTATGTCATATGCACACAGTTTAGGTGGTGCTGCATCAACTGGACCAGAAGCCCAAAAAATAATTTTAAAAAATACAATAACAAAGATTTCAAGTAGCAAGACAAGAAGAGCACTTAAAGCAAAAATAACACAGACCAAGGAAAACAGAGCTGTTGGTGCTGACAAGTATCTACCAGAATAACAACAATAAAAAGCAAGTTATTATATTCAAGTGCAGTATACACATGGAAAACATTTATTTTAGAGCTAGAATGCATAAAAATATAACTTCCCAAATGAACAATTTAGTAAATGAATTGAAGACATAATCACCGTTGAGATCAGAATTTGGCCTAAAATATCAAGTGAAACATTCAAAGCACAGAAGAAAAAAAATGTGATAAGTCAGGGACAAATAACACAATAGGAAAATATGGAAATGATATTGAAGAAGCAATTCACAGAGGAAAAAACCCAAATGGTTAATAAGCATAAGAAAAGACACTCAAACTAATTAGCAGTCAAAAATGCAAATTAAGATAACATTGAACAAATATTTCATACCCGTAAGACAGGATATTTTAAACATGGAGATGATACTTAATACAGATGAAGAATCAGAGAAAATGTATCATACATAACTATTGGTAATGTAAATGGCTATAGCAATTTTAAAAACAAAATTATTACTTCTATTAAGAAAATAAAAACATATATTGAACTCTGAGCCATCATTTCCACTTCTGAAAATCTGTTTCATAGGAATTGCTATGAGTTGAGTGTCCCCACCAAACTCATGTTGAAATGTAATTGGCAATGTAATCATATTTGAAGATGGAGCCTTCAAGAGGTGATTAGGTCATGGTGGCTCTACTCTCATGAATGGATTAATGCCCTTAGCACAGTGTCCCTCATGCTTGCTGCTACCTTCTACTCTTCCACCATGGGATGATCCTTGCCCAACACCAGTGCCATGCTCTTGACTTCCCAGCCTCCAGACCCATAAGCCAAATCAACTTCTGTCCTGTATGAATTACCCAGTGTGTTGTATTCTGTTATAGCAGCAAAAAACAAAGAAAAAATGACTTTTAAAATATGTATACTTATAAAATACTTTGTTGAATTTAAAAAATATATTTTCTTTCGGAGGCCAAGGCAGGCGGATCATGAAGTCAGGAGATGGAGACCATCCTGGCTAACACGGTAAAGCCCCGTGTCTACTAAAAATACAAAAAATTAGCCAGCCGTGGTGGCAGGCACCTGTAGTCCCAGCTACTAAGGAGACTGAGGCAGGAGAATGGCATGAACTTGGGAGGTGGAGCTTGAAGTGAGCCGAGACTGCACCACTGTACTCCAGCCTGGGCGACAGAGCTAGACTCTGTCTCAAAATATATATATATATTTTTTTTGAGGGGTTTTTTTTTCTAGTGCTTACTCCTGGAATTAAAATATACATCCTATCAGAATCTACTGGAGATTGATACTGACTTAAATCTATAACTACACCTTTCCCTTTTTGTGCTGCTAAAGTATTAAAGCATTATTGTCACCTACACTTCATACAGTGTTATATGCTTTTTATGAGTATATAAAACATATACTATTTATTGTTTATATATAGTACATAACCCTTTATTATTTTATGTAATGATTATTTCATAGTCACTTATATTTTCAAAGAATTTAAGAGAAGAAAGCAAAAAAAAAAACCCATGTATTTACATGGTCTTCTATATACATTGCATGTTTATTGCTTCCAGTCATTTTCATTTTTTCCTGTGGATTTAACTTATAGTATGGCATCATTTCCTTGCTCCATTATAATTCCATGTCTTCCCTCGCATTTGCCATATGGCATTACATATTGCATAAAATATTATTATATGATTATAAGGCCTACAATACAATTTTAAATTATAATTTTATGTGATGGTTTTTAAGTCACTTAAGTAAGGAGAAGAAATAAGTTAGTATTTTTTAATGTTTATTTTTAATTTTGTGGGTACATAATAGGTATATAAATTTATGGGGTATGTGAGATGTTTTGATACAGACATGCAATGCATAATAATCACATCACGGATAATGGGGTATCCATCCCCCAAGCATTTATCCTTTGTGTTACAAACAATCCAGTTATAATCTTAATTATTTAAAAATGTACAATTAAATTGTTATTGATGATAGCTGCTATGCTTTCAAATAGTAGGTCTTATTCCTTCTTTCTAACTATGATTTTTGGAAACATTAACCTTCTTGCATCCCTCCCCTACTCCTTCTTCAACTACCCTTTCCAGCCCCTGGTAACCATCCTGCTACTGTCTGTCTCCAAGAGTTCAGTTATTTTGATTTTTAGATTCCCCAAATAAGTGAGACCATGAATGTTTGTCTTTTTGTTCCTGCCTTATTTTCCTTAACCTAATGATCTCCAGTGTCACTCATGTTGCTGCAAATGACAGAATCTCATTCTTGTTTTATGGCCAAAAGTTACATAATTGTGTATATCTACAATATTTTCTTTCTTTATTTATTTGTTAATAAACACTTAGGTTGCTTCCAAATCTTTACTATTGTGAACAGTGCTGCAACAAACTTGGGATTGCAGATATCCCTTTCATATACTGATTTCCTTTCTTTTGGGCATATACCAAGCAGTGGTATTGCTGAATCATATGGTAGCACTATTTTTAGTTTTAGGAGGAACCTTTAAACTATTCTTTATAGTGGTTGTACTAATTTACATTCTCACCAAAAGTAAACGAGGGTTTCCTTTCTCCACATCCTCACCAGCATTTATTATTGCTATAAGCTATAAGCCATTTTCAGCTATAAGCCATTTTCAGCTATAAGCCATTTTCACTGGGATGAGATAATATATCATTGTAGTTTCGATTTGCATTTCTCTGATGATCAGTGATCCCAAGCACCTTTGCATATTCTTCTTTGCCATTTGTATGTCTTCTTTTGAGAAATGTCTATTTGGATCTTTTGCCCATTTTTTGAATGAGTTATTAGATTTTTTCATATAAAGTCATTTAAGCTCCTTATAAATCCTGGTTATTAATCCCTTGTCATATGAGTAATTTGCAAATATTTTCTCCCATTCTGTAAATTTTCTCTTCACTTTGTTGATTGTGTCCTTCACTGTATAGAAGTTTTTTAACTTGATATGATGTAATCTGCCCATTTTGCCTTGCTTCCCTGAGCTTCAGAAACATTACTCAAGAAATGTTTGCCCACACCAATATCCTGGAGAATTTCCCCAATGTATTTTTGGAATTTCGTAGTTTGAGGTGTTAGATTTAAGTTTTTAACCATTTTGATTTCACTTTTATATATAACAAGAGATAGGGGGTCTAGTTTAATTCTTCTGCATATGGATATCCAGTTTGCCCAGCACCATTTATTGAATATGCTGTCTTCCCATGTATGTTCTTGGCATTTTTTGTGAAAAATTAGTTCACAGTAAGTGTGTGGATTTGCTTCTGGGCCTCTGTTCTGTTCTTTTGGTGTACATGACTGTTTTTTTTGCCAGTACCATGCTGATTTGGTTATAATAGTTCTGTAGTATAATTTTAAGTCAGGTAATTTGATTCCTTCAGTTTTGTTATTTTTGCTTAGGATAGCTTTGGCTATTCTGGGTCTTTCATGGTTCCATATAAATTTTAGGACATTTTTTTTTCTATTTCCGTGAAGAATGTCATTGGTATTTTGATAGGGATTGCATTAAATCCGTAGATTGCTTTGGGAAGTATGGACTTTTTAACAATGTTGATTCTTCCTATTCATGAACATGGAATCTTTTTCCATTTCTTGATGTCCTATTCAATTACTTTCATTAGTGTTTTATAGTTTCTAATTATAGAACTCTTTCACTTCTTTGTTTAAGTTAATTCTTACATATTCAATTTTATTTGTGGCTATTCTTAAGGGGATTTTTTAAAATTTCTTTTTTAGATTGTTCACTATTGGTACATAGAAATGTTACTGATTTTTGTAGGTTTGTTTTGTGTTCTGAAACTTTACTGAACTTGTTTATCATAGAATTGATAAACAATTCTAATGGTATTTTTGGTGGAGTGTTTAGGTTTTTCCAAATATAAGAGTATATAGTAAACAAACAAGGATAATTTTGTCACAGGATCCTCAGGGTGTTGCTTTGCTAGCTGGACACCTCTGTGGCTGGTGGTGCCTTCTGTCCGAATATTGCTCACGCCCACTGGGCTTCTTCCACCCACTCAGCCTGGCAGGTTGTGCTCAGCCCACACTACCAGCTCGGAACCCATGCCTGCCAAAGGCAAGCCTGGTGCAGAGCAGTGAGGAGTGTGTAAGCAAGTGAGTGTGGGGTCCAGCCACTACACACAGCCAGGCACTTTGGCTGCTGTGGTGGGGCAGAGAGCTCCATGTGCTGGCTCTGTGTGAGGTTGCGGCTGGACCAGACATATCACAAGTGGCTTCTGCTGTGGGCACCAGTGTCTGGATAAGGGGAGCGCAGTGGCACTCAAAAGCTCGAAGACACCAGAGACCATGAAGCCCAAAGAGGGTGTTGCAGCCCTGGCTCAGGGAACCCCTATGTCTGGGCTCCCCACAGGGTTGCAGCTCTTCTCTCCTTCTCATTGCCCACAATGTGATGAGTGGGAAGGTATGTTTCTGCCCTGTTTGTGCTAGAACTCTTTTAGTCCTACTATTCAGTGGGTACCCAGTTCTTGTCCCATGTCCTGGAAGCTTCCACCCAGAACTGACAGCCGAGCCCATATACTTCAGGCCATCCTTGGCTTGAAGGTGTGGCTTCACTGGAGACTTGTCCCTTTCTGTCCAGGAGCCTGTCTTCCTCCTGCTGCCATCAGTCATGTTGTCCATGTTGCCCAGGCTGCTCATGAAGAGGGGTGCCTTTTGGCCTACATGACCTGCCATCAGCACTCCCCTTTGTCTTCCTCCCATGCTCGTTGGTGTCCAAAGCCCAAAGGGGGCCAAGGTGGCAGGGGGCTGGCATGCCAGCACCACCCTGAGCACCCACAAACCTGGACAGATTAGGACAGTGCCTGGGATTGGCCTCAACTTTGCTCCGAAATCAGAGTGAGTGCTGGGAGCATGGAGAGAGGCCAGGCAGTGAGAGCAGGTACTTCTGAACCTGGAGGAGCAAGAGGGCAGCTTCCTGGGCTCCCAAGAGTGCAGGGATGCCCGGGTTTGCAGCTTCTGCTGGGTGGGGCTCCTGCCCCACAACTCAGAAGGAGGTAGAACTATCACTCAAGCAGCTCTGAAGGGTTCTGGGCTCCTGCCTGTTCTTAGCTCCTGCTGGCTCCATGGAGCATGCAGCCCTGGCTGTGCCTCCCCTGCTGCCACTGGCATCTTCACAGTGGTCATTCCAGATGGGATGCTGCTGCTATCACTTTTACTTCTTCCTTTCCAATTTGGATGCCTTTTATTTATCTCTCTTGTCTGTTTGCTCTGGCTAGGAATTCCAGTACGATATTGAATAACAATGCTGACATTAGGCATCTTTGTTTTGTTCCAGATATTAGAGAAAAGACTTTCAGTTTTTCTCTATTCAGTATGATACTAAGTGTGGGTCTGTTGTATATGGCTTTTATTATATTCCTTCTATACCCAGTTTATTGATGATTTTATCATGAAAGGATGTTGAACTTTATCAAATACTTTTTCAGCATCAGTTGAAATGATCATATAGTTTGTGTCCTTTATTCTGTTGATATGACGTATCACGTTAATTGATTTGTGTATATCGAACTATCCTTGCAAACCAGGATAAAACCCACTTGGTCATGATAAATAATCTTTGTAATGTATTGTTGAATTTTCTTTCTAGCATTTTGTTCAGAATTTTTGCATTAATTTTCATCAGGGATATTAACCTATAGTTTGTCTTCTGGTTTTGGTATCACAGTAATACTGGTCTTGAAGAATGAGTTTGGAAATATTCCCTACTCTATACATTTTGAACAGTTTGAGTAGGACTGATATTATTTCTTCTTTGAATGTTTGGCAGAATTCAGCAGTGAAGACATTGGGTCCTGGGCTTTTCTTTACAGGGACACTTTTTATTACAGTTTTCATCTCATTACTTGTTATTGGTCTGTTCAGGTTTTGGATTTCCTCCTGGTTCAATATTGGTAGATTGTATGTGTCTAGGAATTTGTCCATTTCTTCTATATTTTCCAGTGTATTGGCATATAGTTGTTCATAGTAGCTACTAATGATCCTTTGAATTTCTACAGTCTCAGTTCTAATGTCTCCTTTTTCTTCTCTTATTTTGTTTATTTGATCTTCTCTCTTATTTTCCTTGTTAGCCTGGCTAAAGTTTTGTCAATTTTGTTTAACTCTTCAAAAAACTAACTTTTTAAAATTGATGTTTTGTATTATTTTCTTCATTTCAATTTTGTTTATTTATGCTTTGATCCTTATTATTTCTTTTCTTCTACTAATTTTTAGTTTGGTTTGCTCTGTTTTTCTAGTTCTTAAAGATGCATCATTAGATTGGTTATTTGAGGTTTTTCTTCTTTTTTGATGTAAGCACTTATATAGCTATAAACTTTCCTCTTAGTATTGCTTTTGCTATATCTGATAGGTTTTGGTGTGTTGTCTTTCCACTATCATTTGTTTCAATAATTTTTAAATATTTTTTAATTTTTTTCATTGACCCACTTATCATTCAGGAGCATATTGTTTAATTTCCATGTACCTGTACAGATTCCAGAATTCCTCTTGTTATTGATGTCTAGTTTTATTTGATTGTGGTCAGAGAAGATTCTTGATGTTATTCCAAAGTTTTGAATGTTTTAAGACTTGTTTTTCATGTAACATATGATCTATCCTTGAGAATGACCCATGCGCTGAGGAGAAGAATGTGTACTCTGCTGCCATTGGATAAAACGTCCTGTAAATATCTTTTAGATCCATTTGGTCTGTAGTGCAGACTAAGTCCAATGTTTCTTTGTTGAGATTCTGTCTGAAAGATGTGTCCGGTGTTGAAAGTGGGTGTTGAAGTCTATATTTTTGTACTGGAGTCTCTCTCTTTAGCTCTAATATTTTCCTTATATAACTGGGTGCTGCAATGTTGGGTGCAGGTATATTTTAAATTGTTATATCCTCTTGTTGAATTGACTATTTAACATTATATATGGACTTTCTTTGTGTCTTATAGTTTTTGTCTTGACCTCTATTTTGTCTGATATATGCATAGCAACTCCTGTTTTGATTTGCATTGGCATGGGATATATTTTTTTCATCCCTATATTTTCAGTTTATGTGTGCCTTTATAGGTTACCTGTGTTTCTTGTAGGCAACAGGTCAATATGTCTCACTTTTCTTTTTTAATCCACTCAGCCAATCCTACAATTTTGTTATTTGTTTTCTGATTGTTTTGTGTTCATCTCTTCCTTTTTTATTTTCTTTTTATCTTTCCCCACTGAAGGTGATTTTCTCTGGTAATATAATTTAATTTTTTTCTTTTTATCTTTTGTGTATCAGTCATTTTTTTTTTTTAGTTTGAGGTTATCATGAGGCTTGCAAATGCTATCTTATTACTCGTTGTTTTAAGCTGACAACTTAAAACTGTTTGCAGAAGCAAGCAAGCAAGCAAAAAGGAAACTAATAAAAACACTAGGTCTTAACTTAGTACCCCTGCCTTGCTTTTTAACTTTTAGTTGTTTCTCTTTATATCTCATTGTACTCTCTCTGTCTTGAAAAGTTGTTGTAGTTATTATCTTTTATTAGTCTTTCTACTTGGGATAAAAGTAATTTACGCATCACGGTAATAGTGTTATAATATTCTGTGTTTTTCTGTGTACTTACTGTTACAAGTGAGTTTTGTACCTTCAGGTGGTTATTTGTTGTTCATTAATGTCTCTTCTTAATGACTGAAATACCTCCTTTAGCATTTCTTGTAGGATGGGTCTGGTGCTGATGAAATCCCTCAGCTTTTGTTTGTCTGGGAAAGTCTTTATTTCTCCTTCATGTTTGAAACATATTGTTTGAAACATATTGTAAACAGATATACTATTGTGGGGTAGAAGAGTTTTTCTTTTCCTTCATTACTTTAAATATGTCATGCAACTCTCTCCTGGCCTATAAGGTTGCCACCGAAAAGTCTGCTGCCAGACTTTGGATCTCCATTGCATGTTGTTTGTTTCTTTTCTTTTGTTGCTTTTAGAATCCTTTCTTTTTCCTTGATCTTTGGGAGTTTGATTGTTAAATGCCTTGAGGTAGTCTTTGAGTTAAATCTGCTTGTGTTCTATAACCTTCTTGTACTTGGATATTGATATCTTTCTCTAAGTTTGAGAAGTTCTGTGTTATCCATTTGAATAAACTTTCTATTCCTATGTCTTTCTCTACTTCTTTTCTAAGGCCAGTAACTCTTAGATTTGCCCTAATGAGGCTATTCTCTAGTTACTGTTGGCATGCTTCATTTTTTTAAAAAAATTGTCTCCTCTGACTGTGTATTTTTACATTGCCTGTCTTCAAGCTCACTAATTTTTTCTTCTGCTTGATAAGTTATATTACTGAAAGACTCTGATGCATTCTTCAGGATGTCTATTGCATTTTTCTGCTTCAGAATTTCTGCTTGATTCTTTTAAATTGTTTATAACTCTTTGTTAAATTTGTCTGATAGAATTCTTGAATTTCCTTGAGTTTACTCAAGATAGCTATTTGTAATTATCTGTCTGAAAGGTCAGATAGCTCTCTTTCTCAAGCATTGGTCCCTCTTGCCTTATTTGGTTCATTTAGAGAGGTCATTTTTTTCCTGGATTGTCTTGATGCTTGTAGATGTTTGCCTGTGTCTTGGCATTGCAGAGTTAGGTACCTATTTTAGTCTTTGTAATCTGGGCTCATTTGTACTTGTCCATCTTGGGAAGGTCTTCCAGATATTAAAAAGGACTTAGATGTTGTGATCGAAGCTGTATTTGCTATTGGGAGCACTCCAAGCCCAGTAATGCTGAGGTTCTTGCAAGCTCTTACAGACACCATCTTGATGGGCTTGGATGTGAAAGAATTATCTGAATTACTAGACTGAGACTCTTTTCTCTACCCTTACTTTCTTCCAAACAAATGGAGTCTGTGTTCTGATCCACCTGAAACTGGGGGTGGAGTGATACAATTGCACCCTTGTGGCCACCACCACTATGATTGCTAGGTCAAACCTAAAGCCAGCACAGATCTGGCTCTTGGCCAAGGCCTACTCTAACCACTCCATGGCTACTGCCTGTGTTTTATCAAGGTCCTGGGGCTCTGTAATCAGCAGGTGGCAAAGCCAGTTAAGCCTATGTTCCTCCCTTCAGGGTGGTGAGTTTCCCCAGGCCCCTGGAAGTCCAGAGGTATTATCCAGGAGCCAGGGAGTAGAATCAAAAACCTTAGAAGTCTGCTTGGTTTTCTACTGTACTATGGCTGGCGTAGCCTTCAGTCCACTAGATGCAGTTCTTTTCACTCTTCCCTTCGCTTTCCAAAGGCAAAGGAGTCTCACCCATGGCCACCACCACCACAGCCCTTGGGGAGTATTGCCAGACTATTACTGATGTTCCCTTAAAGCTCGAGGGCTCTTCTATCGGCTTGTGGTGAGTGCTTCCTGGCTTTGAACTCATCCTTCAGGGCACTGGGCTCCCCTCGGGCACAGGACAGGTCCAAAAATGCCAACAAGAACCAAGTCCTGGAATGGAGGACCACAGGAGCTTGTTTAGTGCTGTACCCCACTGTGGTCAACCTGATACTTAAAGCCAGCAAGTCTTAGGCACTCACTCAAAGCCCTTGATGTAGTACGTGGGTACTGCTACTTGTTGTTCAGGGTCCAAGGGCTCCTCAGTGAGCAGGTGATGAGTGATGCCAGGACTGGATTCTTCCCTTCAAGGAAGCGTGTCCCTTTCTGGCCTGGGGTGTGGCTAGTAACGTCATCTGGGAGCTACAGTCTGGAAAGGGGACCTGAGGACTCTTATTACTGCCTTATGCTACTGTGTCTGATCTGCTATCCAATATTAAAGACATAGTCTGCCCTGCCCTTCCTGCTCCTTTTCTCAGGTGGAAAGAAGGGGTCTTCTTTGGAGCTGCAAACTGTGTGCCTGGGATTAGGAGAGGGGTGATGCCAGCACTCCGTTAGTTACCCCAGCTGGTGTCTCATAGGCTACATGACCCATAGTCCACTTGCTCTGGGCCCAGTTCAACACTCAGACTTGCCCAGGTGTTGTAGACCTTGTGGCCTAAACAGCCTTTCAAGTTTATGTAGAGCGCTTTTAGCTCATGGCAGTGAGGCTTGAAAAAACTCAAGTTTGGTCCACTTTCCCCTCAGACTAAGGCTGATTTAAATGCTCCCTTAGTGGGTAGGCATCAGCTGAGTTTGGTCCAGTTATTTTTTCTGCTATAAAGGACAGCACTGAGATCAATGCCTCACAATTACTGCACTCCTCCTCCCCTTGTACACTGAAACACTCTTCACACAATGTTGCCACTGTCGGGGGTGGGAGAAGAGTGGCATCAGTGATTCAAGATTGTTTTTCTCAATCTCTTCGGTGTCCCTTTCAGCAATACTAAATTAAAACCAGTATTGTGAGTGTTCACTTGATTGTTGGTACTTATGAAGGTGTTTTCTGTGTAGATACTTGTTAACTTGGTGTCCTTGCACAGGGCACAATCCAGGGAATTTTTTTTCCACCATCTTTTTTTCCCAAATTTGTGTTGTCCTTTATAATTACCTACTTTATTCTCTATACCAGTGCCCTGTGTGCCTTTACATGGCTTTGATTTACTTTCTAATATTGTCACAGAATCCTCGGGGTGTCGCTTTTCTGACTGGAAAGCTCTGTGGCTGGTGGTGCCTTTGCCTGAGTTTTGCTTGGGCCTGCTGGGATCATTGGCCTGGCAGGCTGCACTCAGCTTGTGCTATTGGTCCAGATCCCATGCCTGCCAAGGGCTACCCAGGTGAGGAGTGGCAAGGGGTATATTAGTGAGTGAGTGTGGGGTCCAGCCACTGCACACAGCCAGGCACACCATCTGCAGCCAGGTGGGCAGCTCCGGGCACCAACATGGGAGCTGACTCCCTGTGAGGTTGTGGTTGGACCAAGCATACCACAAGCAGCTTCCATGACTGCAACCAGGGAACACAGTGGCTCCCAGAAGCTTGGAGACACCAGGAACTGCAAAGCCCCAAAGAGGGTGTCACAGCCCTGGCTTGGAGATCTCTGAGGTATGGGCTCCCTGAAAAGCCACAGCCCTTCTCTCTTCCCTCCTTCTCATCACCCGCAGTGGGCAAGTGAGGGGTGTGTTTCAGTCTTGTTTATGTTACAACTCTTTCAACCCTGCCATTCAGTGAATCCTAAGTTCTTGTCTCATATCTAGGACAAGTGGAGGGTGAGCAAGGCGAAGAAGTGCTTTATTGAGCAACAGAACAGCTCAGAGGAGACCCACAGTGGGTAGCTCCACTCCACAGGCAGGACGTCCCAGTGTGTCCGGCTCTCAGCAGTAAGGAGACCCACAGTGGGTAGCTCCTCTCCACACGCAGATCATCCAATGTCTTCCTATCTCTCAGCTGAGAGGAGACCCACAGTGGGTAGCTCTTCTCCACAGGCAGGTTATATGATGTCTTCCCAGCTCTCAGCTGAGAGAAGACCCATGATGGGTAGCTCTTCTCTTCAGGCAGGCCATTCTGACATCTGCCTGAGTCTTGCTGAGTCCAGGGTTTTTACGGGCATCAGAGAGGAGTAACTGCATGCTGCTTGGTCCATAGGTGGCCGTGGGCAGCCTGGAAAAAGCACCATGAGTTCTCATTCCAGGCCATAGAACTGGCTTCCCAGCCCTGATGCCTCAGGCCATCCCAGGCCTGAAGATAGGGCTGTACCAGGGACCTGCCCCTTTCCACTCAGGAGCCTGTCTGCCTCCCACTGCCATCAACCTGACATCCCCAGTGCCCAGGCTGTTTGCGCTGAGGGGGCGGGCCCACACCAAGCTGTGTTCAGCAACCCCTTGGCCTCCCTCCCATGCTTGTTGGTGCCCAAAGTCCAGAGAGGGCCAAGGTGGTACAGTGCTGGTGTGTTAGTACTGCCATGGGTGCACACACACCTGGCTGGGTCATGACAGTGCCTGGGCTTGGCCTCAACTTTGCTCCAAAATCAGAGTGGGCACCAGCAGTGGAGAGAGGCCAGGCAGTGGGAGCAGGTATTTCTCAGCCTGTAGGCACAGGGTGGGCTTTCCGGGCCCCCGAGAGAGCAGAGATGCTGGGTTCACAGCCTAGACTTGGCAGCTGCAGGGCTCCCACCCCTTCAACTCAGAGGGGGCCAGGGCTTCTGCTTGTTCCTGGCTCCCACCGGCTTCAAGGAGTGTGCTGCCCTGACTGCACCCCACCGCTGCTGCATCTGGAGTCTTTGCAGCAGCCACTCCAGAAGGGCCGCTGCTGCCATCAGTATCACTTCCTTTAACCCTGAAGAAGTAGCTGTATTTAATAATTATTTTAAGGAAGATATGCTAGCAATAAATTCTCAATAACAAAATTATCTGTTTACTTTAAAATGTCTTTATTTGCCTTCATTTTAAATAATACTTTTGTTGGATATAAAATTATTAGTTGTCATTTATTTCTTTTCTAAATTTTGGATATATTTGACCTCCATTAATTCTGAGGAAAGGTATTTTTTTGTTTTGTTTTATATTGGTCCCTTTGTACATGTTAAAGTTGTTTATCTCTTGCTACTTTTAGTTACAATTGTTCTAGTGGTGGTTCTCTTTGTGTTTATTATACTGGGAGTTACTTAAACTTCTTGGAAATATAGATTAATATTTCATCAAATTTGGGGAGTTTTGATCCGTAATTTCCTCAAATATATCTTCTGCTTATTCCTCTCTCTTCACTAATTCTGAGAAACCTATTATGTATATGTTGATACTTATGGCCACAGATCTCTGAGCTTTTGGGTTTATTTTGTTCATGTACTTTTTTGTGTGTGTGATGGAGTCTTGCACTGTCTCCCAGGCTGGAGTGCAGTGGGACAATCTCGACCCACTGCAACCTCCCCCTCCAGGGTTCAAGTAATTCTCCTACCTCAACCTCCCGAGTATCTAGGATTACAGGCACACACCACCATGCACAGCTAATTGCTGTATTTTTAGTAGAGATGGGGTTTTGTCAAGTTGGCCAGGCTGTTCTCCAACGTCTGACCTCAGGTGATCCACCCACCTTGGCCTCCCAACATGCTGGGATTAGAGGAGTAAGCCACCACTCCCATCCAGTTCATGTACTTTCTATTCTACAGAAAGTATAGAAAACTTTGTACACATTGTTGATCTATCTTCAAGTTCACTGATTCTTTATGTGCCAGTTAATATCTGCTGATGAGTCATTCTAATTGAGCATCTCATTTCATTTTTTGTGCACTATCTCCAGAATTTCCATTTGGTCCTTTCTTATATTTCCTTATCTCTTTATTGATATTCTATGTTTGATGAATAATTGTCATCTTTCTTCCATTTAATTCTCATACTTTCCTTTGGTTCTTTGGACATGTTTATGACATTTACTTTGAAGATTTTGTCTGCTAAATTCAACATGTAGATCCCTCAAAAGGCAGTTTCTATTGATTACTGTATTTCTTATATATGGAGCAATCTTTTTTTTTGCATGTCCAATAATTTCTTATTAAAAGTCAGCTTTTTATATAATATATTGCAACATCCATGGACTCTACTCCTCACCCCCATGCATACAATTATAAGAATACTTGTTGCTATTTTTGTTTGTTTTTAATTTGTGTAGTAACTTTCCTGGACTGTATCTGGAAGTCAGTTTCTTTTGAAGTTTGCAACTTCTAATGTTTCCACTAAGATTTTTCTTTAATTTTGATGTTTATTTTTAAGTCTATATGTTTAGGGGTTACTCATGGGTCATTATAACTTAATGGTCTGTCATTGTGTGTTCAAGGATTTTACTTAGAGATGCTGGGCAAGTAGGGCTTCCATCCTATCTGATGAATTTCTGTGTATGTGTTTGGGAGTGGTTCAAAGTTCAGGCAGGTGACAGGTCTGCCCTAGTTTACTCTGGATACACAAATGCACATTTAGCCTCACATTTAGCCAATGATGACTAACTGACTAGGGCCAGCTCCAGTAAATGTGCAGCCTTGTACATGCATGCATGCAGCTTTTCTGACCAGCCCAATAAATGGGATTTCAGCAAGATTCTCTGGCAATCTTATATCTCAGATATTCCTGTTAAATTTCAGGCTTATTTTCCTTTCTGTTGCTTCCCTCTGCCTACTTAATAACACAAGATAATCTGCAAAATAAGCCTTCCCTCATTTTTGTCACTGAAATCACTTATTTTCATCAGCACCTCTGCACATGGAATGTACATGGTTTGCTCCAGTAATGTTGGCCTGCTCCATCAGGGAAAAAACTATTCCATTCTCTGTGGGCTGTGCTACCCTACTCTCCTGGTTAGAACTTATTTGTCAAAGAGCTGGGGCTGAAAGCTAGAACTAGGAGTAGTTCCTCGGTAATATGCCACAACCACTCACTGTTTTTAAATAAATGTTTCTTGATTTGGTATATGCCTTTGGTCAATGATACAGTCTCTTTAAATGGTTGTTTTGGACAACTTTGTCAGATTTTACATTTGTTTTTGGTAAGAGGATTTGCCAAGGTTCTCACTGAGGCACCCCCTTAGTCCTGCTGGCAGTCATTTTTGTTATTCAGTAAGTGGGTCAGAGTAACACACTCAAATGTGCCTCTAACATCTGAATAACCTCATTGAGTGAGGTTTTGTCAGTGATTTATAATGATAGGAGCAATATAGTGGTAGTCATGGCACAACAACTTGCACTTCATTTTGTAGGGAGTGATTCCAAAAATGAAATCTCTTAGAAATTTCACCAAGGTGGTGATGATAAGATGATTAATCTCTAATTATCTGCCAGACATATCAAGATTCATGATGTTCAATCAGTTTTCAATATAATAGATCAGCATTTTATTTTGTTGTACGTCCAAGCAATTATAATTTCTAAAACTACATCATGAAAGAAAGCAAAAGAGTTGACAAGAGGCAAGAGAAGGAAGGTTTACCCCTGTTTTTGCTAGAAAAAGTAAATGGCTTCTGGTAGATTCTACAAATAGAGAAAAAAGTATTTGTCAGTTCAATAGATTTACATCAGGTAGATGAAAATGTATTGATTTGTTCAAGAAAAAATTATATATCTGGAACAGAAATTAAAATTAGAATCACCATCTGATTATGTTCACAATAATACACAATTAATCTCCAGTATTCATATGCCTTCTGATTAGGCCAAGCTGAAGTTAAAAAGGCATGTGATAGAAATCACTACTTTTAATATTTTAAATAACTGGTGATTGTGGAAGTGAGACTAATCTTAGGAATTTCCCCATTATGTGATGCTATATATTTTATTTACTATTCTGGCTATTAGGAAAAGTTCTTAAGACTTTCCTTCAACCCTTCTGCTATAATAGTCCTTATTTCAAATGTTAAATAATCAATTAGGAAATTCTGCCATTTTTCACATATTCCAATTTCAGTTAGTCATTCAGGACCATGGGGAATAAACACAGATCACATAAAAATATATTTAAGTCAAAATTTTATTTATCTCTTGAGCTTCATAAAGCTTTACTTTGGTAGATCACAGTGTCATCTTCCAAACTCTGGATTTTTCTCTTTTTCTGGCATAATTGCCTAGTAAATTACCTCAGGAATTTAGGAGAAGACCTGGAAAAAGTTTTACAGTAAATATTTGTGATAATGTTACAAGGCAATTTCTGAATTGGTCTCAGTGATTCTTTCAATCAATAGCTGAGTCTATGACTTGGTTAAAACATTTATTTTGGCCATTCGAGGCACTGCATCTCAAATTATTGACTCATTTTGTGTTCCTACTAAACATACCTAATACATTTGAAAGCTTCTCAAGTGTTTTCTAGAAACATGGCCATCAATTAGCTACCATACCTCTGAAGTCAAAACCGTCAGGTTGACACTTCATCCCTGTAGTCCATTACAGTAATTGTGTAAACCATATTTCTGGTAATTAAGTACTGTCACTTAGCTTATGACACTCTGGAAGCTCATCAGTTCCATTGAAATTAGAGAGCAGGTGTCAATCACGGTGTTTCCTCTATCATTCCTGGACTACAGAGTTCAGTTTTCACAGACCTTTGCAAGGATGATGATACCTCAATTATATGAACTTGCAGGGAGGAAGATACATGCTTCCTCAAGAAAAATAACTCAGAGGTGTTTGTTCAGGAAAAGTAAAGCTACTTCAGGGTCAAATATGAGCAGTTGTATTTCTCAGCCCTCAATAAAGTTGGTGAAAAAGCAATTTTTTATCTAGCTATATAAATAGACACAAGTTGCTTCTATTTTTTTAATAGCTGTAAGAAGTTCTATGAGGATAGTTAAGGCAAAGCTTCATTAGCAAGATTTACATTTTATTTTAAGATACTGTTCTCTTTCCTCCATAACTTCATTGTAGATCAACTTATTTTTTAGTTGGCTATGAGGTAAATAATCAAGTTTATATTTTATATGAATAAACAGTTAATTATCTTCTAGATAAATTATAGTTTCATAGTATTTCTTGTAATTATCAGTGCCTTTATCATCCTATGAATGCTATCCACAAAGCAGGAGCAATAAGTTACCCCACATTAAAAGCAGTGAAAGCAGAGAGGACACATATTTTATTAAGTAGCAATCCAAAAAATAGATAATAATGAAAATTTATAAAGCATTCATGCATAGTAATGCATACATTTATTATTTAATAATGCAAACATATTGGCCTTATATTATTTTGTCATGAATTCATAGGGATTAATAACAGTGAGTTATTGAAGCACTAGCTGGTTCTTTCTCCATTCAGATACTTGTAACAAACTATGATTATCTGAAGTCTTACTCTTCATGAATATATAAAATTTTATTTATTTTGATGATCCAATAAAATACCTTATCTGACAAAATACATATCTATATACACTAATATATCAGTCTTTGACATATATGCTTGAAATAAGAAAATTTGGTTAAAAAGATAATTCAGTTAGTTATATTATTGAAAATATGTTAATCCATTCTCTTATTATGTAGTAACAAATCACACACACACACACCCATCAAGAGCTCTATCACTATGGCTATAGTTCCTGTTAATATATCTATAATAATATGTTATTTATTCATTAATTTTATTTCCTGTTATAATTAAATATTGCAATGTATTACTTAGTCATAGTTTTATTTCTTATTATAAGTAAATAAATGATTAGTTACAAATGACTATTCTGAGAGCTGAAAATCATTCACTAGCTTGCCACATACAGAAAAGTTAGTGAAGCAATTGCAATATTCATATCTATGAATCGGAAAATTAACGTATCCATGAGCAGAGGGATTTTTGTGTACTTTGTCTAATGTTGTACCTCAATTGTCCAGAACAGCACCTGGAATATTATAATTATTCAATAAATAGATGTCTAGGGTGTATACATGATGAATAAATGTGGCTTTTTTATTTTAAAAAAAATTTGAAACCTCAAACTTAGAAAAGCTTCGAGTGCAATACAAACAATAAATATTTTTTCCTGAACATTTTGAGAGTAATTTCCTAACATAATGCTTTATCATTCCTGAATAGTTTAGTATGTATTTTCTACAATGATGATCTCTCACATAGTCACTGTACAACCATCAAACTTTAAAATTTAACACTGATATATTACTAATATCTAATCCTCTTACTCCCTTCAGCATTTACTCATTGTCCTTATATTATCCTTTATAGCTCAAATATTAGTTCATAATAATGTTACACTTTGTTAAAATGTCACTTTAGTTTCTTTGAATCAGAGATAGTTTTTTTAGCAGGTTCTTAATATATGTGACATTGACGCTTAAATATTACAGGGCACTTATTTTATAGAATGTTCTTTAGTTTGGATTTTGTCTTATTTCTTTGTGAATAGATTCAGGTTATTCATCTTTAGCAGAAACAACACAGAAGCGCTATTTTATTCTCATAGCAATCTATCTGATGGTACGTGATCTTGATTTATCTGATTACTATTGTTAAATTTAAAAATTTAAAATAATGTCTGCCAGCTTTCCTTTTGTAATATTACATTTTCCCCTCTGCAATTAATAAATACATTATTTAAATGTGTGTGAGAGGGTGTAATTTGAGACTCTGTAAATATTCCATTCCCTTTCAAATTTCAGTATATATGTTTATTTGCTCATATCATCATGAAGTCATGATTTTGCATTTTGTTCAGTAGATTATCATCTGTTCGTATCTGTATTAATTTCTGAGGGCTGCTGAAAAAAGTACTTAAAACTAGGTGGTTTCAAACAAGGGAAATTTATTTTCTCATAATTTTGGAAGTTAGAAGTCCAAAATCAAGCTGGAAGAAGAGCCATGATTATTCTAAAGGTAAAGGAAAATCTTTCTTGCTTTTTTTTTAAAAAAATTCAGTTTTTATTTTAGCTTCAGGGGGTATTTGTGCAGGTTTGTTACAAGGGAATATTACATGATGCTGAGGTTTGGGCTTCTGTTGATCCTGCCACCCAAATAGTGAACAGAGTACCTTCAGAAAGTTTTTCATACCTTGCCACCCTCTCTTCTTCCCTCCTATTTGAGTCTCCAGTGTCTCTTTATCCTGTCTTATGTCCATGTGTACCCAAGGTTTAGCTCCCACTTACAAGTGAAAACATGTAGTATTTGGTTTTCTGTTTCTGCATTCACTTAGGGTGATGGCCTCCAGTTGCATCCATGTTGCTGCAAAGTAGATGATTTTATTCTTCCTTATAGCTGTGGAGTATTCCATGGTGTACATGAACCACATTTTCTTTATTCAGTCCACCATTGATGGGGACCTGGGTTGATTCCATGTCTTTACTCTTGTGATTAGCACAACAATGAACATATGAGTGCATATGTCTTTTTGATAGAAGGATTTATTTTCTTTTGGGTATTTACACAGCAATAAGATTCCTGGGTCAAATGGTAGTTCTATTTTTAGTTCTTTGAGAAATCTCCATTCTGTTTTCCATAAAGGTTATACTAATTTACATCCCACCAACAGTATATAAGCATTCCTTTTTCTCTGCAGCCTTGCCAGCATCTGTTATTTTTTGACTTTTTAACAGTAGCCACTGTGACTAGTATGAGATAGTATCAAAATGTGGTTTTGATTTGCATCTCTGATGATTAGTGATGTTGAGCATTTTTTCATGTTTGTTGGCCGCCTTCTCAGTTATTCCTTCCTTCTGGTTGCTCTTAACAACCCTTGGTCTTCCTTGGCTTGTAACTACACTATTCCAATCTCAAGTTTCATCATCATATGCTTTTCTTCATTGTGTTTATCTCTTTGTGTTAACTTCTCTCCTTATAAGGACTCCACTAATCGAATTTAAGGCACACCTTAATCTTGTTGACCTCAACTCAACCTAACTAGCTACGTCAGCAAAGACCCTATTTCCAAGTAAGTTTACATTCTGAGGTTCCAGGAGGACATACAGTTTGGAAGGGGGATGCTATTCAACCCACCGCACTATAATAATTTATTATGGTGTTCAAATGTTCTAGATTTTGGCCAGTAGGGGCCTGTCAAGCTGAATTTTGCACTCTACCACATGTTCCTATTACATTTTGAACACTTTCTTACTTTTTGGTATAAGATAAACCAGTATGGTCTTTTGCTGCTCTTATTGTCCTGGTTCTGGAATCTATAATTTCTTCAAGTATATCTGGTTCCTGTTTGTAGACCTTGGTATTTAGAAACTGAGATCTGACACTGGACATATTCATTGCAATTGAGTTTTGGCTGCTTCTAGGTTCACTCAGTGGAATAAAAGTTATGAAATGTGTGTGCGTATGTGTGCATGTGTGTACACATGCAGACTCTCTCCTCACTTAGTCTGAGCTCAGATCCCTCACCACTACCTCCTTCAGGCTGCCATAAAGCAGGGACACTTTTCATCGTGTAGCTGGGCCATGTCACCATGTAGAAGCTCTCTTAACCATGCAGGGACTCTAACATACAAGCCATGCTACCATCCCTTGTTCTTCAGGCATGCCTTTCTCACCCTCCTTGGACTCCAACACCTTTCCTTGGGTCACAATAGCTTTCTTTTCTCCCTTGGCACAGACAACTACTTTGCTCAGCCTCACCTGATGGCTACTGGATTGAATTGTTTAAGAAAGGCAGAAGAGGAGGGAAAGAAAGGGAAATTCCCCTTTGTTTTTAATAATGTCACTGTTTTATATTTTATTTATGAAAATTTTAAGTGAACAAACTTAGCTTTGTAAATTCCCTTGATTTCATCTTTGTTTTCTATTTTCTTATTTCTTTTTAGTTTGTTTGCTTGTTTGTTTTTCAGTTAAATTCTGAGGTTGTAAAGTTAAATCATTAATTTTTAGCCTTTATTCTTATTAATATATGCATTTAGAAATAGATATTTCCCTCTAACTACCACTTCCTACAAATCACATAATTTGTATTGTAATTTGATATTTCTAAATGTTTTATTAACTGTATTAAGATGTATTTTTTTACTATGGAGATTTTTTGTTGTGTCTGAAGTTTTAAGGTGTTATTTTCTTCTTTTTCTTATTCACTTCTTGCTTCAATGTATTGTGTTCACAGAACCTGTTCTAAATGGTATTATTAGAAATTTTGTTTTGTGGAGTTTATGAATTTATACAAATAATTAATGAAAGAATAGATATGTTCTAACTGTTGGGGTCAGAGTTCTATATAAACCTATTAGATGAGGTAAATTAATTCTTTAAATTTACTGCATATTTCTTCTATGATTTAATTATCAATAATTTAAAAAGATTTTGTTCACATTTCTCACATAATAAAGGCTTGTCAATGTTTTCTTCTAATTTTCTCAAATTTTACTTTATTTTATTGTTATTTACTACTTCTATCCCTACTAATGTTTTATATTTTAAAGTTTATTTTATTTGAACATACAGATTTCTTTTGGGTAATATTTATTATATATTCCTTATCCCAGACTTTGATTTTAATTTATTTTGTATTTTCTATTTATATTATATGAAAAACAAATAATTAAATTTCTTATAAGCAAATTCGGTAACATCTGTCTTTTTTTTGTAGTGTTTTGCTATTGAAGTTGGATGGCTTTTCAAAAAGTAAACACACTTTTGTCACCATTATCAAGATATAGAAATATTACCTGTGTCTTCATCACTATTCCCTGCCTCCTACTGCCTCCCCAAGTATAGCCAATACTCTGGTTTTTAACGTTATAGATTATTTTTGCCTTTGTTTCAACATTATATAAACAAATTCAAACAGTGCATACATTGTTTCTGACATCTTTCCTTCAAGGTTATGTTTGCAAAGTTCATACACATAATTGTATATACTTATTGATTCATGTTACTGATGAATGGTATTTCAGTGTATGAATACACCACAATGAATTTATCTACTTTATTTTTGATGGACATTTGGGTAGTGTTGACTTTAGTAATCTGGAAGAAAATGAAAATTAAAACTAACAATCAACTTTATCTGTTTTCAGGAAAATGCAAATTAAAACTGACGTTATATCATTACATATTCACCAGCATGAATAATGAATGAATGAATAAATAAATAGAAGAGAGACAGTAGTATGTACTACTACAAAGAGTATATACTGATACAACTGCTTTGGAAAATTGCTTAGCACTATACTATTTACTAGAGTTGAATGTAATCATATCCTATGACCCAGCAGTTGTACTCATATTTCACAGAAAGGTAGACTTATATTCCTCAAAACACATTTATAAGAACACATATTTTATGATTTGCATATGCTTTTACTATTTTATTATATCAGTTCTTTTTTTTTTTTTTTTTTTTTCTTTTTTTTTTGAGACAGATTCTCCTGCTGTTGTCCAGACTGGAGCGCAGTGGCACGATCTTGGCTCACTGCAATCACCACCTCCCGAGTTCAATTAATTCTCCTGCATCAGGCTCCTGAGTAGCTGTGAGTACAGGCATGCATCACCATGCGAGGCTAATGTTTGTATTTTTAGTAGAAATGCGGTTTCACTGTGTTGGCCACGTAAGTTAAGTCTCAAATTCCTGACCTCAAGTGAGCCAGCCACCTCGGCCTCCCAAAGCGCTGAGATTACAGGCGTAAGCCACTGTACCCGGCCACCATGATTTCTTGTGTCTGAAACCAATTGCTGGGGTAAATTCTTTAGGTTTCCTTATCTGTAGATATTTTTTACAGTCAGAGACCAATGTTTTTGTCTTCTGACTCCGTTGTTGCTTTCAAAAAGTCCACTATCATTCTAATTGTTGTTTTGCTGTACATAACTTCTTTCTCTCTGGCTATTTTAAAATAGTTGCTTCATCTTTGGTGTTCCACATTATTTATAAGTGGCTATATATTATTTTCATTATTTTTGGATAGAGTGTGCATCCTTGATCTGCAGATTCACATATTAAACAAGTTCTTAAAAAACTATTATTTCTTAAACATTGCCTCTCCTTCATTCTCTCTTGAGGACTTATAGTCAAGGTATTCTTTTTAATGTTCTTTTAAATATTTTCCAATTCATTTATTTCATATGGTGTTCTTTAGTTGTTTCTTCCAGTTCATTACTTTCCTCTTCAAGACTGCTTATATAACACTTAATTCCTAGTAATACCTCATTATCACTTAGCAACTGTGTATTTTATATATTTAAATATTTTATGCATTTGTTATAAAACCTGTATCTGATAATTCCAAAATATGCAGTTTATAGTGAGGAGCTAGGACTGTTGGTTGTTTTGGCTGACTGGCATAAATAATAAATCAATTATTTCTAGGCATAATTATTACCAGCATAAATCTTATGTTTATTGACTTTATGATTTTCAACTTATTACTTTATCACAATCTGTGGATAGCCTGTGGACCAAGTTGAAAAAGTTTTGCTCCAAAACAGATATACTTTGGCTTTTGCTAGTAACAATTGCACCAGTAATCTCAGATCACTTCAGTTCCTCTTAGGAGTATCACCTCATTATCGGCGTTTGCATCTTTGTTTCCTATGGGAATCACACAGGGCTGAGTGTCCTGTTAGTCAGGATATTGTCAATATTTGCAATTGAGGTAATGCTACTTCTCATTGACTGCAGTGATGTTTATAGTTTCCTGCCAATTATTTGCTTCCATCCCAAAATGTGTGTGAGTGTGAGTGTGTTTGTGTGAAAAGAAGTCAGTCTATGGAGAATTCTACTTTTAACACTAATAATGCCTCAAAATGTTTGGGCAAAATTTTCCCCGAAAATAAGCCACATTAATCTGTTTTTTTTAAATGCATGAAAAATAAATTTGAATCAATTAAATATTTATTTGTGTAGATTCAAAGTCAATAAGAGAACAGGTGATATGTGCTTATTACTAAACCTGTGAAGACTGTCCATGAAGAATGACACATTGGTAAATAGTGCTCTAGCTCATGCTAATTTCTCCCTCCTTGAGCACCTATTATATATAACATGTGTCCTATTTATTCTGATAATTAGTCAATTTTACCTGTACTCCTTTATTTATATTGACCATTTTTATTTTTGTGTTATATACAAGTGCATTTCAGGGATAGTGATTTAGATTACATTTAAATGTCCCAGGTCTTAGTGTAATTCATTTCATAAATAGTATAAATAATTATTCAGTTGACTATAACATGAATATTTTTCTGACAAATATGTCTTTCTACTAGAGTTTGCAATTATAGACACCTGTTTCCCCTAGAACTTCCATACTAAAATGGATATTTGAGGTGGAATAGCAATTAAATTCATTTTGCATTTACTAATGAGACATGTTGCATTCCTTATGGCTAGCATGTTGATAACATAAATATTCCTTTGTTTTCTGAATGAATAATCTTTTACAGCCTAGAAACTGGATGCTGTCCTTGGCTTGACTGTATCATGCATTGCTGGCAAACAATAAGCACTATCTCATAAAAATCTCATCATTTTGATCTATGCCTTTTATCTCTATACTAATTGTATTACATAATATATTGATTTATCTTCTTCAGAATAACATGCAGACATCGGCTGGGGAATACTCTAATGTTTAGAACTAGCACTCCTATTTTCTGAAGTCTGTGATGTTTTGTTTTGTATCACATATTTCATGGTTTATAATATTCTAAATCCTGAAATTGTCCTAGACTATTTCATGTGAAATATTTTAAAATACATTTAAATTGTAAAGTATTCCATTTTCATTCTGAAGAGACTAAATTTCTAATTTTTAAAAGGCAGTTTATCAGCTCACTTAAATCAAATCTAAAGAGAAACATTAGTTTTATCTTCCAGATTTAAACACAAATTTTAAACCCATTATTACTTATGCACAGTGTAAAAGTTTTTCTCATCTAAATATCCTGTTAATCAAAATTACTGTGCTAATAGACACAGACATGGTGGTTGGAATAATATGATTACTCAATATGTAGATATCTAAGGGCCTATTTAAAATGTAAGATGTTTTTCATAGATGAGTTTTCATTGTACATATTTTAAAGCCCTTTTAGAATAAACTTTAAGCTAATAGAAAGTCGCCAACGTATCTCCAGATTCTGTATAATAAATTTTTGAAAATCTTTTAAATCATATTTCTTATGACAATAGTTTTCTGCAAATGATGTAGTTCATTTTCCTAATCTAAAAGAAAATTCAGGGAGCGTTTTTCCATTTTTAAAAATTATCCTAGTTAGACATACGTAATGAAAAAATATTCTACTTAACTGTCACAGATGGGATCAGCATCTTTAAGGGCTGTGCAGTAGTTCCGAAAGAAATTGTAAAACAAACCATGATCCAAAGACCATGCGATTATTGTGCTTGTTAATTTATCAATATTAATGGAGAAAAAGTTTTGTGTGAGCTACTTGCTTGAATTGTATGTTTTTCCATTTTCCATTACATACTTCTAGTAATTATTCTTCTGTAGCCTAATATGAAATTGATAGAATTAAAACAATAATTTAAAAAATCTAAGCATTTGTGCATCTGCTACTTCTGTCCCAGACATTTGGCAAATTGTTATGTTTCTCGGGACCTCTGTTACTCATAGGTAAAAGAGTACTCACTGCTTATTGCAAATGAAAAGAGAAAATTTGCTAATTATTTTTATAATGTCAATCAAATTAATAAATTTGTTCATATTAAATAATAACTATGAAGAATATTGTCTTTTACAGATTATAGCCAGTTTAAAAATATGTTTGTGGCAACAGTGCAAATGATACACAATAGTTAGGGAGAATATTCGTTTCATGAATATTTATATAAGTACTTAAAACTATGCAAATGCTAATGTTGAAATGGAATCCAGAAAGGTAAATGAGAAGAAGAAACAGTATGACTATTCTTAGTAAATTTATGTGTATATATCAGTGGCATTGTATCTTTTGTGGCATAAAAGAAGTGGGGTTTCAATCATACAAATGAATGAATAAATGTCAAACTAGAAAGGTAAAATCTTTTATCTGAGTCAATTGCACAGTGTACGAATTGTTTGATTGTAAAGATAAGCCTCCAATTATTAAGAATGAGACATTTAAATTTTAATAATTCCCAAATTACTCTAGAAATTTTGCTTTTCTTGTATGACATATAACAGAACATTCTTGAGCAGATGAAGATGTTGTTTTAGTCTTCTAATAATTAAGTTAACACAAAAGAAATACAGCCATTTTTAGCCACAGCATTCAGCAGAAGTCCTGGATCTGTTTGGTAAGTTTAAGATGATGATGGTGAAAACATTTAGAGCATTTTCCTACTGTCATACAACAAGCTATTTTGGAACTATCTAGGCATCTAAAGGACTTCCAAAGAGCTTTTAGAGTTTTAGAATTTCCTATTCTGTTCTATTCTATTCTATTCTATCCTATTCTATCCTATTCTATTATTTTATTGTATTCTATTCACAAACCACTTTATAAAATTTTCCATAATCTGGATTTGGCAATTTTTATTATATTATGTACTTGAGCCTTAGTTTGATGAACTGCTGCCAATTTCTGCCAGCTCACATATAGGATGACCCTTAGTGTATTTCATGCTGATTCTATTTCTTTTTTTTTTTATTATTAAACTTTAAGTTGTGGGATACATGTGCAGAACGTAAAGGCTCGTTACATGGGTATACACAGGCCATGGTGGTTTGCTGCACCCATCAACCTGTCATCTACATTAGGTATTTCTCCTAATGCTATCCCTCCCCTAGCCCTCCACCCACCAACAGGCCCCAGAGTGTGATGTTCCCCTCCCTGTGTCCAGGTGTTCTCATTGTTCAACTCCCACTTCTGAGTGAGAACATGCAGTGTTTGGTCTTCTGTTCTTGTGTTACTTTGCTGAGAATGATGGTTTCCAGCTTCAGCCATGTCCCTGCAAAGGACATGAATTCTATTTCTGTATTATGCTTTGTTACCAGCCCGGTGCTTTGGTGCCAGTCCTGAGTTTATGTAAGTAGTAGTAATATATATATATATATATATATATAATATATATATATATACATATACACACATATATAAGTTTAAAATATTTAGATATTTTATATCTATATTTTATAATATAGATATATTTTATATGTATACTATCATAAGTATAAAATATTTGTGTGTATACATATATACATACATATATATATATATACACAACATATATAGGAATATATCTACTCATAAGTGCAAGGGAAAAGAGCATTCTATAGTTATTGGTCAAGAGTTCACCCAATTAGAAAAAGGATTTTTATTATGTCAGTTTCATTAAGTTATACTGAAACATCTCTATTAAACATTGATCTAATTTATTATTTTCAAAGGCAAATTTTCTCTTTCAAGGAAAACAACAAATGTAGCCACAATTATCTGAGATTTGTTATTAATGCATGATTTTATTACTTATTCTTAAAATATTGGTTCATTTTTGAAAGTGAATTACTGCTCAGTTTTCTCCCCTATTTAAAAATTAATTTTCATTGAATTATTTTATTTAACTATAAACTTTGTGTTGTGTCTTTAACTCATTTTTTCCCTCTGCAGAGGAGGAAAACTTAAAAGAATAAAAAGAACTTCCTTACTTCATGTGGCTTTTTAACATTTCTTCTCTAATAAGGATGATTCATATCAGTCATTTTTTTGATAAAAAGCATTGCATGGCTAGAGAACAGATGGCATAGCTATTTACCATGATTAAGGGCTTTATTCACAAAGCATTTGTGGATTATTTCTGCATTTTTTTGACTTTCTGGCATTGTGCCCTCAATTTGCATAGCAGTAGTTCTGATGTAGCAGAAAGTTCTGTTTGCCATTATCATTTGTTGAAACTCACATTTAAAAAATTTGAGTCTATGAGCTGGGAAAAAAATAAAATAGAAACACCAACAATTTAATAAGAAAAACTAAAAACCTAGATACCTAAAAAATATGAAGCTCTGAACTTTACAAAAGCAACATATTACTACAGAGGAGATCACATTAATACTTAAAACTATTTTCCTTTATTCTTAATTGGTGAGGATTCAGATGACAGGTTTTCTTATTTGTGATATATATATGCATACAGGCACACACACACACACACACACACACACACGTTACCCTATCCACTAGATATTAGGTATTTTTACCTAATTTAGAAATTGTCTTATCTTACTCAAGGTATTACATATAATTTTAAAACTCTCTAAACAGAAAGTTTCAAGGAGATGAAAGAGATGAGATGAGTACTGGGGAAGAGAGTAAGATACAAATGGAAGCTGAAAGTGTCAATATAAACCTCACCTGATTAAATGATCTATGCCAAGACCACAACGTATTTTATGGTTTTATGTATGTAATATTTTCATCTTCTTCTTAACATTGGTGTTACATATTCAACATCCAGAGTAATTAACTATAAATTAACTTTGTATGTTAACCAGGTTCCTCATAGCCTCTAGCAATGCTATCGAACACTAAATCTTTAATAAATACTTTAACTTATCTTGCATAATTACAAATATTCTTTTCCCAAAACAAGTGTTGCTTTATCTTTAGAGCACATATTAACACATTGCTTTCAAAACACAGACAAGATAGATACAAACAGAAAAATCTGGTATGAAAAGAGTCAACCTTCTGTCCTACCAACCCCCATTTCCATTCACTCCTTAAAGTTTAATTATTTTAAAAGCCTCTATTTTAAGTTGGTGTGTGGCTTACTTTCATAATTCTAATTCATATACTAATAAATCAATTTTGCTTTATCAGTTAAGGTAAGATATCATTGATATCCTAGTCTAAAAAATGACATTTTTGCTGCCTTATTTAACTCCCATTCAGCTCTCTTTCTTTCTTCCTTCAATTTTTATAATTATATTGCTATTTTAATATATTCAATTTTAAAATTTCATATTCCACATCTTCATCCATATCATGACTCATCATGAAACTTGAGGGTATGAGATATACTCTTTTTCCATCCTTTCTCTCCCCTTCTACATCACCGTCTCTGTCAATGTTTTCTCATATTTTCATTTTCAGAAATAAAAATATTTGTATTGCATTTTATCATCTTAATAGAGCCTCAGTTGAGCCTATAAGGCTAAATTTAAATAATTTTTAAGTTATATGTAAAAAGTACTCTGTGAGGCACTGCCTTGATCTTCATTTTTAGCTGTTTGTAATGAAGCTAGGAGACGGCCCTCAGCTATCAGATTTCTTTTGGAATTCCTTCAACTGAGGAAAACTGCCTTGCTTTTCCAGGACAGCTCTAAACCAGGGACTGAATGAAATGCTGTAGTAAAATGCTTCATTACCTTATCCCAATTTGGGATGGCTCTGTGGGACAGAGTTCAGAGCTCCCCATCTGCTTCCTGTGAAACTCAACCTGCTGTGACACCTGGTACCAGAAGCGATTGGAGAAAGCAACTACTCAGATTGGATTTTGGCAGTGTTCCTGACACCTCTTCAGCATGAGAACCAGATAACTACTGGTAGCTAGGGCACAGATATCTTGACACAAAAAGGCAATTGCTAAAATTTTCACTCATAATGAACTAAGGAGGCACATCTGAAAGAAAAATGCACTACACTGTGCAATGTATCAAGATTTTCAGAATTACGTGGCAGGGGGAAAATGTAACTGTAAGGACAGTAGAATTGTAGAGCTATTGTTAAGATCACTTGATGTTCAAGAAAAGGACAACAAAAAGATGAGAGAGAACAGTAAATTGTTTATTTAAAGCCAACTGTGAAAGCCACAGGGCCTCACTTGTCTCATTTAAAGACTTTCTCATCTGCATGTAGCAGGCAGATAAAAGATAAAATCAAGACTAGGAATTTATTGTAAGAGTAACCAAATTTCAAACAAGCTTAAAAGTCCAACCAAAGAAGATCTGTTATGCCAAAATCAGATCTCTAGTCAGGAAGAATAGAATCTTGAATCATGATGTAGAAATATCTAGGTTGATGCACTCAAATCTTGAAGCTCTTGATTCCTCTGAACTACCTGTCCATTAATCTACTCTTCATTAATGACAGCATTTCATCACCCTCTACCCTTACTTCCATACACATCTTGTTTAAATGAAAAGAAGATAACTCTTTTCTGAAAGATAATAGGCCCCCACTCATAATATGCCTCTACCTTCCCTTCTTCCTGGACATTAGGCTATTAAGTATAATTAAGTCTTAACCGAATCCTGGCAGAAGCATGGTGAGCCTGATGGAAGAAAAGGAACCATAACATGAAGAAACTGCAAGACCTAGCCAAGATGTACTGTTAGGGTCCTGGAGAGTGCACATATTTTTGACTTCTGAGAGTCTTGAAATAGAGGGACTGAAGCATACATTTGGATACATTATGATTTATTAACATAGCAGAACTCTTCCAGGATACAGGATTTAACATACTGAGAAAGACACTGAGAGATAGTATGAACATGATTCTGGGGAGACTCCTAAATGTATAAAGAAATCCATTGGCCCCTTTAAGTGAGGTGAAATGCCAGAATTACAAAAATAAATGTTGGAAGAAGGAATTAAAATGCTCAGAGAAGTGGGCATATGAGATTGGATACAATCTGTAAGGCTAGAAAATGCCCAGGTGACTACATTCCCATGAATGACATGGAAAACACATCATTTCCCTAAGCAATAAGACCTATGCTGATGAGAGGGGCACCATCATCACTAAAACGTCAGTGGTAGCTTCTCTGAAACCTGGAGGTAATGGTGGGAGATCCTGTTGCACAACTGGGCTCACTAACAGCACTGGGGGTAATAGGAACTGCAGCAATAAATGTCACATTGAAATCAAATCCTCAAAAGCCATGTGGGCAAAGTCTTTGATTTCAAAACTTTGGTATGGCAAGTTGGAGAAACAGTCAAATTGGTCTGACACAAAATAATGGACCAAAACATATATAGGAACAAAATAGGATGATAACAATTGTGAGCGTATCTCGAGTTCTACCATTAAAGAATTCAAAGGGTCAGGTTGCAGTGGCTCACGCCTGTAATCCCAACACTTTGGGTGGCTGAGGCAGGTGGATCACGAAGTCAGGAGATTGAGACCAGCCTGGCCAACATGGTGAAACCCAGTCTCTACTAAAAATACAAAAATTAGCCAGATGTAGTGGCGCATGCCTGTAATCCCAGCTACTTGGGAGTCAGGAGAATCGCATCAACCCAGGAAGCAGAGGTTGCATTGGGCTGAGATCGTGCCACTGTATTCCAGCCTAGGTGTCAAAGTAAGACTCCATGTCAATCAGTCAATCAATCAATCAATCAATCAATCAATAAGAATTCAAGGGATGATCATGAGGCTGAGACAGTTGTTCCAATAAAAACTGCCTAGTTCTTTCTCAGTTTCTGAACTAGAACCCATTTTTATACACAGAACTCATTGGTTGAAAAAAAAAGTCTGATCCCAAAAAGGAAGATTGTACTGAGAAGGCAGGTCTACTCAGTAGTGAGTCTCATAATACATGTTAAAAAGTACATAAATATATGTATTCAGGTACCTCAAGAAAAAGGAGATACTCAAATATTTTAAGGACTATTGGACATAGAGTCAATGTTGTCATTTATGTCTGGAGATTAGAAGGGCCTCTATGGCTCTAGGTTATATGAGAATATATTGAGGCCAAATATAAATAGTTTTGGCTTGGATCTAGCTCACAGTGAGTGAGTTCATGGGATTTATGAAGATACAAGGTGCTCATTGCCCAGCCACTGAATTTCTCATTAGAGTAGGCATACATGTTGGTAGGCACAAAACTCAGATCTGTAGACAGCAGAGTAAGAAATACTATAATGAACAAAGCCAAGTAGGAGCCTCCAATTCTTTACCTTTTTCCCTCTCCAAAACAGTAAATCAAAACATGAGGCCTGTACTACCTGATAATATAGCTTGCTTGTGCCTTCTGTCATACCATATCATGAGGTTTGTCATTACAGGCCTTGTTTCATAGCATATAATGGGGAAAATGGCAGAAACTGGTGACATATTTAAAGACTTAAAAATGCAAGTTGGTATTCATCCCTATTTCAATTTACCAATCTGGTTCCTGAAAAAACAAACAAACAAACAAACAAACAAAAAACAGATGGATTCTGGATAATGACAGTGAACTATCTTAATTAGCCAAGCCGTAATCACAGGTACTGTGGCAGATATGGTATTTCTGCAGGTGCACATTTGCATTTTCAGGGGCAGAGTATGGAGCTATTTAGTTAGCAAATGAGTTATTTTACATTCACATTAGAGAAGTGGATTTTATTTATTTTCAACAAACAAACATGCAAACAAGTAGTTGTTCTCTAGGGTTATGTTAATTATTTCACCTTCGCTTGTAATATGGTTCAAAGAGATCTGGACCTGTTTGACATTTTGTAGAATTTCATACTAATCCATTCTACCGATGTCATCATGATTAGTGGAGCAAGAAAAGGCTACCCCATTGATGACCTTGGTAAGGCATGTGAAATCCAGATCATGGAAGGAAAACTTTAGAAAATGAAAAGACTACATTAGGAAAACTTTTTGTGTTTGTGTGCCAATGGCCTGGAACATACTGGTCATCCCCTCCATAATAAAGGAAAATATATTGCATTTATTGAAGATGCCAAAAGCAATAAGGGACAATAATGCCTAGTAGTCCTCTTCTGCATATTCTACTCCTAGGAATACTGCTCTGACTAATGCACATCGTGACAGAAAACTCTCCTAGCTTTAAATGAAGTCCAGAGAAGAAAGGGATGTGTAGAATGTTCGGTTTGTGATGCAAGCAGCCCTGCGGCTTGGAACATACAATCAGTAGACTCTGTGCCACAGAATGTTAGAGGTATAATACTATATTATGGTGGTAGAGGTGGTAAAATACACTCTTTAGAGTTTATGAAGTGCCCCAATGGGAAAATTAGAACCCCGAACCATATCTTTATCCAACAGTTTAAAGAAATACATACCTTTTAGGAAAATACCTCTTGGCTTGCCATTGGGCACCTGTAGAGACAGAACACCTCATAATTGACCATGTGTCTGGAATAGTCATAAGTTGGGTTTATAAAATTCAACAAGTCAGAGACAGACCCAGAAATAACCAATTTTAAGATGGACATAGGTTAGCCAGGATTGACTACAAGCAGGAACTGAAGGCACAAGCAAGCAACATCATCAGATTATATGGGCCTCATGTCATCCACCACTATTGCACAGCTCAGTTCAGACATATGGTAGTACAAATTCCTGACTGGTTGGCTGATACTTTGATGCAAGCAAAAACAGGTTAATGACCACAGTAGAATTCCACTCAATGAAGATCTTGAAAGAAAGTAGTGAGAAAAAAATCTTCCTCATGGTCAAAGCATCAGCTTGTAGACCTATTCATACACTTTGGATGAAAAGAGGAGTGGAGCATAGTTCAAATATACACTCATGAGAAGTTGTTCATGGCCTGGCTGTCAAGAACAGGCAAACAGAAAGACAGGAAGGTTGGTGCGATAGGCAGAACAATAGTCTTTCAGAGGTCCACATCCTAGTCCTTGGAAACTGTAACTATGTTAGCTTACATGACTAGGATAATTTACAGATATGATTAAAGTTAACAACCTTGAGATGGGGAGATTATCCTGGACTATCCCAGTGGACCCAATCTAATCATATGAGTCTGTATAAGTGGAGAATCTTTCCCAGCTGTGTTCAGAGAATTAAAGAAATAACAGCATGAGAACAATTTGGACCAAAATTGCTGTTTTTTTTTTTTAATACTTTAAGTTCTAGGGTACATGTGCACAATGTGCAGGTTTGTTACATATGTATGCATGTGCCATGTTGGTGTGCTGCACACATTAACTTGTCATTTACATTAGGTATATCTCCTAATGCTATCCCTCCCCCCTCCCCCCACCCCACAACAGGCCCCAGTGTGTGATGTTCCCCACCCTGTGTCCAAGTGTTCTCATTGTTCAATTCTCACTTATGAGTGAGAACATGCGGTGTTTCATTTTCTGTCCTTGTGATAGTTTGCTGAGAATGATGGTTTCCAGCTTCATCCATGTCCCTACAAAGGACATTAACTCATCCTTTTTTATGGCTGCATAGTATTTCATGGTGTATATGTGCCACATTTTCTTTATCCAGTCTATCATTGATGGACATTTGGGTTGGTTCCAAGTCTTCACTATTGTGAATAGTGCTGCAATAAACATACATGTGCGTGTGTCTTTATTGCAGCGTGATTTATAATCCTTTGGGTATATACCCAGTAATGGGATGGCTGGGTCAAATGGTATGTCTAGTTCTAGATGCTTGAGGAATCGCCACACTGACTTCCACAATGGTTGAACTAGTTTACAGTCCCACCAACAGTGTAAAAGTGTTCCTATTTCCCCACATCCTCTCCAGCACCTGTTGTTTCCTGACTTTTTAATGATCGCCATTCTAACTGGTGTGAGATGGTATCTCATTATGGTTTTGATTTGCATTTCTCTGATGATCAGTGATGATGAGCATTTTTTCATATGTTTGTTGGCTGCATAAATGTCTTCTTTTGAGTGAAGATGAAATGAGGAGCCATGAGCTAAGGAAAATGGGTGGCCTTTAGAAGCTGTTAAAAACTGACACCCTTCTATGTCACGTGATATATGAGCTGGAGAATTATTTCTAGGGGTGGAATATGTCTTTCAGAAATTGAAAAGACGTGTGGACACTGTGCTTCCCTCTTGGTAGTATGGAATGTAAAATGGACAATTTGTCTTTTATTTTGAAGGTGATATCCTAACATGCCTCTCATTACTGGACCTCTAAAAACTTTACTGAATTGGCAGATCCTTGAATCTTTTGAAAGATTTATCTCCCACCCATTGGAAGATATTTCTCTTCACAAGGCCTCCATCATGCTAGCCACTTATTGTTCATACTGGCCAATTATAGCAATGACATTGATGTACATATTGTCTACACAGAAATTCAGTCCATAACAAGTACTTGCTATCCATAAGGTAGATGCTTCAAAACGTAAGCATGGGTATTTTGTAAATAAATATCAGTTGCTTGAATAACAATATTCATACACTCTGTCAAATGTATTTTTAGGTATTTTACCTAATTTCAAAAATTTTTAAATAGCCTACTGCATTATGGCAGAGGAGTTGATAGATTTGTAAATATTTTAATGAGGTTTTTGATTGCAATTTTGAAATAGTATCACTAGGTTTTATAGTTACAAAGTTTTTAAGTGTTTCTATATCCTTGGGAATAAACCATTTATATCTATTATTGGGGTTCCACAAGATAATAAGATGCAGAAGGATATTCTTAAGACTTCTTTTTAATTTTTCCATTTATTAAAGAATATGTTGAATAAATTTATCAAACACACCAACAATGGAAGTCAATTTATATGCACTTTGATGCTAGATGGGATCTTACCTTTTTCTTCTGGATAATGTATGATAAATATGTTAAATACTTTGAACTCTACAAACATATGTGTTGTTTATTTGTTTTGTGTTTGTTCCATGTGATTATTTTGTTTTATATTTGTTTTGTTTGGTTATTTAGTTTATCTTTACCTCTTTCCCTGTCTTTTCTGGAATAAATATTGTAAAAAATTTTGGGTTCCTATTTGATTCCTTTATTGCTTTCTAGGCTGTATCTCTTCTTGCACTTACAATAGTTTTTATTTTGCTCTAGGGATTAAAATAGCCACCACTGACTTATCAGAGTCTACTTATTGTTAGTATTTTTCCCATTGCTGTTACATATTTCCCATGTAAAGATATTATAAGCTTAAATAAAATGTTGTTACTTGCCTTTAACAGTGTGTTGTTTTCTGCATTCCCTCCTTTAGATCCAACAATTCATTTAACATCATTTTCCTTTAATTGTACAATTTTCTTTAGAATTTTTTTTTACTAGAGTTAGCTGATGTCACGTTATCTGATTTTATGCCTTACTTTTCTCTGGGTGCTATAGGCTGAATGTTTGTCTTGCCCCAGATTCATATGTTGAAGCCTAATCCCCAATTTCATGGTATTAGGAAGTAAAGCATTTGGGAGGTAATTAAGTCATGAAAGCGAAGCCCTCATGAATGGGATTAGTGCCCTTTTAAGACAAGATATAGGAGCGTCCTCTCTCTCTCTCTCTTTACTCTCTGCTTTGTGAGGACACAAGATTAACCATCCAGGAGTGACCTCATTTGATACAAGATTTCCTAGCACCTTGTTCTTGGACTTCACAATCTCTAGAACTGTGAAAATAAATGTCTGTTGTTTAAGTCACCAAGTCTGTGAATTTCTGTTATGGCAGCCTAACCTGACTAGGATACTGGGTTGGTAATTTTCTTTTACCATTAACTGTGTTCAGATGTTGCATTTTTTTCTGGCTTTTATTATCTTTGAGGAGAAACCAGGCCTAATTCATATTAGTATTCTTCTTATGACTTCATTTAACAATTTTTACTTTAATTAATATCTTTGATTTTCTATAGTTTGATTAGGATTTTTCTATTGAATTGTGCTGAGCTTTTGGATTTCTACATTTATTTTATTCACCAAATTTGCAAGATTTAAGGCTCTTTTTCCTCAGTTTGTTCTGTTTTGTTTTGTGGGCTTTTTTTTCTTCTTTCTCTAGCTCTTCTATCTCGTCTCTTTTTTTGGACCCCTAATCCACTTATGGTAGACCACTTGATATTATCTTATAGGTCACTATATCTTTTTTATTTATTTTTTCTCTTTATATAAGATAACTTTTATTAATCTCTTCGCATTCACTAAACTTTCTTCTGCTGTCTTCAATGTGCAGTTTAACTGTTCTAGTACACTGAATTCATTTCAGATATTGGAATTTTCAATTATGAGATACTTATTTAGTTTTATATTTTTGTTTTCACTTCTTAATTGAGATTCACTGTTTGTTCACTTATTATGATAGTATTTTCCTTTATATTCTTGCCCATATTAGTACTGGTTTATTTAATGTTTCTGATTGTTAAGTCTCACATTACCAGGTCTTATTCTATTACTTGTTTTTCTTTTCTCCCCCACCTATGGCTTACATTTTCCTGTTTCTTCTTATGTGTAGTAATTTTGGATTATATACTGAACAATGTAGATAACGCAATCCAGAGGCTTTCAGTTAGGTTTTCATTCTCTGAAGTGTGTTGGCTGCTTTCTTTTTTCAGCAAGCAATTACATTATTGGTTGATACTTCTGAAATCATGAAAGCTTGGTTTTGCATTTTGATAGACTCCATCTATGTAAAACTAAGGTTTTTACCAAGCACTCTAACTTGACTTCATTAATACTCTCTTTGAACTGTTGACCTCAACTGACCCTCCCACCTCAGCCTCTCAAAGTGCTGGAACTGCAGGTGTGATCCACTGTGCCCATCCTATTCAACAAATGGTGATGGGATAACTGGCTAGCCATATACAGAAAAATAAAACTAGACTGTTACTTTTCACTATACATAAAAATTAATCCAAGATAGATTAGAGACTTATCAGAGACCTCAAACTATAGAAAACCTAGGAAATGCCCTTCTCAACTTTGGCCTTGGCAGAGTTTATGCCCAGGTCTCCAGAGCAATCACAACAAAAATAAAAATTCACAAGTGAGACATAATTACACAAAAGATCTTCTATACAGCAAAAGAAGCTATCAACAGAGTAGACAGACAACCTCTAAAATTGGAGATAATATTCACAAACTATGCATCCAACAAAGGTCAAATATCCAGAATCTATAAGAAATTTAAACATATCAACAAGCTACAACAAACTCCATTAAACGTGGCCAAAATACATGAACAGATACTTCTCAAAAGAAGACATATAAGCAACCAACAAACATATGAAAACAATACTTATCAACAGTAATCATCAGAGAAATGAAAATCAAAACCACAATAAATACTATCTCACACCAGACAGAATGGATATTATTAAAATGTCAACAAATAACAGATGCTGGCAAGGCTGCTGAGAAAGGGAATGCCTATACATTGTTGGTGAGAATGTAAATTAGTTCAGCCACTGTGGAGAGCAGTTTGAATATTTCTCCAAGAACCTAAAACAGAGCTACCATTTGATCCATCATTTCTGGGTATATACTCAAAGAAATATAGATCGTCATACCCAAAAGACACATGCACTTGTATGTTAATCACTGTGCTATTTACAATAACAAAGACATGTAATTAACCTAGATGCTCATCAATGGTGTATTGCGTGAAGAAAATATGTGGTATATATATACCATGAAATCCTTCACAGCCATAAAAAGAATACAATCATGTCCTCTGCAAAAAGGATGGATCTGGAGGCTGTAATCCTAAGTGAATTAATCCAGGAACAAAAGACCAAATACTGAATATTTGAACTTATAAGTGAGAGCTAAGCATTGAGCACCCATGAACATAAACATAGAAACAATAGACCCTATGGAATACAGAGTGGGGAGGGTGAGAAGGGAGCCTGGTTTGAAAAACTACTATTGGGCACTATGCTCCCTACCCGCATCCAACATGTCCATGCAACAATCTTACACATGTACCTCCTGTACCAAAAATAATAGCTGAACTTAAAAAAATAATAATAATAAATAGCAATAACAGCAACTCTCTCTCTTGCATTGAGCAAAAATTGAAATCTCTGCACAGTTCTCTCAGCCATCCAGTTGTGTGCATTTTTTTTTTTTTTTTTTTTTTGAGCTGCTTGGAGTCTTCCCATGCCTGCATAGTTTGGGAGTCAGTCAATGATTCAAAGACAATTTTGATGCAGATACTTCACCTGTTGTGGCAGCCACAAATTCAGCCCTTCAGGCCAAAAATCTTTCTGCTTAAGTTCTATTTACATCACACCAAACAGACCAGTGAGTTCCCTCAATATAAAAAACATATAAGTATCGATTTTTTCCAGTATGCTTTTTTCAAGTGTCGAATTTTCCCAACTTCTGCCTGCTTTTATTCACTCTCCAGAGATTACAAATAGTAATTAAAAATTTATTTTCAGATTTATTCTATAATTGTTATTTGCAGGAGGTCAATTCAATAAAAGCCACTTTATCATTTTTAAAACTAGAACACCTACACTAATTTTTATTTGCATAAAAATTTTTATTAACACTTCAAACACGCATTTATGGTGATATAGCCTGGATGTGTGTCCCTGCCCAAATCTCATATTGAAATGTAATCCCCAATGTTGGAGGTGGGGCCCGCTGGGAAGTGATTGGATTATGGGGCAGATTTCTCAGGAATGTCTTAACACCGTCCCACTTGGTACTGTCTTTGGGATAGGGAGTGAATCCTCGTGTGATCTAATTGTTTAAAAGTGTGCAGCATCTCCCTCCTTGCTCTCTTTCTCCTCCTCTGGCCATGTGACGTGCCCGCTCCCCCTTCACCTTTCACCATGATTGTAGTTTCTGAGGCCTCTCCAGAAGCTGAGCAGATGCCAGCATCATGCTTCTTGTACAGCCGGCAGAACCATGAGCCATTAAGCTTATTTTCTTTATCAATTACCTAGTCTCAGGTGTTTCTTTATATCAGTATGAGAATGCACTAACACATTTAAAATGTCACGTATTCCAGGCACTAAGATAAACTAATATTTTGGTTCTTAGATAAGGTAGACACAGCAGCAGCTCCCAAGGAGCTTATATATAATGAGAAAGATAAATCTGTGAGAAGATAATTAAAATATGATAAATGTTATAAAGAGTAAGAAATGACATCAGATGTCAGTACCTAATATAATATGATAGGTCAGAAAACTATGTTCTCAGCAGGTTAATTTCAAACTGAATGTAAGCTGTGACAAGTTAAAGTGTATGTGGCAAGTGGAAGGGAGATGTTTCTAAGTTGAGGAGGCAAAATGCGTGCAGATTTTATATGTAAAGTAGAATAAAAAATTCAAAGAAAAGTGAGAAAAAAACATAATTTAGTTAGAGTGATAAGACTGAGGTTGATAATGGAATGAAATATACCTGAGGATAGAAAAAAAGAGGAGAATTTATTTTCTTCAGAGGTAAAATAATTGCTCTGATTTGACTCACTTATTACTCTATTAGTCATCCATTACTTATGAAAATATCATGAAATTTTTGCACATTGATTTTGTATCCTGAGACTTTGCTGCAGTGGCTTATCAGCTTAAGGAGATTCCAGACACTTCTCAAAAGAAGACATTGATGCATCCAACAGACACATGAAAAAATGCTCATCATCACTGATCATCAGAGAAATGCAAATCAAAACCACAATGAGATACCATCTCACACCAGTTAGAATGGCGATCATTAAAAAGTCAGGAGACAACAGGTGCTGGAGAGGATGTGGAGAAATAAACACTTTTACACTGTTGGTGGGACTGTAAACTAGTTCAACCATTGTGGAAGACAGTGTGGCAATTCCTCAAGCATCTAGAACTAGACATACCATTTGACCCAGCCATCCCATTACTGGGTATATACCCAAAAGATTATAAATCATGCTGCTATAAAGACACATGCACACATATATTTATTGCGGCACTATTCACAATAGCAAAGATTTGGAAGCAACCCAAATGTCCATCAATGATAGACTGGATTAAGAAAATGTGGCACGTATATACCATGGACTACTATGCAGCCATAAAAAAGGATGAGTTAATGTCCTTTGTAGGGATATGGATGAAGCTGGAAACCATCATTCTCAGCAAACTATCTCAAAGACAAAAAACCAAACGTCGCATGTACTCACTCATAGGTGAGAATTGAACAATGAGAACACTTGGACCCAGGGTGGGGAACATCACACACCGGGGCCTGTCGTGGGGTTTGGGGAGTGGGGAGGGATAGCATTAGGAGATATACCTAATGTAAATGATGAGTTAATGGGTGCAGCACACCAACATGGCACACATATACATATGTAATAAACCTACATGTTGTGCACATGTACCCTAAAACTTAAAGTATAATAATAAAAAAAGAAAATATCATGAAACTGAATAAAATACTTGACCAAATGACAACTTTAAGTTATCTGTGAGATGACAATGAGAATATATAGCATTTTAAAATTTATGATATTATCAGATATTCTTCTGAGTGTACTGTATGTATGCATATTAACTTGTTCAATCTGTATCACCCTCTAAGGATGTAACATTATTATTCCAAATTTGAAGTTAAAGAAACTGAGATTTTAAGTAATCAAGTTCATTGGCATAATTGAAAGGTTAAAATAAGAAAAGTCATTTCAAAATTAAAATATTGTCAAATAACAAAATCAATACAAACTTGATGTTTTTTTTCTGTTGAATGCATTTCATACAAAGTAGACTTAATACAAGAAATTTTTTATGCAGGTTTTGAAAGACTGAACATTTTTAGGACAAGTATCAAGATTCGAACCCTATTAGTCTGGCTGACTTTCAGTGTGTGAACTTATACCTACGTCACCACAGCTACCTTTTATGTGTTTGATTTACCACTTCTTTTTTAAAAAAATTAAATTATATTAAATTTAAATACTATTTTCAAATGCTTACTTTTTACTTGAGAATGACTCTGCTCTTTGATTTCTTGCATTTTTCTGGAAACTCTCCCCAAATTAAAATGACAACTCTATATTTTCCAAAATCATTGTTTTCCTGATTTCAAATTTGAATAATCCTAAACTACTTCTGCTGCCCACCAAGGAACTTAAAATTAATAGCTAATTACTTTGCAATAGCACCTGCTGATTACATATGAACGCTGTGATGCAAGACACCAACAAGTGCTCATTAAGAACACTGCCAAAGGTTTTGGCTTGTTCTTTTCAATATTTTTTTTGACTCTATATCTTCATTCTTCCAAGTAGAAACCCTATACTCCATTAAAATTCACCAATAATTAAAAGAACATAGCTTTCATCTCATAAAAATGACAATGATTTTTAGGTAAATTTTTTAATCTATATTACTATTTTTTAATGAGATCCAATGTTCTCTCTAAACAATCACTGCACACAAATAATTGAGTGGATTTTTTGTTTTCATTGCTATTAACAGGCCTCTCAAGCTGCATTGCCATTTTGTGTGCACTGCTTTCCAGCAGCTTTCCTATATGCCTGTACTGTTTGTTTATACTCTCCCTTTGTGGCTTGTCCTGATTTCCTGTATCAGTCTCAATCCTATTTTTCTATTGAGTTACTTAGTTCTGGACTAAGCCGATTTGATGCCTTGATTTCTTTTTACACTTTCTACATAATTAGCTAATTTTCCCATGTGCCTGTGAAAGTGGCTGCTTAAGGAACATGAAGTGTACTTGAATTTCTCCAGCTCTTAATCTATTCTTACTATTTTAAGGTTAATATAAAATTTGTCTAAGTTCATTTTGTTCTTATTTTTTCCTTTTTGTTAAGCTGGTAGATTGTTATCATTTTTTTCCTTTGTTCCTAAATAATAGATTTAGAACTCTATGTATGTGCTACTTATTTATTTCTGCCCCAATCACTCTTTTTAAATCTGTTCTGTGCTTGAGACGAAAACAGGAAAACTGCATGTCCCCAACATTGTTACTACCTAGTTTCTTATTCGGTTCAGGATGGGAGGCACTGAGGAAAGATTGAAGCAAGAATGTACTTGCTTCTTTTCCACCTTTGGTAGACATCCCCTAGAAGCTAAAGATAGGTACAGCTGCAGTCTGGGCTCCCATGGGCACTCCAAAAATCACCATCCCATGTTTCCCTAAGGGTCAGTAGATAGTTCTTCATGGCATCTGAGGACATGTGTGGTCCCCTCATCTAAGCAACTATATTCTGAAAGCACCAATACTTTTATTTTTCCTCTTGTTATAGGGTTTGTAGTTACATCTTCATTACCACTTTCTCCACTTAAAAAGAAAAAAAAATAAGCCTTTCATAATCTGAGTAAATAACTGATTCCTTTCATTAAATCTGCTTTGTTTAAAATGCCTCTGGTAGTAGAATTGAAAGTTCACTTTGGTATTTTTTTGTTTGTTTTTACATTTCACTTTTATTGATTTTATTATCTTGAAATATTTTCATTCTGAATTTTTTTCTCACTGTTACCTTTCAATTATGCCCATGAATATTTATTAATGATTTTTCTACCTGGAATTAGAAACGTTGGCATGTTGCATGAATGAGAATAGTAAAAATATAATAATTTTAAAAATAACTGCCCTTTTTTAGAGAATACTATATGTTAAGTGTAATCTCTTTTTAGAAATATTATTCCATTTAATCTTTATAACAACCTTGTGCAATTATTATTTCTCAGTGTTAAGGACAAAGGAATTGTGGTCAGAAGTAAAGTGAATTAAGTTCACAGCACTAAGGATTGGTAGAAACTGCTTTTAACCACTGATGTGTTCACTTGAACCCTCTGCTTTTCACCACCAGGAGGAAATGCTAGCAGACTTGCAACTTCCAACCAATAATTGTTAAGCCTCCAATAAGACACAAGCATATCCTCATGCTTCTATTTCAGAGTATGGCCTTTTAAGTAGCATTTTGAAATACTAACATGTTCCAATGAAAGCTTGAAATTTGTAACATCAATTTTCTCAGACACATTTCTACTTTAGGTAAAAATGGTAAAACTTAAACATGCAAATGAAATTTAATATTACATTATCACAGCTCAAGAATTATGGTTTGAAATTTTAAAAATATGAAACTCTTACCCTCAGATTTCTGAACCACTTCTGTGGAATATTGTTTGTTTAATTTAGAAGGCATTTTTAAATGTTTAAACATTTATCAACAAAATAAACATTTACATTACAATATAGCCAGGATAAACATTCCGAATAATTGAGGGGTTAAACAGATGAAGAGTGGTTTAAATGTAATAGTAAGCATTTTATTTAATTTACAAGCATTATAGACTTATTGAAAATAGAATTTTTAGAAATATTTTAAGGATTAGTTTAAACAAATTGCGAAAAGAGAATTTTAATAATTTAAAAATCCATATGCATATATAAAAAAATTGCCAATACATATTGAAGTGAAAAATTCTACAAGTAAACTATAAATGGTAGCCTGTAATGCAATTGCATTAGGTCACTTTTCTACAGTTCTAAGCAGTCTTGATTTTCTATTAACTGTGTAAGAAGACCTTACAATCAAAACAAGTAAAAGGTAGGATTATAATCTTCTAGAAATAAGGAGGTGCAATTAGTTTAGAAGTATATTTAAAAGCATACTTAAGTGTAGTAAAGTTCTCTGTTATGATCAGAATTAGTAGAGAAGCAGCAATTACTATAATATAAATGGTAGCTTTTTGTGTATTGTAATAGACCAATAATTTGCCCTTAATTTTGATGTTTATAAAATGATGGAATATAAAAATTACTCCCACATTATTCCACATTGGATCACAAATTAAAAGCATAAAACTTTACATGATGGCCAATAACTAATTTATTGATGATTTTTACTTAAAAAAATTAAACAAAATATTGATCTGGAGTGCCTAAATATTTGATGCCATAAATCCAAAGAAACATCAGTGAATCAGACTATTTTATACCAAGACTTTTCTCTAGTTTTCCATTCAGCTCTTTGGGGAGCTGTATGTATTCATTGGAGATACTAATATACTATTCCAAAGGACAGGTGTAATGTTTCAGTGTTCCTTCGTTCATTGCTAAAGTTAATTCCTTATTTGCAACTGGATAATATTTATACATTATGAAAATCTGGCTCAATAAATATTAGAGGATTGAGAATATTTACTTCCTAATATAAGTATTAACTCCAAAGTATAACATGCTCTCTACAAAGTCTTCACACTATTTTATTTCTCCTCTCTTTCTCTGCTGTAGGTAGGAATATAAGCAAAGTTCAGTCATAACTTACCATGTCCCCAGGTTAACGGGAAATTCAATAGATACAACTAATGTTAAGAACATTTAAATGCAGCCACTACCTTTGATAGGATTCTTACACAATGTCTACAACAAAAAATACTTGAATACAACCGTGTGTTGCTTAATGACAGAGATATGTTCTGATAAATGTGTTATTAGGTGATTTTATCAAAGTGTGAACATCATAGAGCGCATTTATGCATAACTAGATGATATAGCGTACTACATACCTAGGCTATATGGTGTAGCCTATTGCTCTTAGGCTACAAACCTGTACAGCATGTTACTGTGCTGAATGCTGTAGGCAATTGTAACGCAATGGTAAGTATTTGTGTATCTAAACATACAAAAAGTATTATGTTGTGCCAGGATGTTACAATGGCTACAGCATCAGTAAGTGATAGGATTTTTTCAGCTCCATTATAATCTTATGAGACCACCGTGGCATATGTGGTCCATCATTGGCCAAAAGATGTTATGAGGCACATGACTGTATTAATATAAATCCCAAAAGCTAGCTTATATTTTACCAAATTAAACATACATAATACAGCACATTGTAGAGTTTACAATTTCTGATACACAGGGAGTTGGCAACAGTGAACTGGCCAGAGGTTTTGAAGGCAGTGTTTACTGACTTTTCTCCTCATCCTTAGTGTATATTATCCATCTACACTTTGCCATGTAAAAATATAGTACTTGTCTCTCAAGCTCAACTATTAATTCTTAAAATATGTCTAACTTTGTTGCTACGACAAAGACATTAATCTATCCTTCTTTTCCCTTCTCTCTCTATTTTCCAAAATGCAAACTAAAGTCATTAATTTCTCTATCTAAACAGCAGGCTTTATACCAGGAAAACAACCAAACAAACAAATAAGCAAAAAACAAACAAACAACAAACCACGAGAAACATAAACACTTGAGTAATAAGACAACTTCAAAGATGCATTGGGGAAAATGAGAAGAAAAGTTACCAGATTCAACCATACGTTTTGCAAATTCGTAAATAACTCCTCACTTACAGTGATGCATGTCACCAGCATTGACGGCTTCCTTCCACTGACCTCCACAAAGGATATCAAAAAGTCTACTAATATGTGTCTATACATCTGCTCTGTATGGAAGTTGGCGATCAGAAAAGTAACACCATTTCACTCACTAGTTTCCTTCAAAAGATAAAGAAGTTCTCTGCTGGCATCATCACGATGCATGCATTGCTACCGGGTCAATCTTCACCTTCTGCAATAGTGTGATCACTATTGACACCTGACTTGCTTCTCAAGTTATACCTTCACTTTTTTCCAGGGGTACGATTCTTAGCAGGAGGCTACTGTTGTGACTACCACTTCCCCAGGATTTAATTTATCTGTATAGTGGTCCAGCAGAGTATGGGTTGATGAATCCTGCATACAGCCTTCACAGATAATTGCTGCCTAACACCTGTTCGCTAACACATTTGCTGTCAATTCTTGGCATTTCTCCTTGAACTTCCCATTTACACATTATGCTTGAGATTAGTATGGTTCTTGAGCCTCAGAAAAGTACACACAGTGCTTCTATCCTTTTCCCTTAAAACCAGGTTTGTTTTCATGGAGCCTTATCATGCTAGATTTATTTAGGCACTTGACCTAAATCTTGCCTCCCTCTGGCTTGTCATGTATTGCCTTTCTAATGTCTCCAGTTTTCAATATATAAGATAAGAATTTTAATTACTACTATCAAGACATTTTTCACCTTTAAAATTGCTCCATATTTCTGTAAACATTTTCATATATATTTCCTCTGCTACCTTTACCATCTCTCTGCTTATCTTCACTTCATTCCACTCTTTCTTCCTTCTTATCTTACTGAATAGTGCATATTCTGCACATTGGTTTTTATTCCATTCTCTGGCAGTACATTCTTCTTCATTTCTATTGAAGGGGTCAGGAAACATTTTCTATAAAGGACCAGATAATACATATTTTAGGTTTTGCAAGCCATGCCAAACAGTCTATGTCACAAATCTTCAACTTTGCCTGTGAGTGCAAAATTAGCCACAGACAGTATTTAAATGGATGACCATGGCTGTGTTCCAATAAAACTTTATTTACAAACATAGATGACAAATTGTAGTTTCCTGGCCCATACTCTATACCATATGCTTCTATTTGAAGGGGAAGAATAAATACACTTTCAGGATATTTGATTAGTGTAATGAAACATTACTAGAGCACCAATCACGTTTTTCCCCAATGAACAAAATCCTCTGTTTGCTAGGACTTTTTGGATTCTTCTTTAAAATAAACAAACTAAAACAAGGACAGCAACAAAAATAAATGTTCAGTTGTATAACAGGGATCAAAGTAATCATAGTTCAAGTTCATTAAAGTTCCAAAATGACCTGCAACCGTCATACAATCGTGGAAAAAGAACATGTGACATCTAATTTTTCAATGGGAAAAATAAATCTGTCAAACAATTGCTCTGGTAACACCAGTTCTGTATCCAAAGCATCATTATCTCTTGAAAAATTTATTTAAGTATGAAAATAATCTTTTATTCTTCCACACGCTATTTTTTCCTATTTATTTGTTTGCCTAATTGCTACCTTGCTGGCTTTGAATTTCTCCACCATCATTGTACTGACATTTAAGCAGCAGCAGTCTTCCAAGACTTAAAGGGCTTTTGAATTACTCTGCATTTAAAGAGTGATGGTAGGTAAATCTTACAAGGAAGAAAAACAAGCAAAACAAAACAAAATAATCACCTTATACTGAAACCAATTCCCCCAATCTATTTATTTATTTATTTAGAACAAAGATTAATTCGCATGATATCATGATTAGATTTATACTGACAATTTATAGAAGCTATCTACCTTCTCCATATTTGCTATTTGGTTTAGCGTGTAGTTAAATGCTATAAATGCTACCAAATTTAAAAGGTAGGAAATAGTAGTTTAAGAATAACAGCTGTATTGGCTGGCTTTTATACTAAATTAAATAAAAATTCCACAAAGTAGATTTGTTTTTCCAATTCTGTACTCCAAGTGCCTTATACATAGTAGCATTCAGAATGTATTAATTGAAGTAGTAAGTCAAAAACTTTATGGAGTAAATTTTTATTAAATATGCATCTCCCTTGATGTAGTTTGTGATTGTATAATATAATCTGAAGACTCTTGCTAACTTTCTCCACCCTATTGCATAAAGGTAAACAATGATGCCATCTTACTATTCCACATGACTTGCATATCCAGTTATTAGTAGAGATGCTATTCTTTTGAGTGTTATGTGAAGAAACTAAGAGCATTTTCTACAGAGTTAACTGATAAATTGCACAGGTACTTTCTAGAAGTAAAGAAGATTTCAGGCTAGTATTTTATATCCAAATTATTATGTAACACTATATGTCACAGTAATTCAATATTCTTTAAAAATGAAAATCCTTAATTGAGTAGAGATAAATTTTACTCTAGATATAGAAAGGAGAGCAGCAGTGACAAATCCTGGGTAGCTGCTATTCATGGCATGCCTCAGAGTAATTTATGAATGACTGGAGTAATACAAATTAAAAAGAGATACCAAAATCTTTTCACTACAAAACGTTTCCTGTGGTGTGATGGTTTTATCTAATTAATAATATTATTAAGGAAACCTGGGAGATTTTAAGTAAATCCCAATGTACAGATATTGAAGTTCAGGAAATCACTAATTTAGATCTATTCTTATTTGTGTTTCAAAGTTTTAGGTATACTTTTAAGAAAATATCTTGATATTCAGTCTGAAGGGTAGGGCTTTTTAGAGGAAATTTAGTATTCTAACAAGACACTTTTTAGAGGAAATTTAGTATTCTAACAAGACATTTGTCTTTGTTTAAGGTCATCCTTACAACTTTGAAGAGAGAACATGCTGACAATTTATGAAGCAAATGTCATCTAACTACCCATAGAATAGGGCAAACTTACATTACCTGTCAAAGCTACACTGAGAAATGGCAGGAAAAGACAACAGTACAGAGAGTGTATCTATACTCTTGTCATTATTTTCCCTTATGCTGAATATGCCACTAGAGAGTTAGAAAGAATCAGACTACTTCCCTGAATGGAAAATTAACAATGATGACTCTAACAAAGATGTGTAGGTTGCTATTTCAATTATTTTGAAAAAAACAACCATAGTCTTAAGGTATATCAATTTATTCATTAATCACATAATCTAATTGGAAAAAATGCACTGAAGCACATCTTCAGTATAAGGACAGTTATTACAAATGCCCAGAACAGTATTTGGATTGCTATAAATGACCAATAAATAAATTTGATTTAATTGAACAACTGAATCTACTTAAAATTGAATGAGTTGCCTTGAGTGTTGGTAAGGTTTTTTGTTACTACAATTATCTTATTATTGGAGGTATTAACAGAAATTCTGGGTGACTATCTTTAATGTATGAAATGTAAAAAGTTCCTTCACTGAGTGTGAATTTGAACTAGATTGCCTGCCCAATCATTTCTTATTCTGAGAATCGCAGTGCTAGTAAGAGCCTAATAATTTTGATGACTCATGTAAAGTTAATCAGATGAGATATTATGCTCTGAATATACGGACAGAATGATAATACAGAGAGAATGTGTGTGTGCATATATGTACCCATTTTGCTTATGATGACATTAATATCTATATAGTTAAGCATAACTTTCATATACCATTAGATAGTAAAGAATAGATAATTAAGTTCACTTACAGATTATTAAAAACTGACTCTCTATGAATCAAAACTATTTGAATTAGATGATTCCTTAGAAAGCACGTATTCCAATTGTGTAATCTTGTGATGGAGGAAATGATGTGCAGAGGACATGTGCCATGTTCAAGTCTCCACTCTAATACTGACCACTGGTTCAGTGCTATTTCCTTTTTAAATAGTATTTTACTAATGTGTCCAACACATTTTTATTACCTGCTCTCAATTCTGTGTTTTGGATTTTGAATGAGTAGATCTTTTCATTTTTGGAAACCACATTTTTCACTTAAAATATCACACACTGTCATAAGTATATTTTTATTTTGATGAAATGAAGTAAGAGGAAATAGTGAATAAATAAAAAGGATTATTATTCATAAGTTTAAATAAATGGAAAATGAATATCCAATAATAATCTTGAGCTACTTGAATTCAGCTGTATAAGAGGCCAACTTGCAGATTACAAACGTGACTAGATTCAGCAAGTTTGCAGGTATGAAAAATTTTATTGATTACATGACAATGGAAGAAATGTTAACATCCATTAAAATTATGTGTGAAACAAATTCTAATAGCTAAATGGACATTGCAATTAAGGTACAACAAATCACAATTCCTCAAAACCAATGCAGGAAAAGAAGAAATATTAATTCATTAAGCATCAAGTTGTGAATATTGCCAGACCAAACATGAATGAAATCTCTTATATCTACTGCCTAAATTAACCAAACAAGGTTAGCTGTGTATCTAATAAGGTTTCACAAATCTTATTGAAGTTTATTATATTGGAAAGTGACATTTCAAGGTTGTAACAATTTGGAACTGACTCAACCCTTTGATCTCATCTGTGACTCATCTGGATTCCACACTATCTTTAGCTTGACTATATTACAGATATCCTGATGATCTCTTAACCCTCCCTAGTCAGGAAGAATTTTCTCATAAACTTTTAAAAATTTTGTCACAGAGGTATCTCTCTGTCTCTCTCTCTCTCTCTCTCTCTCTATGGTTTATTCGTATATGAGATGGACCGACATAGCATGCTAAAGATCAGTCACAAGAGGCAGTGGTATAAGTGGTTGCCAAATCAGCATCAAAATGAAGTACAGCTATGTTAACAAACACAAAAGAAGTAAAACCATACTGAGATTTACATGTAAAAACTGAAACAAACCAATGAGGAATTGAATAGAAAGTTTCCCTAGAGGAATAATTCTAACTTACATTTATGTAATTTTTGCAGCATTTATTTATTGCCTCTGGGGCTCCACTTCCCAACAGGTATGTGACTCCAAAGCATAGTTAGTGGGTCAAGGCTATTTAAAGGGCTAAGGCTGACCAACACCTGCTGCTTGCCACTTCAAATTCTCCTGATTGTGGCTACTGTAGTGCGAAGCTCCATGCACATTTAAACCAATGTTGCAGAGATGCAACCTCATCTCAGGCCTCAGTGTGTGCCTCTCCCTTCTTGTTGCAGGCCCTCTCTCAAGTGCCCCTGAGCAGCATGAAAATCCACTAAGTACCCATGACATGTGCAATTTGGAAGTGGGTGCTCCTAGCCCATGGGGATACTCTTGACCAATGGAGAGCAGAAGCCAATAAATAAACAAGTACTACCTCCTTTTGTACACCAGGTGGAAAGTTTGTGCCTTGGCCTCAGTAGCTCTCAGTAGTGGCCATCATGACAAAATGCATCCTTCTTTCTGTGTCCATCATTTCCACTCCCTGTTTTCACTTTCCAAATAAACTATCTCTATCTGCAACTCTTTTTCTCGGGGTCTCCTTTGGGGTATCCCAGTCTAAGACAGCCAATATTTATCCCCCTACATCCTTAAGTGTGGTTAAGTTGTTCTGCAGTTGACTAGAGCCCCCTTGTCAATCATCTACTGATGAAAGCAGACCCAACTCTTTACACCAGTATATTGTGCAGACAATATAATTTTTCAAGCATACTATGTGTATTAGTTTGTTTTCAAGCTGCTGATAATGACATACCCAAGACTGGGTAATTTACAAAGAAAAAAGAGGTTTAATGGACTCACAGTCCTAAGTGGCTGTGGAGGCCTCACAATCATGGCAGAAGGTAAAAAAGCACATCTCACATGGTGGCAGGCAAGAGAGAATGAGAGCCAAGCAAAAGGGGAAACCCCTTATAAAACCATCAGCTCTCATGAGACTTAGTTCCACAAGAACAGTATGGGGGAAACTGCCCCTATGATTCAGTTATCTCCCACCAGGTCCCTCCCATAACATGTGGAAATTATGGGAGCTACAATTCAAGATGAGATTTGGGTGGGAAAACAACCAAACCATATCACCATGACATGAAAAGTTTCAAAGTTTCTGATAAACTAAACATATGATGACTTGGTATTATTTATAAAACTCATAATTTACAAATAACGAAGCAAACCACAATTTATATAATTTCATTTCTGAAAATAAAATGCTCTTGGTTATTACTCTATCCAATTAAATCCATTACTAATTTAGAGGGTGATGTGGCTAACAGAGTAAGAAAAAAATAAATTGAATGTACAAGGAACATAATGACAAGGCATGAACGTGAACAAGGGCACAAACGACAATGTAATTGTGAAACATTTTGGAGTTTAGTTGAAATGTGATTTAGTATTACCTAGTCATTACCATGTAGAAAAACTCATCTGTAGTTTTTGCATTGTATTTTGCATCATATTTTAAATTGTATTTTAAAATGAAAACACTCATTATTCTTATGGGAAAAGAGCAAAACCCTATGGCATAACCACATTATACCTTTCTATCTTGCTTTCACTTTTTATATGAACTAATGGTTTGAAAAGGTGACTCTCAAATACTCTAGAACTGCTACTGCCTTTCTTTAAAGTGATGTCTTCTTATAATATACATGAAGTCCTATGAAAGTTTTCTTTCAATATATGAGTTGTAGGACAATGCGTTCATACTCTGTGAAAGGATGACATTTTCACATAAGAAAGAGGTATACACACAGGTAGTTACCCCTTCCTATACCTATCAATAAATTTTCACTAAATATTTTTAAAATAGATATTTTTGGTTAAAAAAGTGTATGAAAAGCACACAGTAGTTGTTTTTTGTTTAATTTATAAGATTTTATGAATAAATTTATAAATATTCACTTTTTTCTTCCCTTCCCCTTTTCCCCTGCATCATTTTAAAAACAATAGACTATAATCCTTTTGATCTAAATTATGTTGCCAATAGAAACATATATATGTCATTTTTCATTATATTTACAATCTGGTTTCCTATGACTCATTCTGCTGTCTCTAGGATGGGTATATATATATGCGTATTCACTTATAATTAAAGGTGAAAAAACATATATTTAATGCAAATATCTGTTACAACAAGCAGTTTTCATAAAGATACAGTAAATAATTTAGACTTTTCAAGTGATACATACTATTTTGCAGCTACTCAACTCTGCTATTGCAGTATGAAAGCAGCCATAGATAATATATAAGCAAATAAGTGCACCTGTGTTCCAATAAAACTTCATTTACAGACACTGAAATGTGAATTTTGCATAATTTTCACATGTCAACATATGATCGTTTGATTTTTTTTTTCAGCCGTTTACAAGTGTAAAAATCATGGGCCATGCAAAAATTGGAGAAAGATAGAATTTGGTTGATGGGCCATAAGTTGTTGACTACTGTGCAATATGATAAATATAGATACAGATACACACGCATTTGTGTGTGTGTGGCGGGGGGGAGAGAGAAAGGAACTAAAAATCTAGAAATAATACTGCATTTTAATCACAGTTGCATTTCTAGTGAATTCCTATAGCTTAGTGCATTACCTAACATCTAACAAATACATAGTAATGTGTTGACTATATATAAAAGAAGGAAATAACAAACTGTTGTATTGTTAATTACATCAGTGTTTGCCAGGCACTGTGGCTCACTCCTGTAATCCCAGCACTTTGGGAGGCCGAGGTGGGTGAATCACCTTAGGTTGGGAGTTCGAGACCAGCCTGACCAACATGGAGAAACCCCATCTCTACAAAAAATATAAAATTAGCCGGGTGTGGTGGCGCATGCCTGTAATCTCGGCTACTCAGGAGGCTGAGGCAGGAGAATTGCTTGAACCCAGGAGGCAGAGGTTGCAGTGAGTTGACATGGTGCCATTGCGCTCCAGCCTGGGCAACAAGAGTGAAACTCCATCTCAAAAAAAAAAAAAAAAAATCACTAAGCTAGAAAAGAAATTATTAGGTACAACTGTTAACAATAAGAAATTATTGGTAAAGAATCAAACCATTGAAGATAGCTAACTCTGTCAGAGTTGGTTTTTTTAGGTTTTTTTTTTTTTTTTTTGAGGCGGAGTCTTGCTGTCACCCAGACTGGGGTGCAGTGGCACAATCTCTGCTCACTGCAAGCTCCGCCTCCCGGGTCCACGCTATTCTCCTGCGTCAGCCTCCCAAATAGCTGAGACTACAGGCGCCCACCACCACGCCCAGCTAATTTTCTTGTGTTTTTAGTAGAGACGGGGTTTCACCGTGTTAGCCAGGATGGTTTTGATCTCCTGACCTCGTGATCTGCCGGCCTTGGCCTCCCAAAGTGCTGGGATTACAGGCATGAGCCACCGCGCCCGGCCCAGAGTTTTTAAATTAAAAGAAAAAACCATATTACTTTAACTTATCTACTTTTGTATACCATCTTTGACATGGCTTTTATACATCCAAATACTTGTATTTTGAGCATTTCTAAGTGAGCATTCTAGGATAAGAACATTTTTAATTGAGCATCTTTATATTTACGGCTAATATAAATCCAAACATTCTCTTCTTTTTGCATTTAAATTTTTTTCTCCATCTTATCTATTTGTTATCATTTATGTTTTTATTTTGGTTTATTTAGTTTTATTCTTTCAATATTCTTTTTGAACATGGTGACCCAAGCTGATTGCAATATTCTACATCATAGTACAAACAACAAAAAGATATTAACTTAGTCTTTCTGCATTACTATCATATAATTTCATTATTTTGGTTTATATTGAATTTTTTTCTCAGAAACATTCTATGCTTTACCTGCTACTTAGATAAAATCTAAAATATCCCAATATATTTATTACTAACATGCTTTCTTCAGCCTCTATATTTACTTTTTTAGGGTAATTTTTTTTTTAATTTTTGTTTCTCTTTTTGTTGTTTTGCTTTTTGGTGTCTAAGTATATGGTAACTAGTAAGCAATAGGAAATGATCCACAACATTCAGATGCGTGGTTAATTTCCTTTACTTTCTTTCTCAAATTAAATTCATTTCGGGGACCCACTGGCTAGAGTGGCAGAAAGCCTGATAGCTTTCTCTTTAACACCTCATCCACCCCCCATTTTCATCTTAAAGATTATTTCTTATAATCCATTTCCAAATAATCTTCACATTCCAAAAGATATCCAATCATTTCCATACGCAAGCAAAGATGGCTTTGGTTTTCAATCAACCCATGGCTACTCTTACATATAGCTGTCAAAATGTGTTGCTGTTGAGCACTAAACTTTCCTAGTCTGACTGCTGCAGTCAAGATCCTGATGCAGTTCTTTTTTTTTTTTTTTTATACTTTAAGTTTTAGGGTACATGTGCACATTGTGCAGGTTAGTTACATATGTATACATGTGCCATGCTGGTGCACTGCACCCACTAACTCGTCATCTAGCATTAGGTATATCTCCCAATGCTATCCCTCCCCCCTCCCCCCACCCCACCACAGTCCCCAGAGTGTGATATTCCCCTTCCTGTGTCCATGTAATCTCATTGTTCAATTCCCACCTATGAATGAGAATATGCGGTGTTTGTTTTTTTGTTCTTGCGATAGTTTACTGAGAATGATGATTTCCAATTTCATCCATGTCCCTACAAAGGACATGAACTCATCATTTTTTATGGCTGTATAGTATTCCATGATGTATATGTGCCACATTTTCTTAATCCAGTCTATCATTGTTGGACATTTGGGTTGGTTCCAAGTCTTTGCTATTGTGAATAATGCCGCAATAAACATACATGTGCATGTGTCTTTATAGCAGCATGATTTATAGTCATTTGGGGATCCTGATGCAGTTCTATCTTGCTTGACCTGATCTAGGCCAAGCCTAGAGCAATCTTTCACATGAAACTGATTCCAGTGGCAACTCCACTCATTCCTTGTCAGAGTCAACTTAGATTGTTCCCTGAGTTCCCAGGGTGATATTCCTTAGGTTTCAGTTCTTTCAAATGCATAATCCTCTAAGCTGCTTGGCACCTCAGAAGTGTATGTTTAGCTGTTCACGTTGCAAATTTACAACAGTTACTGTTTTTACAAGCTTGGTTATCAAACTAAGGATCAGGAAGCTTTCTCTTTCTTATTATGAAACTCAAAGTGCTCTTTCACCTTGCCTCCTTTCCCAAAATGGTAGAGATCAACTGACTTCTTCGTGAGGCTGAACACTATCAAAGATTCCAAAAAGAGAAAAAGGTAACTTTCCAGGACTTATTTACTGCAAGTAGAAAAGAACAAAACAGCAGACAAGGAAGAAATATGCATAAATTGAGTTCTGTTTCACTAAATTTTCCACTATATTTAAGTGATGATTGAATGATTGAAATTTCTAAAAGTAAAATTTACTGTTAGATTTCAGACCATCTATATTTAAGAATTAAATGAGACATTAAATATATCATATAAATTATACATTTAAATGTATATATAATATACATTATATATTTAATGTCTCACATTTAATTATATAATGTGTGTGTGTGTGTATGTGTATATATATATGTGTATATATATATATATATATATATATATATATATATATATAGTGAATTTTACAAAACTACAGGGAAAAAATTTCCATGTCAGAAATTCCTACAGTTATAGTGAGAACTGCTGTGAAGCTAGACTGTTTTTCAGAAGTATACCTTTTGACAACTGCAGAAATGAAACTTTTTATTAGCATTCATAAAAGCTATAGAAAGCTTTAATTGAGTTGTATGACTTATTCCAAAGCACACTTATTTAAATATATCTGTCAATAAGTTACTAAAATAATTATGAATACATTTAATTTAAAAAAAATTTAATTTTATGGGCACATAGCATATGGATATATATATGGGGTACATGAAATATTTTGATACAGGCATACAGTGCATAATAATCACATCAGGGTAACATCTAACTTTATAGACTTTTAATTCACATTTATAAGCTTCATACTTTTTTGTGCTTTCTTATATTCAGTTTCCATTTGGTGTATGATGAAGACTTATTCTTATTTCCTAACTTCCATTTTTTCACAGCTTTTTATTGATATGTATGTAAAACAGAAAAGTGCACAGAAATAAATATACAGCCCAATGCATTTTCCCAAATATGGAGACATCCGTATAATTAGCACTCAAATTAAGAAGAAAAATTATCTGCTTCTTAGAAGAGGTCTCATGCTCCTTTCACTCAATAACCCCCCTCCCATTGAAGATGCTCACTTTCTTTACTTCTAACCTATAAAATAGTTTGAGCTGTTTTATACTTTATGTAAATAGAATCATGCAGTGTGATCATTTAAGTTTGGATTCTTTCAAGTAATTTTATGTTTATAAAATCTATCTCTATTTTTTTCAGGCAGTGTTATATCATTTGTGCTCATTGTTGCATAGTATTCCACTTCATTAATATACCTAATTTATTTGTTCCTTCTCCTAATAATTGTACACAAATTAGCTGAAACTTTAGGGTTAATAAAAATAGTGCTGCTACAAATATTTCAATACATGTTATCTGGTGAATATACACAGGCATAACTATTGGGCGTATACCTAAGAATAAACTGCTAGGTCATATGGTATTTATTTGTCAATATTTAGCAGATACCACCAAACACTTTTTAAAAGTGTTTGTACCAACATATTTTCCTATCAATATTACATGAGAGTGTTGGTTGGCTCACATTATTTTCTGCTTTCCCATTACCTTGAAGTGCATGCAGTGGTATCAGGTTGTGGTCTTAATTTGCATTTATCTGAAGACCAGTGAAATTGCAGTTTTTCGGATGTTCATTGGCCATTTGGATATCTGCTTTTATCAAGCTATCTATTCAAGTGTTTTGTGCATTTCTTTCCATCAAGTTATCTGTGTTTTTATTAATTTGTGGCTCTGTATATGTATATAATGAGTTCTTTGAAGGATGTATATGTTGTTAATATTTTCTCCCAATTAGTAGATTACCATTTTCTTCTCTTAATGGTGTATTTTGTTAAATGTAAGTTTATTAATTTTAATAAAGTTTATTTTAGCTTTCTTCCATCATTGTCATAAATTTTGTATTGTTCCAAAAAAGTCTGCTCTTCCAAGGTCACTGAGAGTTTCTCCTATATTTTCCATTAAAAGTTTTATTGTTTTACTTGTTTAAAATTTCAGTCCATCCTAAAATGACTTCTGTGTATGATGTGAGGGTAGTGGGTCAAGAGACTTTCAAAAATACCATCTTCTCCTCTTTTTTCTGAGATGGAGTTTCACTCTTGTCGCCCAGGCTGGCATGCAATAGTGCGATCTTGACTCACTGAAACCTCTGCCTCCCAGGTTCAAGCGATTCTCCTGCCTCAGTCTCCCAAGTAGCTGAGATTACAGGTGCCCACCACCAAGCCCAGCTAATTTTTGTATTTTTTCTTTTAGTATAGACGGGGTTTCATAATGTTGGCCAGGCTGGTCTCGAACTCCTGACCTCAGGTGATCTGCCCAGTTCGGTTTCCCAAAGTGCTGGGATTACAGGCTTGAACCACTGCGCTCAGCCCATCTTCTCCTTTTTACACTGCATTATTGCCTTTGGGATAAATCAGGTGACCACAGAAGTATGGTATGTTTTTGGACTCTTTCTTCTGTTCTGTTGGCCACTCTGTCTCTCCTTAAACTAGCAAAATATTATCATAACAATGATATATTCTGATGTTATTTTATATAAGAAAATATTATACTTATAAATTAATGATTGTAATGAAGTAGAAAGAATTCTATATTTAAAATGTAAAAAAGTTTATTGTACATCGTTTTTAACTTTTATATAGACCACTATGTAAGTATAGATTATTTTAAAGTCATAAAATGTAGATTAAAAATGCTATTCTAAAGCAAACCGTTAAGTATACAATGTTCTATTTTTAAACTTAATCTTTTAGAAATGACTTACATTCTGTAATTTTTGACATGAGATATTACAGGTTTATGTTGTCCTTTCCCTTTCTCAATTTTAGAAGTAGCCATTTCTTCAAGGAGATCTGGTTCCTTTTAGTGGGAAACAAATTCAGAAACCAAGATTTCAGCACTTACTTTATTGCTGCTTGGTCCTCTGTGGCCTTTTTACTGGACAAAATGAGGACAAAGATGTGTGTGTTTGTGTGTGTGTGCGTTTATGTGTGTGTGTAGCCGTATACTACGTAGATGAACACATGTGTACATAATTATGAATGATACATATGTATGTGTGTGTAAATATGTATGTAATATATAAATATCTATATATCTATTTTAAATATATTATATATGTACATATGTGTGTGTCTATATTAGTTTACACTAATAACTTCAATTCTATCCCATCACCATAATCTTCATTCTAGGTTCCCTCCTTTTCAAACTTGTAATTGTTTTACCTAATATTGAGAAATCTATCTACTAATTATTTCTCAATCCCCTATACATAACCAACATTCTGACACCAACAGCTTACACTATATTTGTCTTACTTCCTCACATGGACCTCAAGACTCACCAGGCCTCCTTCTATGCTTGTGTGTTTAATGGCTTTTTGATGACATTATTAAAGAAGGGAGAAAGGAAGGAAATAAAGAGAAAAAAATCATATTTTTCTTCGAACAAATTTTGGAAGACAAGTCTAATTTTGCTTCATGACACAATTAATGATGGAAGGAAAAATACGAAAAGGGAAAGAAACTGATGTAATCTATTTCTATTTCATGGAAAGGAATAATGTCTTTCTCCTGGTCTTTATTTTGTAATATTACTGTTGCTCTTGTTAACAGGCATCACAAATATTATCAGTGGTCACATTTTAATCTTGATTTTATCCTATTTTATTAAAGACGATCACACATTTATCAGCATCCAAAGCTTAATTTATTAAAAGACAGACCATACTCTTATCTTTTATAAGATTCTGAAATAGAGGTTGAAAAATCGAAATCTATATGTGGCTTAGTGTTATTTTCTTGTGACCTGAAGCTGGAAATAATTACTAAGCTTCAAGATTGTAAGAGCACATTGCACTTTTTTAAACAACGTGCTTTGTTTCATTTCTAAAATCATCATCTTTGTCACTATTATTAGAAAATTAAGTTATTTATTCTTTCAGAAATTATATTAAAAAATGAATAGGACATTACTGAAACAGAGTACCAGACTTCAAAAAGCTTTTTTTCTGCTCAAGTCATGCAATTATTAGTGACATTGGTACTAGCTGTGTAACAAATTGATTCCAAAGTGTATCATGGTTCAAACATAATACTTTTTTAAACAAATTATTTTCCCAAGATGAGTTTCTCTAGTCAGCAACAGGATTTTCTCCCCATAATCACTTAGACTTACAGAGCTTCTCCAAGCTTCAAAATGTGGCTTACAAGTTCACCAACCATGATAGCCTCCTCTAGTCCAGCCAGAAGAAAGATAGATGGAGGGTATGTGGGACACTTCTATGGGACGAGCTTGGGAGTCAGTGATCTCATTTGTTCTGCTCTTTTTCCACTGCCTAGAACTCTGTCACACAGCGACAAGTAAAAGCAAGGAAAGCTAGAAAATGTAGTGTTGATGTATGCCCAGGGAAAGGAAAATGGATTCTGATGGATAGCTATCAACAGCTACCATAGCAATATATTAAATTATAAAAGGAAGACTTCTCTGGTGGAAACATGAAAGTTAACCCAGTACCAACCAGTAGACATTTCCCTCAGTCCCTTTAAAAAACAGCAAAAATAGCAAAAAAAGCCTTCTCAAAACTCTTGGTTTTCTTAGAACGGTATTTGAAAATTATTACATTAAAAATGTACACATTTACTCAGCAATCCCATTCAGGGAACACTGTCGTATAGAAATAAAAACGTAATTCAAAAACAATTTCATTACGAATGTACCCATTGATTCAGCAATCACATTTCTGGGACTCCATACTATAGAAATAAAAGTGTATTTTTAAAACTATTGCATTAAACATGTACTCATTGTCTCAGCAATTCAATTCCTGGCACTCTATATCAAAAAAAAATAAAAGAATATCATATTAGAAAGCTCTGTTCTAAGTAATTTATTCTTTAGAATGTTCTATGTACCATTGTTTGTAGTAGCAAAGGCAAAAAATGAAATAAAAACAGAAAGAAAGAAAGTGAAAGTGCTTCAATAAGGAAGCATTAGGAGAAAAGTTGCATAAATATTTCAAGAGTATGAAATAGTATATGGCTATTCCTTAGAACTAAATGTCATATGGGTATCAGAATTTCTACACTGTGCCTTCACCATAATATAAGTGAAAAAAGTAAGATATTTATCATTACATATGTGCCTGTTTTCCTAAAATGATGAGAAAATAACCAATGTTTCTAAGTGCAGAGGGCATGTTTCTGGTAGTATTTTTTATATGTATAAATTATATATATATATGATAAAATGTATGTTTAACGTTTTGTAGTCAACACTTTTTTGATTGAGGTCAGGTGAATACTGGAATTAGGAAACATAAAGACCACATGTTAATATAACTCAGTGTAAAGACAGCACTGAAAAAATAATAGATGAGATTTCAATGGGTGCATAAGCCTATATATATAATAAAATAAGTGGAGATATTCACTACAATTATGATGATGTGTGTAATAGAGTAATGCAATCGGTGGTAGGGTTTACTTTTTTTAAACTTTATGTAGTCACTGATAAATATGGAAATGCTCCTACAAAGCCTTATCTATACATTTTATTTTCTTTTTTAATACCATTAATACAAACATTGCTGGGTTATAAAGAACCAGAAATAACATTCAAATCCTCTCATTTAAATTTCCCTGAAAAATTCCTATGCTTTTCATTGCTTTGAAGTAAGAACTTCTGATGCTTCCTACATTAAATCTCTCTTTGAATCCATTAAGTTTTAAGAACATGGTTTTTATATATAAATATACATATTTACATGTATATTTATACATAGATGTAGAAAAATATATATGTATGTCTTGCATTACTTGATTGGTTGAAATAATTGAAATAGTTTACATAAATATGGCTATGGGATATATCACATAATTGGCTAAAACATAAGACATATATATGTAAAGAATATTTTAGACGTGGGTTTGTAGCAATGAGTATTGTGTCAATACTCTATTTGCAGAAGCTTTTCAAAGAACCTAATGGGCCGGGCGCGGTGGCTCACGCCTGTAATCCCAGCACTTTGTGAGGCTGAAGCGGGCTGATCACGAGGTCAGATTGAGACCATCCTGGCTAACACGGTGAAACCCGGTCTCTACTAAAAATACAAAAAAATTAGCCGGGCGTGGCGGCGGGCACCTGTAGTCCCAGCTACTTGGGAGGCTGAGACAGGAGAATGGCATGAACCCGGGAGGCGGAGCTTGCAGTGAGCCTAAATTGCGCCACTGTACTCTAGCTTGGGCGACAGAGCGAGACTCTGTCTCAAAACAAACAAACAAACAAACAAACAAACAAACAAACACCTAATGGATTCAAGGGAAGATTTTAATTTTTCACTGTTTGTCAATATGAAGAGAATGGTGTGTATAGCCTCTTAACATCCTAAATAATTTAGATGAATATTCTGACCTTCAATGAGGGTCTCTCATCACACTTCCATTTGCATATTTTAGAAAATTTTATTTGTATTTTGGCTTCTTTTCATTCAGTTGTTCCCTAGATTGAAAAGAGATACTTATAACAATCTATAACAGAATCTCATGACTTGATAATCCAACTCGCTCTCAGAGGACTCAAATTATCTATCTATCTGTCTATCTATCTATCTATCTATCTATCTATCTATCTATCTATCTATCATCTATCTATCTAGTCTTCAAAACTAGGAGTTTTCCACTTTTAATCCAGCCATTTTAATTGAGTCAGAGAAATTTTGAGGATTGCATTGCATAATCCTGGTTAGGATTCCCCTGGTTAAGATGTCACGGAAGAGTGGTCTCAAAGTCCCAAGCTGTTTACTATTTAAAGAGCCTGATAGGAGGGGTTCTTTTTACCCTGAAATAACCATTTCTCAAAAGAAGACATAGAATAACAAATAGGTATATATTTTAAATGCTTGACATCACCAATTATCAGGAAAATGCACATCAAAATCACGAAGATACATCATCTCACCTCAATTAAAAAGGTTATTTTTAAAAAGTCAGGCAGTAATGCATGCTGGCGAGGATGTGGAGAAAGGTGAGCACACTTTCACTGTTAGTGGGAATGTAAATTAGTACAATCACTATGAAAAAACAGTATGGAGACTCCTCAGAAAACTAAAAATAAAACTACCACATGATCCAGAAATCCTACGCTGGAAATATATTCAAAAAAAGAAATCAGTATATCAATGAGATATCTGCACCTCCATGTTTATTACAGCACTATCCACAATAGCGCATACATGGAATCAACCTAAGTGTCCTTCAACAGATAAATGGATAAAGAAAATGTGGTATATGCACACAATGAAATATTATTCAGCCATAAAAAAGAATGAAATCCTGTCATTTGCAGCAGCATGGATGGAATGGAGGACATTATGTTAAGTGAAATAAGCCAGACACAGAAAGACAAATATTGCATGTTCTCACTTACATGTGGAATCTAAAATAATTGAGTTCATGAAGGTAACAAATAGAGTGGTGGTGTTCAGAGCCTGGAAAGGGTAGTGGAGAGGGGCAATAAAGAAGGGTTGGTTAATGGGTGGAAAAAAATGCAATTAGAGAGAAGGAATAAGATTTAGTGTTCAATAACAAAATAGGGCAACTACAGTTAACAATAATTTATTGTATATTTCAAAATAACTGGAAGAGAAGATCTGAGATGTTCCCAACACAAAGAAATGATAAATGTTTGAGGTGATGGATATACAGAATATCCAGATTTATTCATTACACATACATGTATGAATAGATCACATGTACTTCATAAATATGTACAACTATTATGTATCCATAAAAATGAAAATAAAATAAATTAAAGGCGTAGATGCCTTATTATTGCTCCTGTAGATCTAAATGTCCTAAGGATAGATCAGGGGAAAAAAAATGTCACTAGGAAAGAGCTGTAAATCATGCTGGGGTAGTCACTGCAAGGTGTATAGGCAAACACTCATCTTTTTCTCAGTTGTAGCTGTGGTCTTAGAGAAAACACTTGAAATTTAAGCGTCCAAAATAATGTGAAATGTAAATTAGAGATAATCCCAGTAAACATAGAAAAATGTTTTGAGAGTTCACTGTATCTTAGTGGAATGACAACAACAAAAACAATGTCATATTGGCTAAGATGAGACTGATCTACCTCAGACAGAATCCTAGTGTCAGTGTGATTACATATTTGTTTTGGTGCTGCAACTTTGGATAGTCCCTTAATCCAGCTTCACAGACTCTGTAATGGGGATGACAGCAACATATCATAAATAAAGTGTAGAAGCAATAACTGGTAATTCCAAACATTCTGGGAAAGACCTTGCTAAAGTCCCATTGCAATGTCACATAGGAGGCAATAACAGAGCCACCACAACATGAGGCACAGCAAAGAGAAAAGACATTCACATTAATTTGGAAGCAAACATCTGGGCATGATTTCTTATCATGTTACTTATCATGTTTCTCTACTTGACAGAAAAATGAAATTCATATTGCCTGTAATTTTATAAGAATTAAATGAGTTAATTCATGATATTCCTTTATAAGACTTTTGCAAGAACGTTGGAGACAAGGGAAGAAAATATGTGTGATACCCTGAAGAAAAAGATTTGTATAGAAAATGACATGACTTACCTGCTCATCCTGCTGACTCTTGGTCAAGAGCAGCAAACCCTTTCTATACCTGGAACGTTAAAACACGATTGATCCTGCTCTCTGAGAATCGCATCATCAAACAGCAGGGAAATATACTTAATGGTTAGAAAGCAGCTAAATCTTACTCTAAGATAGATGAAAAGAACTTCTTAGATTCAAATTGAGGGGCTCTATCTATGCATTAAAATAATGATTTACCATTGTTAAATGAAATGGCTGACAAAGAAAGAAAGAAATTTGTTTTTTCTCTAAGGTTTCTTTTATCCAGGTGCTAGTGGATACCATAACCAATTAGATCTCATTTTCTATTTATATGAAGCAAATAGAGTTAAAAACAATGTTGTTTAGGGATGTTTTATATGGCAAAAGAAAGAATGAGAGACAAAGAAAAGATGAAGAATTATAATGTATATTAATAAAAATGAAAATACATAAAATATTCATAATTATTTTAAAACAATTCAAAAATACAAGAATCTTTCGTGAAAATAACTAATAACAGATCTGAAACTTCACTTATCACTTACTTCAAAAAGCCTTCAATGGAAACTCCTTATAAATTAAATTAATTCTTAATATTCCTTTTTATTTTTGTAGAGATAGTATTGTACACATTTGCTTTGTTTCTTCTAAAACGTGAACTTTACAAATGAGAGATGAGGTTACAAAACTCATGAACTAATGTCTACAGATATTCATCTGTACTCATTTCCTGACTTACAGAGATCTAACATACATACTTATTAACAAAACTTACCCTACTAATTCAGCCTCTGCTGGCATGATCTCATCTGTTATTCTCACAAAAAAGAACCATCCTTTGTTTAGTAAATCCCTTTTCCACTCCCCTAGAGGATTGAAACATTGGTATCATCAATTACTCCTCTTATTCCAACCCTCGTGAAATAACCACATTCTGTTGATTCTATTCATAACAGTATTTTAATCTACGCTTCCTTCCACTCCCATAGTCACCACCTTGGATCAAACATATTCTCCCATTACGGTGCATCTTGGTTTAAGAATTCAAACTCTTTGATCCTCAGGTTTGAATCTCTACTCTACCACTTAATAAATTTTGATACTGGGGAAATTCTTTAACCATAATGGGATTTATTTTTCTAATATTTGGAAAAATGCAGCAATTATTATCCACAAAACAGGGATAATAGAGCATATTATATATATACAATAATTTATACTTATATTCTAGGTTGGCTAATAAACATAAAGTACATATTATTTATTGTTATATCCAAATTTAACTTTCTGCCGCCATTCTTTTTTGAAACCATGCTATCAACTTGATCTTTTGAAACTACCCGATAACTCAAATTTGCCTTTATTCTAATGTGACAAATAAAATCACAATTCCTTAGTTTAGCTTTTAAAGACTTCTGTATATCCCAAGTTTATAGCTTTATACTTTGTCATGTATTTGTTTAATATTTGTTGATCAATAACTATATAAAGTTTTGGGTCAGATTTGCAGAGGACCCAAAAAACCTTCCATTGCTTCTCTTCAATTTTTTTATATTCCATCTAAATCCTTTGCTGGCTCAGAATTTCTTGCTTTTATATCCTCCTTAAATCCTATGGACCTATTAAAATCCAAACAAATACAATGACCATCTCTCTCACAACATGTTATCTGGGGAAAATATTTTCTGCATTCTGCACACTCTTACAAATATCACAGATCTCTATACTATTGTTGTTTAAGCACAAATCAGTTTACCCTATAAGACTGCAGGGTCTCGATTTAGGGCCCATGAATTTCTGTCATATTGCCTTTGAAGAGTCCATGTTTACTTCCTTCTTGGCATTTATATAGTTCTGCAATGTTCTTATTAATTGTTCTTTTTTCTCTTTCCCTCACTAGAATGTAAGTTTTATAAAGATAATAAACTTGACTATCATATTCCCCAGCATTTTACTCATGCCGAACATAAATCCTGACCCATCCTCCTGCCAAAATAGTTGCTAACATATAGTTATCAAACTAATTGAAGACCTACACTTTATTTTTTACTAGATAAATAAATAACTTTTGGCTAAGAAACTTTTGGCACTCCCAAAGCCATACATCAAGAATGTCTGTCTTGTTTTTCACCACTCCCACTCCCACTACTGGTCCCATCCATAGTTAGATAACATAAATTCCTTGAGAAAGTCTCAAGGGTTTGACAATTTTTATTATATTTTCACTTACCTTTTTGTACTTTTTATTCAAAATAGTTTTAAAATAGGCCAAGGTGGGAGGATTGCATGAAACCAGGAGTTTGAGGTTACAGTGAGCTGTGATCACACTGTTGTGCTCCAGCCTGAGCAACAGAGCAAGACCCTGTCTCAAAAAAAAAAAAAAAAAGTTATAGATTTACAGAAGAGTTGCAATGATAGCAAAGAACTCCTATATACCTTACACTCATCTTCCTCTAACCATAATCATGGTATATTCATCAATACTGAGAATTTAATAGTAATACAATCCTATTATTAACTAAACTACTTATTCCACCAAGTTTTCCACTAATGTCTTATTTTTACTCCAAGACACAGTTTATACCACATTGCATTTAGTAATAATGTCTCCTTAGTGTCCTTCAAATCTTTGGTAGTTGCCTGATCCTTTCTGGTTTGTCATGCCCTTGGCATTGTTGAAGAATATTGGTCATATATTTTGTAGAATATCTACCAATTAGGGTTTTTCTAATTTTTTTCTCATTAAAAATTTAGATTCGACTGGGGTTATAGATTTTTGGGAAAGATACACAAAAAGAGAAAGATTTACTGTTAAGTGGAATCAAATAACCTGTACCCCCACTGAAAGCATTCCAAAGAGGCAGAATATACTGCTTGGCCAAAACAATGAAGCAGTCACCAAACCTGGCAACTGAATGACAGTTTCAATGCAGATGGCAGAAGCAAAAACTTGGCAACTCTGGTGTAGGTTTAACTCAGAAAACAAGGGCAAGATATGAAGAGACAATATAACAATGGTGTTAAGTTTTAAAAATCCATTAGTTCCATAAAGAAATAATTTTACAATAGACCAAGTTTCAAAGCATTGTAAAACTTCATTTCATTAATATTTAAATTGATTTTCCACTAATGTCTTTCCTCAAATATTTAATTCTAGAATATTACTAGAAAATAAATTAAGTTTTAAAATATGTTTTTAGTTCACATTATTTTGGTCACTTGTAAAACATTTTCATAATTTTCTGAGTTGCAAGCGTTCATGACAAACTAAGTTAATACGCCCTGCAGCTGCTAATACTTTTTCTTGATTTGTTTACTTTCGCTGCATGTCAAATTTGGGAAATACAGACAACACTAATTCAGTGTTGAATTAGACAACAATAATACAGACAACACTCAGCTCATATTTCAAAGTAGTTCAAATGAATTCAGAATTAGCTTGAAATATGTAGTGATAAATGTAATTGAATATTACATCCTATGGCTTCAAAATTAAAGACATGTTTCTAAGGCTAATTTTCCATGTTGTTTTAAATAATAAATTATTATTTTTACTTCCAGAAAAGATAGTTTCAAAATTACACTCAAGCAATATTTTGTTTCCGATTTATCTAAAATGTTTTAAATTATCAAATCAATTTAAATACTGATCATCACAAATTTATTTATGTCTCTAATATGCAAATATTCATTTTTCTGTTCTAACCATAATTTTGTCTAGCGAAAAGTTATTGAACTTCAAATTGTAATGTAATCAATTTTCCACTCCACAAATTGTCAAATTAAGGTGCTTGCTCTTTGAGTGTTCTCCATTTCAATTAATTAAATTCCAGTTCCAGTATATAATTTTCTGTAAATATATAACACATATATAATTTTAATTCATTATTTAATAATAAATATTTAAAAACTCAGATTTACAGTTGCAGTATAACAATTCTGACTTTGTGGCTAGGAAACGTCACCTACAAAACATGTATAATATCACCTCTTCGACTTCAAATCATGTTTTCTACAGCCTTTGCTGTCTTAACTTAGCATTTTTGTAGCAATTACAAAAAATAAAAGATAAAATCAAGATTAGAATCTTTGAGTGAGTTCCTTTACACACAAACAATTTTTTAACTCCTGCTATTTTTACATACTCTATTTTAAAATTTGAAAACATTTATTTGGTTTTTATTAGAGTTTTGTTGACACTGAACTTACGTCTAGCTACACAGTTTTACTTTTCTTTAACTGAGCGATATAAATATATTATAACCAAATTGTATGTGCAACATGATATTATGTAATAATTTAAATAATTTTTAAATAATTATTATCGAATTCTTATACATATATGTATAAATATGCATATGAGTCAGATATTAGAATTAAATACTTTTTTATTCTTTTCTACATGACAATTTAAATTTTCCTCCTCAGGAGCTAATAGATGTTGTAATGAACACCTCTTAATAATAAATAATTTAGTCTGGTTGCAGTGGCTGACGGCTGTAATTCCAGCAGTTTGGGAGGCCAAGGCGGGAGGATCATGAGGTCAGGAGATCAAGACCATCCTGGCTAACATGATGAAACCCTGTCTCTACTAAAAATACAAAAATTAGCTGGGCGTGGTGGTGGGCGTCTGTAATCCCAGCTACTTGGGAGGCTAAGGCAAGAGAATTGCTTGAACCCGGGAGGCGGAGGTTGCAGTGAGCAGAGATCTCGCCACTGCACTCCAGCCTGGGTGACAGAGAGAGACTCCATATCAAAAAAATGTAAATAAATAAATAAATAAATAAATAATGACAAATATGTTAGTAATACAAAGGAATTATTTTATACTATATTTTTAATCCAATGGCCCTCCTTGCCTAGAGAGTCAGCAACTTTTAGAACCAGTTAAACAGCACACAGGTGAAAGTAAGCACAGAGAATAACTTCTAGACTTAGTAAGTATTTTTTGAGATTAAGAAAAAAATCTGTGACTCATGACTGGAATATTTTTGGCTGTTGTTTTACTTAAAATTGTGTTAGCCATAAACAACAGAAAATCAATTTAAGGGGCTCTCAGTAATAAAAGTTATGTTATTTCACAAAACAATAATTAGAGAGTGTTTAATTCAGGGTGAACTGATAAGGCAGTTCTCATAATGTGGATCTGAAATATTTTCCTGATAATACTCAGATATTATTTGCCTATTTCTCTCATGAGTGTACAGTGACATTTTCTAGGAGCTACATTATGTGTGATATCACAACTGGATTGAATGCAAAAAATGATATAAGAATCCACCCTCTGCTATTAAGCCAAATATTAAAGAGATTAGAACACAATGTAAAGTTATGCTTCCTCTCACACAGTTATCTTTATTTTATTTTATTTTATTTTATTTTATTTTATTTTATTGTATTTTTGAGATGGAGTCTCATTCTATCACTCAGGCTGGAGTACAGTGGCATGATCTAGGCTCACTGCAACCTCCACCTCCTGAGTTCAAGCGATTCACCTGCTTCAACCTCACGAGTAGCTGGAACTATTAGGCACGTGCCACTATGCACAGCTATTTTTATTATTATTATTATTATTTTTACTAGAGATGAGGTTTTACCATCTTGGCAGGATGGTCTCGAACTCCTGACCTCAGTGATCCACCCGCCTTGGCCTCCCAAAGTGCTGGGATTACAGGTGTGAGCCACCCTGCCTGGCCACAATTATCTTATTTTGAAAAAATATAGTTATCACTCATAAAAAAACATGTTATTCATGATAGCACGTAATAAATATATTGATATCAAATGAATTAATATACAGTATGTTTTATTTTCTTCTTAAAAAAATTCTAATACAGCAAATATTGACAGATATAATCCACATAAACAGAAGCTCTTTGGAATCCTCAGTAATTTTTAAGACTGTAAAGAATTCCTGAGTCTCCAGAACTTGAGAGCCGCTGGTTGAATGATATATATCATGGGGATCCAGGTGCTTTTAATCTCCTACTTCTGTCATTATCACAGGTGTTAATAATTTCTCTCCTCCACCCTTCTCTACAGTTAGATGACTGCTGCAGTAATTCTAGGTATCACATGCAGTTATGTGACACAGCAAAGAAGACAGGCAATTACTCCCAAGTGCTTCCTTTTATAAGGAAGACAAACCTTATTCATGACTCCCACAGAATTTATTTCATATCCCACTGGCTGGAAAAAAATACATGTCTCTGTTAAAACAGTCATTCTAAGAAGAATGACATCACTCTGCCTAGCTAAGACCAGTTGTGACCCAACCTTGAGGAGAGAGGGAGAGCCACTTGCTAGATTCTTTGGCCAAGCAGAGGCTAAACATTCAAAATAGAAAGGACCTCTGAACACAGGAAAGAATCATAGCTTGAGAAAGGATTTTGATATAGTCACTGTGTCATTTGCATCTGCTGTGCTGGATTTACTTTCAAAAATTTAGGCAAGTATTAGATACTGTAACCATCTCACGTGTGGCACTGATCATAGTCTTTTGCCATTTAATCATATTCAGAGATTACTGGGGTTTAAAGTTGAAAACGTTTTAAAAATTAGTATTTGAATATTAATTAAAGTAATAAATATAACAGGCTAAATGATTTTTTTAAAGTAACTTGAGACAATAGTTTGGTGGTAAGCACATTAATACAAAGGAGTGAAGATTTAAAATAAAGGAACGCCATAGATCTCAAATAACATTCAGTGTATTTATTAGGGATTATTATATGCTTCCTTCAAAAATGCATATATTTTTAAGCATATTAAAAATAAATTATACATTTGAAAGTGTGTGCAGATAGGACACTACAAATAGCACCAATTTTATGCCTATATATAGTTGCTAATTTATTATGTTGTACTTGGGTTCCATTCTGGACCTTCTAATAGCAATGGACTGTGATGAGATGTTTTGGCTACTTAACCTAAGCCTATGCTAAATTTCTGTGACTGTCTTCATGTAAAGTTTCTGATATTCATTTTCTAACTTATAAAATAATTAACTTAAGGAAAAGAAATGACAGCAGAGATAACTCAGATGCTAAACACTGCTTCGGTAGATGTACTCTTAATTGTTTGCAAGAATTATACTCACTTAAATTGGTTGGCCTTGTGATTCACTTTTTTTTCAGAGATTTGAAGACTATGTATGCTAAAGAAATGATATTTTAGACATCTATTACAAACTGACATGAATGACAAGTGTGTGCATATTTAATCACTTTGTCCATTTTAGGTGTGGGCACACTTTTACCTGGTAAGTATTTTTAAATATAAATATTTGATATTGCTCTGAAAAGGTTATGGTCTCAATTTTAGTTTTAGAATAAAGATTCCAAATTCATCTATATTGCTGTTATAACATCCTCAAAATGTTTTCAGAATTTAAATTAAATTATTTGGAAATGAATTAGTATCATTTCAGACACATTTGCATATGTACTTGTCATATAATTTTTTAGGGGGAAGCTTGATTTTTCATCTTTCAAGTGAATTATACACAATATTAAGGGTTTTTTATTGGTAGCTATTATATATTTTCTTTTGTAAATCATATGCCTGTAACGCTGAGGCATTACAATATATAATGATAAATATAAAGCATTTATTTTTATCTTCAAATTAAATACCAATTTCTACAACTGGAAATATTTTAGAGTACTTTCAAGCATAACCATACTTTTGTTCCAATTTTTAGACAAGAACTGACATATAATAACCTCAGACTGATATCTCTATATGTGTGTGAGTTATTTTAGTTGTTTATTTTGTTTTTGTCTTTATTTATTTTGGTTGTGTTGACAAGTTATTTGATCATAAACAAACAACACATTTGATTTAAAATGAAAATCTGACATCCAGTTTGCAACCTTCTGTGAGCTAATACATTACCAGATAAATCAATTCTATCATTGAATTGAATAGCAATTATAAGAATGTGGTTAAGTCAGCCAATTCAGTTGTATTTGGTGAAGCAATTTATGGTATTGCCCATAAATGTGAAGTTCCAATTTATGTTAAATGATGTCCTCCAGTGTCTCCTGTGGAGAAGTTGCTTTGCTGATGGCAAGTTCATATCACCCGTATCTCTAGGGGAAGTAGTTCAGTATGGTGATGCATTAAAGGAAAATTAAAATTAAATTTCAGTTGTCTTATAATAGCTTTTTATAATTATTTGACAACCTAGTTAACACCACCAACATATTTTCTCTTCTAAAAACCTAACAGGTGTTTGCTGGATTTTCATCTGTTACGAATCAGTACTGATTCCAACTGGACATGTTCCATTCAATAGATGGATATTTTTTATATTTGTAGATATACTGCACCTGTTCAAAGAGTATCAGCTCCAAACCTGTCTTCTGTTCCAAACCTGTCTGGCTGTTATGTTCTTGACACCTGGCCCATCTGATCCACATCATTGTCTGTATAGAACAGATTTATTATACGCATACTGTTGCACCTGTCTCAAATTATCTAAATCTGTCTCTGTCTGGAATATTGTCAGTTATAGAGGGATTGTGGGAAAATAGTCTTACCGATGCTGAATCATATTTTTCCTTCATGACAAAATGATACTTCAATTCTCTAAAAACTTCATCAAAGTAAATTCTAAGTATATAAGTATATTGCCATTAGAAACAAACTGAAAATTTAGTACTTGAATGTTTTGCTATTTGCCGACTAAAATAGGCAGATTTTAAAGGCCAGAAGATTGAGACTCTGTTCATTACATATGCTGAGAATATGCTGATTTCATTATCCTTAGTAAATGTGACTTCATTATCCTTAGTAAATTAGGGAAGGTAGTTACCACTTGCGGGGTGCGGGAAGGGGTGGGAAGAAAGTATGTATTTTCATGGTCCATGGCAATTTAAGTTAGCTAATATTAATTTTTCTGGAAAGGAAAGAATTGAGGAAATGTGCAGAATCAAAAGAAGAAAATCTAGGAGAGGGAGTTCCTAGTTCTACCTGAAAATTGCATTTGTGACAGGGTGCGGTGGCTCACGCCTGTAATCCCAGCACGCTGGGAGGCCCAGTCGGGCCTATCACCAGAGGTCAGGAGTTAGAGACTAGCCGGGCCAACATGATGAAACCCTGTCTCTACTGAAAGTACAAAATTAGCTGGCCTAGGTGGCTCACTCCTGTTATCCCAGCTACTCGGGAGGCTGAGGCACAAGAATTGCTGTGAACATGAAAGGCTGAGGTTGCGGTGAAGTGAGATCTCACCACTGCACTCCAGCGTGGGCAACAAAGTGAGACTCCATCTCAAAAAAAAAAAAAAAGCATCATTTTTTTTCTTTAATGAGAATCTAAAAATTTTTAATAATTGTCTATCTCATCACATTGTTGGGGTGACTCCTTATTTTGCTATAAAAATTAGGGGAATTGGAAATACATTTTAGGTCCATGTATTTTTAGTTTTCCTGTAAGTCAAAAGATAATTCTGGTTTATAATAATATCACACACACACAAAAGTGATTTTAAAAGACCCAAATTGTATTCTTACAAATTAGACTAGTTTTTTAAAAAAATAGATATTTTATCATGCAATCCAGACGTTCAGTTCCAAGAAGATAACAATCATGGCATAATTTTAAATCTTCCAAATTTCTTCTTGATAACTAGACAAAACAAGTAGGTGAAACAAAAAATAAATACAGAAATGAAAGCTAAATTAGAATTAACACAGAGCAAATATAGACTTCATAAAGCCCTGTAAGAAAAATAGAGACTAGAATAGAAAAATATTGAAAAGTTCAAGATATAGAGAAAAGCATGAAAACACTTCAAGAGAAAATGATATAAGCAGAAGATAAAGTTATTCAGCACATGTTTAATTTGAGCTCCCACAAAAGTACTCCATCTTCCCCCCAAAATCGAAAAATAAATTAAAAAATATATAGACCTATGTCAAGAGAATCTTATTTCAGAAATATTCTCACTGATAGGGCATACTATTTACATGGAAAAACTGAATAAGAATTATTGCCACTGAGAACTATCATAGCAACACTATTAGACTTCACAAAGAAAAAGATTTCTGAGAACCTAGGCATGAATACCAATTTTCTTATATTAAAAAAAATCAGGCTGTCATCAAAACTCTGGAGAGTAACATTGCATACCAAAGATATTGGTTACAAACAGAAAGAAAATATGAATCAAGTATTTTTCTCTATCCAACTAAAAGAAATTTTAGTACATAAAATAAATAAAGACTAAAAGCATCTAAAACAAAACAAAACAACAACAAAATCCTCTTGTATTAATGTATTCAGGCAGTGTTCCTGAGGAACAAAGAAAGAACTTCAAACAAACAAGATATTGAAGATTTTGCAACAGGTCATTTGTGCTCATTGAATATATATAAATACAAAATTAAGATTAAAAATAGAGATAACTGCAATAGGATATTATGTAAATACAAATGATCTGACAGTGTAAGAGTATAGAACTGACAGATATTTTAAAAAAAAGGCAGGGTGTATGTCAGATAGATGCAAAAAAAATTCATTTCATGCCAAAAAATTAAATAGTTCAATTATACTTACCACACTAAACAGAACAAAGAAAATACCCTAATTAAAATAATATTAGTGATAATATTTTAATAGAGTGAGAGAAGGTAAATAGAATAAAAGGTTGTTTGCTAATCATATTTATTCTTATTTTAAGCAGCCAAGAAATCTTACTTACTAAATTCCAAAAATATACCAAAACAAAATAAAAATGATAAAGAAATAAATCTCATAGTAATTTTTTGCATATGTAGTGGAATTAAACATTATGACAAAATTGAGATCAAATATCTATCTTATCTATATAAATACGTCAAATTCTCCCTTTAAAATACACATTTTTAAGATTTGTTAACAATGTAAAATTCAGCAAAAATAAAAAGATAAAAAAATCAAACTAAATTATTTTGGGTGTTTAAAAATAAAAAAAAAAAAAGCATGGCTGAGCACAGTGTTTCATGCCTATAATACGCATACCTTGGGGTCATGAGGCAGGATTGCTTGAGGCCAGGAGGTCTAGACTACCCTGGGCGACATAGTGAGACCTATATCTATTTTTTAAAATGAAAAACAGTAAATAAGTAAATTTTAGAGAAACATTGGAAATGATAAACTTGACAAATGCAAATAAAAGAAAAATAAGCCATAATCTTCATATCTAAAAAAACAGAATTTATGTCAAAAATAAGAGAAAAAGAGCTACTTCATGCTCTCTAAAAGTCCCATAAAAATATAAGAATTATTATCTGTGCATAATAACCTGCAGCAACTTTGCAAATCAGAAATTATAGCAGATAAAATAATTGACAAAATCATCCTAAAAAGGGAAACTATAATAATCTTATATGACAAACAAATGTTAATGTCCCTAATATAGAAAGAGCTCCTACAAAATAAAAAAAGATATATACCAACGATATGATAGGTAAAAATATATAAATTCAATATATAGGAAAAGAAATGCAAACATCCCTGAACATATAAAGAGGTGCTTAATCTCACTCTTAAGGAGATACATAACACTACAATAAGACTATTTGTCATCTATCATATTACAAAAAACCAATAACTTAAGTAGAAAATAGTTTTAAAATGTTTACAGAAATGGCATACTATTGGCAGTAATATAAAATGGTGCAAATTTTTTGAAGGCAAATTCGACACTATTTAGCAAATCATATATCCACTTACTCCTTGACTTGTTTATAGGAATCTAAACATACTCAGGCAAAACTACTAACTGAAATGCACAAAATTTCTTCATTATTAGTGTCATTATTAGTAATAGCAAATATTAGAAATAATTCAAGTATTCATTAAGGAATTGATTGAAATAACAATAACACATTTATAAATGAGTTACTATACACACATGAAAGGAAATTGAAAATTTATCTGTGTAGTGATATGGAGTGTTTTCCAAAACATATTGTCAAGTGAAAACATCTCTCTTGCTACACATGGATAGATAGTTACAGATTACTGAGATAGACAAATAACAGCAGAAGTTACTTTTTTGTCATAGAAGGCGTTTATCTAATGCTTCCAACTTCCAGGAAATGGCCTGAAGGTTAAATTACAATGAACTATTGTCAATTTCAGGTCTCCACACAGTAGTAGCTACCCATTCCCCACTTCCAGCCCTGTGGCAGGTAGCTCTACACATGTTTCTGGAGCACACAGCCAGAGTGGGCAAAAAAGGGCTCTAAATGTCAAACATTCAGAGTTTGCGTTCTGATTACTGATTGTTGCTTCTAATCACAGAGGTACAAAGAGGTGAGCAGCCATTGTTGCTGTAACTGTCCCATTGTTACAAGCCTCCTTCTTCTCCAGCTGAAGTGACTTCCAGAAGATTTAAAGGGATTGTATTCTTTTTTCCCTACTCTTCAATTTTCTTTCTTTCTCATTTTGAGAGCCAGACTTTAAAAGCTAGAATATGGGCCGGGCGCAGTGGCTCCCACCTGTAATCCCAGCACTTTGGGAGGCCGAGGCGGGTGGATCACAAGGTCAGGAGGTCAAGACCATCCTGGCTAACACGGTGAAACCCCGTCTCTACTAAAAATATAAAAATTAGCCTGGCGTGGTGGCTGGTGCCTGTAATCTCAGGTACTCGGGAGGCAGAGGCAGGAGAATCGCTTACACCTGGGAGGCGGAGGTTGCAGTGAGCCGAGGTCGCGCCATTGCACTCCAGCCTGGGCATCAAAGTGAGACTCCGCCAAAAAAAAAAAAAAAAAAAAAAAAAAAGCTAGACTATGAAAAAGTAAGTTTATATATAGGGAAAATTAGAAATGACCACACATGCCCAGGGAAACACAAGGCTCAAAAGAACTGGGAAGACCTTAAGTTTACACTTCAAGCTGATGCTTGGCACAGGCACAGCTCACAACAATCAAAAAACAAAAACAATAAACAAAAGGCATAACCAAAAAAACCCCAAAGTCTACCCTGGGTAATGGAAGAATCTGATTTCCAGAATTACAAATGATCAGATTTATGTTTCTAATCTTCAACAAAAGAAATAATAAGACTGACAAAGAAGAAGAAATGTACTGCCCATTCAAAAGAAAAATAAATAAATAAACTGACAAGAACTGTTCATGAAAAGGACCTGCTGGCATATCTATTAGGCAAAGATTTTAAAGCAGTCTTTCAAAAGATGCTCAAAGTACTAAAGAAACATGTTTAGAAAGGTAAGAAAATAATATATGAACAAAACAGACATAATAATAAAGAGGAAAAAACCTAAAAGAAAGGAAATTTTTCATCTGAAAAGTACAGTAACTACAAGGAAAAATTAGACAAATTCAAAGGCAAATTTGAGAAAGCAAAATACAGAACTTTATGATAGGTCAGTGGAAATTACTGAGCCTGAGGAGCAGAAAGAAAAAAACAATTTGAAGAAAATCGAACAGATCCTAAAGAACCTATGGGACACCATCAAGCTGACTAACATATGGATTGTGGAATTGCTAGGAGGAGAAGATAGAAAAAAGAAAGGCACAGAGAGACGATCTGAAAATGTAAACACTGAAAACTTCCCAGATGTGATGAAAGACATTAATAAAAACATCCAAGAGACGCAACATATGCCAACTAACATGAACTCAAAGAGACACACACCGAGTCACATTATAATCAAACTTCTGAAAGACAAAGACATTCTTGAAGGCAGCAAGAGAGAAGTGACATGTCACATACAAGAAATCCTTTAAAATATTGTAAGCATATTTTTTTATCAGAAACTTTGGAGGCCAGAAGGTAGTGGGCCAACATGTTCGAAGCACAAATAATAAAACCATCAATCAAGAATATCCTACGTTCAACAAAATCATCATTTGAAAGTAAGGTAGAGATTACGACTTTCTCAGATAAACAAAAGCTGAAGCAGTTCATTACTACTAGACCTGTCTTGAAAGAAATACTCAAGCGGGTTTTACAGAATGAAATGAAAGGAGAAAAAGGACAGTAGTATAGCCAACAAGTAATCTCTGTCTTGGAAATATAAAAGCACTTATAGCACTACATAAAGAACAGTAATTAATCGCACTACGCAAAGAACAGTAATGATTAAATGAGACAACTCAAAGCACTTACAGCATGCCATAAAGTACTTTACTATTACATCATGACAATCTTTTTTGTTTGTTTTTGTTTTTGAGAGGGAGCTTTGCTCTTGTTGCCCAGGCTGGAGTGCAATGGCACGATCTTGGCTCATTGCAACTTCTGCCTCCCAGGTTCAAGCGATTACCCTGCCTCAGCCTCCCGAGTAGCTGGGATTATAGGGGCCCACGACCATGCATGGCTAATTTTTGTATTTTTAGTAGAGACGGGATTTCACCATGGTGGCCAGGCTGGTCTCAAACTCCTGACCTCATGATCTTCCCGCCTCGGCCTCCCAAAGTGCTGGGATTACAGGCATGAGCCACTGCGCCTGGCCCATGACAATCTCTTTTACCTCTCTATTTAACTATTTACCATTTCATATTGTTGGCATCATGACAATTTTCATAATTAGATTTAATTACCTAATAATATATTGTAAGAATATCTACAGATTTATAAATATATATAAGAATATTACTTAAAGATACTTTACTTTTTAGAAGAGTTTTAGGTTCATAAGAACATAATTTTGTGGCTCTATAAAAGTCATGTGTAAAAAAATTTTATCTATTTATATAATTCAGACCCTTAAAGTAGCAAATTACAGCTCATTACTTTTTTCTCCATCATAAACAATCATATAATAAATATTCTAAAACAAGTATTTCTGTGATTTTCCCTTTTTTTCATAGAATACATACATATGGTATGCCTTGGTCAAAAGTTTTGGCATTAAATTTGTTTTGAATTTTTTGTCAAATATTCTTTCATAAATCAATCTATACTTACACTTATAGTATCATCCTTTTTTATCCCTCTAAATTGGTTGCTGAAAACTGGTAAGTTGGATATGCTTTTGTATATTTATGGGTCACTGGTATTTCTTTTTGGTAGCTTTCTTTTGGGGTGCTTCATGCATTCATTTTAACTGTGAAAGATATTTAACATATAAATACAATTATACTGAAAGTTTAGATCTTGTACTGTTAACTATAAGTCATTGATCATCATTTTGAAGATTTTTCATAAAGTTGAGAGACAAATTAATATTCATTTGTACATATTTAATCATCATTTAGTGCATAGAGTTACTTTTAACATATATGATAAAATTTTTAATGTAATGACTCTACTTAATAAGCATTTATTTTTAAATATCTAAATATATATTTCCAGCTTTGTAGAAAGAAAAGTAGTCACAATTTTACAAGAATTCAGATTCAGTCAACACTGGGAGAATGCTTGTCTTTGACTTCACTGGAAACTTTAATAAAACACACTAGCAATCAGAAATGGCATGTTTATAAAGCTGATACTCTTACATTTCTACAAAGGAAGTGGAGTTTTGTGTGCTTTTTTTTTTTTTTTTTTTTTTTTTCAACAGAGTCTTGCTCTGTTGCCAGGCTGGAGTGCGGTGGCTCGATCTCGGCTCACTGCAGTCTCCAACAATTCTCCTGCATCAGCCTCCTGAGTATCTGGGACGACAGGTGCACGCCACAATGCCCAGCTAATTTTTGTATTTTTAGTAGAAGCAGGGTTTCACCATGTTGGTCAGGATGCTTTCGATCTCTTGACTTCGTGAACCGCCCGCCTCCAGTGAAAATATTTGTGACTCTAGAGGAGAAAAAGGTCAGTGGTATAGCCAAGAAACAAATTCCATCTTGTAAATATAAATAAATATAATGAATATTTCAAAGAATCGACAAGCAAGACAGAAATGAAGTCCCAGTTTGTACAACTTACAATGTTGATGCCTGAAGTGATACAACTAGAGACATCACCACATTACTATTTGAAAAAAAAAAGGTATTTTTTTCAAAGCAAAAATTATTCAGCAGAAATTTAATTTCAAGAAATATTTCAAATAACCCTCTGAGAAAAACAAGAGTTTGATTACTTAAGTCATGCCAATAATTAGTTTAATTAATCATCCCAATTTATTTGGTTAAACCTGAATTGTTCTTTTCTTTGAATTTTATTTTAAATTATACCTTAAGATTGACTGTCAAACTCATTTTATGGACTGATCTAAAAATATGTATTTAATATAGAAGTAGTGTATCTCTTCTACATTTTTAGTGAATACTTTTGTTTTCAATTTAAAAAACTATAATCACTTTTTCTTATGCTATTTTTGCTTTTATAAATTATCACATCTTCTTCCAATAAGTCTCACAATTGGCATAGTCATTTGTTAACTTCTGGAAATTAGTGAGTCTTGGAAATTAAAGCATATGATATAAGTGAAACGGATGAGTCAATAAAATCCTATGAAAACCATCGGGCTTATTGATTATCTCTCTAGATAAGAAAGGTGGATTAATTCCTACATACATGTGCCTTCACTTGTCTACTGGGGTTCCATGGTGCAGTAGTCCATGGACTAGTAAGTGTCATACAGCAAACTTCTTCACCTTTATGAAAATGTTCTAAATTTTTATTTTCCAGTGTGGTAGTCTCTAGACACATGGGACTATTGAGTGTTAGGAATACAGTTAGTGAGGCTGGGTGCAGTGACAAATGCCTATATTCCCAGCACTCCGGGAGACCAAGGTGGGAGGACTGCTTGAGCCCAGGAGTTTGAGACCGGCCTGGGCATCACAGTGAGACCTCATCTCTACAAAAAAATTTAAAATAATAATAATAATAAAAACTAGCCAGGTGTTGTGATGTGTGCCTGTGGTCTCAGCTACTCAGGAGATTGAGGTGGGAGGTTTCTTTGAGCCCAGGAGGTCAAGGATGCACTCACTGAGTGGAGGCACCACTGCAATCCAGCCTGGGCAACAGAGAGAAAGAGAGACCCTCTCTCAAAAAAAGAGGAAAAAAAAAAAAAAAGAAAATGTGACTAGTAAGACTGATCATTATATATATATATATATAAATTTCAGAGGTACATGTGCAGGCAGGTTTGTTACATAGATACACTTGGGCCATCAGGATTTGTTGTGCAGATTATTTCATCACCCATTTATTAAGCCTCATAGCCATTACATTTTTTTCCAGATCCTCTCCCTCCTCCCACCCTCTACCCTCTGAAAGTACCCACTGTGTGTTGTTCTCCTCTATGTGTCCATGTGTCCTCATCTTTTAGCTCCCACTTATAAGTGAGACCATGAGTATTTGGTTTTCTTTTCCTGTGTTAGTTTGCTAAGCATAATGGCCTATAGCTTCAATCATATTGCTTCAAAGGACATAATCTATCTTTGTTATGGCTGCATATTCTATGGTGTATATACATCACATTTTCTTTATTCAGTCCACCATCGATGGACATTTAGGGTGATTCCATGTCTTTGTTACTGTAAAAAGTGCTGCAATGAACATATGCATGCGTATGTCTTTATAAAAGAATGATTTTTATTCCTTTGGATGTACACCCAGTAATAGGATTGCTGGGTTGAATGATAGTTCTGTTTTTAGGTATCAGAGGAATCACCACGCTGTTCTCCACAATGGTTGAAATAATTTACACTTCCACTGACAGTTTATAAGTGTCCTCTTTCTCTGCAACTTCACCAACACATTATTGTTTTACTTTTTAATAAACAAAACACTGACTGGTGTGAGATGGTATCTCATGGTGGTTTTGATTTGCATTTCGCTAATGATCAGTGATGTTGAGCATTTTTTGATAGGATTGTTGCCCACATGAATGTCTTTTTATGAAAAGTGTCTGTTCTGTTCATGTCCTTTGCCACTTTTTTTTTTTTTTTTTTGAGACAGAGTCTTGCTCTGTCACCCAGAGTGGAGTGCAATGGCTCGACCTCGCTCACTGCAACTTTCGCCTCCCAGATTCACACCATTCTCCTGCCTCAGCCTCCTGAGTAGCTGGGACTACAGACGCCCACCACCACACCCGGCTAATTTTTTGTATTTTTAGTGGAGACGGGGTTTCACCGTGTTAGCCAGGATGGTCTCAATCTCCTGATCTCGTGATCCACCCACCTCGGCCTCCCAAAGTACTGGGATTACAGGTGTAAGCCACTGTGCCTGGCCGTATTGCCTATTTTTTAATGAGATTGTTTGATTTTTTTCTTGCAAATGTGTTTAAGTTCCTTATGGATACTGGATATTAGACTGTTATCAGAGGCTAGTTTACAAAAATTTTCTTCCATTCTGTCAGTTGTCCATCTGTTCATAGTTTCTTTTGCTATGCAGAAGCTCTTTAGTTTAATTAGATCCCATTTGTCAATTTTTGCTTAATGTGTTTAAGTTCCTTATGGATACTGGATATTAGACTGTTATCAGAGGCTAGTTTACAAATTTTTTTTTCCGTTCTGTCAGTTGTCCATTTGTTCATAGTTTCTTTTGCTACTCAGAAGCTCTTTAGTTTAATTAGATTGTATTTGTCAATTTTTGCTTTTGTTGTAATTGCTCCTGGAATGTTCATCATGAAATTTTTACTCATTTGTATGTCCAGGATGGTATTGCCTAGGTTGTCGTCCAGAGTTTTTATAGTTTTGGGTTTTACATTTAAGTCTTTAATCCATCTTGAGTTAATTTTTGTCTGTGATATAAAGAAGCGGTCCAGTTTCAATCTTTTGCATATGGCTTGCCAGTTATTCCAGCATCATTTGTTGAATAGGGAATCCTTTTTCCCATTGCTTGTTTTTGTCAGCTTTGTCAAAGAACAGATGGTTTTAGGTGTGCGGCCTTATTTCTGGGCTCTCTATTCTGTTCCATTAGTCTATATGACTGTTTTTGTACCAGTACCATGCTGTTTTGGTTACTGTAGCTCTACAGTATAGTTTGAAATCAGGTAATCTGATGCCTCCAGCTTTGTTCGTTTTGCCTAGGATCGGCTTGGTTATTCAGCTCATTTTTGTTCCATATGAATTTTAAAATAGGGGTTTTTTCCAGTTCTGTGAGGAATTTATTGGTTGTTTGATAGGAATAGCATTGAATCTACAAATTGTTTTAAGCAGTTTGGGCATTTTAACAATATTGATTCTTCCTATCATGAGCATAGAATGTTTTTCCATTTGTTTTTTTGTTTTTCCGTTTGATTTTTTGAGCAGTTTTTTAGCTCTCCTTGTAGACATCTTTCATCTCCCTGGTTAGCTATATTCCTGGGTATTTCTTTCTTTCTGTGTTAATTGTGAATGGTATTGAATTCCTGATTTGTCTCTTGACTTGGCTGTTGTTGATGTATAGGAATGCTAGTAATTTTTGTGCATTGATTTTGTTGATAAACTAATTTTTAATTTTAATTTTATTTTAATTAATTCAAATTGAAATAGCCTATCTTAGGGTATCATAAAAACTGAGCCTGAGACAATGGTTTGCAAGAAGTTAGTTTGTTTGGTAATATGATACCAGGGAGTGAGGATGAGGGAAAAGGAAAATGAGATGAAGAAGAAAAGGTTAATAGATGAATGCATTATCAAGTTGGCCACAGATTATAGCAATTCATGTTCAGTTCTTCAGGACTTCTGAGGAGCTTTGTGACATATATTTCAAAACTGTCCAGTCAGAAAATTAAAGGGACAAGCATTTGTCCTTTGCTCTTATTCCCCATTGATCCAGAAATTCACAAGCATTGACTTCTCCACAGTTTGAAGTTTTGTGTGCGTAAGGGCTAAGAGGGTTTACTGGGCACGTCTCTCTCAGGTGCATAAGAAAATTACATAATAAGAAGGAAAGTGATGGATATGGGCCCCAGATGAGGTGCTTTTATGAAGTTGGTGCAAGCCTATGAGGACCTGGTCACCATAGCACTGGACTGACAGGAGCTAGAGAGCTAGCTGAAAAGATTCCTATGCAAAATTATAAATGTTTTAAGTAAGCGCATAAAGCAGGAATGGTCTCTGACCTTGTAGAAATTATAATAAAGTGAAGTAGATAAAAAAATAAGAACATAATTAGAAATTTTGATGAGTGTTGTTGAGGGAATAAACAAGGTATACGGATAGAGAACAGTATAAAGAGAGCTAATTCTGCAGAGTGATTAGTGAAAGCCTCTCTTAAAAAGATGCTGTTAAAGCTGAAACATGTTGGATGAGGAGGAAGCCACAGAGAAAAAGCTGTGCAATCAATCAGGAAAAATATGAAGAAAATCACATTTTAAAAATATTCCCTTTTTAGTGGTTTTCCAAAAAGAAATCCTCAACCCACTCAACAAATGGAAAATGAGTCATGATAGCCAACCTATCAACTTAACTAATAGTGTCACCAAAAAGAATGATCCTTTGTAGATTTATACAGTTGTTAAATCTAGACTCATATTCTGCTTTTCAATGGTAGGCAATAACAGGCAGCTTCCTTTTCTCTAAATGAAAATATATAAACCTATCACTGAAAAATAAAAAGTAGTTGAAGCCATAATTTTTGCTTTCAACATTGGTAACAGCAAGTGTGTTTAAAATAGTAAATTGTTCACTGGAAAACAACAACAAAACATAAAAGAAGTGAACAAAAGACATTTTAAAGAAAAACAGTCAATAAATTTACCTGTATATTAGAGAAATCAAACTGGAGGGGTCGCTTTTGATCACTGATGCATGAAAATTTGACAGATTTCAAAATACAATCCGACAGCACTGAAAAAACATTACTAAATTTTGGTGACTAAATTAATTTAATTCTCCTTAGGAGTGTAGATTAACTTTATTTTCTAATATCTTAGTGTGGGAAATTTAATGCACTTACTTGAGGAAATTAAAGCAAAGGTAGAAAACAGAATGTTTGAGCCAAGCCAATTAACCGCCACTTGCTAAGTAATAAATCATAGATTTAGACTTTAATTTTTTAAAATATGTTTTATGGGACCCCAGGTTCTTCCCAGTGAACCTCAAATGCTTAGAATATTTTATTTTGCAGGAAGAGTTGTCTTTAACTGTTTGCATACAATTACTTACTTAACATTCAAATTTCAATCAAATGTATTCTTCCAACTGTAATTTGCACTCTCAGTTTTATTCTACAGTGGTCACCTTTTAGCAAATATAATTACTATGGAAAAGTATAGTTATTTGTTTATATAATCCTCACAACTTCATTTAGTAGACACCAGTTTTACAGAAGAGTGAATATGAGGCTTAGAGATGTCAAGAAATCTCTCTACCTTGTTTTCTTGTGTCCTTTAGAGACTATAACAGTGTCTGACACAAAACAAGAGCTTAAAAAGAGTTGTTGTCAGTAACTTGCTGACTAACCAACTCACTTTTATGTGTCATTTTGTAAATTTTAAAGAGAAACTCTTGACTTTAGCTCCCTCCCACACTACACCCCAAACAGAATCTATATCTTTAGTATTCTTCACCTTCTAATAGTTTAGTCATGCCCTGAATAAACATTGATTTCTTCAAACCAAAAACTTCCAAGCATTCTTCAATATTTCCTATTTTTATGCCTTATATCTAATCTATCGCGTCTTCAGTAGTTTCTTCTTCTAAAATATATTTAAAATCTGTTTCTTCTCCAACTCTATTGCCACCACTGTCCAAGCCAACATATTTAATCTCAAACAGCATTAATAATCTTTCATGATCACATCCTTCAAAGTCCACTCCTGTCAATACTCCAAACATCTACCAGGCTATTCTTTTATAAAACAGTGAAAAGATCTTGAAAATTTCCATAACTTATAATTAAATTTTTACTATAGCCAGCTAATTTTCATTTGGTATCCAAGAATAATTTCAACTTAATATAATCATCTTCCAGGTCCTTTCTGCTCACTGCACAGACAAAATCAATCCACTAAGATCACAGTGTTGTAGTAGAGAAAGAATTTAACTGATGCAAGGCCAGTCCCCAAGGGAAAACTGGAGTTATTACTCAAATCAGTCTTCCCAAAGGCTCCAAAGTTAGGAGTTTTTATGTACACTCTGGAAAGCAGGGGACTAGGGAATGGGTACTGCTACTTGGTTGAAGATGAAATCATGGAGGTGTGGGAAACCATTTGCATCTGCCTCTGGGTGTGGCCACGGGATCAGTTGAGTCCTGAGTCAGGAGTCTGGGTGAGGTCACTCTAAAAAATATCTCACACAAAAAATCTTAGGTTCTACAGTAGTGATGTTTCCATAAAAGCAATTGGGAAGGTCACAAATCTTGTGACCTCTGGCCACATGGCCCCTGAGCAGTAAGGAACTATAGAAACTACATGTATCTCATAACGTCTCTTTAGTCTTACAAAGCACTTTCAGCTGCAGGAAGCGGGAGGGAATTAGTTTTTGATAGGTATTATTATTATTGTTGTTTCAAAGTTAAACTATAAACTAAATTTCTCCCAAAGTTAGCTTGGCCTATTTATAGGAATAACCAAGGACAGCTTGGAGGTCAGAAGCAAGCTAGGGTCAACTCTGTCAGATTTCTCTTACTGTCATAATTTTGCAAGGGCAATTTCATTAGCATGTTTAAAATGTAACACAGAACATTACCCCCAAATCAGTTCAAGCCTTTATTCTTACCTTTTCTGTAATATCTACTTAGATCATAATAAAAATTATAATTCATTCTCCATAGAGCTACTCCCTCTTTCCCTTCATGGTTTTAGTTCTCTCCGAAGCATTGATCACCTATCAATATACTAAGTGCTGTTCTTATCTTTTGCATTTACTGTCAGTTTTCTCTCATGTAAAACGTAAACTCCATAGAGAATATTCCCAAATGCCTAGAATAGTTCCTGGCACATAATAGGTTCTCAATAAACATTAATTGAATAATTGGGTAGAGTAATCAATCATTCATGATTGGTCTACAAGACGCTGCAATATTTTTTGCACTTTTTCTCTCTCCAACCTAATCTCGTGACACTGTCATTTTTATTTTCTATAGTCACCCTGTGTGTTTCCTGTGCCTAAAATATTCTTCTCCGTGCTTCCTCACGTGGATTTTTTCATCCCTTAGGACTCAATTTAGAACTCCCCACCTCAGAGAAATATTCTTATCCTATCCCATTTAAAGTAACTTTTTATTCAGCAACATTAACAATTTCTAGGCAACATTCAACCAGTGCCTTTCATAGCACATTTAAATCTCTAGGTTTTGGTTGTTGTTGTTCCTGTAACTAATTCTTATTTCTTTAATAAAATATGTGCTCCTTATGGGTATAGCTATATTGTTTGTCATTTTATCCCCTGTAATCAACCAAGTGCCTGAAGCACAACTGCAATGAAATTGTTGGGAAAAGACAAATCGGACTTTCACATTTCATTCCATTATCTCTATATCATGGTGATGCAGGAATTTTTCTCTACCCCTGGGTTGGACTTACAACAGGGGATTGTAACAGCTGCATTCAACCTCTTATGGGAAGGAGAGAGTGAGCAAGTGAGCATGGGATCTGGCTGGCCATTTTGGGCACTGGCAAGAGCAGGCTCTGTGCAGACTCCATGGTGGAGCCCAAGTGGGGGTGCCTGTGACCCCCGAAGCTCCAGAGTGTGTGTTACAATGCTCTCTTAGCTCCACCATCCATGAACAGCAATATGCTATCAGCTCAGTGGGTACCTTGCCTTGTCAGGTGGGGCAGCTGCCCTCTGACAGTGATGGCAAAGGGGCAGGTGTAACAGCCTTTTTTGGGTACCCACGCTCAGTGGGTCCCAAGCTCTTGTCCGGGATCTAAGAGGAATGAGGTCACATGGACAGTTGAAGTATGGTGGAGGTGGAGAATTTTATTTAGCAATGAAAATGGCTCTCAGCAGAGAGGGGAGCTGGAGGGGTGGAAGGACAGGCAGATAATCTTCCCTGAAGTCCAGCTATATCTGGCCAGCTCTTCTCCAAAGTTAAGCCAGCTCTCCTCTAAAGTCCAGCGGTCCCCCTCAAATCAAGTTGCTTCTTTCCAGTCAAGCTGCTTCCCCCTCTCTACTGACTGAGTCTGGGGTCCTTACAGGCACAGGGTTGGGGCTGCTGGTGGTGCATAGATACTTTCGGAAAAGGCAACATTAGATTTGTAAAAAGACATTATTTAGAAAGAACCAGTTGGGAGAAAGCCGGCAAACAGGGATAGAAATTCTCACTTTGGGCCATGGGTTTCAGTCTTTTCAGCTTGAAGGTGGGGTTTTGCTGGAGACTCACCCATGTCCACCTAGAATTTCTCTGGCTTCTGCCTCTATCAATGGGATTATGGAAGGCATTTTAATATTTTTGAATCTGTATTACCTGTACTTAACACATGTTACTTACTTACCAAAAGATTTACACACTTGCAAAGATATTATGACATTGATTATTATAATTAATATATCCTTTACTGGGTCTTTTTTACTCTATTTGTGTTTGGAAAATAAGTTTCTAAGCAGGTAGATCCTAGTATACTGGGCTAGATTCACTCCCAAGCAGAAAACCAACTGTATGATGTGGACTAACAAAGTTCTTACCAGACCTCATTTCTAGAAGAGGTCTTGTATCTTTTGTCGTTCTAGACTCTACTGGTTGATGACATTTTAAAAACAACGGTTTATATTTTCTGTTTCCCACTGATTTACTTCATTTGCAACTTTTTTTCCCCAAACAATTCCATACTTTGCTTTGGCAAAGAAGCTGCACTTTCTGATATGCCTTAAGATTCCCAGGGCTGTTTCACATTCCCAAGGGGTTTGGCAGAGTCCTTACAGGAGGACTGCTCCTTTTCCTCTTCCTCCTCCTTATCTCCTTTTATCTTAAGGTTTACTATCTGGGGTCCTTTGGTGATGGCAAGGAGACAACTCATTCACCAATGTTTTGATATATGAAGTGACTATCTCTTTGCAGAACACAATTCATTTGCAAGAAAAAATTCATTGTTCTGAGCAAGCCTCATTTCTCTCTTCAGTGACCTCCTTTGTAAATCTCATCAGTATTTTCACCATTCTTTGCAAGTGTTCTTCATGATTCAATATAAATTCTTATTGTTTCGCTCTTTCAGTAGTTCTCATGAAATCACATTATTTAAGTACCGTGTCTAGTTCTCTTTCCACAATCTACTTTCTTCTTGTGTCCTGACTGACATGCTTACTTATCTCTCAGGCATATTTATTTGGAGGGCACACTTCCACTTTGAATCACATATGACAAAAACACAATTCCCATTCAATTTAATTTCAGTGCAAAAGTACACAAAGAAAAAGCAGTAAAAGGCACATCTTTAGCACTTTACTGACTTTGCTACTATGTAAATAAACACTTTTACATATGAGTTAAAAATATAAAATATTTATTGAAATGATTATATTGAAATGATATTGAAAACATGAGAGTATTAACATTGAGTTCATTTTATATGCAAAGGAAAATTTTAGATGAGTATTTTTGTGTTGTTTTTCAAAAATAAAATGTTCCAGTTATGATGTTTTTGGCATGCAAAATGAATCAAGAACCCTCTATCAACATGCAGTTAGAATTAACAGGTCCAAGTAGTGATAGACTTTTCCTAAGTGTTAAGTTTACTAAAATAATTAAACTATATTTTATAAGTCTAACTAGTATTTATAGTGCAGTAGGAGAACATTTAAAATAGAGACAAAATACTTGAATTCTAATTCATTTGCTTATTCAATACATTTGTTGTGGTTGATTGGCTTTTTTAAATTTTTTTTTGTTTTTTAACTCAGTGTTCTCAGACACTATTTTAGTTACTAAAGATGCAAACTTCAACCTTCTTGCAAGATTCAACATCCTTGGCCTCAATTATTACTTTTTGATTCAAATTTATTGTATTTGTCTCCAATAAGGTTCATACACAAGGTATCAGGCAAAGACTTGATATGTCAAGAACTTTGCAAGGTCTGATATTTTACTAGGATTGTAAGCTGACAAATTAGCTGGAAAGTTTCATAGATCCTGTGAGAAGGTATGAGATTCTTAGGTTCAAGGAAAAACACTTTTCTATTTATGGCACACCAGGCAGCATGAAGTTTATGTTTGCATTGTTTTCCCTTGACTCCATAGTCCGCAGGTCTTGATATAGGTGGATACTGAACCCTGGGTGTGTTTGTGTCACAGTTGAGAAATCCAGAGAACATGACATTCCCAATCTTTTAACCATGGTGCTAGGAAATTTAGCTGACCTTTCCCTGGAAGGAGACATTATTTTTATTATTCTGGTATGGAAACACATCTGCCGTTTCCCTCAGAGGGGATGTTATTTGCCATTTGCTATACAAATATCCTTGCAGCCATAGTCCAGAACATAGACTGATATAAGACTTGCAGAAGCAGCTAAAAAGTATTGTTTTCACTATAAAGATACATTTCCTGTAGCCAACGAGCTCACAGTATAGTGATGTGAAAGACGTAAAAACGAATAGAAGCTCATGATCATGTGTTTTCCCACGTTTCATGTGACTTTAAATTTTGTACTTTCTGAAAATTAAGACAGTGTTTCTGTATTCAAAACTATCTCTATCTTTATAGTTTCTTCCTTTGAGGTTATTTCTAGGTGTTTCTCTGCATTGTAGGAGTTTTAAAAGTTTTTAGATATATAATTTGTTTTATATTTAGAAAAGTCATAAAAATATGTATATAACTTGTGAATGTCAACTGGAAAATAAATTCATTCAGAGAATAGAAACAAAACCAGGAAGGGGGGCAGCAGTTTTATTTGTAAAACTTGTAATTAAAAATTAATGTCAGCATGTAGGTGAACTGTATATTTAAAAATACAGTAATCTAATGAGTCATTCTCTGATACATAATGAACATTAGCAAAGATAATATAAGACCTTAAAAAGGCCTGTACCTAACAAGTTAGAGAATATCTAGAAAACATATTGAATGGGGAGAGAGCTATGTATTTGTTACATTTTAATTAAATCTTTAATCAAAACAAAGATAAATGATCAGGTATGTGGCTTTCAAAATCTTTAAAGGCATGTGAAGGAGATTAGAACGTGACACCTGAAAATATGCTACTCTAGCAAATTGACTATTTTGAGTTAAAGCCATTTGAAAAACAGCAGATGTAAGAAGACTACTCTTATCCTCTTTCTTTTAAAATAAGAAATACAATTTCCATATGAAAGCTCCCTTTTCTATGCCAGGAGGATAAAAGAAAAAATTCTTACCGGCCTGACGCAGTGGCTCACACCTGTAATCCCAGCACTTTGAGAGGCTGAGGCAGGTGGATCACCTGAGGTCAGGAGTTGGAGACCAGCCTGGCCAACATGGATAAACCCCATCTCTACTACAGGGGAATCTCTTGAACCTGGGAGGTGGAGGTTGCAGTGAGCTGAGACCACACCACTGCACTTCACCCTGAGTGACAGAGAGAGACTCGTCTCAGAAAAAAAGGAAAACAGGAAAAAAAAAACATATATATATATTTACCATAAAGGAATGGAGGTTAAAACTGAAAACTTTCTGTACAACCTTTTTTTTAAAATAATTGTCTTCGTTGGTCTCCCCACGTATTTTAGTTACATTCCCATACACACACACACACACACACAAATTACTTCACATTGGTCAACTTAGAATTAAAAAAAAAATAGTTCTTACTACTGCTTTGGGTGTTTACTTATTTACCAAGGCTCCCAGATCATCTAAAACTTTCATTAAATAAATTTGAATGGTTTCTGTCTGTGAATCTATCTTATACCAAGTTGATTCTCAGGCCCAGCTAGGGCTTAAGAGAGTAATTAGAAAGTTTTGCTTACTCTACACATGTATTCTTTTATCTTTAGATTTAATAAGGGAGAAATAAAACAATAAAAATAATTTAGGTTTGCTTGTTTTTGTTCTTTTAATATTTACTTTAGCATAAATATTTGGCTAATGTACTTAACTTGGTATACCCAATAATACATAATGATCTTTCTTAGTACCAGTGAGATATATTATTTTTCTTCATATCTGATGCTACATTCTTATATCATAACTTGAACTTAGGTGAAAAAAATGAAAGAAATATACTCATAAAGAAAATTGATGCATTAAAATATAAAAACTATTCCTGGTAGCCAGGAAGTGACTTCTAACCTTTCAGTACTATAATACATGTGTGTGTATTTATACACATATTTGTTATTTCTGTTGTTGTTTTGAAACAGAGTCTTACTCTGTCACCGAAGCTGCAGTGCAGTGGTGCAATCACAGCTCACTGCAGCCTCAACTTTCCAGGCTCATGTATACCTGCCACCTCAACCTCCTGAGTAGCTAGAACAACAAGCAGGCACACACCACCACACACAGCTAATTTTTTCTATTTTTTGTAGAGATGGAGTTTTGCCGTGTTGCCCAGGTTGGTCTTAAACTCGCGGGCTGAAGGGATCTGCCTGCCTCCCGTAATGCTGGGATTACGGGTGTGAGACACTGCACTCAGACTCCAAGTATAATTTTTAAAACACTTTGATCTCATGTAACATAATAAAAAGATTCAAATAGGTAACTTTGGGGAAAAGTCAGAAATATTTCTAAACAATTACTTTCTAATAGGATTATAATTATTTGTTGCTGCTTATTTTGAAAAATTTCAAATATAAAGAATTTGAGAGAATAATGTAATGGGCTTCCATTTACTCATCAATGACACTAGCTTTATCTGTATACCTAATGACTTCCCTCCTGATTTACTTTATAATAAATCCCACAGATAATTTCATTTTATCTATATATATTTCATAAGCATAATTTTAATGTGTTGTTTTAATTGAAAAACTTTACAATTTTAAAAGTTAAAAAAAGGAAACAGGATGAATGTAGTTAAGATTGTCCAAAATCAAGTATTCCTTAAAATTATATTATAAATATTAATCAGAAAATGCATCTGTGAATACATTGGATTTTTCATTACACTATAAGCAAATAAATACTTGCTAAACCAACAGATATCATAGAATTTGAAAAGTATTTAAGGGAAAAAACATACAAACAATAAAATAGCTTGAACCAGTGGTCTAGACTACCTTCCCAATGGAATTTTTTGTTATATGCCATTTCATAATTAATCGAAATGGTATATAATTCTAGATGGGGCCACAAGATCAATTGAGTCATGAGTCAGAAGGCCAGGTAGATTCACTCTGGAAAACATCTCAAAAAAACAATCTTAGATTCTACAATAACGATGTTATTTATAGAAGCAGTTGGAATGCTCACACATCTTGTGACCTCTGGCCACATAACCCCTGAGCAGTAAGGGATTACAGAAACTACTCAGTTTGGTTTTAGGAATCACTACTATCATCCTTGTTTTAAGATTAAACTATAAACTAAATTCCTCCCAAAGTTTGCTTGGCCTACTACGCCCAGGAACGACCAAGGACGGTTTGGAGGTCAGAAGCATGATGGAGTCAACTATGTCAGACTTATCTCACTGTCATAATTTGTCAAAGGGATTTTTTCTTTCTTTTTATTTATTATTATTATTATTTATTATTTATTTTTTTGAGACAGTCTCACTCTGTTGTCCAGGCTGGAGTGCGGTGGCGTGACCTCAGCTCACTGCAGCCTTCATCTCCGGGATTCAAGTGATTCTCCTGTCTCAGCCTCCCAAGTAGCTGAGATTACAGGCATGAGCCACCATGTCCAGTTAATTTTTGTATTTTTAGTAGAGACAGGGTTTCACCATGTTGGCCAGACTGATCTTGAACTCCTGACCTCAAGTGATCCACCCTCCTCAGCCTCCCAAATGGTTGGGATTACAGGTGTGAGCCACTGCGCCTAGCCTGAAAAAGCATTTTCAGTAGCTACCCAGATACTTCCTTTGGCTTAGGACATTTTCCTAGGCTGATAATTCAACCTTCTGTGAAATGTAGTAGTCTTAGGAAGACCATTCCAAAAGACAAAGGGTTGCAACTGCTGAAAGTACTATTGCTTACACTCTGTAAAGCATGATTTTTCATTTAGATAAATTAATTTTATGCATTTAAAAAACATAGTTTCCTTTTGTCAAGTACACAATAAGGAGTTGGTTACTTATGTGATAGCCCGTTAGCAGAACATAGCAAATAATTAAATGATGCCAGTTTTAGATCAATGATATCAGATCTTCAAGTAGAAAATTTATTATTTTGCATGGTTTTATTTCTAGGCTTTCTATTCTTTTCCATTGATCAGTATGTCTATCTTCATGCCAGTGCTATGCTGTTTTAATTCCTATATCTTTGTTTTATATTTTGAAATCAGGAAGTATGCTGCCTCTATTTGCTGTCTTCTTTGGTTCCATGTAAAATTTAGAATTGTTTTTTCTATTTCTGTAAAAAAAGCCAATAGAATTTTGATAAAAATTGCATTGAATCCATAGATGGTTTTGGGCAGTATGGTTATTTTAACAATATTAAGTCTTCCAATCCATGAACATAAAATGTCTTTCCATTTTTTGTGTGTCTTCTGTAATTTTTTTCATCAATGTTTTGTAGTTTTCAGTGTAAAAGTCTTTCACTTTTTTAGTTAAGTTTATTCCCAAGTATTTTATTCTTCTTAGTGCTATTATAAATAAAATTGTTTTCTTATTTTCCTTTTAATTATGCTCTGTTATAATACATATAAGATCATGTCATCTGTAAACAGGGACAATTTTATTTTCTGCTTTCTGATTTGGATGACTTTTATGTCTTTTTCCTAATTCACAGATCAGAATGTCCAATACCATGTTTAATAGAAGTGGAAAAGTGGACATCCTTGCCTTATTCCTGGTCTTACCGAAAAAGCTTTCAGTTTTCAATGGTAAAAACTGAAAGATTTTTCACAAACTATGATGAATGTTAAGTATGTTAAATATAATGTTAGTTATGGGCTTTTCATATAAAGCCTTTATTATGTTGAGGTAATTTTCCCATATTCCTAATTTGTTGGGAGTTTTTGTCAAATGCTTAATTTTAATAAGCATTAAAATTATTAATGCTTGTTAATAATTTTAAATGTTTTTTCTGCATCTATTGAGGCAATCTGTTAATGCTGTATATCACATTTATACATTTGGTTATGTTGAACGACATTTGCATCTTAGGGATAAAACATGCCTGGACATTATTGCTGGACATTATGTAAGATCCTTTTAATGTACAGACGAATTTGGTTGCTAGTACTTTGTTGGATTTTTGCATCTATGTTCATCAGGATTATTGGCCTGTAATTTTATGTTCTTCTGGTGTCTTCGTCTGGTTTTGGTATCAGGGTGGTCCTGGCCTCCTAAAATGAACGTGGAAATGTTTCTTTCTCTTCATGTTTTTGAAAAAAATTGAGAGGGTATGACATTATTTCTTTTTTAAATGTTTGACAGAATTCACCAGTAAAGCCATCTGATCTTACATTTTTAATTATTGGCATGTTTTTCATTACTGATTCAATCTCCATACTCATTACAAGCCTCTTCAGACTTTCTATTTCTCCATGATTTAGCCTTTGTAGGTCGTCGAATTCTAGGAATTTGTTCATTTCCTCTAGATTTTCTAGTTTTTGTTGTTAGATAATTATTCATATTTGTCTCTCAAGATCCTCTTTATTTCTGTGACACTAGCTGTAATGCCTCCTCTTTCATGTCTGATTTTATTCATTTGAGTCTTCTCTCTTTTTTAGTCTAGCTAAAGTTTCGTCAATTTTATTTATTTTAAAAATTGACTCTTAATTATGAGTTTTGTTGATTTTTCCTATTGTTTCTGTAGTCTCTATTTTATTTATTTACGCCCCCATCTTTATTATTTGATTCCTTCTGATAGCTTTGCATTTAGTTTGTTCTCTTTTTCTACTTCCTTGAGACACAAAGTTAGGTTGTTTATTTGAAATATTTCTTCATTTTAGTATAGATATTTATTGCCAAAATCGTTATGCTTAGTACTGCTTTTGCTGCATCCCATAAGTTTTAACATATTGAGTTTTAATTTTTGTTTCTCAAAGTATTTTATGATTTCCCTTTTGATTTCTTCTTTGACACAGAGACTGTTCAAATGTATGTTGTATAATTTCCACATATTTGTGAATTCTTCAGTTTTTCTTCTGCTGTTGGTTTTTAGTTTTATTCCATTGTGATTAGGAGATACTCGGTATGTTTCAACCTTCTTACATTTGTTAAGACTTGTTTTGTAACTTAATATGTGATTTATCTTGGAGAATATATATTTCACCATTGTTGGCTTGAATGTTTTGAATAGGTCTGCTAGGTGCCTGTGATCTATAGTTATTCAAGTCTACTGTTTTTTAGGTAATCTCCTGTCTCTTTGTTCTACCTATTATTGAAAGTGAGATATTGAAGTCTACTATTATTGCTACGTTAAGTCAAGCCAGTCACAGAAGGAAAAATACGTTATTACCCCACTTATATAAGTTACCTAAAAGAGTCAAATTCATAGATGCAAAGAATAGAATGGTGGTTACCAGGGGTTGGAGGAGGGACAAAGGGGTATTTACTAATCAATGGGTATAAAATTTCAATTGCTCTAGCTGACTAAGTTATAAGAATCCTCTGTACAACATCATGCCTATAGATAACTATATTGTACTGCACAATTAAAATCTGTTAAGAGGCCACATCTCATGTTAATTGTTTTTACATGATAAGATTAAAACACATACACACACACCAAAAATAATATTGGCCATCTCTAGGTCACATTGAATCTTCTCAGTTGCCAGGTTTTGTCCAGCTTTGTGCTGGCCAAATTTGCAACATTACAATAACAATTTGTAGGTAATATGTTCCCTGTAATCATGACTATTTTTTATTAAGCACTTTTTACTGATACTCAGGGATATTATATTGCTTTTGATTCACCATTGTTAAATTACACTAAATTTGGCCTAAGCCTGCTTTTGTATTTTCATTGCCTGCATATCAAACTGTAACCTAACATAGTATGCAAACAAACTCCATGCTAACCAAGGAGCACATTCTTTGAACAACTAGCTGGGCCTAAGGCAATCACAGCAACCAAACTTCTGCCAATCACAGGCTCCCAACTTATGAGACCATGTCCATATAAGGAAAGGGCCCAGCTGTAATCAATCAAGCTGTTTTTGTGGGTTTCTTTCTTTTTCTATCTATAAATATGACCTGCTCACATTAGTGGGTCGAGCGCTCTGAACTTCAGCTGGTTCAAGCTTCTACCTAATTCATGAATCATTCTGGGATCACATAAACTCTGCTAAATTTATTTATCTAAAGTCTTGTAACAGTTTGGTGTGTCAGTATTTAGATCCAATGTAGACCTCCATCAACCCTAGGAGCATCAAGTGACCAAGCAAAGGTAACCTCCAGGGATCATTGTGTCCATTAATCTCTTACAGCAATTAGGGTTATGGGTGAGTTCTCTCTCATATTAGAGCTTCCCAATTTTGTGTGTTAGGCTCTCCAGGTTTTCACGACTGAGTCTACTTAATTATCAGATCCAGTCTGGATGTTTTCATCAATTAGTAAGTTTTGTAGTATTGTACTGGACACATGTTTTTTTTAATATGTCTGTCTATGTCTGAATGTATGGTGTTTATGTGTGATTTCAAAAATCTTATTATATTGTCAAATTACCTTGTTAAAGAGCTTTATTTAATTGGCTTTAAAAATAGATACACTAATTGTTCTTTCAGAAAAGTAATTACTAACCCAAATTCTTTTTAAGTTCACATGACTTAGGTGATCTTTGATCAATAAAAATATTGTTGGTGTAATGCAAGCAGGCATGTCATCAGAGTTGTCAGCATTAAGTATGATGCAGACCAATAAGTTGTATCTTTATTAGATGTTTAAAATAATAAAACTATAATTTCAAGTTAAGAACAAATGTGCAAGCTGAAGTATAATATCCATTATTTCATATATATCAAGGACAGCAACAAAACTTGAAAAAAATCTTGTTTCTAGCTCTTTAAGTTCATTACTTTTGTGATGACTATATAAGATGCATATGCAGTAAAAGTAGTTAGCAAGGAAATAACTTGGGTGCCATGCTTTGTTTTGGGTTATGACACGTGTACTTAAAAATAGCCTTACAAATCTCTTTGGAAACTTACACCATTGGAGGTCTACTAAGTTAAATTAAATGAAAGATATTCATTAAGCATCTAGATTATTTACAAATATAATACCAAAACATTAACTGCTGAACAGGTTTATGTTTCTGCACTTCTGCCATATTGTTTTTAATATGGTATAGAGAAACAGAGTATATTTGGGATTGTTAATAAACATGAGAACTTACACTTTGAGGAAACACATAATTCCAGAAATTATAAAAGTTCATTAATCTACAAAATCCTGATTCATAATTGCTAAGAATTAAGATTCTAATTAATATATGGTAAAGCTAGAAATAAAAAAGGAAACAACTTCTTAGATGAGAAACAGAAGACATGATTTTGGTAAGTGAAGTTTAAATCAAAGATGTGTTTTTTAAGGGAAAAATAGTAATTTTTGTCCTAGAGTATAATGGTTATTTCAAAATGAGAAAAAGCAAAAATATAAGACAGATAACCAAAAGGATAAAAGAAGATTATGGAAGTTTATGAAAGATGAATATTGTAATAGAAACTTTATATGTGATCAACTTTAGAAGGGAATTATTAGTAAGTGTTTCTAAAACTTTAAGATTAATATCAAAAGTACACTCATGTAAAACTAGAATTTGGTCCTCTCTGTTAACAAAAAAGATTTTCTTAGGGTATTGAACTGCTCTTAATATGAAATTGTGGAAGGTTTTCCTTTACCTTTTGAGAAACTGGCCTAGGAAACAAAGATTTAGTATTTTACCAAGATACCTTGCACTTAATGTTGTCATTGTTTAATTTTTTATCACTTAAGAAAAAACAAGTCTTCTCTATTAAAAAGTTAATTTTTTTTCCTAAAACTATGTTACTTACTGTATTTGCCTTTGAATTATTTGGATTATCACTCTGGTTAAATACATAATTATTTTGTGAGAAAATAGGCTTGCTTATGGAATATTCCTGGAGAAATCTCCAGTGATAGAGGTGCTCATTTTACTGAACGAGCTGCAAAATAGTCAAGTATTTCAAACACAATTGCATCCAGGAATCTAACTGAATAAATTAGATTGGCCAAAAGTATTATCACTTGATGGCAATCAGATCCAATCCCACTGGGGAACACTAATTAACTAACCCCTTACAAATAGTCATTGGAAGGCCTATGCCCCTAATAATAGAACTTCATGTATCTCACATTCATGAATTGTGACATGACTCAATATTGCCAGGCTTTAAAGCATGTTGCCCAATTATATTTTCACCAGGTAAAAGCCCTTCATGACCCAACAACAATCTAACCATGTACAACCTAGAACCTGAAGATTGGGTCTTTGGAAATTACACCACAAAAAGACTGCTTTCGAAGTTTGTTGGAAGAGACCATACCAAGTTCTACCCACGTGGCAGTATAACTTAAGGGTCTCGAGGCTTAGATCCACTTTTCTCAATCTAACAGAACCCCTTCAGAATCTTGGGACTGTAAACCCACTGAAGACCTCAAGGTAAAACTAACAAGAGTGGTTTTTCCTCAAAACCAGGTGACAGCCTAGACAGCTTTCCTAAGATAACAGATCAAGAATTCTGTCCTCTGCCATCATAAAATCTCTTTCCCCTGTCTTCTTTGCCTGTTTCTTTTCCATTTATGTATGGCAAGATAATTAAGATTTCCTAATCAATAGCTTCCGCAGGGAACGTAACTGAATGTTAGCTGTGTCATGATAAACTTAAATCTTTACATGCTATTAGAGATTATTTGGTTTATCCTGTAACAAATTTTACTGATATTCCAAGTGGAATGCGTGTTTTTTTCTATAGGATTACACTTTCTATAGATTACACTTTTAGTTTCAGGCATTCAGATGCAGTAGGAAAAACGTATAATGAGGGTTTTACAGTTAAATTATGCCAGAAATTAAAAAAGAAAGCAAAAAAAAAAAAAAAAAAAGAGGATAATTGAAAATTTAGAGGCAAATGTATCACCTTATTCCCTTAATGGTCAGTAGCCTCCAACGAGGTAATCATATAATAATGGTGCCTCAGATAAATATTACTAGTGCTTCCCTGCTTGTGACCCCTAATGCACAAGGCATCTCCCAGGGACCTGTCTGTTGTGCCCCACTAGGACATACTTTATCTCTACAGGATTTAATGCTCAACGTGTTGGCAACTTCATGTACCCATAAGTGGAAAATTAGAGGCCAACGTGGATTAGAAGTTCTAATAGTACCACTGTCACGCCAAAGCAAATTGGAAACTGAACACCTCTTAATTTGCACTATGGAATAAAAAGGAATTTGCCAGCAGGCATAAATTCCTGCAAATGGGCATATTTTGGGAGAATGCTCCTTCTCTGGCTAAATGTAAATAAGGTTAGGATTAAAGATCTGTTTCAAACATTAGCTAATATACTGACTCCACTGCAAAAGCTACAGTTGCCCAGCAAACTTCTTTTGCTAAAATTGTTTTAGATCAAACAATTGCTTTAACCTACCTGTTGGCTGAAGAGGAGGTGTGTGCCATAGCTAACACCTCCTACTGCACTTGGACAAATATGCCTGCTATGGTTAACACTCAACAAGATACCTGGCTAAAACAAGTAGATTCCTCTTTTGGCTCATTTTTGATCTATTTCATTTTCATCAGTTTGGTTTACAGGAGCTCCTTCTAAAAGTATACTTTAGTCTCCTAGTATTATTTGCCTAATAGCTATCATAATAGTGTACCTGGAATTTCATATCTTCTCAAGAGTCTTGAATGTTCATATGCAGCCATCCCTTATACATCAAATTGTCTCACTATGGTTAGAAAAGTGAAACTGTGAAGAGAACGTAAAGAAACATTCAGCTGACTTATCAAGAATTGTGACTTCCATACTGAGACAAAGAAGTCAATTATGATGGTAACAGAGAGTGCTATCAATGCCCAGGATTTTGGTCATCCTTTCAATTTTGAAAGGGAAATGTTAAATTAAACTAAATTTAGTCTGAGGCTTCCTTGGTACTTTGTGTTCCTACATAACAAATTGCAACCTAAATTAGTATGTAAACAAACTGCAACCTAACTTAAGAATATATTTCTGTATCTGTATCTTCAGCCCATGGCAGACATCCAGCTGATCACACTGTGTCCACATAAGGCAAATGCTGAGCTGTAATCCATCAAGCTGTTTCCGTAAGTCATTTTCTTGTTCTGTCTGCAAATACTGCCTGACCACATTGCTTGATGTGGTTTTGTGAAACTCTTTTGGTCCGGTGTGCTGTTTGATTCGGGACTCATTTGTGCTGGAATAAACTCTGCTAACTTTAATTTGTCTAAATTTTTTAAAACACCATACACAGCTCTTGGTTTCACGTAATCCAGAAATTCCTAGTTTAACATATCCAAATAAAGCTCATCTCAGTTGTAAGGAAAGTGTTTCCGATTAATTTATAGTAACCATGCCAATTTTATTTTTTGTTATTGTGATAACCATACTAAATTTCTCTCAAGAACGCATCTTAAATATACAAAAATTTCAAAAGAAACATAATGCAAGATTGCAATAATGCTTTCCTTAATATCTGGGTTAAAAAAATATGTCATGACGAAATTTTTGGCCACATTTATCTTAAACACTAGGATTTTTAATTTAATTGAAAACTGTGTTACTTAAGAATTTCCCTACCATTAACTTTCAAAATCAGTGATCGCTGGGGAGTAGGAGAATCAGATTTCCAGAGTTACTACATTAAAACCTCTTCAACAAATAATGCTGGGCAAACTAGATATACACATGCAAAAGAATGAAGTTGGACCCTTACATTTTACCTATAAAAGTAGCAACTAAAGAGAACAATAGACCTAAACTTAAGAGTTAACACTATAAAACTCTTAGAAGAAAATATGGGGAAAAGCTTCACTGCATTGAGTTCGGCAATGTTTTCTTGGATGTGACACCAAAAACACATAAAAAGCAAAAATAATAAATCGGATTTAAATTAAAAAATTCATGTGCATCAAAAGATGTTATCAATGCAGTAAAAACCTATCCTAGAGAATGGCAGAATATATCTTGCATATATCTGATAAAGGATTGATATCCAGGATGTATAAAGAACTCCTACAACTAAACAACAAACAACCCAATTTAAAAAGATGGGCAAAGAATTTGAATAAACATTTCTCCAAAGAAGATATACAAATGGCCAATAAGCACATAAAAGATGCCCAACATATTAGTTATTAGGGATACACAGATCAATATTATAATATTACTTTATACCTACAACAGTGGTTATTAAAAAAAGAATACAATAAGTGTTAGCAAAGATGTAGGGAACTGAAAACCTTGTGTATTGCTAGTGGGAACGTGAAATATTGCAGCCTCTGTGAAAAACAGTTCAGCAGTTCCTCAAAAATTAAATTAAATGATTACCTTTTAAAGGTAGTGCTTAACAACATGATGAAGCCTCAGAGTCCTATGCCACAGTAATAATTATAGCCAATGATTTTAAGTTATTAAGTATATTAGATAATAGCTGGTAATATTACGTATGTTAAAGTAGTGAAAAAATTCCACATAAAATATTATTTTTGAGCCAGTTCACATAAGTATCTTGGGAATATGAACCTAAAATCTATATATTTGCCTTATAATTGATGTAAGAACAATAAAAGATGATATGCAGCAGAGATTTCTCAAATGATCCAAGAGTATTAGAAGTGCAATCTTCACATAAATATAAAAATAAATCCTGAAAAGTGATGTTATTCAAACATAATTATTTCCTGCCTTACAGTTGAGCTTATATTTTAAAAATTCCTAGAAAATTATAATTTTAAGCATGAGTGGCTTGATTTTTCTCATTATATTTTTTCAATATGATATATTCACAAGATAATCGGCTCATATAAAGAAATGTCTTTCTAATAATACTTTTCACCACTTCAATTATCCACTATTCAGTCTATTGTCACTAAGATGAATTATTCTAAATTTTACTTTTTAAAATATATTTGAGGTATGAATATTACCTATCAGACATACAATACAAATCTATGATAATACAAACCTGGAAATCTTAATTACTACAGAATTTACTTATTATACCAGAAGAGTTTTTATGTCTTTCTCTGTATGTCACCTTAAGCTTACAAAAGCAGAATAAATAGTAATAGACTTCAATTTTAACAATCAAATGAATATCACTTGATTTTAATTTTATACAGTCACAAAGTTTCTTGGCTTTTAAATTTTCTTTAAAGAAAAGTTTTATAAAATTTGATATTGAGTTTTTAGGTATAGAATCATCTATCTATCATCTATCTATCTATCTATCTATCTATCTATCTATCTATCTATCTATCATTTATCTACAGATGGAGTTTAGTCTGTTGCCAGGCTGGAGTGCAGAGGCATAATCTCGGCTCACTACAACCTCCGCCTCCCAGGTTCAAGCGATTCTCCTGGGACTACAGCCACGCGCCGCCACGCCTGGCTAATTTTTGTGTTTTTAGTAGAGACAGGGTTTCACCATATTGGCCAGGATGGTCTCTATCTCCTGACCTCGTGATCCACCACCTCGGCCTCCCAAAGTGCCAGGATTACAGGCGTGAGCCACCGTGCCCGGGCATAATCTTAGATATTTTTAAATTAGTAAATGATTGGTTTTTCGATTGTGTTAGGCAAAATTTTAGAATGGCACCCCAACAATGTCCTGACCTTATCCTCAGATCCTACAAATAAGAAATTGACCTTAGGACAGGAACAGTGGCTCACTCTGTAATCCTAACAATTTGGGAAGTTAAGGCAGGAGGATCATTTCTGCTCAGGAGTTTGAGACAAGCCTGGACAGCATAGTGAGACCTCTCTCCGGAAAAAAATAAAAAACTTAGCTGGGCATGGCGGTGCATGCTTGTAGTCCCAGCTACTTGGGAGGTGGAGGCAGGAGGATCACTTTTGCCCAGGAGGTCGAGGCTGCAGTGAACTGTGACTATGCCTCTGCATTCCAGCCTGAGTGTCACACACACACACACACACACACACACACACACACACACAAAATAAACCTTAAAATGAGGATATAATGTATGAAGAACTGATTTAATTACATGAATCGTTTTAAAAATAGAGAGCCTTCTCCAACTGATGGCAAAAAGGGAAGTCTGAGAAATGCCAATTGTGAGAAAGACTTAATACACAATTCCTGTATATTATCTGATCATTTATTTTACTGTGTAGCTTATTTAAAAATTAAGTATGAGTTAGTCAGATTGTCTCATCTGTCTAAACCAATTCCTGATTTGAAGATGGAGGCGGCCACATGAGAAGAAGGCTGTGGCCTCTGCAAACAGTGAGTGGCCTGTACCTGACAGCCAGCAAGGCTACAGAGATTCCAGACTCACCACTGTGAAGGGTGGCAGAATATACCACTCCATAATATAGATTACTTTGAGCTAAAGGCACTTGACAAACATTAGATGCAATAAAGCCATTCTAATCTCCCTTTTTCTTCCTGCAAAAAAGGAAATAAAAATTCCCAAGTGGGGAGGCTGAGGCAGGATAATTGCTTGAACCCAGGAGGCGGAGGTTGCAGTGAGTCGAGATCACGCCATTGCACTCCAGCCTGGGTGACAGAGCGAGATTCTGTCAAAAAAAAAAAAAAAAAAAAAAAAAAAAAAACTCCCATGTGAAGGTGCCCTCCCTGCCTATACTAGGAGAAAAGAAACATAACCAAGAGTCATAATCAAGAGAATTCTGCACAAGTAGATCATGTAAAGATAATTCTTATATGTCTTTTATCTCCCCACAGCATTTAATTTTCCACAATTGCCTGTCTTTGTTTCGCCTAATATAAAAACATTTAGGTTTTGCTACTTCTCTGGGTCCTCATTTCTTTATCAGGGCTCCTGTGTCACATAAAACTTACATAAATGTGTATGTTTTTCTCCTGTTAATCTGTTTTATGTCCATTTAATTCTCAAGCCCAACCAAAAATCTAAAAGGATAGAGATAAAATTTTGCCTCCTGTACAGCTGTTAAAATTAGATTTTGCTAACCACATGACTTAGCTTAAAGTGGATTCTTTCAGTTTCCAGACAAGTGCCTATTTGTAGGTTAGGTATTGTGAGATATTGTCCAGACAAACCAGCCAAACCCACCTGAACATCTGACCTACAGACCTGTGAGATAATAAATAAATGTTTACTAAGCTAAAAAGTTTATGTTAATGCATTATGTAGCAATATAAAATTAATACATGCTTTCAAAAACTGTACATAACTTTGCTTTTGTGATTATTAAACTTATATTTCATTCAAGGAGCAAAAGTCATATGCCTCATCAGTTCTAGGAAATAAGGTAAACAAGATTGTCATCTGAAATCAAAATTGTGAACTAAAGAGATAGATGCCCAATTTGCCTTAAATCAGCAGATTATAAATTTTTGGACATGATTCCAATTTAATAAAACTATGAAATCCTTTTCTCAGAGAAGAAAAGAAACTTGGATTTATAGGCACACTTTGTGTGGAATATCTAGATTGATTATAAGACACTGTATCTAACAGGACAACTCCAGTACCCATAGAGCATAAACATAAAATAGTTTAACATATCAACCTAATCAGAAAAAAAATCTTAATCGTTTAGAATAAGAGGTAAATTTCACACACATTTTGCAGGGTCATAGGCACAAAGGGATGCAATGCCAACTAACTAACCCACTGTCCTGAAGCAGTTCCCTGATGCCCTATGTAAGTATCTGGCAAACTTTGCTATATTATCTCCAACTGTTAGAGCCTGTTGGATTTTTACTTTCATTTGTTAAACTATGTCTCTTTTATCTGAGCATTAACTCAGCCTCTGATTACTTGTTCTACTGGGTAGCTTATTTTAAAATTAAGTATGAGTTAGTCAGATTGTCTCACCTATCTAATATCCTGGGAATGATACCTCATATCGTATCTTTTAAATTTTATTCTAAATCTTTCTTAGCTTTACTGACATAAATTAACATTACCCAGCTGAAACAGCTTTAGGATGGTGATGAGATTGAGTTTCTTGTTCTGCAAGCCAAATGTCAATCTGGACAATGATTAATTCATTAAGATACTAGTATGCGTGGCCAGAAGGTCTCCTCCAGATGACACCCTCACTTCCTTTTGTGGGTCTTAATTGAACTTGTCCACATTTAAAAAATAATTTCACAGGCTTAGTATTAACAATCTTTTTTAAAAAAATTTAATGTAGGAGTTAAATTAAATTTCATTATAGCACATTGTTCATAGCTGAGGTTAAAAAGGCCAGTAATAAATTAGTGCTTAGAATGGTCAACATTCAGGGTACTAATTAAAAAGGTGGACTTCATTTACAACTTTTTGTCAAAACAACTTATGTTATTTCCTTTGACACCACTGGAAACCTTTCAATTAACTACCAACTACAGGAACTGAGAACTCATTGGAAAATTAATGAAAACTACTTTTCTATTTTTTATTGTGCTTCCTTCACTCTTTTCTTTCCTAAAAAGTATATAATCATAAAAAGTAAGACATAACTCAAATGTCTGAATAAATTACTTCAAGTGTCAATACCTAAAAATTTGAGGGCTTTGAGATATATACTTTGTAGTTCACGTTTTTTTCAGATAGAACTCCAGTTGAATTTGTACTATTTTGCATTGTTAATAATATGGCATTATTTCATTAGTTATCTCTAAATGTCGGTGCAACATAGGGTTATAAAATATTCCACTAAGGTAACATAATTTTCTGTCATCACTAGTGTGTTGTTTCTAAGAGTTTTCTAAGAGTAATAACAAACATAACAGTAATTGTTTTCTATGATTTTATATTTTTAAAATGTTGTCCTTTTTATTCAGATAGTTGTATTGTGAAATTTTCTGAGTCTATTTCCTTTTTTGTTTTCTTCATGATATATTTGACGGATGGAATTTTAAATTTTGATGATATCTAAATCTTTTTATTTGTTTTTTTTTTTTTTTGTCTTTTATGGTTTGTATTTTTTTATCCTGTCCTAAAAATGCTTTTCCTAACTCATGGCCACAATGATATTTTCCTTTCTTTTTTTCTCCCCCTGAACTTTAATAGTTTTAGCTTTTGTGTTTAGGTAAATAATCTATTTTTTAATTGCATATAATGTAATTTATATATTTCCATTTTCCTCTCATGTATTAATGTTATATTTATAACTAGCAATAAAAAGCAACTATTTGTATTTGTGTAAAAAATTCCGTACAAATAATTATTTATAAGTTACTGAGTCAAAATTGTTTCAAAATGGTTGAAAACACCAAAACTTCCCTAAATGTATTTAACAACACACTCTTCTCAGGGAACAGCATTTTGAAAATCCTTTGAACAATAATAAATTTAAATCCTAGTGGAGTTATTTTAAAAATTGTGGGAGAAATTTTGCTGTAGATAAAGGAACAGTGCAGTATCTTTCTAGTAAGCTTGCTTCAAAGTCCTCCAAATTTAAGAGATTTATCAAGGAAGTGCCTAACAGCTATTACTGTTATCAAAGTAATCAGTCCATTTACTAATGTTCTGAGGGTGAAATGACCATTGAATTTTAATGATAACATCAAGCTAAATTCCTGCAAAAGACATACAAGATTGGGAGCATTTTATCTTATTTTGATATGAAGAACTACCTATTCCAGTGGTCCTGTATCTCTTTAAGGAAACAATTAACAAAGTATACAATTGCTACATCAATTTTAATATTTCTAGATCATTTCAAATACATAAAATATGGCATTTCTGATAGAAAAATGTCTAGATTTTATTTATTGACATCCTCCCCCTCCCTCAAATTATGCTGTATGTATGAATATTAATCCTCATTACTCCAGTGTAACTATGCACTTGTATTTTCTTCCATTCTTTAGAAATCACCAGATCTACTCCTTGGATGATAAAGCAATGCAAATTGCAGAAATTAGAGTTGAAATCAAATGGTTGAAAGGAACCCTGCTTTGATCGCTTTTTGGCTAAATTGGAGAATTCATTAAGTGTTTAGATCTCAGTTAATGTGTAGGAAAAAATGTCTTTCTTTTAGGTTTGCAGTGTAGCTTAGACATATAATGTTTAAATCTGTGTATAATCCTAGCCACAAAATCTGTAATCAGAAAATATATTTCCTTTTTCTTCTTTATTGATAACAAAAGGAATGAAGAAATTATAGGTCTTTAGAGATATCAGTGTCTTCGGATCATGTGATCTGATGGAAAGAAAGAAAATCAATATTATCTGAGTGTCAGGGATATAGTAATTGCTTTCACCTATCTTGTTGTATTCTCATGATAGCTTATTGGGTGTAACCAACTACATGTTTGTGTTTCCTCACAAACGTTAATCCCCATTATGATGATATTAGAAAGTGGGACTTTTAAGAGGTAATTAGGTAATAAAGGTGGAGCCTTCATAAGTGAAATTAGTGCCATTATAAGAAGGACCACAGAGAGCTCTCTTATTCTCTTTCTGCCATGTGAGGATGCCAACAGAGATAGTAGCTTCTAAGATGGAAGAAGAATCTTACCAGAATTGAGCCTGGTCTTGGACTTCCAGCCTCCAGAACTGTGATAAATATTAGGTTAGTGCAAAAGTAATTGTGGTTTTGCCATTTTAATGACCAACCTAATAAGCTTCTGTTGTTTATAAACAACCTAGTAAGTCTCTGTTGTTTATAAACCACTCAGTCTATCGTAATTTGTTGTAACAGCTCAAACTGACTAAGGCATTGAGTTTTATTGTTAATAGTTTTATAAAATAAAGATCTCAATTGGAAAAATGTAGACTTGTCCAATCTGTACCATTAGGTTAACAGATCAAAGAGTGGAAACTAAAATTCAGACCTGGTTATAGATTCTACCATCTTCCCATCAAAACATACTGTTCTCAAGTTTGTGTAGAGCAACAGTTGTTGAAGTATAAGACTTGTGGCATTGTTCTATATACTTAGAAATACTAGTGTTTATATTTAGATATAAAATTGTACTTTAGACAATTTAGTAAAAGATATTAAACAATAGACCTGTTTCCCTACATATAAATTAATAATACACTACATTAATTTAACACTATATATATATTTTTAATTAACTGATATCTAGGTAATGGCAATATTTTCCTTTAGCAATTAAAAAATGGGTTCTGAATTTCTTTTCTTGGAAATTTAAATATATTACATTAAGATGTTAAGACATCTCTTTTAAACTAAGGTTACTTCAAAAATTGGTTTATCAATGTGTTAGTGGTAATTAGAATTTTTTAATATTACAAAAATAAGAGGTTTTCTAATGAATGAAAGCTAGAAAAAATTGAACTTTGATCTCAAAGGACAAATCATCTTGTAATTACTAAATTCTGAATATTGTATCTATTTTATATGCTCAGCACTATTTTTGTACTTTCAAAATATTTATTAAGGGAATTCAGATTGCTTTTAATGGCTTTCCTTGCTAATACTTTTATTCAAGGCTCACCATAAGCAAAATTAGACAAAAGTCTAATTGAATCATAAGTTGTTTTTTTTTTAATTTTCAACTGAATCTTTCCTTCCCTCTTTCCCTCCTTCTCTCTCTTCTTTGTTCTCCACCCCCACTCTCCCCACCACAAGGCATATTCTAGTTCCAACACTATAACTAAATAGAAGTAAAGTTTCATGACATTCATAAGAGCCATAAAGGAGTATGTCACCTCCAGTCTGTAGAATACAATGTATCTAATAGACACAAGTAGTCACCATATGTTTTAAACTGAAAATAAGAACTTAAAATTTGGCAAAGTTTGGGAACATGATTTGTAGGTAGTTACAGTAGAGTTCGTTTTAGGTGCCAACAACACAAAATATTCCTGTCTTTCAGTGATTTATGGTGACAATGTGACAGCATTCATAAAATGAGGATAATAATAAATCTCTTGTTTTGTTGCTGCATGGATTAAGAGAAATAACATTTCCTGCCTTCACAGAGTATGGCATATGACAACTGTCTAATCTATGGTTAGATAAAGGTTAAAATGCACTATGCTCATTTTCTTTTGCCACTAGGGATGGACAAGAGACTTAGTTTTCGTCAATGGGATTTAAAGGAGAAGATTAGTGCTATTATTAAAATCTTCTGAGACCAGGCGAGGTGGCTCATGCCTGTAATCCTAGCACTTTGGGAGGCCAAGGCGGGTAGATTTCCTGATCTCAGGAGTATGGGACCAGCCTAGGGAACATGGTGCAACCCCGTCTCTACTAAAAAAGATACAAAAAATTAGCCGGTCGTGGTGGCAGGCGCCTGTAATCCAAGCTACTTGGGGGGCTGAGGCAGGAGAATCACTTGAACACGGGAGGCAGAGGTTGCAGTGAGCTGAGATTGTGCCACTGCACTCCAGCCTGTGTGACAGAGTGAGATTCCATCTCAAAAAAAAAAAAAAAAAAAATTCTTCTAAATAGGAAAGCATTTCCAATCAGGATTTATGGAAAATGTGATTTAATTCTTGGAGACATAATGTTAAGATTGTCAGCTGAAACATCACTATGTTAAAGTAGAAAAAGATATTTAAGCATTTGCATGAATTTTTTGTTTTTTTAAATGTGCGTCTTTTCTTAATCTTGCAAATAAATGTTAACATATTTTTTAAAAAACTTAAGTAGAAAATACATTGTTTGATGAAATGATCATTTTAATCCCAAGAAAAGAAAAATTATAAAGCCTGTTCTAAAGGGCAGTAATAGTGTAAGCTGTATCAGTAATAGGAAAAGTTTACTTTTTAATTAGAAATTTGGATGTTCAGGTAATGAAAATAAACTAGAGTTTTCTCATGGGATGCATTGCATTTAGAGCATATACAGAATTGTTTTTAATCTTTAGCCAAGAATAATAATTTTGATGACTATGGCTATTAGTTCTAGATTATAGTAGCATCCAGCTGAGAGGCATTATAGTTATTACTATTATCCCATACAGATTTTTTTTTGTGTATTTTACTTGGTAAGTTTTAAGTTTGTGGAAGTAAATATTACCTTCAAGGAGTTAATGTGGGTACAATTTTACTGATACTGAACAGACTTAGTGTATGGTTTAGTAAGACTAAAAGTTAATAAACTAATTCTAATTAGAATAAAAATCAGTTTATAGAGACTTTACTGAGGCTTTTATGACACTGTTGTGATCATTATTGTTTCCCATTGTGAGTGGTTGGTGTCATGATCTATTAATTGTGAAATATTTTTAGTATCATCTCTGTTATGGAATGAGTTATGTTTTCTCACAATTTATATACTAAAGCTGTAACTTCCAATGTAACTGTATTTGAAGACAGGTCTTTTAAGGAGGTAATTAAGGTTAAGTGAGGTCATAAGAATTGGTCCCTAATCCAAAAGGACTGATGTCCTTATAATAAGAGGAAGAGACACCAGAGATTTCTCCTTCTTTCTGCAGGCATAGAGAAAAGGCCATATGAGTACACAGCCAGAAGGTGTCTGCCTACAAGACAAAGAGGGAAAACTTACCTGAAACCAACCCTGATGGATATTGGACTTCTAAGCTCCAGAACTGTGAGAAAATTAATTTTATGTGCTTTAAGACACTCAATTTGTGGTATTCTGTTATGGCAGCCTATGTTAGTCAATTTGCATTACCATAAAGCAACACCTGAGAGTGGGTAAATTATAAAGAAAAGAAGTTGAATCGGCTCATGGTTCTTCAGGCAGTACAGAAGCATAGTGTTGGCAATTGCCCCTGGCAAGGGGCTCAGGAAGCTTACAAACGTGGCAGAAGGCAAAGGGAAACCAACATATCACTTGTAAGCTCAGGAAGCTTACAAACATGGCAGAAGGCAAAGGGAAGCCAACATATCACATGTAAGCTCAGGAAGCTTACAAACATGGCAGAAGGCAAAGGGAAGCCAACATATCACGTGGCGAGAAAGACAGAGAAGCGGTAGGTCCCAGACTCTTTTAAACAACCAGACCTCATGTGAACTGAGGGGAAACTCACTTTCACCAAGGAGATGGTGCTAAACCACGAATGAGGGATCTGTCCCATGAGCCAATCACCTCCCACCAAGACCTACCTCCAATTTTGGAAATTATATTTCAACATGAGATTTGGAGGGGACAAACATCCAAATCATATCCCAGCCTGAGCAGACTAACAGAGTCTCTGAATAAATCTATGGAAATGACTAGAGTATTATTTTGTTGAGTGATTTCTTCTTGTATTAGGATTGGTCTCCTTGAAAATATTATTCTCATATCTGTTATAATACAATACTGAGAATGATACTAATTATACTATAAACTTAGATATTTAAGAGGGTTGGATTTGACTGATTGCTCTGATGTTGCTAACATAGTCAAAGACTTTTCAAAACTAAAGTGTAATATTATGTCATGCAACCTTGAGAAAATTACAATGGACAAAGCAGAACTATAATTCACAATTCATCTCCCAAACAAATCATGACACCCCTTCTTTCCAATCCACTGAAATATGCCTAAAATGAGAAAAAAGGGAAATGTTAAAAACAACAACAACAACAACAACAAAGAAAAAACAGAAAACGGCAACATTCAGGCAAAAAAGAATGTGAGGACTATGATGCTGGCATGCTAAACTTAATTAATAATAAATGAGAGAGTTTGGAGTGATTATATGTGAATGAGTTTCAATCCTGATATCTTTTCCCTTCATTTTTTCACCTCAAAGACCTAGTCCATCCACCTCTTTTATTACTATCATCAGCCTTCCAGAGCCTCTGCCAAGATGTCTGCTGCCTGGAGCCCATGGTTATATGTCCCAATTAGTCATAGCCCAGGGTCAAATGTGTCATTCCAGAGAGCCAACAGTTCATAGCTAATTTACGTTTCCTTGTCAAAATGCTTAAACCACATATTTTAGAGCACTAACTAGAAAAACTAGGAAATAAAAACTTGAAAAATATCAACGGGAAATGACTTTTTCCTCGGTTAGCATCTGCAATATACTTATCTTAAATATTTTCTGCCTTTTGACCATCTTCCATGGTCAATATTTATATTATAATTTGTCATTATTGAAAATTGATCCCTGTATCAATTTCTGCTTATCTTTAGACAATATTGAAAATGACCCTGGATTTTGTTTTTTAAGCTAAAAAATTCTGGTTCACACATGAAACTTCCAAAAAATAATTGTTTTCCTGTATCTTGAAGAAAACAAATTATGTGCTTCAAGAACTCAAGTTATTTTTAATCATGTTTTTAAAAACATGATTATGTAGTATCCATTTCTGTCATATTATTGTCAAACAGAAAACACTTATATCATTCGACCACCTTAGTGTGCTTTCCATTGGAATCTCTATAGCACCACTGAGTTTTTTTTGAAATGGGTCCTCACTCTGTCACCCAGGTTGGAGTGCAGTGGTGTGATCATAGCTTACTGTGGCCTGGGACTTTTAGGCTCAAGTGATCCTCCTGCCTCAGTCTCCCAAGTAGCTGGGATTACAGGCACCAGCCACCATGCCAGGCCTGGTTAGTCATTTGTATATAGCATGTGTCAAATTCATATAAATGTTTTGTTATTGCTATAACTACTCCAAAGGTTTTGATAATTTACATACACCATGTTGTACTTACTGTCTCTTGGTCGCTGCGTTACATGTTGAGATAATACTTGTGAATGAGACAGCTGCCTGGAGGTGAAAAACAAACCTAGTCAAAAGATATGCTTCGCATAATTGTTTATAAAGTAAAAAATTAAAGGTAACTGAATGCTTATCAATATTGAGCTGTTTTATATCTATACCAGAAAGTATAAGGCAATACTTTAAAAAACGCGTAAAACCTTGTAAACTCACATAAAAAAATTTAGAGACATGTTAACTGACAAAAGGAAGATAAACATTTTGTTTTGCTTTATCTCATTTATGGGAAAAACCGACAAATCAAAACTCCCTTGTGTGTGTGTATGTGTGTGTGTCTGTGTACCTGTGAACATGCCCATGTATAATTATAAATATATAGAAAAAAGAACTAGATATCTTAACTTCTCACTAAAAAAATACCTTCTGTACAGGAGAATGGTTTGGAAATTGAGACTAATCAAGGAGTAACATTAATTTTATCTGTACTATTTAATTTTTTATTATCAAGATTATATCCATGTGTTACTATTGTAAATAAAAAAGCATGAAAGACAAACTTCAATGAATAAAATAGTTAATAAAGTGTAGATATAACTTAAATTTAATCAGCAATTACAAGAGCATCTAGCAAAATTCTTTCAAATACTAGATAATTATTTCTTTGAGCTGAAGGAAATACAACTACATTCAAAAAGCTAGTCAGGTATTAGGTAAAATTTCTTAGAAGAAAAATACACATAGTGAAAATCTGGTAAGTATAAATTTTAATAATAAAGAAAGAGATTTGCACACAACCAGCCTGTAAAAACAAAAAACAAAACCCCAAAACAAACAAAAAGTCACCCAAAACAGTAACAACAATGTATTATCTTTATTTCCAAAGAAGAAATCAATCAATGTACATCTCAACTTCCCTGTGAAATAGATAAAAGGCTGATGATAAGCAAATAAAGCAAAACAACATACAAAATAACATAATTGCTGTTAAGAGTTAGACACATGTCAAATAAAATTTGGAAAAAAGGCAGTAAAGTAAAAATAATTAACAAGAAAATTAAATATTCAAAACAATAAGCATCTAAAAATTTCAGATGGTAGAAATAAACTGTAGAAAGACATTGTGAAGAAAAATAAAAGTATTTTCTCATTTTATTTCATATATAAGAAATTGCTTAAAAGATAGAATGTTATCACTGATGATTAAAATAGAAAATGAAGAATAATATTTTAGCAACTTTAAGAATAGCAAAATATGTATGTAGAATTTATGAGAAGTATTTAAAAATATATTCAAATAAATTATGATCTATAGAGACATAAACTAATGAAAATCAAAAGTAGTAAAAAAAGACATTCTACACAGTATGATACAAGTAACATCTGATGAGTTAGCCATGCTGATAACTGCCAATTTATTAAATTTTTCTATTAAAAATACATTTTGTATTAAAAATAAATTATATGGTATCATTGATTGTAATCTTAGATCTCAAAATGACTAGAGTGTAATTTATGCGGTTATTTACATATGTATATAGACATACATAAACTAAACATACACATATCCTTTTATGTAATTGAAAAATGAAAAATAGATGTATTTATATAAGTGAATATACATGTAAAAGTATATATATTGGTCTGTCTGAGTTTAATAAATGCTATATATATATAATCTGTTTATGTCTGAATTTAATTCCTACTTTGAGACTTATTCCACTGATATCATAAACCGAATCTGTCAGTTTTAGTGAAGTCTTTTCAAGTTTTCCTCAGTCAATGCAGGCATCTAGCTCACTTACCAGAGTTGTTTTTAACCTGTCTGTGCTGATTTTTCTAATACATTTATGCTTTCAAATAGTCTCTGATTTTTAGTAGATCATGGCAGCTTCTCTTTTAAACCATACATGAAGCTCTCTTAGGCCTAATCCCTTTCCATTGGCTACTTCTATACCTCTCCTGACCTTATGAGAGTCATTTGGTTGCTTCTCAGTCAAAGTGAACACAGGAAAACTTGGTGAGGGGATATGGGGCCAAGTATTCCTGCCCAAATAACAAGTGGAGCCATATCTTCGACTACTGCTTGTATGCTATACACTTTAGTTCCTCCTTCGTAACAGCAATAGATTGGCCCTCTTCTCTTAGATCCTTCAAACACAGTTGTGTTTTCAATATGTATTTTCTTCTCTGCTATGATAAAATTTAAATTTACAAAGTCCCTTCTTTAAGATACATAGAAGTTCAAGAGAGTATAACTCTTGATTTCTAACTAATTCTTTTCATTCCCCCAGCTAAGAGAATCTTCATCTTCTATTATCAGAAGAGAAGAACTCCCAGCTTTCACATATTTTCTCCTCACGTATTTATTTATTTATTTAGGCCCTTGCATTTAAAATCCAAAAGCGAATGTTTTACAGTTTGATTGTAAGAGTCTTTCCTTGAGATAATGCTGTATTTAGGGCAAAAACATATAAAATCGAGGACTGCAAAAGAGGAAACAGGCCGGGTGCGGTGGCTCACACCTGTAATCCCAGAACTTTGGGAGGCCGAGGTGGGCAGATCACAAGGTCAGAAGATTGAGACCATCCTGGCTAACACGGTGAAATGCCGTCTCTACTAAAAATACAAAAAAAAAAAAAAAAACCAAAAGAAAGAAAAAGAGGAAACAAAAGGTAGTTAATACAACAAAGTATTATCATTTGCATAATACTCTTTAAAATCAAAAAAGAGATGGAAAATTACAATTAATATAGAAAAATATAATGCATATTTATGTCTCTGACCAAAAATAAGGAAAATTTAGGACTTGAAAATGAATTCATAAGTTGAAATATCAAATATGTAATTATATGTCATTCTTTCATATATGTTCATTATTATATTTAAGATAATGCTAAAAATTCATAATCTCAATGCAATATCCTTTCAAAATTATATTAAATTGTGAAACTTTATAATAATATGCATAGTTATCACCAATAATCTCTGAACAGAAGGCAATAAAATTAAAGATAAAATAAAAAATATGTAACATTGCTTTAGAAAAAATAACACCCATTCCCCCCAAAAAATCAATTTAGGAATGAAGTTCAAATTGTATAGGCAATTTTGTAGAAATATAATTATGCAGAACTTTTGGAAGATGAAGATATATTAATGTGTTGTAATAATAGGAGCTAATTGTTCTGGTTAGTGAGAGATTTGAGTCATTAAATAAGGAGCTATAAAATATCTCTGTGCCTCAATGTACAGATGAACTCTCTTGTTAGGACAAAAGGCAAATGTGGGGTGAGTGGCTTTTTTAACACCTTATTGTGGCAGGGACTTAAGCGTACTCACCATAGGGACTCAAAGGAAAAAAAAAACATTAATAAATAAATAGTAAGTCCTCCATATGGTGCTCAGCTCAGTCAACTCAACATATACGTATCGTAGAGCTGTTCTCCGAGAATAGGCGAGGAAATTTCATATCTTATAGAATTATTTCTTAAAAAAAACACGAGAATATTGTTTTCCTCTTCAAGCTTATGTGGTCCTATTTATTCAATTACTTAACTAGCATGAAAGATTCTATATTGTTTCTAATTTCTGAGACACAGTGGCCAAAAATGTCCAAAAGTTGTTTTCAATTTGATGTTTACTTCATATTATTATTCATTGAATTCTCACATCATGCTTTAAAAATAATTCATATGTAACATGTTGAATCACATCCTTCTGTCTTTAACTGGCCTCATGAATCTTTAAGTCCTAATTCTTGGTTGTTTTAATGTATATGTGAATACCACTATAATATTAATTAACACCTCTATATTTTCCTATCTATATACTTCTACATATTTTCTCCATACATGTTTCCTTTTTCTTTGGTTTTATAACATCTGATAAAAAATTGAGTTTAATAAAGGCCAAAGTCTTAAATATAGCACTCTTGAGCATTTTATTTCATAGTTTTAAATTAACACAAATACACAGTATATTTTTCTTTTTGAAAATAAAATTTGAGATAAAAATATTTAATATATTGCTTAAGATTCTCATGTGTCTGAGATAACACATTTGTAACAATGCTATCTAATCATTAAAATATCTATTATTGATAGATAATGGATCAATTATGAAGAAAAATATGTGCACATAGAATGGGTGTTTCATTTTAGATCATTAATTAGTTTTTGATTGCTATAAAACAAATTACCATAAATTTCACATCTCAAATCAACATAAATTTATTATCTCATGTGTTTTGTGTGACAGGATTTGAATACATATTAGTTGGCTCTCACCAAGGTGAAAGCAAGATTTCAGTAGGGATTTGATCTCATCTAAGTCTCCTGTCTTCTTTCAAGCTCACATGGTTGTTAGCAGAATGTTTCTTCTTGTGGCTCTGTGACTGAGGTCTAGTTTTCTTGTTGGCTGTCACCTAAAAACCACTCTCAGCTCCAATATCTTGCCATGCAACCCTCTCAATAGGCCCTCATACACAGCAGTTTGCTTCTTTTTGAGTCCAGCAGGAGAGTATCTGTCTTACACTACATCTTTGTTTAGAGAACTCACCTGATTAGGTCAAATACATTCAGAAAATTTTCTTATTTTATTAACACAAAGTCAACTGATTAATAAGCTAATCAAAAGAGTGAGGTTTCATCTTTTTTCCAGCTCAGCCTATTTACTCAAGAAGAAAAAATTTCATAGAAATGTACATGGAGTAAGTAGAAAATGTTGGAAACTATTTTAGGTTGAATTGCATCTCTCCAAAATTCATGTTACCGTCCTAAATCCTAGTACCTTTGTCCTGAGACAGAGTATTTCAAGAGATAATTCAGTTAAAATGAAATCATTAGGCTTGGCCCTAGTTCGTTAGGAATGATGTACTTATAAGAAGGGGAAATTTGGACACATACACACACAGAGGAAAGATAGCGTGAAGACGCAGGGAGAAGACCACTATCTGCCAGTGATTGGATTCAGGACATGCTACCCCATAATATGGTACTTTGGCATTTGGGAAAACAGTGGAAGCAGTAAGATACATTCACCTTCTCTTCATTCTTTTTCCTGAAGCAACCCATAAAACCTAGGAGGGTCGCTCTCCGATCTTCTCCTTTCCTTCTTCCCTGAAAACCTTCATGTGGCAGGTGTCCTGCGCTACCTAGGGGAAAGGAATGACACACAGTGATGCTAACAAGAATCTGAACAAACAGGCTTTGCCAATTTATTACCAATAGATCGTACCCTTCTGTCCTCCAATCCTGTCTCTGCACATCCGTCCATAAAAATACACATATTTCTCCATTTTTTTGAGTCTTCATTTTTGATGGCTCCCATGTCATATAAAATTGATATTAAATAAATTTGTATGCTTTTCTCTGGTTAATCTGCCTTTTGTTATGGGGGTGTCAGCCATCAGCCTTGTGATTGGTGAGGAAAAGATATTATTTTTATCCCCGACGGGTTTCTGGTACCCAAACCGGGGAAGCTCAGACACCCACTCACTCTGCAGCCTACAGATGAGATCCTGCGACAACTGAGAAAAAGCTGACAGAAAGGTAGGAATTTTTACCCAGGTCAGCCCTCCCAGATCTCTGATGGTGGTGTCCAGTTGAAACAGAAAATTTCTTCTTTCCCTTCCTTACCAAATTCGGAGTAGCAGGATAAAATCATTTGTTTGAAAGGTCACTCTTGTGTAAATTTGGTTTTAGAAGATCCATTAGTTACTGATTTTCTTCTCTCCCAGGGATGGTTATCTCTTTCCTGTTCATCTAATTTTATGTCCTGTGAGCTTGGCTTAATAACCAGTGAGATTATTCTTTCTGATCTCTCCCAGCTAGAGGGTGCAAGTATTGTTTTGTGTCAGGCAGCCAGTAGAATATGCTGGGAGTCCAAGAATTTTTTGTTTGGCAGTACCAGCTCTCAAGAGAGTTTGTTATCTCAACCCTTCTTGCTTGGTTAGTTGTTCACCCTAGTAGTAATCTGTGACCAGAGGCATTCTATGTTTTATAGGAGATGAGAGATGTCATTTTACAGGCAACAAAGATTTTTTCTTTCTTTTTGCTTTCTTTGGAAGTGGTTTTAAATCTTGGGAGGGCTGCATCTATTTTCTGCACCCAGTTTGTTTTCTGTTTTCTTTTTTCTTTTTTTTTCCTTGAGAGAGGGTTTCACTCTGTCACCCAAGCTGGAGTGCAATGACACCATCATGGCTCACTGCAGCCTGAAACTCCTGGGCTCAAGTGATCCTCCCACCTCAGTCTCCAGAGTAGTTGGGATCACAGGCATGCACCACCACACCTGGCTAATTTTTATTTTTAGTAGAGGTGGTCCCTCGCTATCTTGCTGGGGCTGTTCATGAACTCCTGGGCTCAAGTGATCTTCCCACTTTGGCCCCGCAAAGTTCTGGGATTACATGTATGAGCCACCACACCCTGACTTGCATCCTATTTGAAGGACATCTCTTTTGTCCAAGGATAAGTTATTAAAGGCTTATTGGTTTGGGTTCTGAGTCACTTCACAGGTACTGTTGGTTTAAAAGAAAAAGAAAGGGGCCCCGTGTGGTGGCTCATTCCCGTCATCCCAGCACTTTGGTAGGCCAAGGCAGGCAGATCACTTGAGGCCAGGAGTTGGAGACCAGACTGGGCAACATGGTGAAACCCTCTCTGTACTAATAATGCAAAAATCAGTCCGGCATGCTAGCGTGTGCCTGTAATCCCAGATATTCAGGAGGCTGAGGCAGGAGAATTGCTTGAACCTGGCAGGCAGAGATTGCAGAGACCTGAGATTGCACCTTTGCACTCCAGCCTGGGGGACAGAGTGAAACTTTGTCTCCAAAAAACGGAAAAAAAGAGATCAGTACTTCTAGAAATATCTGTTGTTTGTCCTGACTGAAACTTGATGATAAAATATTTGAGAAACTTATTTTTAAGAGCTCTGTGGTCAGAAGTTGGCCTAACTGAAAGCTGATATTTAAATTCAGGCTACGTATATATCAAATATATCATATTTATACTGTATACAACATATATAAAAGATTGTATTACATATAATGTATATAATATAAAAATGTATTCAGAAATCCAGAATTGTCATTAAATACCATGAATATATAATTTTCTACTCAGATTTATAAGTATATAAACCTTATGTTTCTGTTGGATTCTGCTTTTCCATGAACTCTTCTCAGTGGACTAAAATCCTCTTTTCAAACCCCTGCTAACTATATGCTCTGCCTTTTGTTATTTGTTTACTATTTTTTTTTCTTGGAATGTTTTTTGCCAATAATAATGTAAAAATTCACTGGCCTCTTTGAGAAACTTAAGATCTCCCTATACTGGCTCCTCTAGGACCTCTTCTTTCCATTTATTTCTGCTTTCTCTTCTTCTTTTTTGACTTCTTGGATTTTTCCCTTCAGTTTTTTTTTCTTTTTGAATCCTTGATGTATCCCTTTTCAATCCTCTACCTCCCCTTTCAAGCCACTACCTCCCCCATCTCTCTGTCCACACCTGACAGACATTTTTCCACTCCAGCCTCTCAGTCCCTTGAGTCCCTTGTTCTCAAGGGTCTCAAGCTCCCCTCTAAAGTAACCACTTGAAAATAGAAATAAAATAAGATTATCTGGAAATGAATATTTTGTCTATTTAGAAGGGCTTTGGAGAAAAACAGCTGCTAGATCTCTTCTAGTCACTTGCCAAAAAGCTAGCCCACCACCTCAGGAAGACTGACCTCTGTTAATATGCAAATATCCTCTGAAACTCCCTCTTAGAGAAATGTAGATTCTTTCTGTGCGCATCCGATAATGTTAATTCTCTATCCTGTCTCTTCTAAACATGGTAGTTATCTTTTGGGAATTAAAAACTTCAAGAGATTACTGTCTCTCTCTCTCACACACACACACACAAACACACACACACACGCAATTTGGAAATTGGGCAAATGAAAAAGTTTAAAAGTCTTTTCCAGAAATAATAAAATGTTTTTTCCGTGTAAGCAGGTAACCTTAAGTTGTCCCATTTTTGTCAGAAATGCAATTTGATAAAAATGTAAGTTGAGATCAGCCAGTGAGCTCATATTTCCATGTTTTACTTATTCACGACTAAAATTTTAAAATGGAAGCTATGATATTTGTATCTGTCTGTATATTTGTATATGTTTTTGTATTTATGTTTGTAGGTTATTTCTGTGTGTGATTTTCTCTACCACTTGATGGTATTATTAATTTATAGAATCTCATAAATAAGTTCTACTCGAATTTGCTTAGAGATAAATGAGTGCTTATGTAAATTAAGTATTCCTAAAACTTTCAGACACATAGAGACTAACCTAAGTTTTTTGTTTTTTTTTTAACTTGACCTAATATGAAATAAACTTTGATAGATAAAACTAGTTTAAATATTACTGGTAAAATAAAAACAAGAATGTGTTAATAATTGTCATTAAATACAATGCAGATATACATTTTTTTCTACCCAGGTTTACTAGTCAAACATGCCTATGCTATCTCTACCAGATGTTTAAGGTTACAAAACTATAATTACAACCTAAGAGCAAATATGCAATAAAAATGAATTGACTGATGAATAGAAGTTTAAAAAAAAAAGGGAGGGAGGGGGAAAACCACGTTTAACTTCCTTTGCTTCTGTGATATTTGTGATACTTGCTTGACTTGTCAACTAGAAAAACAAGATAACGGTTAGCTTTGACTAGTGTCTAATGGAATTTTGATGAAGAATTCAATCATAATTGTTAAGAACAAGGGTATTAAATAGGATATAACTAGGATAAATGTTTATAAATAAACTTTTAATATATCATTATGTTCATAAGTAGTTGAAAAATCTTTTTGGTAACTGTAATCCTAATGTTACGCTAAGTTAAATTGAGTAATAGGTAATAATTAAATGTCTGGGTCACTTCAGTTCTATGTAGTACTGAAACATTAACTGCTGAACCTGAGTTTATCTGCTTTTGGGCTCTTAAATTGTATAGAAAGATAAAATATGTTGAGTCTGTTAATAAACATGAAAAATTATACTATGAAGAAGGACGTGTTTCTGCAAATTATGAAATAGTGTTCATCTATACATTGTTGGTATAATAAGTAACAGTTTCTTACTTTTCAGTTTTCACAGGAAATTAAAGTTACTAAAGGTTAAAAATTATAATTAATATATAGAATTAAAACCACTGCAAATTATAAAGGAGACAATTATATATGCTAAATGTGTAAGAAAAATGAGATGCATTTTTGACAAGAGAAGTTATAAGTCATGAGGATTTTTTTGTTGTTGTTAAGAGAAAAAGGAATAATTCTGTATTTGTATTAGTCAGGGTTCTCTGGAGGGACAGAACTTAGTATAGATGTATACATAAAGGAGAGTTTATTAAAGGGGAGTATTGACTCACATAATCACAAGGTGAGGTCCTACAATAGGTCGCAAGCTGAGGAGCAAGGAAGCCAGTTCGAGTCCCAAAGCTGAGGAAGTTGAAGTCCAATGTTGAAGGGCAGGAAGCTTCCAGCACGGGAGAAAGGTGTAGGCCAGAAGAATAAACCAGTCTAATCTCTCCACGTTCTTCTGCTTGCTTTTATTCTGACCACACTGGCAGCTGATTATATTGTGCCTACCCAGATTGAGAGTGGGTCTGCCTTTCCCAATCCACTGACTGAAATGTTAATCTCCTTTGGCAACATCCTCACAGGCACATTCAGGAACAATACTTTGTATCCTTCAATCCAATCAAGTTGACACTCATTATTAACCATTACAGTATTAAAGTAGAATAACTGGTTATTCCACAATAAGAAAGATAAAAATGTAGAGAAAAAAAGGAAGATGAACAAAAAAAAAGTTTCTTAGAAAAAGTTTTGAAAAAGAAATCTTATCTTGTGCAGTCAGGGCTGGCTAAGATTGGATGCATGTATTTATTTTTTAATAGTCCTAGTATTAATAGTATACTGATGCAAAACTAAAATTTGTTTTCTTTTCTCAAAATGAAGAAGTTTTTTGTTGTTTGGGTTTCTTATTTGTGCTGGTGGTCTGTTCTTAATTAAGAAATTATAAAAAAATTGTTTTCAGCCTCGTAAGTAATCTGCCTCAGAAACAAATATTTTGTGTTTCATTAAGATAATTTTCTGTGCTTTACATTTTCCTCATTAGGTATTTAATTACTTAAGATAAGTGAGTCTTCTCAATATTAAAAAATCTATTTCTATATGTAACTGAGTAACTTTTTATATTTGCTTTCAATTTCTTTTATCACTTTGGTATTATTTCAGAGTGACCTGTAATCCCATTTACTCAAGTATTTTAAATCTTTGACATTTTTGACAACTTACCAAAATCAAATTATAAAATAAGTCTTTTTGATCTGGCACTAATTTTTAGACTTTTCAGATGGGCCCCTGAAACATCTGAAAACAATTTATTGTCTCTCCTTATAAAAGAGGGATTTTAAAGTAATTAGGTTTATTTGATATGCCCTACATAGGAGTCATTGTCAAATATTAAGTGATGTTAAACTTTCTTTAAGTTATATTTGTTATTGATATGATTATTTCAAAAAACGGATATAATTTCCACAAATGTATATGGCCTTGTATAATGTCGTCAGTAATAATTTTGGTTATTATCTCAAAATGTTGTGTGCCACAGAAATAATAAAATTTCATTGTCAGTTGCATCATTATTATAATATACTCTCATCAGATCTTACCCATGACTATTTTAAGTCTTTTGTCATCCATAGCCAATTATTGTTTTACTCAAATTATTTTATGAAAGTGTTTGCAATCAGTTACATTCCCAAATGGCTTCTTTTTTCAGTGAGATAAGAAAAAGACTCTGACAATTTATCTAGAATGCAAGTTTCCAATAACTTTAAATCATACCACTGGACTAAGTAAGAATTTCCAGAACTCTAATGAAGAAACTGAAGAGTTTTTGAAAGTATTTATCAGATTAAGTGGAACAAGAACTGATTACATGGGGCTGAATGAAGTGAAGGGTATAAATGTTTTTGTGAGTTTTTGTTTGAAACATTGCTGGTTCTTTAATGTTTTGTTTTCCAGATTTAAGGAAATGTATTGTTTATTTTTCTTAAGCTATCTATGGCTTACAAAATTTTTGAAAAGTATATCATGGTGAACAAAACTTCACCAATTATTTTTTCCCTACCTGATTCCTCCAGAATTTGAAAACTACTCATTAGTATTATAAATTTTATGGCAATATATAGTTATTTGCATAAGTTTAATAAGAATCTGTTTTCCTTGTAACGGAACAAATTTGGAAACTCTAGTTATAGTACCAAGGCTTTAACTGGAATGTTACATTTTCAGATATAACCAGACAACTTTAAATAACTTTGGTTGACTTTATTAAGTCAATAAAGCCTCTCAGAAAAAACAAAAACAAAAACAAACAAGCAAACAGAAAAAGGCCTGGTATTCTGCTATTCTGCATACATGGTTCCCATGCAGGTGAGTAGAGAATGTGTTCCTAGCAAGCCCAGGAACATCAGAATATTTGGAATATTTGGGAACCTCAAAAGAGTGGAATTCAGTCAAGTCTATAGGAATTTCAGAAGTAATCAAATGGTTAACACTTGGCTTGGCTTCTTAGCCATGCAAAGCTTTTAAATTTCGAATCTGAGATTCCTTATTCAAAGTTCTTGAAAAGCAGACTGAAATGACTATGCGATCAATCACTTGCTGCATTTATGTAACTAATTGGGCCATGTTTAATGAGAGTAGAATTATTTTGCAAATAAATAAATTTTACCCTAATTATTTTCGAAAAAAGTTTAATATGGTTCTGGAAAGAAAAAATATGTTTTATGAAAAACTATAACAAACTCTTGTGGGCATTAGATCCTCATTCTGTTTATTCTTTTGGAGGTTTTGTTATTTACCTATGATCTGAACTGAATCCTGAATTCTTCTAGTTTTCTTTCATATCTGGTTACAACTACACAAATTAATAATACTTTCAATTTTTCTCCAGTCCTTCTTGGTTGAAATCCTTAAAATTAAAACTTGCCTATTTCTGAAGCCCTGCAAGTAAAACTGGATATCTCTATATAGACTTCAGATAAATCTACAATACCTTATACATGGACAAACTTCGTCCTATCACTCAGGAAGCCCATCAAAACATCCAAGGCTAACTGTATTCCAGGAAAACCTGTCAAATTGCCGTTGCCTGACTTCACTCTACCTGAGATGTTTAGAGCTCAACTTCTAGAAATCTCAACTGGCTACCCTCTAAACTCACAAACTGAATTTATAGTTTGTTCTAACCATTAATATTTGCTTTTCTTTTCTTTCCATCAGAATGCCTTTTGTTAAATACTTGACTGATAATTACCACTTAGAAACCTAACTTTCGTGGGAGCCCACCTGCAACACTACCTTCTTAAATGAGACACATCTGTTAACCGTCCAACTGGACGGAGACACTAGTTCAATGTTTTATGGGATAATCTACAAAGTAGTCTCTGGACTGTGAAACTTCTTTGGGAAGTGTTATACAGGAGGATAACGGGGTTCATGACAAGCTAACCCAACACATGTCATCTTGCCATCTAAGAAGACAGCAGAAGGAGGAAGTCCATAGCCGCCTTCTTCTTGCCTTTTCTTGAAGCAAGCCATATAACCTAGGTCACTCTGACTTTCTCCCTGTCTTCTCCCCTGAGAACCCTCACGGTGTTAAAAATGACAAAAGTCCTGACCTATACCCACAGGAAAGGAATGTCCATCTAAGGATGCCAAGAATATTCTGAACATACAGGTCTTGCTGACCCTCTCTCCTTGTTTATCGCCATTAAATCATATCCCTTTGTCTTTAAATTATACTTCTGGACAACTATTCATAAAAAATATACCTATTTACATATTTATTCAGTTTTTGATTTCTCAAGCCTCTCATGTCATGTAAAAATTATGTTAAGTAAATGTATATGTTTTTCTCTTGTTGATCTCTTTTTTGATCTCTTTAGTTATGAACCTTGGAATTGGTGAGGGAAAGATTATTTATCGACCCTACAAAAATGAAAGTGAAAAGAGAAATCCTGATTTCACATATCTAGCTTCCAGAATTGTGAGGAAACAAATATCTATTAAGCCATCCAGTCTCTGGTACTTTGTTATCACAGCACTGTAATATAGGAAACAACTTAGAAATATGCCTGCCACAGGCTAGAAACATTTTAACAATGAAAATTCATTCCTTTATTCTTGAAACAAACAGCAACTACAGCTTACATATATGTCAATTTGAAGTTGGTTTGATATAAGTGCTCTGTTAAACTGATATTTCAGCAAACTATGGTTTCAATAGTTTAATCATAAATAAATAATATCAAAAAACTTAGTTAAATACATTCCAAAGGAAACTCTCTACTTTTGTATGCTTTCCTTTTAAGGATTTCCCCAGAATGTATTTGTCATGTGAATGAAATTATTTAAGTATCTGTGATTCAAACAGAAATATTATTTTATAAATATGTCATAACTTTCTGGAACAATGTAGAGGAATTTTAGAGGAGGAAATAAAAACTAACACAACAAGTATTTTAATAATAATGGAAAATGTTTGTTTAAAAGCAACATTTCAGAAGCCTGTAAGTGTTAAACATTAAAACAAACATCTTATTTTATCATTATATTAAATATAAAATGTTTTCTTTTGTCACTCTTTAATGTTCAAATAAACTTTTAGAGAGTTACACCTGACAACTTTTATCTCCTTAATCCTTTTTGTCACTAAGTTCTTGCAAATTATGATCAAATAGAACATAGATTTTTCTGAAATCTCCTATGGCAACTGCACATTTGCCTTAAACTGTTTTAGATGAAAAAATAATTTTTCAACGTATTATACATTTCTTTGACTTTTTAATATAGTAAAAAGAACATGATTTTATTTTGTGCTTTAAAAATATAAACATGATACTTAGTCATGGTTCTTAGTGCAAATGCCAGAATTCATCTCTGAAGAGAAATTTATTTATAGTTATTTTATAAGGTCAGTTTATTGCATTATTTGTAAATTGTCTTTTGGATAAAACACACCCAGATTTCGATGTGATTTACTTGAGCATAATAGACCACAGCCACAATCTGTAAGTATTTTTTTCTCCAAGAAAAGGCAATTTTATTAATCATATTATAAAGGTTATAAAGTTTCAGGCCAATAAAGAATAATTTAACTTTCTTAGGCTCTTATGTCGATGAGTAAGAAAGGAAAACATTTGGATACCTTAACTTCTATGATTAGAGGCAAGATATAAATAATGCTTATTGTGGGCCAGGCACGGTGGCTCACACCTGTAATCCCAGCACTATGGGAGGCTAAGGCGGGTGGATCACGAGGTCAGGAGATCCAGACCATCCTGGCTAACAAAGTGAAACCCTGACTCTACCAAAAAATACAAAAATTAGCCAGGCGTGGTGGTGGGCGCCTGTAGTCCTAGCTACTTGGGAGACTGAGGCAGGAGAATGGCATGAACCTGGGAGGTGGAGCTTGCAGTGAGCCAAGATCGCGCCACTGTGCTCCAGCCTGGGCGACAGAGCGAGACTCCGTCTCAAAAAACAAACAAACAAACAAACAAAAAAAACTTATTGTGGGGATGCTTTATCAGCAGAGAGTGTCTGTTTTGTGATAGCCAATAAAAACACAACAAACGTCTAATATAAAACGGTATCACTAATTAATGCAATGAATAAAGCAAATAACTTTTCCATTTAACATTAATTCACTAAGCAGTTGCTAAGGAGTTTCTATTCACAGAGATATATCAAAGATGTGTGTCTCGTATAGAATCAAAATCAAAGTTTGATGGATTTTTTTTTATTGTTGTTAATAGAGAAAAAATCCATTAGGAACCTAGCACCTTATTTATATGATACATACTGTATAACTTGCCACTTTTGTGACATAGTTTCTACAAAAATCCCAAACAACTAGTCAAGCTCTCATTAATTTTTAAAATTGTTTTTACTTCTTATGTACGCAGCTGAATAATGCAGTAGAGCAGAAAAAATATATTGTAACCATATTACCCTTGACATACCTAGTCTGCAATAATATTTTACTAGGTGGGTTTAGTGCACCCGTTCCTTGATTATCACAAACAAGTGATCCAATATATCTTCACACTATTGTATACATAATGTCAGTTGCTGATAATGAAGATAGTTTTTGCAGGAATGATGAGTTTGTTGCAAATTGTACTGTTTTAAATTTAATGTTTAAGACTAAAAAGTCATAAATTTATTGGCAAATAGCTTACTTGTACCATATGATAAATAAAATCTGCATATTCTAATGTTAATGAATCTATTATTTTTAACTTTAAAGGAAGTTGTTCATTGAGAGGTGGCCATATACTTCTGCCAAGGTGAAAATACCAACGATATTACTAATATATGCCCATGATTCCGTTTCTAGAAATAAAAACATCAAGTACACATTTACTCATTTATCTTCCTACTTTTTTCTATAAAGTGTTCTTTTGTGCCCCAAATACCCCTTTCACCTCTAGAATTTCTGCCTCAAAAAAACTATAGCACCATACAGTGCAAAGAAAATTGAGAACAGAGTCAGGAAAATCATAGAACTGTGAAAAACAACTTTGTAACTCAGAAGATGGCTTCTGGAGCTGGATAACCTGGAAAGAAATTCTGGATCTTCCATGGAATGCATGTATGACCCTGGGCATGATACATAACCCATGTATGCTTCTCCTTTAGTTTCTTCATCTGTATAATGAATATTCCCATACGTGGATTATGGATACTACATCAGTTAATATATGCAAAGTGCATAGAACAGTCCCAGGCCCACAATAAGCCTCCATAGAAGTATGTTAATATCATCCTGTCTGTGCAACTCAGGTTTCTTTAATAAAAAATGGTTAGAGGTCTTTTTAACCTTTAAAACATCAAGACTTGGCTTGGAGCGGTGGCTCACGCCTGTAATGCCAGCAATTTGGGTAGCGGTGGCGGGAGAATTGCCTGAGCTCAGGAGTTCGTGACCAGCCTGCACAACACTGTGAAACCCTGTCTCTACTAAAATACAAAAAATTAGCCGGGCATAGTGGCAGGCGCCTGTAGTCCCAGCTACTGAGCAGGCTGATGCAGGAGAATTGTTTGAACCCAGGAGGAGGAGGTTGCAGTGAGCTGAGATCATGCCACTGCACTCCAGCCTCAGCAACAGAGCGAGACTCTATATAAAAAATAAATAAATAAATAGTAAGACTTTTGGTCAAAAGAGTTAGATATATCTGCCTTAGAAAAAAAATCACTGAATTTTTTCATAGCTAAACAAATGACAATAAGCATAATATGGACTACAGTGCTTCTTAACCTTGGATTACAATAGAATTCAAAGTTATATTAAAAATGTTAATATCTGTGCTCATGCCAGATAAATTATATGAGAATCTAGGGGTGGGGCTGGAGTCTGACCATAATATTAAGGCTACTAAAGACTACTCATGTGCTGATCTAAAAGAATATGGAATTTTTTGTTTGTTCTACTTTACATTTTAATATCTCCTATTGCATTTTGTTGAGAGATAAAAAATACCTTTATATAAAATGCTAGGATGTTGAAGATAAATTGACAATAAATAAAATTAAATAATTATAAGCCACAGCAACAAAAACAATTTTTCTCACTATCCAGTGAGATATCTATTTTCTCGGTCTTCTGTAACCTTCTCCCAGAAATTCCGAGGTAATTTTTTACCTATTAACATTCACTAAGGTTCTTTTACTTGGCTTTATCACTATCGATCATTGAAATTATTTCTTTATAATCGAATTCATAGATCAAACTTTTGTTTTTACTTTTATTAAATTAATCATTTATCAGTATATTTGTGTTTTAGGTCAACATTTCTTTTTTTTTTTTTTTTTTTTTTTTTTTTTTTTTTTTTTTTGAGACGGAGTCTCGCTCTTTCACCCAGGCCGGACTGCAGTGGCGCTATCTCGGCTCACTGAAAGCTCCGCCTCCCGGATTCACGGTGTTCTCCTGCCTCAGACTCCCAAGTAGCTGGGACTACAGGCGCCCACCACCGCGCCTGGCTAATTTTTTGTATTTTTAGTAGAGATGGGGTTTCACCATGTTAGCCAGGATGGTCTCGATCTCCTGACCTCGTGATCCGCCTGTCTCGGCCTCCCAAAGTGCTGGGATTACAGGCGTGAGCCACTGCACCCGGCCAACATTTCTTTTTTTTTATTATTATACTTTAAGTTTTAGGGTACATGTGCACAACGTGCAGGTTTGTTACATATGTATACATGTGCCATGTTGGTGTGCTGCACCCATTAACTCGCCATTTAACATGAGGTATATCTCCTAATGCAGTCCCTCCCCTCTCCCCCCACCCCACAACATGCCCCAGTGTGTGATGTTCCCCTTCCTGTGTCCATGTGTTCTCATTGTTCAATTCCCACCTATGAGTGAGAACATGCGGTGTTTGCTTTTTTGTCCTCGAGATAGTTTGCTAAGAATGATGATTTCCAGCTTCATCCATGGCCCTACAAAAGACATGAACTCATCATTTTTTATGGCTGCATAGTATTCCATGGTGTATATGTGCCACATTTTCTTATTCCAGTCTATCATTGTTGGACATTTGGGTTGGTTCCAAGTCTTTGCTATTGTGAATAGTGCCACAATAAACATACGTGTGCATGTGTCTTTATAGCAGCATGATTTATAAACCTTTGGGTATATACCCAGTACTGGGATGGCTGGGTCAAATGGTATTTCTAGTTATAGATCCCTGAGGAATTGCCACACTGACTTCCACAATGGTTGGACTAGTTTACAGTCCCACCAACAGGGTAAAAGTGTTCCTATTTCTCCACATCCTCTCCAGCACCTGTTGTTTCCTGACTTTTTAATGATCGTCATTCTAACTGGTGTGAGATGGTATCTCATTGTGGTTTTTATTTGAATTTCTCTGACAGCCAGTGATGATGAACATTTTTTCATGTGTCTTTTGGCTGCATAAATGTCTTCTTTCGAGAAGTGTGTGTTCATATCCTTTGCCCACTTGTTGATGGGGTTGTTTGTTCAACATTTCAAATAACCTCATTGAAATTGTGACCGGAAATCCCTGGCATTGCCAATTTAATATTTTCAAAACTGAATTATCTTCCCTTCACAAAAGACTGAAAAAGTCTAGATTTCTCAGTTTCTAGTAGCAGTATACTGTTCCTTCAAAGTAGAATGTGAGGTTTATCTTTTAATCACCCTCCTCCCTCTCGTTTCTTAAATTTCCAAATTAAACAAGTTACAAAATATGTAATATTTTATTTACTAACTGATTTGTTTATTCATTATGTCTATGCTGCCCTATTTGTATAGTCTGGGAATTTTGGAAATTGACCATGGAACTCACTTACTGAAACATGTCCAGTGATTCTTTGTTTACCTAAAGCTAAATTAGTCAATAGTGACATTCAAATAGTTTCCCTCTACAAGCAGCATGATGACTAAGCTAATTGCCCAAAGAATCTATTTATAAGCCTTTCAGCACCTTAAAAATTTCTTTAATTCAACTAAAAATACAGCTGAATGTAATCATATCCTTAAGTGACAGGTTTTTTTTTCAATTTTATATTAAAATATATCTGAGGGCTGGGATTAAATTTTATTCAACTTTGTATTCTCTCAAAGGCCTTAGTAAGAATAAGATTTAATTTATTCAGCAAAATATATTGAATTTATATTAGTACATAATGCCTGTGGAATCTAAAATACACAGGCAAAATAAAGTTGCTAAATCAATTTTAAAATTTCTCAGGGGAAAATACAACTCATAACATTTCAAGATGTGATACTCATGCTTAAAATATCATTGCTGCATTCCAATTTGTAAACTAAATAAAGCCTATTCTGTGTAAGCATGAAGAGGACAACTTGTAAGTAATAGAATTAGAGTGGATTTGTGGTTTAGCGTTCTTTCCAGCATAACACAGTTGGCCCCATTTCCCAACCCCTTTGTCATGTGAACTAATTTTACTAATCAGGCTGTAGAAGTACAGCATAGCCAAGGAAGATTTTGTTGAAATAGTGTTTTAAATACCACCTTGATTTAGTCCACGCCACCGTAGCATTTACACTTCCTTAGTCTATTCTAACTCAAGAAATGGTATGCATTTTTTAAAACAAAACTTTCTGTTTATAAAGAGAAACTATAGTCTGAAATCTGCCTCAAAATGTTTTGTGTTATGCAGAGTAGGAAATTATTAAAAAGAGAACGTCTTCCAATGGGAATTTTATTCATTCATTTGAAAGTACTTAGCACAAAGTTTGGAGCAGCAATGCCACTGGCCTCCCCTTCCACTCATTGCCCAGCACATGTGTTAAGTAACGATTTTTATGCGTAAGTCTTCCTATCCTGCTTAAGCTGATTCAAAATATTAAGAGGCTTTACACTTTTTCTGTCTTTGCAATATCTCTGCAGCAATTCTGGATCATGACCTGGACTGTTGAAAACCATAAAAATAAAAAATATATATATAACCATTTCATTTTATACAGTTTTGTGGAGGAGCAGGTGGCTGATAAAAAGCCCCACTCCTTAGTGTTGAGGCAAAAGCAGCAGTTGACGAGCAAAGAGCACCCTTTCCTGTGGAGTTTAAATTAAACTCGGATTTGTTTCAGCAGGGCCTTAATAGAAGCTCTATGACTGGGATGCTTTGGCTTAGCTGATATCTCCATATGCTTTTGCTATGTTGAAGCCCATTTAGTCATTTTGTACACTCAAATAGATAGTATTAGTGATAACCAACTGCTATATGTATTAAATGTATGATCATTATTTGTGACCTTGTGCCACAGTTCTTATATATGCAAGTTGTAAGAAAAGCATATTAATACTGCTGTCATCCCCTTTTGTATTTATGGCCAGTATTTACTCTTCACTATTTTACTTTTCCAATCACAACTGCCAATCCTATTGCTCCATATCAAGCTAAATTTACACTCCCTGAAGAATCTCCTTCTGTCTGTAATCAAGAAAACTCAGCCTCTGGAAGACCTGCCATTGTGAAAAGGATTTAGCAGCCACTACTAGCACAGTGGTGCATTACTGGTAGGAACATTAATAAATGTTTCTTTGAGTTGCCATAGAAGAATAGAAGAAAAGGTAGAGGAGGATAAAAATTAGGCAGATGAGAAATTAGAATTGTTGGTCTTTTGACACTTAAAAGCGTAAATGTATTAATACGCAGTGATGTTTGTATCTGTTAAGTAAAAATCAATTTTCTACAAAATATAATATATAAAATATAGTCTCAGCTATTTTTGTGTTTATGTGTTTTTATGGAGATCTGAATAGATAGATAAACACCAAAGCGATAAGGCAGTTTATCAATGGTTGTAGGGAATTACTGATATTGATTGTTTTTCTAAATTAAGACTAATTTTCTAATCACAATTTAACCAATTTTTTAAAAAAAGAAAAAAATTATGAAAAAAGGAAAATAAGGAATATCCTTAACAATAAGAAAGTGTCCTGGATAAATGTGGCATAATTTGCTAAAGAATTCAACAGCTTTGAATTTTTTGAAAGAACCAAGCCTCATCTAACTGTGTTCATTGTAAAAATAGAGTGATTCTTAGCCAAATTAAGAGTTCTCGAATTTGAAGAAAACTTGTCCTCATGGTGTAAATGGGGCACAATGCCCCTTCTATTTTGAGTAATGGAAAATAAACAATGTCAAGAAAATGGTACCTAAGAAAATAATACCCAGTTATCATGTCAAAACTGAGTAGTGTGGAAGTACTTTGAAAACCAGAAATAGATCAATGAGTATAGTCAAGCTAGACCCACAAGTAGATTGTTTTCCTAGTGTCTTTTCCAGTCTTCCTAGTGCCCAGTATCAAACAACTGATATATGTGGACTGATGGCAGAATATTTGCATTCAATTCTTATCAAACATAATGTATTCTTATCAGTTTCCCTATAAGGAGAGCTCAACTCACATACATTAGGTTAGAAGAAAGAAGAGTCTTCCAAGTGGTAGAGTTGATCATTTTAAAACTAGTCAAGCAAGTAATCCTCCTAAGAGTAAAAGTATTCATTCCACCAAACCGGGATGGTGGGGTTGGGGTGGCTGGGGGGAAAGAAAATTAAAGAGTATTGTGTAAGGAATACGTTATTTCTAGTGATAACTATTTTCTTAAATATGGAGGGAAAGACAACCAGACATGAAATAATCATTCTTTGTGAAAATAGAATAATAGGAAGGATTAGGTAGAATTTTAGTGAATGATCTTTTCTTAGTGCGTCCTTCTATCTAATATACTTCTCTCTTGATTCATATGGTAGTGATAGATTTCTATGAACAATGCCTTTGAGCAGGGTGTAAATAACCTTAAGCTGATCTTCTGAATACATCTCCAAATTGATAACAAAAACCACAATCTTTGAAGCCAAGTTGTTTGCAAAACCTGAGCATTTTGAGATACATACATGCATACACATAATTATCTTAAAAAAATACCCACCTCTATCAAAATGTAATCATTGGTAAAGCCTTTTATTTGTTTTCTATTACTATCGTAACAAATCGCCACAAACTTAATAGCTTAAAAACAGCACAAATGTATGAATATTTGGGGCATCTTACAGTTCCGGAGGTCAGAAGTCTGGATGGGTCTTACTGGGCTAAAATTAAGGTGTCACCGGGCTGTTTTCTTCCTGGAGGCCCTATGAGATGGTCTGTTTTCTTGCCTTTTCTAGCTTCTAGAGGCTGCCTACCTTCCTTAGCTTGCATTTGGATTTGAAGCACGTCTATCCCTAGTGCAACCGTTTGTAATAGTGTTTCAGGGTTTGGTTCACCTTCTGTTTCAGAATTAATCAAGTTTATTTCATTACCTTTAATTTTCCATTCTTCGCAGCTTTTTTATTTTTATTCTTGCCTCTGTTATGAATATTTTATAGCTAAATGATAAACTCAAGTGAAAGAAAGACTATTTCACACCTACACTGCTGAAAATTAAACAGGCATTCTTTGCACACATTTTAACATCTTTAGTGTGTGGCCTTGCACCTTTAGTTTCCTATGAAAATCTCCTTTTATGAACTATAAGTAGTTATGATTACATAAACTAAAGTGAGAACATTTTAAATGGCTCAAAGCAACAGCAGGGCAAACCTATTTACATTTTGAAATATGTATATTATATATATGTACATGCATACAAATATACATTCACACGTATACGCTTAAATTATAATGGTATTTAAAAACATGATGGTTTAAGTGAAAGGATAATGTCTATTCTTTATGAATTAAATATAATTATGTATGATAGCAGAAATGTGAAAATGTCTATAATAGAAGTTATTGACATTTACATAATGAATGTATACAAAAATGGATTTGAAAGCCATAGAAATAAAATAGTCATAAAATTATTTTCATAATGTGCATAATGAAGTATTTTCAAGAGATTATTCCTCTGCGTCTGTCTTAAACTTGGGTAAATAACGGAATGGTGTTTAAGCAAATATCGCTCTCTTTATGGATTGTTTGTTACTCAAAGAGTGAATGTTTGAGTGTATGGATACTCCATTCTCCATGATGTGCTTATTTCACATTGTATGCCTGTATCAAAACATCTCATGTACCCCATAAATATATACACATACTATGTACCCACAAAAATTTTAAAAATAATTTTAAAAAATTAAAAATAGATAATGATGATATTCCTGAAGATAACTTAAGACTGTAAGTCTGCCTCAACTAATCATATTATTTTATATTATCTGGAAACTATTAATATATCTAGTTTAGAACCTAGTCCCTTTTGTCTCACATGATCAATGATTGAAAAGGAATCTTTGAAAATATATAAATATTGAGTAATTTAGTAATTAACAGGTAATTTTTATACACAAGTATATTTGTTATGGGCAAGAGAAGCATAAGTCCTAGTATACATTGAAGGATTTATATTCTTATAAGAATATAAAATAATATAAATATAAAAAGAATATTAGAAAAATGATTTAAATATATCCTTCTTCTTATATTCCTTTTCTTATATTTTATCTTTCTTGTTTTATATTTTATCAAGCTTCTCTCAATTTTCATAAATCCAAAGCCATCACATTTTACCTGGTTCAGCTGTATTATTTCTTCTAACTAAATTCCTTTAATAGGATGAGTTTGCTTGGGAATGCAGAAGTCTGATTATGCATAGTGAAGCTGCCACTTTGACTACTACAAAGAATTCACCTGTGTACCCTGCCACACTTATTTTATTTTAAGCAAATTAGATCAGTTGTGTCAAAAGCACTTGATAGGTTAAGTCAGGTGAAAACTGAGACTTCATCATTGGAAGTTAGTACTAATAGTAAAATAAAATTTTCAGTAGCAACAGATATGGCAAAGGCCTGATTGGATTGGTTTGAGTAAAAACAGAAAGTGAACAACAGGAAATAGTATGGATAGAAAATTCTTTAAGATTATTTTTCTAAAAAGGGAGAAGAAAGTGGGGTTTAGCAGAAGACGGAATATATGTTTAGGGTAAGTTTTGTGTGTCAGCTTGTTAATTTATATAAACTCTGGAAACAACAACTTTTTGTAAGATTATGGACTGATCCAATAAAGTATGAGTACCAAAACTAATAAAAATGGCGTTGTTGAAAAGATGAGAGGGTCTGGGTTTTCATGCACATAAGAAAAGACTGAATTTAGTGCATCCAAGAGGAAAAATATATATATAGGAAATGGTTGTGATAAGGAAGTTTTATAGGATCTCTTTTTGTGGCTTTTGTTTTGCAAGTGAGTTAGGAAAAAAGACAATCAGCTGAGAGTATGGAAAGAAAATTTTGGAGGGTTGGAAAGAGAAAAAGAATGAAATAGTTATCTAGGAGAGTGAGAGAAAAAATAGAATAAAAGCAGGTTGTAGTTATCCTTGGCAGTCATCTGAGATCACGTAAGTTTAGTAGTTATGAATTTGAAGGGAATCCTGTCTGCATTGTTGTGTCTTTTCCTTCAGCTTAGTTCAGCTGAACTTAGGTTTCGAGGTCTATGTAGCAACAATGCAACTGGGGCTAAAAAAATGATTGTGAAAATGGACCCTGCATAGAACAGGAAGGGAGACTGATTTAGACTGGAGGTAGGAGGCCTGATCCCTAATTGGCTTTGAATTGTGAAAAATGCTTAGGAATTAGCTCTGCAAAGTGGTGGATATTCCAGGTTGATGGTTGTTGAGATGAAACAGATGAAGCGATTATGAACAATGAATTGGAAGGAAAGAAGGTTGTCAAATAACCATCTAAAGAGTCTGGCCTTAGGAGTCAATTAGAATTGAGGAGTTTTGGACCTAAGATGCCAGGCGGTAGATGTGTCAACCTTAAGAACAACATAGAAAAATTATAGGATTTAGAGTGGAAAGAAAAAGCATGAACTGGCACTATAGCCCAGGCTGGAGTACAGTGGCGTGATCACAGCTCACTGCAACCTCCATCTCCTGGGTTCAAGTGATTCTCCTGTCTCAGCCTCCCTAGTTGCTAGCTGGAATTACAGGCACGTGCCATCACACCCGGCTACTTTTGGATTTTTAGTAGAGACGAAGTTTCACCATGTTGGTCGGACTGGTCTCTAACTCCTGACCTCAGGTGATCCACCTGCCTAGGCCCCCCAAAGAGTTGGGATTACAGGCATAAGCCACCACTTCAGGCCAAGTCTTTAATGAAAAAGAGATTGAGTAGCTGGCAGAAAATAGTTATAAATCAGGGGATTCTATAGTATTACAGTACAAACCTCTACATTATCACCTCATAGAGGGTGAGAAGAATGTCTAGAGATGGCATTAAGTCTTTTGTTTTTTCACTACATGCAATCAGTTGCTGCTTGTTTTCCTACTTCCTAAATATTTGGAACTCCCCCTCACTTTTGTTCTTTCATTTCATACTTCAAATTTAAGATTTGGTCCTATTTATTTTGCTCCATAGTCACTGTAAAAACAACTATTTATTCCCTATCACTCCTTCTCTTTAGCAATTTTTTACTCTTCTTACTCCAAATAATTCTATTACTCCCTAATACATAAAGTGAAATATTCCAAGCTCCTTAATATATCTCATAAGACCCTTCATAATATGTCTTCAGCCTATATTTCCAGCTTGATTTCATGTAATTCCTTGCTTTGTACTTTAAGCTTCTGCAATAATAGTTCTAATATTCTTCATTAGACCATATAGGCTTCTCTTGTAACACATTTGCTTATTGCTGCACTTGACGTACAGGAGGTCACATAATTATTTACTTTTCTATCAATCTGTAAATTCTTTGAACGGAGATTATATATGTATATGACTAGCATACTACCTGGAATAGAATCACACTCAAAACATGTTTATTTGATTAGATTGGATCTAGTTTAAATCAAATTACTATAATTAATATAGACATATATTATAATTTATATAAATATATTGATATAAAGAAATACCTGAGACTGGGTAATTTAGAAAAAAAACAAAAAACAAAAAAACAGGTTTCATTGGCTGATATGGTTTGGCTGTGTCCCAACACAAAGTCTCATCTTGATTTGTAATCCCCTTATATTAGGGTTCTAAAGTGGGACAGAGATAATATGATAGATAGATACCTATATAAAAAGGGGAATTTATTAAGTAGTATTAACTCAAACAATCACAAGAGCTGAGGAGCAAGGAAACCGGTCTGAGTCCCAAAGCTGAAGAACCTGGAGTTCGATGTTTGAGCACAGGAAGCATCCAGCACAGGAGAAAGATGTAGGCTGGAAGGCTAAGCCAGTGTAGGCTTTTCATGTTTTTCTGCCTGCTTTATATTCTCTGGCAGCTGATTAGATGGTGCCCACTCAGGTTAAGGGTGGTGATACTAAGGCCACTGCTGCTTCCTCAGGGAATGCAGGATTAATTTCCTCTGACAAAGGTGGAAGGGCTGATGGCAGCCTGGGTTGGGGAGGGGATGTTGCCACCACTGGGGATAAGGAGGCCGTTTCCTCTGGCAAAAAAGGCTAAACAGAATTTAGGAGCTTGGTGTCTTCAGCTTCATCAGGGTCCTCCCACACATCCCCATCACAGATTACAGGGTCCCATTTTTTTCCCCAAGCAATGCTCTCTTTTTAACAGTAGCCACCTAGTGAGGCCGAGCATTCACCTGATATGGTTTGGCTGTGTCTCCACCCAAATCTCATCTTGAATTCCCATATGTTGTGGAAGGAACCTAGTGGGAGGTAATTGAGTCATGGGGGCAAGTCTTTCCCAGGCTGTTCTCATCATAGTGAATTAGTTTCATGAGATCTGACTGCATCATATGGGGGAGTTTCCCTGCCCAATCTTTCTCTTTGCCTGCTGCCATCCACGTAAGACTTTACTTGCTCCTCCTTGCCTTCTGCCATGATTGTGAGGCTTCCCCAGCCATGTGGAACTGTAAGTCCAATTAAACCTCTTTCTATTGTAAACTGCCAAGTCTTGGGTATTGTGTTTTTATAAGCAGCATGAAAATGAACTAATACAGTGAATTGGTACCAGTAGAGTGTGGGACTGCTGAAAAGATACCTGAACACATGGAAGCAACTTTGGAACTGGGTGACAGGCAGAGGTTGCAACAGCTTGGAGGGCTCAGAAGAAGACAGGAAAATGTGAGAAAGTTTGAAACTTCCTAGAAACTTGTTGAATTGCTTTGATCAAAATCCTGATAGTGCTATGGACAATAAGGTCCAGGTTGAGGTGGTCTCAGGTGGAGATGAGGAACTTGTTGGTAACTAGAGCAAAGGTGACTCTTGTTATGTTTTAGCAATGAGGCTGGCAGCATTTTGTCCCTGCCCTAGAGATTTGTGGAACTTACAAGTTGAGAGAGATGATTTAGGGTATCTGGAGGAAGAAATTTCTAAGCAGCAAATCATTGAAGAGGTGACTTGGGTGCTGTTAAAGGCATTCAACTTTATAAGGGAAGCAGAGCATAAAAGTTTGGACAATTTGCAGCCTGACAATGCAATAGAAAAGAAAAAGCCGTTTTCTGGGGAGAAATTCAAGCAGGCTATACAAATTTACATGAGAAATAAGGAGCTGAATGTTGATCCCCAAGACAATGGGGAAAATGTCTCCAGGGCATGTCAGAGGTCTTCACAGCAGTCCCTCCCATCACAGTCCTGGAGACCTAGAAGGAAATGGTTTCCTGGGCCAGGCCCAGGGTCCCCATGCTGTGTATGGCCTAGGGACTTCATGCTCTGTGTCCCAGCAGTTCCAACTATGGCTGAAAGGGGACAACGTAGAGCTCGAGCCATGGCTTCAGAGGGTGCAAATCTCAAGCCCTGGGAGCTTCCATGTGGTGTTGAGCCTGTGAGTGCATGAAGTCAAGAATTGAGGTTTGGTGACATCTGCTTAGATTTCAGAGGATGTATGGAAACTCCTGCATGTCCAGGTAGAAGTTTGTTTTCAGGGGTGGAGCTCTCATGGAGAACCTCTGCTAGGGCAGTGAAGAAGAGAAATGTGGGGTTGGAGCCCCCCCTCCAACAGAGTACCTACTGGGGCACCACCTAGTGGAGCTGTGAGAAGAAGGCCACCATCCTCCAGACCTCAGAATGGCAGATCCACCAACAGCTTGCACCATGCACCTGTAAAAGCCACAGACTCTCAATGCCCAGCCTGTGAAAGCAGCTGGGAGAGAGATTGTACACTGCAAAGCCACAGGGGTAGGGCTGCCCAAGACCAGGGGAACCCACCTCTTGCTTCAGCGTGACTTGGATATGGGACATGGCGTCAAAGGAGATTATCTGGGAGCTTTAAGATTTGACTGCCCCACTGGATTTCGAACTGCATGGGGCCTGTAGGCCTTTGTTGTGGCCAAGTTCTCCTATTTGGAATGGCTATATTTACCCAATTCCTGTACCCCTACTGTATCTAGGAAGTAACTAACTCAGTTTTGATTTTCCAGGTTCATAGGCAGAAGGGACTTGGCTTATCTCAGATAAGACATTGGACTATGGACTTTTGAGTAAATGCTGAAATGAGTTAAGACTTTGGGGGGCTGTTGGGAAGGTATGATTAGTTTTGAAATGTGACGACATGAGATTCAGAGGGGCCAGGAGTGGAATGATATGGTTTGGCTGTTTCCCCACCCAAATCTCATCTCAAATTCTCACGTGTTGTGAGAGGAACCTGGTGGGAGGTAACTGAATCATGGGCCAGGTCTTTCCCATGCTGTTCTCATGATAGCAAATAAGTCTCATGAGATCTGATAGTATCATAAGGGGGAGTTTCCCTGCCCAATCTCTCTCTTTGCCTGTTGCCATCCACATAAGACGTTACTTGCTCCTTCTTGCCTTCTGCCTTGATTGTGAGGCTTCATCAGCCATGTGGAACTATAAGTCCAATTAAAGCTCTTTCTATTGTAAATTGCCCAGTCTGGGGCAAGCTTTTATCGGTAGTGTGAAAACAAACTAATACAGGTGGGTCTGCCTTCCCCAGCCAACTGACTCAAATGTTAATCACCTCTGGCAACACCCTCACAAACATACCCAGGATCAATACTTTGCATCCTTCAATCTAATCAAGTTGACACTCAGTATGAACCATCATACTCCCTAATCCCCACGTGTCATCCTTTGGACCAAGGGTGGAGGTATTTGGATCATGGGTGTGGTTTCCCCCATGCTGTCCTCATGATAGTGAGTTTCAAGAGATCCGATGGTTTTATAAGCATCTGCCATTTCCGCTGCTTGCGCTCACTCCGTCCTGCTGCCCTGTGAAGAAGGTACCTACTTCTCCTTTGCCTTCTGCTATGATTGTAAGTTTCTTGAAGCCTCCCCAGCCATGCAGAACCATGAGTCAATTTAAAACCTCTTTCTTTTGTAAATTACCCAGTCTCAGGTATTTTTTCATAGCAGCATGAGAATGGGCCAATACATTGGCTCACAGTTCTGCAGGCTGTACTGGAAACATGGCTTCTAGTGAGGCCTTAGGAAGCTTCTACTTATGGCAGAAGGTGAAGCGGAAGCTTGCATGTCCCATGGTGAAAACAGGAGCAAGAAAGAGTGAGTCCAGGGAGAGGTGCCACACACACTTTCAAATTACCAGAAGTCCCGAGAACTCACTATTATGAAGACAGCACCAAGCCATGAGGAATCTGCCCCCATGATTCAAACACCTCCCACCAGACCCCACGTCCAGAATTGTGGGTTACAATTCAACATCAGACTTGGGCAGGAACAAATATCCTAGCTATATCAGTAGATATGAAGTCGTTTGTGAGAACGAAGGAGGAAGATAACAACTCCGTCTTCAGAGCTGAGGTAGCCTGCAAGTAGCACTAATGTTTACAACCAGACCTTGAGGGATAGGTAGGATTTTAGTTGTTGTATGGTTAAAAAGAGAATATTCCAAAAATGAAAATCACCTGAACAAAGACATAGAGGTAAAGTAGGTGACATGGTGGCAGGACTATTTATGGTCTGTATTGCGGGAATATAGAGCCTAGAATTTCCCAGCAGTGTAGAGTAAGAGATACAGCTAGGTAAAATAAGAGCATGAGGATAGATTTAGAGACAATAACCATTAAGTTTGCATTTATTTATATATTTATGGATGAAGTTTAACTTATTTCTGGTAATTTTTTAAAAAGCTTCGGTGTGGTCAAACATTTCTAACTACAGTAATGGCATTATCAGATGTGTGTCTGTTTTTAAGCACGATCACAGGTAACCATGTGAAGTTTGCCATTAGATTTATTACCACAGATGGCCAAGTCTGTATTTTGGACCAGACAACTTTCATAAGTAATGTGATGGAAACGTATATACCGAGAGATTTCTGACTAAATTTTCAGTCTTTTTTTCTTCCATGTGGTTGGTCAGATTGAATTTTAGCAACTGTAATGTGCCAATGAACCCTGGCATTTAAGTTAATAGGGTAAAAATGAAGACACAGCGTGCCTCTGAATGGTTGTAACAGCTTGCTGGATCATCAATCATGAAGCAGCTCATGCTAGGAATAAACAACAAAGAAAAATACAAACAATAGTTGGTAAGAAAGGGTTGTCGCTGCATTTAAACAGGCATAGGAATATATTTGTAACATTAAAATGTCAGAAAATAGCGTATGTATACTCATAGAATATTTGAAAGGCTGTGTTATAAATGTTTGTATTCTAAGGGTAATAATATACAATATTTTAAAAAATTAATTTCCTAGCTCACCATTATGTTAATAAAATAAAAAGTAAGCTGAACATTTCTATAAAATTAAATTTAACAATTCCATTTATGTTCAAATGATTTCATTATTTTACGATGTCACTCTGGTATGTTGAACAATATTTCTATGAGACTCTTGTTTCAAATTAAGTCTTGTTTCAGAAAGAAAATTATATGATCTTATTTAACAGAAATATACTTAGTAGAAATGCCTTTTCAAATCCTTTCTAATATTAAAAATAGTTTAAAATGTATTTCCTTTAGAGGATCCAAAATAATTATTTGTATTAATAAGAAGTTTAAAATATAGTTAGCTTTCTCAGTAGAGAAAGAATATTTTTTGTGCCATTAGGTTAAGTCCAGTTTCAAACTCTCACATCCTTAGGAAAACATTGTCTTATTTTTCTTAAATATTTATCTAACAGGGAACTAACCATTTTCAAAAGGAAATCATTCAAGTAAAATAAGAGGAATCTAAAACACACGTAACTTTAATTATCAAATAAGATATAGCACCTGAATTACATGTGAATATTGTAAGTAAATGATAATAATACCATAAGTTTTTCTTGTATTACTTCTCTACCAAGTCAAGAAATGTTCATTTGTTAATTTTTATTCATTCATTCATTTATTCATTCAACAAAACTTACCTTTGGGAAAATAGTAGGGATGTAACACACACAATGGTAAAGCAATTATAGGGGTTTCCACTATAAATATGAAAATAAGGTAAATATGCTTCATTTATATGATGGTGTTATTAGATTATGTTGGGGGAAAGTCTGCCTTATCCATTATTGCAAACCATTGTTGATGAATTAAAACAACACAGTGCTACATTTAAAAATGAGGATATCTGTGATTTAAAATTCAAAGCATTGAACAAGGCAGAAAGTATAGGCTGCTGAGGTCTGTCTTCCAAAAGCAGGTAGATATGGCAAGAAGTGTAGAACAATGGAAATTCAAAGTTATTTATATCAGTGGCAGACAGATAAAAAGAGCTTGATACAGAATACCTGCATCCAGAAATGGGAAGGGGTTCCCCTATTCAAGAACACATCTAAAGAAAAATTCAAGCTAAGGGCTATTTGAGCAATGACTTATTTGGAGCTACAAATGTGGACAAGAGTACAACACATTATATCCAAAATTTGGCAAATTTACTGATGGCTTGCTCATTGGATCTAATTTATTTTCAATATTCCCATCCCTCTAAGAAAAGGGAGATAGTTAAAGTCCTTCAATATATTTCAAAAGTGGTAACTCCACAGAAACTAAAAATAAGAAAATACGAAACTACTAGACAAATGTCAATGCAGAAAAGACAGGACAAAAAGGAGAGAAAATAAGTGTTCCACCCCTAGTAAAGCTGAAAATCAAAATTCATGAAGATTTTGAGGAAACAGATGACTAAATCTATTACCAAAACAGGAATTGAAATATAATTTTGACAAAAATAATAACGGATATAAGTGAAAATAAAACTTGAAATAAGCATGGTTAGCTTACTAAAACAAAAACATGACAACTAAAATAAGCAAAAAAAATGGAATCAAACACCACCACAAATTTCCAAGATGTTATAAAACAATGTTAGTAAGTAATAAAATAAATAAGAATGGATATAAAAACTATTGGACAGGCGTGGTGGCTCATGCTTGTAATCTCAGCACTTTGGGAGGCCGAGGTGGGCAGATCACCTGAGGTCAGGAGTTTGAGACCAGCTTGACCAACACGGTGAAGCCCCATCTCTACTAAAAATAAAACAATTTACTGAGCATGGTGGCGCACACCTGTAATCCTTGGGATTTAAGTTGAACTATATTTCTATGCCATCAACAATATTTGTTTCCATTTTTTGACTCCATATTTTTGAACTGTTATTTTGAATGTCTATATTTGAATAGTGAATGAGATTGAGATTCTCTCTCTTTATCTGTATTTATTTGGAGCCTAATTAGCTTAGGACAATCAGGGATAAATCTGTAGTTTAAGAAAGCCAGGGATGATGACTTATACCAGGGAAATCACAGTCTAAAGCCACCATGGACATCTCATGAAAAACTGGAAAACATAAAGTAATTATGAGACTTTGGAGAAAGTTTGAATTTATGTAAAATTTAAATGAAGTGTTTTGATTGGCTCAAATCAAAGTAGGGCTGTTTGTAAAGAGACTTTACAAACTTGGGAGGCTGAGGCAGGAGAAACTCTTGAACCCGGGAGGCTGAGATTGCAGTGAGCCGAAATCATGCCATCACACTCCAGCCTGGGTTACAGAGCAAGACTCTGTCTAAAAACAACAACAACAACAAACTATCAATTACTTATCATGAAAATGAAAATGAGTCACTGAAAAACGAAAATAATATATCTGTATGTATGTGTGTATATATGTGTGCGTTTATGTATTCTTTTTGTTTTTCAGTGATCGTTCTTCATTTTAATCATATTTATATATTTATATATATATTTCACTCTGTTTATGTATATGTTTGTGCATAACTAAAATTCAGTTGCTAACAATGGGTAGGGGGGGTAGAGGAGATTAGGATTAGGAGATATTAGCAACGTCTGTAACATTATGTTCCTTAAAGAAAAGCAAATATGAAGCATAATTAGCAAAATGACAATACTTTTTGAAGCGTGTTAGTAGGACCACAGGTGGTTTTATTTTATTAGATTATCTTCTACACATATCTATATTCTTGAAACTATAACATTGAAAACAAAAAATAGAAAGCACGTTGTTAACAATGTGGATGATTACACTTTTCTAAAGTGGGACATCAATATAACTGAAGTTTTGCAGACAATTAAATATTTGGTATTAAAACAGGCAGGAACAGTAAAAGTATAAAATTATTATATGTGTGTTTATGTCTGTATGAAACTGTTAGTCTGTGAATTTATAATATCTCATTAGTTTATAATATAAATGTATTATTACCAACGTACATATGTGTTGATATATAAATGTATGCATGTTTGTATACATGTATAAATACAAATATATATAAGAAGTGGAGAGAGAGACAGATAATCAGCTACAAATGGGAAAGCATAAATCTGCTCTTGCATTAATCAGGCTGGAATGACAGGTGAAGATAAAGCTAGCTACTGAGTTAACAAGTAACTTTTTTTTTTTGGCCAAGATCACTCTGCAACTTTAAAGAATCATAGCATACCTTTGAGTGACTACTTCTTTCTTATTTATAGCAAAATTTTGTTCTCTATTTCCAAAATGGAAAACTACTAGAAACTCTGTTGTTTAAAATTACATCAGTATAAATGCACTATCTTAGTCTTACCTGGCGGATCTACTTGGGGCTTTGACACAGAGAAGCTGTCTTGATTTCCAGTCCTGTTGGGGAACGTCAGATAAGGGGTTTATGAACACAGCATTTCACATTCATCATTAGTTTATAGTTTTCAAAGAAAGAGAAGTCTGGATTCCCCTTGCAGTCCCATGTTCACATTGACCCCTTTACAAACAGCCCTACTTTGATTTGAGCCAATCAAAACACTTCAATTAAATTTTCCATAAATTCAAACTTTCTCCAAAGTCTCATAATTACTTTATGTTTTCCAGTTTTTCATGAGATGTCCATGGTGGCTTTAGACTGTGATTTCCCTGGTATAAGTCATCATCCCTGGCTTTCTTAAACTACAGGTTTATCCCTGATTGTCCTAAGCTAATTAGGCCCCAGATAAATACAGAGATAGAGAGATAATCTCAATCTTATTCACTATTCAAATATAGACATTCAAAATAATAGTTCAAAAATATGGAGTCAAAAAATGGAAACAAATATTGTTGATGGCATAGAAATATAGTTCAACTTCAAAAATCTGACAGTGTAATACATCAAATTAATTGACATTAAAAAAATTACCTCAATACATGCAGAAAAGCACTTAATATAATTCAGTACACATTCGTGGCATTAAAGACAGGTTCTTAGCAAACTGTGAATCAAAATGAACTTTATTAACATAACTAAGGCCATCTAATATATACAGAAACAATCACTTATAATAAAGATACTATGGAATAAATTCCTACTAAATTTAAGAGCAAGACATATTTCATGGTATCTATGATGTATTGTCCTGAACAATGCAATTAAATAATAGAAAAGTAAATGTTAAAAACATAAATATAAAAAGAATAAACCCTAATTTTTATATGAGAACTGTTAAAATGTTAGTATAAGATGGACAAGTGAACTTTTCAGGATACAAGATCAACATTTAAAATTTGATAATTTCTATTTACCAGCAATTCAAAATGTATCATCAACAAAATGTTTCATTCTCATTTTTATGTTAGTGTTTTTTTTTTTTTTTTTGAGTCGGGCTTCACTCTTGTTCCCCAGGCTGGAGTGCAATGGCTCGATCTTGGCTCACTGCAACCTCTGCCTCCAGCGTTCAAGTGATTCTCCTGCCTCAGCCTCCTGAGTAGCTGGGATTACAGGTATCTGCCACCATGCCTGGCTAACTTTTTGTATTTTTAGTAGAGACGAGGTTTCACCATGTTGGCCAGACTGGTCTTGAACTCCTGACCTCAAGTGATCCACCCACCTCGGCCTCCCAAAGTGCTGGGATTACAGGCGTGAGCCACCGCGCCCGGCCTGGCCTTTGTTTGTGTTTTTAACATTTACTTTTCAATTGTCTCATTGCCTTGGTCATCACAATACATAATAGAAACCATGAAATACGGCTCCCATGTTTTCTTTTTAAAGGAACTCAAGAAGCCTATCCTAACTGTAACATAAAAGTAAATGGCTAAGAATAGGCAGGACAATTTGCAGAATAAAATACGGAAATTTCTCTGTCAAATTTCGAGACATGCTATAAGCTTAGTAATTCAAACTATGTTATTATGAAATAAACATAGAGAAATAGATCACAGATACAGAATAAAGAACCTGGAAGCAGACCCACACATTTAGAGGAATTCCGTCTGTGACAGAGATGATTTTACAAATCAGTAGAAAGAGAATAGTTTATCTAATAAATGGTTCTGAAACAATGGGTTATTAAGATAAAAGATGATATACTTCTGAGGCCTTTTAATATTTACCTGGTTTTGTTTAGAAACAAAATATTTCACTTTTGTGTTCATTTACAAGCAACTTTCTTAAGCCTTATGATATTGTTTCGATGCATCTTTAATGAAGGAAGTACAGTGACTGGGACATCTGAAGTCTATATTTAATACCCAGAACCATTTTGAATTATTCTAAGTTTGGAATCATGCCTGTGTTTCAAGTTTCCAAGAGTCTGATCTCCAGATGGTGAGATCATAGGACATTACTATATTTTGCATTAGAATTTTAGAGTCTTTTACAGTAGCTCTTTATTAAATCAAGGAACTGTAACTTTTGCTCTCACAGAATATTGTAAACAATAATTTTTTCCAAAGAGTGACCTGAAGCCTAGGCAGGTATAATTATTTGCACTATTTGACTCAAGTGTGTGTGTGAGAGAGTAAATAGTTCTATTCTTCTGGATCTATTTCATTATTTTCCAAACTAAATTACACATACTATTTTTAAATCAGTTTGTACCTAAAATTTGCAAAGAAAAAAATAAGTGCGTCCTACACATTTTGCGAGGGTAGAAAAAAGGTAAAGTGGGTAAGGAAAGAAGACTGTCTTTTAAATTTAAGGTTAGAATTGCTGAAAATAGGGCTATGTCTTAAGGAATTGCAGGGTGGAGTGTCTGGATGCAGATCAGCAGCAATTCTGCCATCTGGAAGCTTTAATTCCCTGCAGCTAGACACTTTTAAAAAGCTGCTCATCTCTTACGGTAAACTTAGCATTTCTGCTGTCCTGGCAACTATGTACTTGGTGCTCAGGCTGCCTCTGGCTATTAAGTTATTCTTGTCAGATTATCTCCTCCCCCAAACTGGAGCCCATGGAGTGAGGCTTGGGCTAGGTGCAGCATGCAGCAAACCTGCATCAAGGACAGATATAGCTGAACAACTCACTGGCTGCCTTTCCTGAAGATGTGGGGAGCAAGGTAGAAGTAGCGTCTTGGGGAAAAACCACAGTTATACTCAGGGAAACCTTGCAATCAAGCTTTCATATACAAAGAACAGGGGAAAGGGGAGAGGGCAGAGGGACAGAGATTGAAAACCTAATTATCAAAGAAAGAAATTGAGACTGGGAAACAAAAACAAAAAAAAATTTAGTGCTTAAACACAAATTGTAGGGCAAAATCTTAAGCTTAACATCATAGCTTTAAGTGCCTTTAATAAAGTACCTATGGTGTCAGGCATGGAGAAAAAGTGAACTATTTATAAAGTAGAGGCATTGTCTGGACAATTTAATTCATTCCTCAAGATACTTGACTTGAAAAATATTTAAAGAGCCTCTTTCATTTATTTTATTTACCAAAAAATGCTCTCTTTATAGACAGCTAGATAGATGTTGATATAGATATATAAAACGTATAGTCATCTCTAACCAGGGAATTGGTTACAGGGCTCCTATGGATAACAAAATTTATGAATGTTTAAGTTTTTACATAAACCTTAAATCATCTCTAGATTACTTGTAGCACCAAATACAATGTAAATGCTATGTAAATTTATTTTATAACATTTAGTTTTTTATATTTTTTATTGTTGTTTGATATTTCATTTTTTATAAATATTTTTCATCTGTGGTTAAATTTGTGAGTGTAAAACCTGCAAATACAGAAAGCAGACTGTGTACATAAATGGATGATAACAATGGCAAACTCACTGTTTATTGATATAATGATATAATGAAATATATCAATTATAATGAAATAACAGATAAGGATAGAATTTTACAAAGATGTTTTTATAAAAGCTTTGACTTGAAATAAAGCTGGTTCATTTAGGGATTCACATGAGTAAATGCTTTCCAGTTGTCAATAAGCAGTTAGAATCTGGCTAAAAACAAAAGAATAACCACAATAAAGCATGAGAATCAAGGTACTTAAAAAATTGCTAGCTCTACCATAGAAAGTCACATATAATAAGTGTATATCGCATTTATTTATATAATTAAGGACATAAAAAGTTTTGAACTATGGGGAAGTTTTATTTTTAGAAGACAGTGTTTTAAGTATTTTAATTAATCTGTTCCTTACATTCATCAGGATTATTAATTGCAAGCATCAGATATTGGTTTTGGCTAATTTAAACAGAAAGGGAATTCAGATAAAAATGTTGATAGCTCACACAAGTTATGGGGGATCTCTGGAATCAACTTCAGAGGCTATGTAGCCAAGGGTAACGTCAAAAGTTAGTTATATCACATAATAAATGCACCAATGCTCCTTTGCTAATAATGTCCTTGTGTTAGTCCATTTCATTCTGTTATAATAGAATACCATATATTGGGTAATTTATTAAAAATTATTTCTTACAGTTGTGTAGCATGTGAATTCCAACATAGGGACACCCAAATCTGATGAGATCCTTCTTGTTGCATCATTCCGTGGTACAAGGCTAAAGGATAAGCGAGCCAGAGAGCAAGAGGAAGCCAAACTTGCTTTTATAAAAAGCCCACTGCTGTGATGACTACACTCATGAGATAAAAACATAAATTCATTCATGAGGGCAGATCCCTCATGACGTATTCACCTCTTTTTAGGCCCCACCTCCCAACACTGTTGCATTGGGCATTGTTTCCAATGCTTGAATTTGGGGGGATACATTCAGACCATAGCTGTCATTTAGTACAGACGCTTCAATATGCATCTCTGATTCCACCAGCTCTGCACACTGAGAGCATTGCTCAAACCATTTCCAGTGCTGCCACCCGAATGTAGATGTAGCTGCCTTCCCCGGTGCAGAACTCAGGAGAACAGCTTCCTCACACTTACTAGTTTTTGTATTTCCAACTCCAAAAGGTACAAGTGATTGAAGAGGTCTATGTCATATGCCAGCACCTTGACTGCTGGTATGCCTAAGATAACAAGTAACAAGCAATTACTTGGGAAATGGACTATACCTTATTACTTGTGGTAATTCATGCTCAGGGGCTCTACAGCCTCTTAATTGTATACATGGATATGATTTAGAGTATCCTTTTCTTTATAGGATATATCAGTTTTACTCAAAAACACTCCTATCTTGTAAGAGTTTAATGTTCTCAAATTTGATACTATATTCTCAGAGATTCTGTTTACCTCCTAGTTCCAATTTTCTTGCTGGCCTTTTACATATTACTACTATGCTCAGGAATATTTTAACACATAGTTCAAGTATTCACAATGGATTTGTGCCATACACTTTTAATTAGAATGAATATATTTTATTGGAGCCAAACATTTCACTTTAGTTTGATGGAGAAATTTACAACCATCAGTCAAGTCATTTACTAAAATATCATCTAATAGGCCAGACACTGCAGCCCAGCTATTCAGGAAGCTGAGACAGGTGGGGGAATTTCATGAGCCCCATAGTTCAAGTCCAGCCTAAGCAACATAGCAAGACCTCTGTATCAAAAACAAAACAAAACAAAAACCTGCTATGACTAGATAACTATGAAGCTTTGGAGTGATATAAACATTATTTTTGATTTATAACTTAAAAAGAAAAACAAAGTCAATTTCTCATTTCTGAGTTTGATCTCTTTCTCTTATTTGATTCCATTCCTAATATTTTTAGCCTGTGAAAAGCAGCAGCATTATTCTAACAAATATTAACATTTCTATCAAGTACATAGTCTCACTAAGTAAAAATTGGCTGATAGATATGAATTATTACAATGAAACATTCATCGAAACGTGCTATTTGTCTTAATTGTATAGGTCAAAGAATGGTATGTGGATTCAATAAACGTATAAACCAAATACAGACAGATTAATGCCTTTATTTCTCAACATTCAGATAATTGAACACAATATCCCACACATTTCTGTTAGACCCACACAGGTTTTTAATTCATTGTTATTATCAAAACAACAGTATCATTAGAACAAAGTTCAGGTAAATGGTTTAAAATTTTAATAAAAAATTAAGAATATACCATAATAGTGATTCTATACCTCATAGAATTTAGTCTGGGATTAACTGTCTGCATAGACATTGGTAAGAGGAACCACTATTGTGGCCCTCACACTCTAGATAAATCTGTATGTCACAAGCACATGTATGAAGTAAATACATTGAAGAAAATATAGATGACACTTAAATTCAGTGCTGCGCTCAAGGACATCATATATTGGAACATTCTCTATCATTACCAACATGCAGATCCACATCCTCAAAGCCAAAGGTGATAATCCCAAAGCATGAAAGTCTGTGGATTCTGCTGCTACTGAACCTGGAATCAGACACTACTTGTGAATGTGGAGGATCAGAATTACAGAAACAGGTAGAAGATAAATCCATTATCAAATAATTTTTCTCAGTTTCAGGGATAAAAATAGATTATTGCAAAACAAAAACAAAAGCAAAAACAAACTGATGTAATTTTAAAATGAAAGTTTTCAGCCACAGTTATTTCAAATATGTTTTATTCTAGTCCTCCCCACCTCTTTCAATAACTCCAATTACACACACACTAGTGCTGTTGTACCTGATTTTCTGTTCAATTTTTTTTTTTCAATACAGTTGGTCCTCTGTATCCATGGGTTTTCAATCCGTGGTCAACTGAACGCTCGAATGCAAAATCCAGGGATACCGAGGTTCAACTGTATCACTTCTCAGTTGAGATTAATGTCCATTTTCTTGCTTATTTTTGTGTTCCAGTTTGTCTGAAGGAATTATGAATCTTTTGTACAAAGTGGCTGAGAAACATTTTGCCCTACTTTATAAATCACGTTATTCTGAAAATTGGATAGATAGATCTAGATAAAACATTCAAGACACATGGCCCCAATTCTTAACATAGCCATCTATAGAGACACTGAACATTAGAATTGTAAGTAAAGCCATTTCATTTTTATCAAGATATTCTAAAAGACTTGTAATTATGTTTTTATAAATTCACTTTTAAATATTCAATTTTAATTATTTAGATAAAAAACTATGACTCAACTATAATGTATATTTTCCTTTCAATACTAATATAACATTTGAAGAAAAACATATATAATAGTTTAATATTTTTTAATTTTAAATTTATTTTACATTCAATTCGTATATTTCAAACACAATTATATCTTGATTTTGACTTTTTTAGGGCATTATTGTTAATAGTGATTTTGACTAAATGCAAAAAAAATGTAATATTTTATAAATAATGCAGATTTTTATTTTGTTACTTATCCAAGTAACAAAGATAAGCATACTGTTTTTCTCAGCTTGACTAAACTATAGACATGTTTCTTCCCGTCTCTAGACCTTGCTCTCACCCTGACCATTACAATATGTAAATCCAAATAAAGTAATCTCAGAGGTCTCTTCCTTCTCTTTTCTTGAAGTATTTACTTTTAAAAACTTGTCATTATAAATTTTCTCTGCCCCTATGAGACGTAGATCTTTGTAAAAAGCCTCAGGCCAATTTTATAATCCAGGACTGTCTTTTTCAAGAACATGACAGCTATGCCTTTTAAATATAATTATGAAAGAAGATAGAACCCTTATCTCCTACTCTCCATGAGTAGGAGCCTATCTTCTGTGGATACTTTTATCTTACCAATAAAACCATTTTCTACTATGACAATATGAGAAAGTTTACTTTTAATAAACATACATGTCCTACAATCCCTCCCTATTCCCCATCCTAACTTAGCTCTTTAAAACTCTCCAGGCCTCTATTTCAGTGGAGTGGAATTTAGGTTGCAGTCCCCCTCTCCTAATGTATTAGCTTTGAATACATTCTTCCTTGCCTGTTTAACTTTGCCCCATGTAATTTTTGCTTTGACACAGGTATCAGCAGAATCAAAATAATTAAATATACTTATCTTTGATAAATTTATGTTTTAAGTCATAATACAACTGCATATTTTTTAATTTTGTATAATTAACATATTTACCAAGGCAGAAGGAATGTTTTAGTAATTTGGTGCATTACTTATATTTTGAAATATGTGGACATATGGTATGAAGTCTTCCTCGGCTCTGCAAATACCTAAATGTGGTTGAATCCTAAAATCTCTATGAGCTCTTAAGTTAGCCTCTGGATGTCTTTATAACAATGGCCATTAGAAAAGAAAAAAATATATATACACACACATATACATACACATATATGTACATATATACATACATATATGTGTATGTATATACATATATACATACACCTATATATATACACATACACATAAATGTGTATGTACACATCATTGTACATACATGTATATGTGATGTAATGATGTACACATCATTAAACCTTGATAAAGTTTAGAATTCACACTATTTGTATTCACAACACATGCAAAATAAAGTGAAAATCAATACACATATATACATATGTGTATATATATAGATATAGAAAGTCAATATACATATATACATATATGTGTATGTGTATATATATATATATATATGAACAATTTAAGATAAATATGAGCAATTTATGTGCGGAAGTAAATTTTGTATAGAGATGGTGTGGGAAATGATGCCTACTAATCTTGATTAAATTCTGATTTATCCAAGGGCCATGGATGGTTGTACAGACTTTTATAGCTGATGAGGAGACCTATTATGACTGTTTCTTTTGTCTTCACGCAAAAACACCTTCAAAAATAAAGCATTTTGTTTTTTTCTAAAAACGTAATAGTTTCAATTAAAAAAGGTATTCCTGAAAATACCATATTAACCAGTTTGAATAATTTGAATTGTGCCTTTTCCTAATAAGTCGTTATGTTCTTAACAACACTGAAATATTCTTCTGTCAAAGTCAATTCTCCTCATGTCCAACATCTACTAATATTATCAGTTTTGCTCTTAAAATGTATTACTATCACTCAAATATTCCATCTCCAAACATCTTTACATTTAAGGAAAATAAAAAAAAGGAAGGGGGTGTCATAGAATATTCAGGCAACTATCATAATGGAATGTGATATGTTATATAACAGAGAGAGTTATTAGTAGTTTCTTTCATACAAATTGCCTTTAAAAATTGCACGTAATCAACAAGGTGCGGTAGCTCAAAGCTATACTCACAGCTTTTTGGGAGACTGAGGGAGGATCACTTGAGGCCAGGAGTTTAAGACCAACCTCGGCAACACAGTGAGATCCCCTTCTCTTCATAACATTTTTTTTAAAGATAAAATTATTGATAATAATCATTGCTCAATATGCATTTTTAATTAAAATTGAAGCACATTAGTGTAGTTTACAAATGTAAGATATGAAATTGTACATATTTTGGACTTCATCTGGACTTCATCATTTCATATTTATAAACTATTAAGAAAGAAACCTGGAAATCAAGTTATCTTATATTGTTTTATGAAAAAAAGGACTCCATTCAAGCAGGTGTTATTACTTATGTATCGTTTCCCTATGAAAATAGGTTTTACACTGTTATTTATTATACTTATTGAATATCGTTGTGTGTATGTGATATCGCACATTCGTATAGAGCCTTCTGGTCCATAAATAATTTATGAAGCTATATAACATGTTGCATTTCAAATATTATCTACTTGGGTAATGTATTTCAGAGACAATGTTAATAGGAAAATGATGCATCATATAAACATTTCTTAAGTAACCATTTTAAAAATGATTTAGGAGCTCAAAACACGTTCCTAAAAGTTGTATTCCTGTAGGGTTCTAACATAATGTACCAGGTTAGAGACTTCAATGGCTTGAGTAAACCTTGGAAAATTTATCATTAAACATAAGAGGACTGATGACATTATAAAAACAGTATTAACCTTATCCAAGCCTTACACAGAGATAAATTTTTTGTAAAACCTTTTTTAAAAACAAATGATTCCAGCAAGATTATAATAATATCTTCAACTTTCTCCTAATTTTATTCTCTTCCCATAAATCAGTCTCATGAAGTATCTCTTTGTCATAGTCCTGACTGGTCCACTGAAAAAGTGCAGAATAAATATATTTTTATCATGCATTATGATTAGCTAAATTTCATTTAGAATATGTGACCTCCCTATGTTTAATATAGCATCATTGCATCATTAAACCTCTATAAAGTTTAGAATTCACACTATTTGTATTCACAACATATGCAAAATAAAGTGAAAATCAATGCACATGTTACAGTTTAATAATCTTAAATAAAAACATATAATGACAAATATATGTGTAGGAATATTAAACAATTTTGAAGAAAATTTTAAAATAGACAATAAATAGCTGATCTCATGTCCTGGTTGATCTATTTTGAAGGAAATATGTAAGAAGAGACAAAATATAGTGTGAGAATTAAGCACACTCAATCCAGAATTTATGTAGGTTGTATGACTTCTCTCAATTTTTTCCCAAATCTGTAATATACAAATAATAATGATTTTGCTTTGGTAGGTTTTCTGTGAGAATAAAAAAAATAATACATGAAAAACAGTAGGAAACAACATGGCGAGGCTATTATTAATATGTTATAGGTATTTAATAATGTTTTAGTGTTAACAAAAGCATGACAGGTAATATAAAATAGAAAACAATTACATAATAGTGTCTATTATTTATAGTATCCTTTGTTGGGTTAATACTAATTATTGTCTTTAATCTCAAAATGAAGAAATGAAAATTTTTATTCCATATGTTTTTAATGGTGATGTTTTGATATAAGCTTTATATTTCATGGCATTTTGAATTGTTCTTCATTCACTTCCTTTAAGTAAAGTTGAAAATAATTTAACGTAAAATTCTTCCTAATGGTGCCTACTTGCCAAAAGGATTCCCCTTATTAGTAATGTAGGAACACATGCCACATCTGCACAACGAAAAGTGAGTTAAGGAAAACAGGAAATGTATATGACTTGCTGAAGCTGAAAGCCCCCTCAATTTCATGACCATTTGAGCATGAAAATTGCTTAAAAATATTTATCGTTTCAAGTGAATAGATTTCACTCAGGGATGCAAATTGAGGACCAGGGGAGGTTAAAACTTATGAAAGTTCATAATTTACAGACTCTGGGCTAGAATTGAAAAATATATTTTCTGTGAACATTTATTTTCTAATATATAATTCAATAAACAATCAAGAAATTTGGGAAAGGACATTAAAAAAAAACCTAACCCCTAAATAACTACCTTACAGTCATGTTCATATTTACCATCTATCAAATTAATTATGCAAGTTTCATTCTTCATGTCACTGACACTTAAAATTTGTACGCACATGTGTGCACATACAAGTATACATATACTCATCATTAAATAATTACCATGTACATAGCCAGAGTTAATAGTAATGAAATCGAATGGATGAAAATTAAGGGATGCGGGGAATATGAACTCAAAATATTTTGGATTTGTTCTCAAAATATGAAGTCAGTTATTGGGAAAAAGGTAATGGGCAGCCTCATTACCAGTGATAATTATCCAAAAGAATAGTGTCACTTGGCAGGGCGTGGTGGCTGACACCTGTAATCCCAGCACTTTGGGAGGCTGAGGCGAGCAGATCTCCCAAGGTCGGGAGTTCGAGACCAGCCTGACCAACATGGAGAAACCCCGTCTCTACTAAAAACACAAAATTAGCCGGGCGTGGTGCACATCCCTGTAATCCCAGCTACTCAGAAGGCTGAAGCAGGAGAATCGCTTGAACCCAGGAGGTGGAATTTGCAGTGAGCCGAGATCACACCATTGCACTCCAGCCTGGGCAACAAGAGCGAAACTCCATCAAAAAAATTAATAATAATAATAATAATTATGTCTCCAATAAGCAAATTGAAAAGAATCCATAGCTCAAAAGGCAAATGTCTTGAGGACTATCTCATAATCTTTTTCAAAAAAATATAAACAGAGATGGGAAAAGATGTACATAAAAGGCTCATCTGAGGTAAACATGGCAGAACTTGTGTATCAAGTAATTTCCAAATTACAAAGATTATGATAGTGGTGGTAGTGAGGAGACTTTCAATAAGTTTCTTCTGGTTATTAACTTCTAATTAAGAGTTGACATTGATGTAACAAACAACTCTGTAGTGCTAGACATGGAAGAAGTCCAGGCAATGGACTTTGCCTCCACTAATGAAACCATAGTGGGGAAAATCAAGAGTGGCACATGGAATTCATGGATATAATTCCTCAAATGATAAACAAAACATTTACTTTATGTTTCTTATGAAACTCTTAGGAAGCCAAGATCATTAATGACAAACCATATTGGTACATATCAAGACTATTTATATCTAAAAAAGTAAAAGTAAAAGGGCCTTATTTTATTATATAATAATAACTCACTGCTTCTAGATTAGGGAATAAATGGAATCCAGAATTGTAAATTCCATGACAATAATGAAAGATATGAATGATTTACTCCTTTACATTTCAGTGATAAAGTTTCAAGAGTTATAGTTGTCTCAATTTCTGATCATATGTTACTGATCAAAAAGTTGTTAAAAGAATAAAAAATGTGAAGTGATCGCCCCCAAACCCATGGTGACCCAACAGTGACCTCTGCTATCTAATATTATCACTGCCAAATCTATTGACTTAAGAAGATAAACCCACTATATTGCACTAATCTTGATAAGTTGTATTTTCATTTTACTTAGTTCAAACTATTTTTTAAATTTCTCTTCAGATTTATTGTTCAAACCATGGGTTACTTAGAATTATGTTGTTTACTTTCCAGATATTTGGGGATTTTTCCAGCTGTTTTTCTGGTTTCCTATTCTATTTGATTCCTCTGTGATATGAGAAGATACTTTGTATAATTTCTATCCTACTAAATGTGTTACTTTGTGTTTTATGACAAAGAATATAGTCTTTTTTGATGAATGTTCCAACTCATTTTGATGATCCTTTGGATTTCTGCTGAATCGTTTGTAATGTCTCATGTTTCATCTCTGGTTTATTTGAACCTTCTCTCATTTTGTTCTTAGTCAGTTTTCTTTGTCTTTTACAAAAGTGACTTTTCCTTCTATTCATCTTTTGTGTTTTCTTTGATTCAATTTCATTTATTTCTGCTCTTCTGTCATTTCTTTTTCCTATAAATTTTGTGTTCGGTTTGCTGTTGTTTTTCTAGTCTTAATATACATCAGTAGGTTGTTTATTTGAAGTTTTCTACTTTTTTATTCCTTTATCTTTGTGAATTATCTTCTTTAACCATTATTATGCAAAAATTACAAACATTCCTATAGACCAATAGTAGACAAATAGAAAGCCAAATCATGAGTGAACTCCCATTCACAATTGCTACAAAGAGAATAAAATACCTAGGGATACAACTTACAAGGGATGTGAAGGACCTCTTCAAGGAAAACTGCAAACCATGGCTCAAGGAAATAAGAGAGGACACAAACAAATGGAAAAACATTCCATGTTCATGGATAGGAAGAATCAATATCATGAAAACGGCCACACTGCTCAAAGTAATTTATAGATTCAATGCAATCCCCATCAAGCTACCATGGACTTTCTTCACAGAATTAGAAAAATAAGTACTTAAAATTTCATATGGAATCAAAAAAGAGCACATATAGCCAAGACAATCCTAAGCAAAAAGAACAAAGCTGGGGGCATCACACTACCTGACTTCAAACTATACTAAAAGGCTACAGTAACCAAAAGAGCTTGGTACTGGTACCAAAACAGATATATAGGCCAATGGAACAGAATAGAGGCCTCAGAGATAATACCACATATTTACAACAATCTGATATTTGACAAACCTGACAAAAACAAGCAATGGGGAAAGGATTCCCTAATTTAACAAATGGTGTTGGGAAAACTGGCTATCCATGTGCAGAAAACTGAAACTGGACGCCTTCCTTATACCTTATAGAAAAATTAACTCAAGATGGATTAAAGACTTAATTGTAAGATCTAAAACCATAAAAATCCTGGAAGAAAACCTAGGCAATATCATTCAGGATATAGGCATGGGCAAAGACTTCATGAATAAAACACCAAAAGCAATGACAATAAAAGCCAAAATTGACAAATGGGATCTAATTAAACTAAAGAGCTTTTGCACAGCAAAAGAAACTATCACCAGAGTGAATAGGCAACCTACAGAATGGGAAAAAAATTTTGCAATCTATCCATCTGACAAAGAACTAATATCCAGAATCTAAAAGGAACTTAACAAATTTACAAGAAAATATGAACAACCCCATCAAAATGTGGGCAAAGGATATGTACAGACATTTCTCAAAAGAAGACATTTATGCGGCCAGCAAACATATGAAATAAAGGTCATCATCTCTGGTCATTAGAGACATACAAATCAAAACCACAGTGAGATAGCATCTCATGCCAGTTAGAATGGTGATCATTAAAAAGTCAGGAAAAAACAGATGCTGGAGAGGATGTGGAGAAATAGAAATGCTTTTACATTGTTGGTGGGAGTGTAAATTAGTTCAGCCATTGTGGAAGACAGTGTGGCAATGCCTCAAGGATCTAGAACCAGAAATACCCTTTGACTCAGAAATCCCATTACTGGATATATACCCAAAGGATTATAAATGATTCCACTATAAAGACACACACACACATATGTTTATTGTGGCACTGTTTACAATAGCAAAGACTTGAAAACAACCCAAATGCCCATCAAAGATAGACCAGATAAAGAAAATGTAGCACATATAAACCATGGAATACTATTCATCCATAAAAAAGGGTGAGTTCATGTCCTTTTCAGGGACATGGATGAAGCTGGAAACCATCATTCTCAGCAAACTAACACAGGAACAGAAAACCAAACACTGCATGTTCTCCCACATAAGTGGGAATTGAACAATGAGAACAAATGGACAAAGGGAGGGGAACACCACACACCGGGGCCTGTCAGGGGTTGGGGGGCTAGGAGAGGGATAGCATTAAGAGAAATACTTAATGTAGATGATGTGTTGATGGGTGCAGCAAACCACCATGTCATGTGTATACCTATATAACAAGCCTTTATGTTCTGCACATGTATCCCAGAACTTAAAATATATTTAAAAAATTAATTTACTGACCATTTCATATGATTTTATGTTGTTTCTTTAATCAGTTTTGTTTCCTTATTAAATCTTTTGATATTTGCCATCAAATCTATAATGTACATTTTGTACATTTTTAACAAATATAAGCCTACCTTCATATAACAGAATATCAATTTATGTGTAGTGCAGATGCCTTATAGCAGAGTGTGAGGGCTTATTTAATGGGTCAATTTGACTGGGCTAAGGGATGCTCCGATCGCTGGTAAAATGTTGTTTCTTGGTGTGTCTCTGATAGTATTTCCAGAAGAGATTGGTATTTGATTCAGTAGACTGAGTAAAGATCACTCTCACCAATGTAGGTAGGCATTATCCAATTTTTTTCAGGGCCTGAATAGAAAAAAAAATCAAGGGTGAATTTTTTCTCTCTGCTTGAGCTGGCACATTCATTTTCTTTTACCCTTGGAAATCAGGACCTTCAGGTTCTCAGACCTTCAGACTCAGACTGGGACTCACACCATTAACTCCTCTGGTTCTCAAGCCTTTGGTCTTGGACTGAAACTATATCAACAACTTTCTTGGGCCTCCAGCCTGTGGACAACATATCATGAGACTTCTCCATCTTGATAATACATGAGCCAATCCTTCATAATAAATCTATTTCTCTCTCTCTCCCTCTCTCTCTATGTATAGATAGATAGATAGATATGCATATTTTATGGTTTCCCCCATAGAATACCTTCAGTGATACACAGAATATTTTTAATTTCCCCCATCTTTTGTGATACTGCTGTCATTCACTTCATTTTGCCATGTGCTATAATCATTCAGTACACATATTTTATTAGTAAATATTACTTTAAACATATTTTAGATCAATTACAAATAAAACCAATAAATTACATTATTTTACCCGCATTTTTTCTATCACTGATGCTCTTCTTTTTAAATGTAGATCAAAATGACTGATTATACCATTTTACTTCTGCTAGAACAGTGTTTGTTAGCATTTACTGCCAGGCAGGTCTGCTGGTAATTAATTCTCTCAGTTTAATTTGTCTAAGAAAGTCCTTATATCTCCTTCAATTTTTAAGAATAGTTTAGCTTGATATAGAATTCTAGATTGTGTTGTTTCTTCTTTCAAGACTTTAAAAAATTTATTCCACTCACTTTTGGCTTGCACGGCTTCTGACAACAATTGAGGTATAATATGTATGCTTCTTTATCATTAATTAAGTTGTTCTCACCCCTCTGAATTCTTTCAGGATTTTCTCTTTGACTTTATGTTTTTCAGGTTGACTATTATATGCCTAGATTTTTTTTGTTTGTGTGTGTTTGTGTATTTTTTCTTCTCATGTGCTCCACTCTGTTCTCTATTCTTTTTATATTTGAATTGTGCATATGTTACATCATTTGAAATTGTCCTGCATTTCCTGAATGTTCTATTCTGGTACTTTTTTCTCTCTTTTTTCTTTTTTTATTTTTTGTATTTGCAATTCAGTTGGAGAAATTTTGGTTGAACTAAGCTCACCAATTATTTGTTTGACTGTGTTATGTCCAATAATGAGGCCATTGAAAGCCTTCTTCAATCACTTTACTGTGTTTTTCAATTCTTGCGTTTCCTTATGATTTTTTCTTATAGATTCCATTTCTCGGCTTAAATTGCACATCTTGTCTTTTCATCTACTTTTTTCATTGTAGTCCTTAACATGTTCATCATAGCTATTTTATATTCTTTGTCCGATAAGTTTAACATATGTCAGGTTCTGATCATTTCTATATTATAGATAGACTGTGTTTTTGCTGCTTTTTGTCATGTCCTGTATTTTTTTTTTCTTAAAACCTGAATATGTTACATTGGGGACTAAGAACAAACATAAGGTAAAAAGGTCTTTAGCATGAAGATTTACAGTAACCTTAGTAGGAGTCAGGCTGTGTTTAATGTTTCCTATATGTAGTTATAAGGGCTTGAGCTTTCAAATTCCTCTAGTGTCCTTATTTTTGTCTCCTTTCTCCAATTTAGACTTTATTAATCAATTCTACTCGGCAAGAATCTGTGCTTTAGATCATATTTGGCTGGTATTAGACTGGAGCCCAGTTAGTGTGATGTTAAAGTGTGAAGGAAGGGAATATTCTTTCATCTTCTATTTAAATTTCAGTGTTTTATAAGCCTCTGTCTCTGCGCTATGACTGTCACAAATATTTCCTGAGTTGTAAAGCTTTGTTTCTCATGCCCATTAGCTCCTTCCTTAGCTATAACATTCTCAATCTATTTCCTTTAATCCCAAACCTTTTTGACTATGTTTCTCCACTCCCTTAGATGAAATGACATAAATATATGTGACTGGATTGGAAGAATACACCTTCCCCCACTGGGATAAAGCTCTGTAAAATTATTTTTAACCTGGAGTACAAGCCTTTAAAAAAAAACACACACACACAAGTTTTAGGTTTATTTTACAATCACTACTTTCCCCTTATCCCTGACAAAGACATGACATTTTTTGTCAGGTTGAAAAAATGTTAAGTGAAAAATGTTAAGGTTCTTGGAGGTAAAACTCACAAAAGTGAAAGTAACCCTGAAGAGCAGGTACCCCACAAATTTCTCACTCTCACATTAGTTTAAAATCAGCCTCCAATAATTCATCAAAACTATCATTTAAGTGCTCTCTGTACCTTCTGCTCCAGGTGAGTAGATCTTGATTATGTCCCTGTGAGACTTTGTGTCTCCAAATTTTGTAATGCTGGTTTACCTGACAACTTAAACATAATTGATTTTCAATTTATCTCCCTTTCTTGGTTGTAAGGATGGGAATGACAATGTCCAAGTTCTTCGTCTGTCAGAGCTGAAGCTGGACATTCTCTTTAAGTCCAGGTTTTCTTTCAGTTTCTTGGGCTTTGAAATAACATGTAACCATATGCATTTTACATTCATTAAGACTTCCTACTTGTTCAATGTCAAAAAGTTCTGATACTATATAGATGATCATGTTACTAAAGTTAGACCCCGCCATTATTTAATGTGTAGCTCATTTGTCCACAGTAGAGTGTGATCCTCTTCTTTCCCAGCAGGGGACCCTGCATTTTTATTGAAGAAGAAGCTAGTCCACCTTGCCTTCATACTTTCATTTCATCTGTAAGTTAGTAATAAAAAATCATCTACTTCTTTTTAAGATGAATGTCTGTGTATAAAGGGTATTGTTGGAGCTCTAATTCAACTTACTAAAAAAACTGAATGTGACTCTTGAATTCTGCTTTTTTGAAAAAAATAAATATTTAATTTATCCACACCTTGAATTAATTGCTAGTGATTTTGTATGGAAACAGAAAGTTTAAAATTTAAAACATGGCATCTAAATTTAAAAACTACTTTGCAGTTATAAACACCCGACTGAATAATAATAATGGTAGTAACATTAATTTATTCATGAATAAATAATAAATATCAAAATTTACAATTTACTCCCACATAATAAAGAAAATAAAAATTTAATTTAAAAATATTATGAATACAGAAAACATACCTATTCAATTAAGAAAGAAGAGGCCAAGGAGCGGTGGCTCACGCCTGTAATCCCAGCACTTTGGGAGGCCGAGGGGGCAGATCATGAGGTCAAGAGATGGAGACCATCCTGGCTAACACGTTGAAACCCTGTCATTACTAAAAATCCAAAAATTAGCCAGGCGTGGTAGCACACACCTGTAGTCCCAGCTATTCGGGAGGCTGAGCAGGAGAATCGCTTGAACCTGGGAGACGGAGCTTGCATTGAGCCGAGATTGCACCACTGCACTTTGGCCTGGGTGACAGAGTGATACTCTGACTCAAAATAAATAAATAAAATAATAAAATAAATAAAATAAATAAAATATAAAAGACATTCTTATAAGAGAGAACAGAATACCAAGGAGATAAAAATTTATTAGAAATATAACATAAGAAAGCTTTTTGAGATAAAAATGATGAATATTTTTAAATTTATCAAGCTAATTGAGAAATACATTTCAGGCAAAATTATTGAAAAAAGGTATCTACTTTTATATATAGCCAAATTTAATGGTCAAGTTTTAGAATAAAAATACAATCACGGAAGAAAAATCCATTTTTATTTTATGTACAAAATAATGGGTATCCTACTTGCCCTTGTTCTTCTCTCCCAACATGCGAATAACAGACTAAAAGCAATGTTTACTGAGATTTAATAGAGAAAGTTTGGCATTAAGACATTTATATCTTTACTAGATACTAATTCATTTGTGAAGAAACAAAAAAAAAATTGGAGATATTTCAATATGCAGAAAGAGGTGCCACAGAAACTTATGTAATCACTGATAGGTTCTTTCTGCCTACTGCACTGACAAGAATCAGCCCACTGACACCATGGCGTTGCAGTAAAGAAAGAATTTAATTCGAATTTTGTTTAATCAAAAGTAATTTTATCCATGGACTGAATCACAAGGGGCCAGATCCTTCTTTGAAATAAAAAAACCAAAAGACAGAGAAAGAAGGTAAGCTCTGTATATATCTTGCCTATCAATCAACCAAACAGAGATCCCTGCCTTTTATTATTTCTGAGCAATTTTGTAGTTCTGTAAGTTGTAGATTGTTGATAGCAGTGCCAGTTGAATTGTTCTTTCACAAAGATACGCAAATTAATTATTTATATTGAAGGAAATATAATTCCGGACCCTCAACGTAGTTTTGCATTTATTTGTAAATTCATATCAGCAATCTTTACTTCCTGCTCTCTAACCTGTCCCAACTCCTCTCCATGTCTGTGGGTGTAGATGTAAAACTGAACTATCTTTGGAATCCGTTGTAACATCTTGCTGGCTTTCTAAACAATTGTTAAATAAAATCATTGGCAAGTTTTTTTTTTATTTGTATCAGAGCCATAATTATATTTTCATTAAAAATTTACTCTTTTAGAGTTTACTCCTAGGGAGATGTTTCCTATTGAAATAGTAGACAACCAAAGTTATGTATATTTAAAAAGTTTCCCATGAAGCATAGGAATACAAGTATTATATGAGAATAAAACTTATTTATCTTAAAGTACTAGAATTCAAAGGATATAGTATAAAATTGTGGAAAAAGTAAGGAATCTAAGTTCTTTAAACTGAGAAAAGCATTCTTTTATTTCAAAATGGGCTTTTTTATGAACATTAATTAACAATGTTAGTTAATATTATCAGTTGTAGAAAAAACTTCAATGTAGAAAACTCAAACTAACCTCACACAAATAATAAAAAATTTAAGTCAGGTCTTGACTTAAAAGTATGAGGAAAAAAATTTATAGATAAATTTGGGCCTGACAAAAGTTTTGTTTTAATTCTAAATTTTTAAATAGGTTTTCCTTGTATTTTTGGTCTTTTCATTCTGATTATACTGTTTCAATTAAGAATGTAAATGTGGGCAAAGTAATTTTTCCAAAACAAATCTTAAATAGAATTTTTAAATAAATAAATTTTTATATAAAACAAAAATTATGTTCATTAAGCTTTAGAAACCTGTCAAACCCTCAATAAAATACTTGCTATGTAAGTTCAAACTACAGTTTATGATAAAATAACTCTATCTGGTTTGGCCAGATGTCTACCTTTGAAAAAAGAACAGCAAAGGAAATAATCTAAAAATTATGAAAAATTAAAATTAAAGAATATGGGTTAGAAGTAATGGTAGCATAGCAACAGAGAGATACTGTTCTTAGACACATTCTTAAGTCTTCAAGTACCATGTTATTCAGTAAGCTGATAATTATAAAATGCTTCATGTAGTGACAATCTGAAAGAATTAATTTTGGAAAAAGTAACATGTAGCTAAAATATCCTTGAAGTGTACTTAGTCATATGATTTTCAACTAAATTCAGCAAATTAAAATCATAATGAGCTCTAACTTCATCCTTATTAGAATAGCTATAATTATGAGTGTGTGTGTGTGTGTGTGTGTGTGTAAATTACACCAAATGTTGGCAAGGACTCACAACAAGACCTTAGTAGCAAAGAACATACATAGTACCTGGTCTTGATTTCTTCGTACCACTCTTCAATAAAAGGACAAAATTTCCTTGGGAGAATGGCTTATTTTAGGGCCCTGAAGCACATTTTAGGGCCAAAAAGTGATAAATTGCTAAAAGAAATAACATGTAAGTAAAAAATACAAGCAGCAACTTGAGTGTCCCCAGTGATCAAAGCTGAAACAATTTAAGTAATAAAATACATATAGTGTTGGATTCAAACCCTAAGAAAGAAAGAAATATTCGTAAGTCCACAATGACATAAACGATTGAATAAATGTATACATTCAGGAGAAATAAAAAAATTCTAACAAATGAATTCCAAATAATAATCGTAGGAGGAATGAAGAAAATAAAAATTCACCACTAGAATTCCATAATAAAAGTTGCTGCGGGCAGGACCGACTGATAACTGTTAAGAAGAAATAGGATATTTGCATATTCTCAGACTCTCTCTATCAGCAAACTAATTAATTAATATGATAATTTTAGCACATGTCCACAAATTCTTTGATAATTCTTCCCCATGAAGATAGAAGTTAATTCTTATCTTCTTGAATGTAAACTGGATTTGGTGACTCACTGTTTATGAATAGATTGTGGAAAGGAAAACAATACTAATGAAAACAGTGAAAAAACTTGACAGACACTACCTTAACCAAATGATCAAATTTAACGTTTCCAGTATTAAGAGTGATATCATGTAACTTCTGATATGGGTCGCGAGAAGGGCACTTTACCTGTGTTACATTATTTTCCAAAATCTATATACCTAGTTCAATCTTGACAAAACATCAGGCAAACCCAAATTGAAAGACATTCTACAAGATATCTGATCAGTAATCTTCAGTTATAAAAGACAAGACTGAGAAATTCTCAAAAATTAGAAGATGACGAGTTAATGGGTGCGGCACACCAGCATGGCACATGTATACATATGTAACTAACCTGCACATTGTGCACATGTACCCTAAAACTTAAAGTATAATAATTTAAAAAAATCATTACCATTATTCATGAAATTAAAAAATCTTCCAAAAAAATTAGAGGACAATAAGAAGATATGATTAAATACAGTATTGTGTCCTAGATTGGATCACAGATATATCAAAGGACAACAGTGGGAAAACTGCTGAAATCTAAATGAAGTCCTAGTTTGTACCTTAACATTGTACCATTATTAATTTCTTGTATTGATAAAGAATCCATGGTTATGCAAAATGTTAACCTCAGGAAAAACTGGGGGAAGTGAGTAGAGAAACTCTCTGTAATCTCTTTGCAACTCTTTAAACCAACCAAAAGTTATTTCAAAATAAAAAGTTCAAATGTGAAAAGAAGTCTACTTACATCCTGACAAATTAAATAGGCCTTTTTCTTACATTTGCCTGTCACCCCTCTTTATAGCTAAATAGTGTTTTAGTAGTTAACTCTCACCATAAACATAAATGTTCTCTTAAATTACTTGGTCCAAAGGCATTTGTTTATAGAATGCATGATGTCTATATAGGGATAGATATTGTTCCCTCCATATTTTTCTTGCCATTTTCCAGCATGTATAAACGTGAAGCCTGGAAAACATATCATCTGGGTAAGCAACATAACATACTTTCTTTCTGTGCATAAGAGAAAGCAATATCAAGTACAGAACACTAATACTGGTTTACTTAAATGTGTGATACTTTAATGCATACTGTGAAATAATTTGTGTTACCTCAAAATTTCATTTATTATTCAGTATGGAAAGTGCGAATCTAGAATAAAACAATATGCATGTAATTTACATGAGGACATGCAGGTGTTAACAATATTTTTAAAGTAATTTCAGTAATGTCTACTAACTAAGTTAAAGAGATCTTTCATGGTGATTGGTGGGATTATGAACATTTCTTGTTCAACAGTTACACCTGACTATAACATAAACAGAAAAGCACTGGAGTGGCTTAACATTAGTTTTATTATTACCATATTGTTTAGCATATACTGAGAAGAAATGAAAAGGAACATTTCTATTTAATTTGTTAGAAAGTTTAATATTAATAATTGAGTATGTTTGCACAGTAAATGAAGATAAATCCTCTTTTAGGTAACGCATTTCCTATCCCTGATGTTCAATGTAGAATGAAAAACTAAATTATGGGCTCAAAAACACAGGACTCTTAAATGCACACGTTTCATCTCTGATCACTGTGATAAAATAATGAGGCCTTTATTTCCACTTAAATAACTTTAGGGAGAGGAAAAGGGATGAGAATATATTTGGTAAACATTAAGATGAATCATTAAAAGAAAAACACTTTAAAACAAAACAAAACAATAGCATGTATATATATATACATATATGTATATATATACGTATATATACACATATATATACACATATATATGTATATATACACATATATATACACATATATATGTATATATATACATATATATGTATATATATACATATATATATATGTATATATATCCGATTTCCATCAGTTTGATGGGGTGTTGAAAGAGTTTTCTGAACAAGACAGAAAATCCTTTGGAATGGAGACTGGTTAAGAAGTATGGTTTGTTTACTAGTAATAAGGGCCTGAGAGAGAGAAGCAGGGAAAGACACATACGAACACCTGTGTGGATCAAGACTTAAATTCTTGTGGATTTAGTAATGGAAAAATCTCCAAGCAGCTACAAGAGACTTTGAATGTGATTAACTGTGGGACTTAGTGTGAAACTAGCATCTGTGGAAAACCTGGGCATGTTTCATATGTATGCTGCTTTCTTATAAACAATCCCTGTACTAAAATATTGGATTTTTGCAGGGGGAGTAATGTGAAATTTAATAAGCTGTATTTCTCAAATACTTTATTGTTTTACTGTGCTTTTTAAAAACTTACTGATTCAATCAAAATATTATTGCCTAATAGTCATGAACCACTGTGCTTATCACTGAGGATTCAATTGTGCCCAAAAGAGACATGATCTCAGCCACTGCAGAACTCACAGTCTAATTAACAACATAAATTAAAAAGAAATACAAATTAATTCTGTGTTTATAAAATTAATACAGTTTTTGAAAGAGACAAGCAGAAAATTAGGTCTACAACACTGAAGAGGTTGAGTTGGAAAGCCTTCTCTGTGAAGGTGTTAATTAAACTAAGACAAGAAAAGCGAAAAGAACTCATAATTCAAAAATTTCTCCAGACAGAGACAATAGCATGTTCAAAAGCCCCGTAGTAAAAGAGCCTAGAAATTGTCAGAAAGAAAAAAAAGACAATGCATACGAATTGTGGTAGGCAAGGGGAGAGAGCTGGAAAGGAATTCCACTAATAAATTCATTAATTAGTTATTTCATTCAATGAATAAATATTAATTTACTAGTAAAACAATTTTGGAAAAAAAATGTATGTAGCATGCACCTTTGAAAAACTTAGAATCAGTGAGAAAGAAAGAGTAACATTTCATCATGCAAACAAATATAAATGCATCTGATCCCAGGCAAGCACTATGAAGCTCTGGGCTTTACAATGAGAATATTGACCTAGTCAGGGGTGTTAAGGAAGATGAGTGTGGAAGTGAAGTTTATCCTGAAATCTTAAAACGAATACAAGCTAGCTTGATTGAGAGAGAAGGAAAATATTTTCTAAATAAAAAATATAGCTGTACAATTATCTTGTGACCGGAGGAAGTATAAGCTCAAGGAAGTGAAAAGAGGCCAATGTGGCTACAAAGAAAGGAGCAAAGGGAGCTTGTGTGACCAGGATGAAGAGAAAGGCTGTGGCTAGAGCATCATGGCTTGTAGCCCCTGCAAAAGAGTTGTATCCTGATCATAAGAACAATGGGTCATCTTTAAACAGGAGAGATTCACATGCACTGATTAAAGTTCAATAAAATTCAGTACATAGTACAGAAAGGAGATAAGAGGGGTCCAGCCTGGCTGTTGTCAGAACTTTCGGGAGCTCTTGCAGCCTCACTTCTGCAAGAGGATGATGTACTGTGCTGGGGTTGCAACAGCGGACTTGGAGAAAGGTGATGAGATTCAAGGTAAATAAATCTAAGGGTGGAATAGGTAGGCATAAAAGACGACATACATGATTCTAACACACATTGGTGAATGATAGTAGCATCCACTGAGATGGCCAAGTACACTGGCTGGCAGCATGTCTGAAAAGAGAAATTAAAAGTTCCATTTTGAGTTGCCTGTGAGAAATACAATTGGAAACATTTCAGCTCACTTATTCAGTTCATGTAAGTCTCTGGCTGAATGCCACCTCCTCAGAAAGTCCTTCCCTGATGACTATCTAAAATTACCCTCGTAGCTGGTAGTTCTGTCACTCCAACTACTCTATGGCAGTTTCTGAATTAATGTTATAAATTTATTTCTGATTGTAATTTTCCTCCAGTAGAGGTTAAGCTCCATGTGGGTAGAGAAATTGTATGACTTTTTAAATATTAAAGTACCTAGCAGAGTGATGGGTACATGGTAGGTAATAAATATGCCAGTGAATAGATGAATGTATGGATGAATAAAGGAATGACAAGAAAGAGCAATCAGACATATAAATCTACCACTCCTGTATAGAGCAATATCCTCTCCTATGAAGAGGTAGAAAACTAATTGACAGAACTGAACCACACAACAATGATTGCAATGTCTGGAAGTGTTTACACCAAAAGAGTAAATAAAGGAGATGCATGTTGTTACTACACCTACAAATTAATTTCTTATAAAAAGAAATACTGGTTTAGTCCTAATTGAAATAGCACCATTATTTCTAAAATGTGGGTGTATATTTTATGATATAGTAATATTTATGAGTTGATCTCAAATGACTTTCTTAAACCCCAGGTGTGAGTCAAATAACCCTCTTAAACTCCAGATGGTGGATTTCTATTTAGGGAGAGTATTATAAGGGGAACGTAATTCCTTATTTCCAAATAGGTGTCTTAAAATTGAAGACTACAATGTGATACAAATACAATCAATACTAATGTTTTACTGAATAAACAATAAAACAAATTTGGCACAGACATTTTGGGTCAAAATTCTGTCATTTGATTGTAAGAAAATTTATTTTATTAGTGGTAATAAAGTTAAAATAGGATAGCTATCTTCACAATGATAATTAAGGATTGTGTAGCTAAAGTAGTTTATTCATCTGTATTGTTGCACTACACACTATTGGCCAATTTTTTGCATTTATTTCCAGTAAACAAGAATTATAACAAAATGACATAAGTGTTATAACTGAATTTTCTATGACAAAAACATCAGAGGAAACAAGAAGAGATCACACTGACCCTGCCTAGCAGACTACAAAAGTGTTAATATGAGCAGAATATTGGGAAATCAATAGGAATCTACTAAAATGGAAGAGTGTAAAGAGAGAACAAAAGGGAACAGAAAAGAGCTTGTGAAAACTCAGGGAGACATAAAACACCGGACACACTCAGAATGTCTTCACATATTTACCACCGTATAGGTGTGTTTGGAGGAATGGCTGGTCATGTGTCTAAGCAAATGGGAAGGAACTGCTTAGGGAGGGACTGGCATAGTCCGCAAAGTACCACGGACTTTATGCTTTATGAGATGTAGTGCCATTTAAGGATTTTAAATGGCTTGACAGCATTTGTATTTTAGAAAGGTCACCTCTAATTTGATTTGAAGAAAGGTCTCTAGATGAACAAAGAAAGATACTGTTTAAACCTCTCTTTAAATATTACCATAGAAGCATTACTGATGGCAGAGGAATGTAAATCACACCTGCGGGAACTGGTATGGGAATCCAAAAATCCCCACTGGTTGTGAAAAGAAATGGGGAGTTCAGCGCTTTAAAAAATAAATGTAGGTAAATATACCAATCTACTTTGTAAAAATTATATTTGTAATTATTCCCTAATTATACCACTTCATTCTCATCTGTAAAAAATTATTCTGAGAAAAGTAGACTCAGAAAAAAATCTTAGTTCTCACTTGGCACCCCAGTCTGTAACCACTGGAGAAGAGAAAATTCAATTTAAAAAGCAGAACCGCAAACATAATTTTACAGATAGAAGAGCTATGTTTAACAGAAAAGTTTTGTATGGCATATGCAAATAATTGAAACAAAACAACACAAAAAAAGGAAAATAGCAAAAGCAAAAATGTTTGTTACCCAATTAGAATATGAAAAATTGTACAAGAAAACTTTATGTGACTTGAACCCTGTATTAATAAATCCTTCTGCTATATGTGGAAAAATTATATTTTAGAGTTACGTTCCTTGAAGTTTTTAATTTGCCCATATTTTTAAAGCCATCTTTTAAAAATTCACATGTAAAACAATCTTCTGTCTGCTGATTGTGTATTAATAATAATAAAACATCCTTGAATTTTAATTTATATCGCAAGAAATGTTATTTTTTAACATTGAAGAGGATACAATCCCAGCTCAATATCACTGCTGCCAATTTTATTCTAAATTTTAAAGTGTGCCTAGCAAAAACACTTATTATACTCCATTTTGTCAACATTTCTCTTTTCTGAAAAATACAAAATATATTGAAATTTAGTAATAAATATAGTTTCATTTTTTGCCATACTCTTCTTCTATACTACTAGGAGTTTTTAGCTCCTCCATGAGATTTAATCTAAAAATTCATACACTGTCTGATTTCTCAGGCCTGAAATTCTACTATGTTAGGATATATCTATATATGTATTTCATGTATTAAAATACATTTGGGTAAATATCTGCTTGGCTGAGAAAGACAGCCCCAGTATAGAGTAGTGTGAATAAATATCACCAAGTATAAATTGATGCTATCTCTGTCATCAAAACTTTTCTTCAGAATTATTCTGGTGTTCTTGAGGAATAACATGGCTTTTGCTTTCTAAACACCAAATGCTCCACATTCCACACATCTTATACTTTGTTATCTTTAGGCCTGTGGACAACAGTGGAAGGGGTGGAGATTGCACAGTCAGGTATTACCAAATTCAGCTTCACATTTATCCTAAAGCAATGTCCAGGTCAAGAAGTCAAGCCACAAGATACCATCTGATTTTGTTGCCACACTTATTCCTTATGGCAATTTTCATTTCAGGGATCTCTTTTCTCCCTAGGAATCCAGGTTTATTCCAGAACATACCCAAGGATTCAGTTTCCTAAAAGAGATGTATTAAAATCTATCAGGAAATGATAGTTATATACATAAATAATTGTAATAAGAGATAACGATTAATTATGTCACAGGTAGTTGTCAAAGTGTTGTAGGAAAAAAGACTTATTTTTTATGAGAACAAAGAAAGGAAAAACAAAATTTTCCTAGAAAAATTAGGACTTTTTAAAAGAAAATGCCATCTGACCCCCTTTTAATTAAAAAAGGAAAGAAAAGCAATACAGGCAGCAAGAACAGCAAGACCAAAGTTATATACTTAGAGATGTTTGTAAGAATGTTCAGAGAGATGGCTCTCAAATTGTGCTCCCCAGTATAGATTATCAGCATCATATAGGAATTTACTAGAAATGCAAAATCTTGGCCCAGCGCGGTGGCTCACGCCTGTAATCCCAGCACTTTGGGAGGCCGAGGCGGGCGGATCACGAGGTCAGGAGATCGAGACCATCCAGGACATGGTGAAACTCCGTCTCTACTACAAATACAAATTAGCCGGGTGTGGTGGCGGGCACCTGTAGTCCCAGCCACTGGGGAGGCTGAGGCAGGAGAATGGCGTGAACCTGGGAGGCGGAGCTTGGAGTGAGCCCAGATCACGCCACTGCACTCCAGCCTGGGCAACAGAGCAAGACTCTGTCTCAAAAAGCAAAAACAAACAAAAAACAAAAAACAAAAAAAAAAGAAAAGAAATGCAAAATCTTGAGCCCAGTCTAGACCAACGAGGTAAAAAAATTCGGGGATCATAGACTAGTAATCTCTGCATTAACATGGTCCCCAGATAATTCTGAAGCATATGAAAACTTGAACACTAGAAAGTAAACCTTAGGAAACACAAGTAACTGTTTCATATAGCTCAAATGTACAAAGATAAGTGTTAAAAAGTTTCAGTTTTATTCAGTAAGCATTTACTGGATGACAGGTAAAGATAACTTTGGTGCCATTATAGACATTTAATCAGGTTGGTGAAGAAATGAGACCACCCGTAAGGGGAAGAATAAAGCTTGAGCAGAATAGTAGTAGGAAAGATGGATAGTAGGAGTTAGACAAAAGATAAAATGGAGATTTAGAATTTCCTAGGTAATGTGTAATCTTTCAAAATGATTATCTGGAGTCAAAGTGTTAAACCAGAGAAAATACAGTACAGAAAATTGTAAGCATCTGAACATATTAATGGTATGTGTTGCGGAGTGGGAAGGATTATATTTCCTTGAAGAGAATTTGTGCTACCCTATAAAGCACCTACTAATAGCAATGTGCATTACGCAATGTGGAGAAAACGAATCAGTTACGGTCTTGTGTTCTTTGTCTTCTTCCAATCTGGATTGATGGAATATGGAGGTTCTTCACTACAGCGTCATATCTCATGTCTGTTTCTGAAATATTAAATGTAGCATCAGTCTTCTTTTAGTAGAAACTAATGTTTGCCTATCTATACAACCAATAAATATAAAGTATTTCTGTTAAAAGAGATATTGAAATTTATATATAATATATATTATATACAAATTTATATACTATTAAATTTTAAATTAAATTCAATTTTATATATACATATATTTAAACATATTCTCCAATGCAGAAGTGGAAGTGCCAACTGGTAAGATGAGATAGGTGAGATAAAGAAAATAAAGCAATAAATCACTCTGCCATCTAAAATAATATAATTTTTGAAATATATTTTTATAAAACTGACATTTTTTGTCACTATTTAATCTCAAACAAAACAAGTCAGTCTGTTTCTTAAGCTCATTTTTATTTTTTCTTGCAATATCAGTCTTTGACAGAGCATTTTGGTGTCATCCAAATATTTTCATTTTCAGTGTTTTGATAACGTAATGTAAAAACATAATTGCACCCCATAAATATAACAATTCTGGTCACAAAAAGTTTGTAACTTTATTTAATTTTTCTTTATACACTTCACATACATTTGTAAGGAACTTTAGAAAAACCTTTTAAAGATGGCTGCTTTAGCTGGAAAGTATGTTCTTTTTGCCCTTCGTCTTCAGTTCCTACCCAATATGTAGATAAGATCGCCAGAGCTTCAGCAACCATCTGAAAAATGAGATCACACTGGAGATCAAAGCCATGATGGCAAAAAGTAAATATAGAAATTAACCGACCTGTAATGTTATGGTGCTTCTTTACAAGCCTTAGATTGTCAATGTGAGTCTCTAACAACAAAAACAAAAGCATTTAAATCACTGTTTTTGGCTTATTTCACTTATCACAGTATCCTCTAGATTCATCTATATTGTCACAAATCACAGCATTTTTCCTTCTTTTCTAAAGTCTAAACAACATTCCACTGTGTATGTATACTACATTTTCTTTAACCGTCTATCTGTTTATGGGCATTTGGTTTGTTTCCATATTATCGTCACTGTGAATGCTCCTTCAATAAACATGGGGATACAGATATCTCTTCCAGAATCTGATTTCAATTATTTTATAATAGAAATGTACTCAGTAGTGGGATTGCGGGATCACATGGCAAGTCTATTTTTAATTTTCAAAGAAACTCAGATACTGTCTTTTACAGTGGCTGTACCATCCTGCATCTTCACCAATAGTATACAAGAGTTTCAATTTCTCTTCATCCTTGCCGCATTTTTTTTTATTATAGTAATCCTACCAGATGAGTATAGTTAACAATACAGATTTGTTCACTGAAAAATGTGTTAAGAGAATAGATTTCATGTTAGGTGTTCTTACCATACACACACAGGTACACAGAAAGAACAGAAGAAAAATTTTGGAGGTGATGCATATGTTTAGTTACTTGATTGTGGTAATGCTGTAATGGGTGTATGCATAGGTCTAAAATAATTAAAATGCATATATTATAATATGTGTAATTTTTGTATATCAATTATACCTTCAAAAAAGCTTAACATTTTCAAGTAAATTGAAATCTGACCCCCCCACACCAAATTCCAAAACACTGTTACTAGGGTTTTCAATTACATGAAGCCATATAATTCTGTGATATATTAAGATTCACCATCAAGTTTCTGGACCACGTATTTGTTTCCATTTTTTTCCTCATTTAAATCATACTAGTGGGATATTATTATATTTAAGTACAATGTAGTATTGTTCTTTTTCATTAACTTTTACATTGTAAATATCTTTCTATGCCATATTATTCCATCTTTGTTTTCAGTCTCATACATTTGCTGTAATTTATTAAACCAATCACCCATTTTAGAATAGTTATTTTTTCTTATTTTTCCTCTATTGTAAACAAGAAGATGTAAAAACACTAGATTTTCAAATTCTAGTCAGCATTATGTACTATTGAAAAGTGATAATTAATTGAAATTCACTTGACCAAATAGGGTTTAATGCCAGGCAACTTTGTCCCCACAAGAACACAGTGTTTGTGAAGGATTCTCTAAAGTCGGGCCCAATCTAATTAGGGGGCAGTAAGAGTGCCAGGCATGAGTAACTGACAATCATGGTCATATGATATGAAGACTCAATCATGTTCATGACTATACAAAAGCTCATTTGTTCTTACAGAGCTCCACAAAACATGGAAGATACAGAAATGCCTATTTAGATGGGAACGTTGAGACACAGAAATTTGCTGTCTCCTGTCCAATTGCTTACAATATCAAGTGTCTTTTGCAGCTAAAGTAGCCATATTTTGCATAGGACATATGACATCTTCTGTTTGTTTTGAGTTTGAGTGTAATGAATAAATCACTTTGCCTATCTTTCAGAAAAGAATCAGTTTTAGATTCTTCTGTCACTACATTTGCTGTCTCGTACATTTAATATGATGCTCCAAAATGAGAAAACTGACAAGCAAGCAGAACAGACATAATTGCCTGAGATTTAACTTCAGAAAGCAAAACTAAGTTTCCAAAATATCAAAAATATTTTGTGTTGTTTTATTTGTTGTTATATTAATACATGATTTGGTTTTATTGAAAAAAAATAATAAATTTTGTATGTTCAAGTATCACTTTTCTTCTGCCTTTATCAGATTTCTAAATTGCTTGCACGTGCAGCTAAATTCACAACAAATTCCTTTCCTTGAGGTTATTCTAATGGCTCCAATAAGAGAAAAAAGATCTTCCTCCTATTACATTGTATTAATGACTACTAACACCACTGATTTATTAATAGATATCAGAAATCATTGCTGTATGTTATTTTGCACGAATGGTTTGTAATTTTTAATTAATTAGTTAATTAATTAATTTATTTATTTACTTTTTGAGGGACAGGGGTCTCTCTGTGTTTCCCAGGCTGAACTGGAACTCCTGGGCTTAAGCAATTCTCCTATCTTAGCCTCCCAAGTAGCTGGGACTACAGGAGTACACCACCACTGCACCTGAAAATTCTTACACTTTTTAATCCTAAATAGCGTTGTATTTAGATTTGAGGCACAGGAAAAAATCTTTATGACTGATAAGGTGTATGTAAATAAAGAACTCAGAACTCAGGGCTTAGCAGGGATATAAGTTTTCAAGGTCTTTAAAATCTAAAAACCACCACTCTCTTTTTAACATTTTGCTCTCTCCCTTTAACGAACTTAACTCAACTTTTTTATAATTTATTTATTTAAGATTAATTTCATCTCCTCCATCACACAGTAAAACCCATAAAGGCACAGGGTCTTTATTATCATAGACCCAGTGAGTAGCCTACTGCTTGGTACAAAGAGGGATGTAAGTATATATACATATATATAAAACAGTATAAATGATTGATGGAATAAAGGGTAAAACTACAGTGAGCTAATGCAGAAGAGAAGAAATAAAATAAATGTCATGGAGCAAAGATGACACAAAGTTTGTGTTTATGTGTACCTTAGTAGAATGTCACTGAAGCTGAATTTTCCAAGGCTGAAGATTTAAAAATATTAATTTTTTATTAACTTGTATTTTTACTTTTGTATTATTTTCCCCAAAGTAGAATGTTCTTGGAACATAACTATATATCTTTTTATTCTCCTTTTAATCAGGGTGAGACATACAGTCAAAGAAGTTTCTCAATAAATGCCTATTAAATAATTAAATACATTTTTTCTATTGAATAATTAAATGAATATAATCTTTTCCCTAAAAGTATTATTGTTTATTGTGTTTATACATATAGTTTCTATTGCTCTTGACTAAATTTTAATCTTAAATAATTTATTTGGTAAATCAAGCAAATTTTGATATGTGCATGTTTTCACAGGATATATACTAGTGCCCTTTTATTTGCCTTATTATTTCAACAAGTAATAGCCAAACTTGGAATGAAATGGCATATTCTCAGTTAGCATTTACAATTTAAAATTGTTTAATGCTGATTGACAAGATTTTTTGCAAGGACAATGTTATTGTCACCATGCTCTGACTGGCAACTCAATATTACTTTTAATAACTTATCAAATCCTATGGAACTTGATATGGTTTGCAATTGTAATAAGAAAAATGTTATCTTTTAACCTTATTGTTTTCATCTTTACGGGGCGCAAATCTGAGAAGATGAAAGAAACTATTAATACAAAATGGTTACGTGAAAAGTTCTAATAGCTCCAACATTTTCTTATAGAGTTGATGACTACCCACCTATATATACTTAGTAGTATTTTCTAGTAATATCACTGTTATACTATATTATTCATTAACTACCATCTAGGTGTTATTTGGTTCATGTCACATCCAAGTCTAAAAAGGCAAGCCCACAAAACTCTGAGTTTCTCTTAAATAACTAGTAGAATGATCTCGTGAAAAAATTAACCTATGATCTCAGACTAGATGGTAATCCAAAGAGACAAAGGAACTGACCATCACATTACATTCTTACATGGGTTTCTCCAATGCATTTACTCTGGACAGAGGTTGTGCAATGGATCCACTAAACTTCCTATGAAAATAATTGACTGTTAGAAACACTTCCTTATGTGTTTCTTACATTTTGAAGAAGCTACTTGTAAGCTTCTTTTGGAGTTTGACAAATCCTCAAATCATAAAAATAAATCAATTTGTCATCAAGTTTCTTTGTACTGACATATTAATGGAATATAATACACTAGCAGCAATCAAAGTTATTCTTCATAGTTTTGTGATTCAGCTTTGCCATATGAACCAGGATAATAATGGCAATGAAGAGCCTTCAGACTTCACTACTAGAGAACAACGAAAAATAAAACTGACATAAAATTACTCTAACTCTTAAGATCTATAGCAGTAGTTTATGGCAGTATTATGAGTATGGCACTTTAAGATATTAACATATTTTTAAAGTGTCTTTATAATACTATAGCCAAACTTAAAGAGTGGAGGGGAATGAAACATCAATGAAAGAAGAAAAATTGTTTCCTTCACAGTCACTTGATTTTTTTCCCACAAATGATAAAAACAAAGTGTATCTCCATCAAATTTTATAGACCCAATTTTGAGTAAAATATTTCTCCCAATAACTTAAAAGTAAAGTAGGAGTTTGAGGCTTCTGGATGAATTTGGATTGAGAAGCTAAATAATCTAGATGTTTACAAAAGTTGATAGGAAAATGTTACTTGAAGCTGATCCTGTTCTATAAACAAACAAACAAATGAAAGACTAAATAATCTTAAAGTACTAAATTGAAGAGACCTATGTATTTCCTAGAAATATACTAGAAATATGAGCCACACAGTAGGCATTTGGCTCAATCTCTATTTAAACTGGCATTAGTAGTATCAAGTTCTATATAGTGTTAAACTGTCTGGATACTGGAACAAACTAACTGGAATCAAATCCTGCTTCTGTTGCAAATGACAGAATAACTTTAAACTCCTTAAGTCTCAGTTTCCTTTTCTGTACTGGGATAAAATGATTAAAAAACAACCAACACTACTGAGCCAATTTTTTATTCATAAAAAAAATTATTGGATACCATATAGCGGCAGATACTGTTCAAATAACAGAACAGAGAAAAAGACGCTTGCCCTCTTGCAACTTTCATGGATTGCTGTGATTATTAAGAATTCAGATAAGCCGGGCAAGATGGCTCACGCCTGTAATCCCAGCACTTTGGGAGGCCGAGGCAGACAGATCACCTGAGATCAGGAGCTAAAAACCAGCCTGGCCAACATGGCGAAACCCCATCTCTACTAAAAATACAAAAATTAGCCGGGCATGGTGGTGGGTGCCTGTAATCCCAGCTACTCGGGAGGCCGAGGCAGGAGAATCGCTTGAACCCAGGAGGCGGAGGTTGCAGTGAGCCGAGGTCGCGCCACTGCACTTCGGCCTGGGTGACACAGCCAGACTCCATCTCAAAAAAAAAAAAAAAAAGAAAAAAAAAAAGAATTCTGATAATGTGCTTAACACTGCACCAATAATTGTGTTATTGCAAAAGAGAAACTCCTGTGATAAAAATTGTGATGATTCATATTATTATTTGAGTGAATAGTGATCTAACATAAAATCCTTTTTCATCATGATGTCGTGTGATTTGATGTAATGCAGAATTGATCCACACTTGATGGCCGATCATAATAGTACCTTTCATACTTTCTCACATAATATGTGTGACTTTGATGATAAATAAAATGTGATCTGAGTTCATACCTGCTGATAATTGGCCACAATCTGGCAACCTAAGGAAATGTATTTAATCATTTTATTTAGACAGGTCTGGAAGTTAAGTATATTTTCTGAAAGTTTGCTTATCTTAATTTACAAAAAGCTTTCAGAACCAAAGTGTATTTTTTTAATTGGGTTAACATAAAAGACATAAATTACAGTCTTCGTGTACCTCTTTGTATTGGCTAATTGATAATAAATGCACACTTACAGCTACAGAATATATTTTTTGCATGGAATCTATGGGAAGTAATAAAGAATTACTTACACATACTAGAATTATATTGAGGGGATAAAATGTAAATGCAATGAAAGAATGAACTTAATTCCATCTCAATGACAAAAGAACTAAAAAAAAGCTCTTGTTTATTATTAGAATTCTAAATTCTTGCTCAGAGGGTTCTATTAAACTTTATTTCCTCCTTCATTAGTTTCATTTTATTATTTATTTCTCTCAGCTGTTAACTTTCTGAACAGATAAATACATCATTGCGTTTGTATATATTATTTACCTTTGGGTGATGTAACAAATTAGCACAAACTTGGTGGCTTAAAGTAAAACAATTTATTAATTTACGTTTCAGTAGGTTAGACATCTGATGTGAACCCACTTAATAAAATTCAGGGTGTCAGCTAGGCTGCATTCCTTCTGGAGGCTTAGAAAAGAATCATTTGCCTGCCTTTTTCCACTTCTAGAAGCCACTCACATTCCTTATCTAGTGACCATTCTTCCATCGTCAAAGCCAACAACGGTGGGTAGAATCATTCTCAGAATGCCATCTCTCTGGTTCCCTGAAGCCAAAAAAGATTCTCTGCCTTTAAGAATCCATGTGATTAGATTTGACTGAACTGGGTAATCCAGGTTCTTCTTCCTATTTCAAGGTATTTATCTTAACTACAACCGTAAAAATCTCTTTTGCCATGTCCTGAAGATTAGGATATGGGTATGTCTAAGGGCCATTATTTGCTGACCACAGTGTGTGAAATAAGTAAGTACAATAAGAAATCACAAAAAAATAGTTAAGTGTAAGAAAAATTATTTTTCAAGAGAACATTTTGTATTAAATTTTCAAATAAAATAGCAAAGATTTCATGAAGAATATAGTGTTTGTTAGAAATTAAACATTTTATGCTCAAAATTTTCAAGTGACTTTATAATCCTTTTATTAGTATAGATTAATTTTTTATCATGATTATTTTCTCATTTATTCAGTCTCTGTTCCTCCTATTTATACACAGGGAAACTTGGAATAAGAAACAAATACATTGGATTTTGTGAATGTGTTATATAGGGAGTATCTGTCATAATCATTCAAAAGTGGACCATATCACATCTGACACATATACCCTTACACTGCTACAGGCATAGAATTATTTTAATGTTTTAATGAAGGAAAACACCTTGAAATGCACAATAGCATAGAGACTGCTTTAAGAAGTAGATAAAAGACTGATTTCGTTTTTTTTCTGTCTTTCCATTCTTCCAATATTTCTATCAGTGAAAACATTATCTCTTATTTTGGTGGTATTTTATTTTATTTTATTTTATTTTATTTTTTTTTGATGGAGTCTCACTCTGTCACCCAGGCTGGAGTGCAGTGGCGCCATCTCGGCTCACTGCAAGCTCCACCTCCCAGGTTCACGCCATTCTCCTGCCTCAGCCTCCCGAGTAGCTGGGACTACAGGCACCCGCCACCACTCCCGGCTAATTTTTTTTGTGTTTCTAGTAGAGACTTGGTTTCACCGTGTTAGCCAGAATGAGTCTCGATTTCCTGGCCTCGTGATCCGCCCGCCTCGGCCTCCCAAAGTGCTGGGATTACAGGCGTGAGCCACCGCGCCTGGGCCCTATTTTGGTATCTTCTTAATAAGGTAGTTCATTCTACTCAGGGTCATTCAAACACCTCGGATCCACCTGGGGCCAAAAGGGAAGTCAAAGCCTGGTTGTTTACTGGATTTAACTGCAATTTTACGTCCCTGACTTCTCAAAAACACTTGACAGCATACAGAATATTTTCAAATTCCCTAGAAGAGAAATCATTCTTTTTTTCTTCTCCTTTCTCTTGTTTTCATGTATTATAGTTTTAATTTTTTTTTCACCAAACACTAATTTATCTTTAGCCCTTTTTTATCTCCTACCATGTACTTTTCTGACACCTGCTCCCCTCCATCAAGTATCTTGCTACTACAGAAACAGAGCATTCAGGTATACTTTATATGGATTGAAAATATTTTCACATTGAAAATAAATTCCTATTGGTGTTAAGATCTTTATGACTTCTTGCCTTTTAAATTGTTCTGTTACTCTAGGAATTTAACTTCATCTTTTCCCTTAGAATCACCACCTTTTAGATTTCAGGGACTCTTTGACATAATTAGGTTGATCTTTAATAAGTTCTAGTTTAATAGCTCAAGTGAGCCCACATTAATTCCACTTTGTTTCTGGTCTATTTGTGCAAATGATAATTCCCTTTCTTTCATCAATGTCATCTCTACACTGACTCCTAGCTCCACTTACTGAGAGTCTCCATCTGAGTTCTGCTTAAACTCATAGGTTAGTCTCTGATAATCTTTCTCCTAAACCTCTCAAACACCAACAGGCTGATTGCTGGATTCTCACAACTTGCCTCTTTAAATTGCTCTCTCCTTTTGGAATTTTGCAGTGGCTTCAATAATCACTTACTTCATGTCACTATACTCAGAATGTTCACCAGACCACCTGTGTGCTTGTGTTTCTCTTATTACCTGCCCTCTAGCCTGAATCATGGATAGTTTCATGTTAAAAGCTTATCATTTATAATTAAGCAAATAATTAAACCAATATTGTTGATAAAATATTTTCACAAATATTTAGAAGAGTTTTATAAAAATGTAGTTATATAGCCCCTGTAATTACTCAGATATTTTGCAGATTTGCAATAAGCAGAAAATAGAATCTTGTTCTCAACGAGTTGATAGTCTGGAAAAGAACAGAGATGTTAATGGATTAATCATTATAATGGATATAAAATGACAAACGAGATAAGTGTTCTGCAGGAAAAATCACTGGGCTCTATGAATGCATTATAAGAAAGTCCTGTATTATACAAAAGAATCAGAGAAATCTTTTTGAAAAAGTAACACCTGAGCCAAAGAAAAGGTGTGAATAGTGGCTGAACATTCAAATGGTGGGGGTGCTGGGATTTGGAGAGAGTCTTTCTGGTAGATAAAAAGACCACATGTGGCCAGGCGCGATGGCTCATGCCTGTAATCCCAGCACTTTGGGAGGCCGAGGCGGGTGCATTACGAAGCCAGGGGATTGAGACCATCCTGGCAAACATGGTGAAACCCCGTCTCTACTAAAAATACAAAAGTTTGCTGGGCCTGGTGGCGTGTGCCTGTGGTCCCAGGTACTCGGGGTGCTGAGGCAAGAGAATTGCTTGAACCCGGGCTTAGGTTGGGTTGCAGTGAGCCGAGATTGTGCCACTAAGCCTGGCGACAGAGCGAGACTCTGTCTCAAAACAAAAACAAAAACAAAAACAAAAAAAACAGCACATGATCGGTGATGGAAGAGTGCATGCCAAGTCTGAAGGACAAAACAAAATGCCACTGTGCCAGAGTTTGTTAAACCAGGGGAGTGCTACATGATGAAGCTCCAGAGAGAGGCAGGGATAAGATAACACACAGCTTTATAGGTCATGTTGAGCAATAATAGATTTTAAGCAGCATGAGTGACATCACAAGTTTGCAAAGATCATCCTAACTGGAATGTGAGGAATAGACTGGAGAAGGACCAACTTGGATGAGGAATAGCACTTAGATTATGGAAGAATTCAACTGAGGAACAATCATAGATTGGAGCATTCTGCATGCAGCCTTAAAGACTGGCTAGTTACATGACAAATGTGCCAGAATTAAATATGGAAAATGTACTCAATACTCCATAGTTCCCATTTTGAATAACTTGTATTTATAGCATTTTGCACACAATAAAGCACATAAAATAATGCTTATGTGTGTACCCATGTATGTTCCTTTTAATCGTCAGAAACATCTTGTGAGGTAGCTATTTCTTCATTTTTTTCAAGTCAAGACATTTTCAGAAAGTTAAATGTCTTGTCAAAGCCTACACAAATGGTAAATAGCAGAATCAGCCCTCCTGAACCGTTACTTTCACTTCTTACTCTTTCTACTTCATTGCATCCATTATATTTAAACCTCTTCTCTTCCTTAAACAAACAAACAAACTATATGCAGTATAGGAGAGTTAACAGCTTTCTGCATATTCTCAGCTGCAGTTGCCAACTCTTCTACAGTTTCCTTAGCATCTTAATCTGCTAAACACTTAACGACAATTACTGATGACAACAAACGCAGAATACAATGTTGAGCCTTCTTAGTAGTTCAGTTTCTCCTCTTTGCATATGTTAATGAATAATTTTAATTCTACATGATCAACAATTTAAAAGCATGCTTGTAGCTCAAGCAATTTGGAAGTGTACTTTAGAATCGATAAATACATTTTGGACAGATATGATCTGGTGCTAATCCTGAGGATATGACAGAAGGCAAACACCAGTCAGCATCATTTAAGAGTTATTTTCTTCATTAAATTTTCTTTCCAAAATGGTGGGTAATTCTAATTTTTTAAATGTCTAAAAAAGGCTCAGGGCTCCTATCAGCTATGGAATTATACAATCTTACATTTAAATTTGTTACATAGTTATGTGGAAAAGGGAGTAACTCGTGTGCAATAAGCTAAAGTTGCTGACACAGTACTCATAATAGGTTCTTTCCCAGAGGTTTTATTGCAGTTATATAAAAAAATCATTCATTTATGATGTTCAAAAAAACTTTTTTGGGGGTTACATTTTTGAGAGATGTAGCAGGAAAATATTAGTTACTGTTTATAATAACTTAAGCAACAAACATTTGTGCAACTACAAACACTGTGATAGTTTGCATTTTCTTACTTGTTCAAAATACAGAATTTTAAACTTCCTAATGTAAAAATTATTTTAAGTTCTGTAGGAACAAAATTATATCACTACTGAAAACAGAGGCCTTGTTTCTTATTATTACAGTCATACCTTTTCTTTTTCTGACATTTTATTGATGTATACATAAAATATTCTTCAATACAATCGCTTTGTAATGCTAGTAATTTGAGGAAAATTAAATTTTACAGGTTTCTTTATGCTTCTGTCATATTCATCTTCCTTCTTCATAATTATTTCAGACTTGCCAGTAAGCTTTCTGCTATTTTTGCCTCTCTTGAGAAGCTTTTGTAATGAAAAGAGAAAAGAGAGAAATTTCTCAAGGTAAGCATATGCTATTCAAAAGAAAATCATCTTGGAAAATTATCATTATTTCATACATTATTTTAAGAGTTTCCCTAGGAATGACCTTCCTTCTAGACAGATGAGAGTACATATTAAACATTTATAGTCTGAGAAATTAACTTTTGGCAGAGGGGGAAAAGGAAGAAAAAACGATTAAGACATAGAGTCTGGTTCGATCAATCTGGCTATGAATAATTACGTTAAAATTGGCTCTTTATATTTTGCACACTCTATAAAGTTATACATTTAACAAAAATTGCTTTGTGAAATAAAAGTAAATAATTAAAATAGAAAAACATAAAAGAAATTATTTTGCTAAATTATTTTAAATGAAACAAGATATTATGGGGCAGTGTCTTTTATTTAATATCTACTTATAAATTATGTTTCACAAAGTATACACTTTTCATCCAAATTTACCATATCTAAAGGCAAAATAATCCACAAAATGTTTAATTATATCTTGACTTTTAGTATTATTATTATTTTATTTCAATAGCTTTTGTGGTATAAGTGGCTTTTGGTTACATGGATGAATTCTCTTGCGGTGAATTCTGAGATTTTAGCGCACCTGTCATCCAAGCAGTGTACACTGTGCCCAATATGTGGCCTTTTTTTCTTCAACCCCCCTCTTCACCTCTCCGTCAGTTCCCAAAGTCCATCATATCACTCTGTATGTCTTTGCATCCACATAGCTTAGCTCACCCTTATAAATGAGAACATATCTTCTGATCTTTTTTAAGATGATAAAGCTACCGTTTTCTTGAGACTCTCCAGTGTCCAAAGGAGAAGAGTCTACAGTTATGAATATTTTCGGATACACCTGTATGACACAGAGATTTTTTTTTTCATCCACATGGCCATGTACAAAATTTGAAGAGGGGATAAGGCAGAAAATTGGCCCCAGTTTTCGTATTTCAAACTTAAACAATAAAATGTCCTTACTCTAATTTTTGTAACAGTGTTTGTGCTTTGAGATGTTAATGCAGAATTCTACACAGTATTACAAAAAGATTAAAGGCCTGCAATTGTATCTGAAGCAAAGTTTACCCTAAAGCTAAACTGCATTAATTTTTCCATCATAAAGCCATGACACACTTTATAAGTTGCATTATTACATAATGTTGTCCCCCCTTGCACCTAGAAGTTTCAAATTGAAATCAATGTCATCCAAATCTAAAACTAGCCTTTTTATTAACATCTTCATTTTAAAATAAATTGCAACATTATACCTTGTTATAAAAGATGAAAAATGTTGCCTGGGGTGCATCAAATAATTTCCAGATGCCAACCATATTTTATGTAATTCTATAATGCCACTGAAATGAACGTGTCTTAAACCTTTTGTGTCCAAATTCATAGGAAATATCACCATGGTAACATGATTCTAAGGAAACGATATTTTAGAGCTTAAGTCTGAAGAGTAAATGTCAGAGACCAGTAATTCTGAGCTTTTTGCTCTTTGAAGAATTCCATATATTTGCATCAATATTTAAACATTAAATCATTGGTTTATAAGATTAGCAAAAGTGCATTTACTTATTAGTAAAGTTACCAGCCTTATCCCAACAATGCATGTAAAATATGTTACCATTTTTGGGTATTTCTGAAATGAATATAAATATGGTACCACCACATTTTTGTTTATGACTGTATTCAATGTTCAATATTTGTACAGTGCTTTCAAATTTTCAAATAATTTTGAGTGACATTATAGATATTTTTACAATGGTTTATTTTATATGAAGAACATTAAACACCATATAATTGCGTTACCTTTGATCACACACCTGTTTGGGTGTTAAGTAGACACAAAAGGAGTTTCAGAGAAGAATCTTAGTCTTTGGACCTGTACTTGCCAGTCTCATTTAAAAGAAAAAAAAAATGAGTGGGTTGTCACATATTCTAATGCTGTCCCTATTAAATTCCTCATTTTCTAAAAAGATTCATAGTCATAGTCTCATATGCACAAACTGAAAATGTGTAACAGTCTTCACTTCAGTGAACTGACTGCCTTGAAATATTTCTCAGAGTATCCCTGGAAGTATAAATAAATTGTCATAACTTCTCAGCACAACTGTGCTATCGTTTTTTTAACCTTTTTGTTTCTGTTTTTGGTTTTGTTTTTTGTTAGTGGAGAAATTTTTATTGAAATACCCTGTGAACTGCAGAAATACAAAAAATCTAAAATACAGAGTAATTTATTTGAACACACCTAAATGTCTAGAATCATAGAGCATTTACACACCAGTGTGGAGAGACCATATTTTCTGAAATTGTTACAATCTTGGTGAATAATTTACTAGCTTTATTTTAGAGTGTTAATAAGAACATAAGCAAATAATCTACAGTATGTGAAATGTTTTTCTTTAGAGTTTAAATACTTTTAGAAAAGTGTTCAATAATGTTCCAATATAATATTTTGTTTTATAATACCAATACATTAGTTGGGCATTATGAGTGTTCATAGATAATTTGTTTAAAGAGAAGAACAATACATAAAAACATTACGCCAATGTATATACTTTCAAGAAAGGCAATTAATGTTTGAAAAACTTTCTTAAAGTTCCTTAGGTTTTGAGATAATATTATCCTTTTTTTGAATGTATAATTTAAACTCTGGAAAAAAAATCTCTGACACTCCTCTAATTAAATGATTCTCAGGTTATTTCATCCAGATAAGGCCTTTAGGAAAACAATACTTGAAATTATATTTGCAGAATGAGATAATTGTTTAAATTATACTACTAGATAAGAGTCCAGGGTAATTATTGGTTATTTGAAGACATCAGTCTCTTCTAATTTTGTAGTTAAAACAAGCTAATTAATGATTTTTTATGCTGGAAACGTATTAAAAATAAATCTACAATAGATTTTTCACACAGTTCTAATTATTGAATCAATAAATGCTTCCAGAAGGTTTTTTTAAAAAATCATTTTAAAATTAGCAAGAGAGAATAACACATTAAATTATCAAAGGAATAGAAAAGTTATATGTGAAAGGCTACTGTATTAGAACTCTTCTGTCTAGAATAACACATACTAGGGAATTCTGAAATAAAATTACACGGAAAAATAACATGCCAAGTAAAGCAATAGTATGAACTTGGCTTTGTTTATCAAGTCTAACCTCAAGAACTAAAAGAATCACTTGAATGAAAAAGACTTTACAAAGGAAAAACAAACTAAAATAATTTTGCTTTTTTTGTGGAAAAGCAACTTTTTTGAGGAATAAGCTCTTTGTGGTTAGGATTATAATTTGAAACACTATGTTATTAAAATTAGTATGCAAATTATTTCTGTAAAGTTTTTCAAAACATACGTTGTTTATTATAATATAATTATAATTATAATATTTTTAAAATTATTTATCATTAAAAGAACCTTCCACAAATCATATTTAGGAAAAGTGAAATAAAAGTAAATGAAAACATTATGTATAACGTATGAATTGTCTTACTGATTAAAAAATTAAATATATAGTGCCGAAAAAGTTATTACATCCTTATTAGTATCTTGCTTGAAAAAAGATTAAATACGTTTGGATTTTAAAAGAAAATAAATAATTTATGTATTTATTCACATGATCCACCTATTCAACAAATGTTTATTGAGAACCTACTGTGTGGTACATACTGCAATGCACTACGGAAATAAATATCACAGAACAGCCTCTCTCTCAAAAACTTCATAAAATTATGCTTCTCTCAATTATTTTAAAGTATTTTATAAATACTTTTCTTTGACTTTGAATTATCTGGAAAAAGTAACTTAAGTCTTGACTTTGCATTGCTTATATAGGTATAGTTTCCATGGCATGCATTTTTCCAAGTGTCTAAATTTCTCCTGAGTAGTGTTTAGGCATCTAGGGCAGCAAAGCTCTTCAGTCCACAAGGGAACCCCTTGGATCGTTATTGCTGCAGTTCATTAAGTGGTACTCTATTGGTTTAGGGTTAATAGGCTTTCTAAGCACCTAAGTCACTACCTATGATGTATTATGCCCATAGAAATGTTTACAATGGATAATAAGGTTAACTGTTAAAAGGTTAATTTGTCTTCTGTTCACAGGTAAAAAGGAACTACTAAGCTTATATTCAGACTAACAAATTGTGAGTTTTATTCAAACTAACAAATTGTGAGTTTTAATCATCTGAGCAATGGAATTACCTTAACTCAATCAGGATGCTCAAGATTGCGGAGTATTGATAATATAGAGATCGACTATTTCCAAATTTACTACAAATTTGCATTGGTGATCACAGTGTATTATGTTAAAATCATTATTGTTTAAATATCTAAAATGTAGGTTTATTTCTGAAAAGACCCACATCATTTTAACTCCTCTTAACTTTTATCCTAAAATGATATTATACAGTAAAAGATTATATGCTAAAGAAAAGGCAAGCCCAAAGAGTAATTATCACTATGTGACCATAGTTCTCTACCTAGATTTAGAAAGAGGGGGAAGAGGGAGACAGAGAGAGAATGTACTATGTACAATATTGTCTTATGTGGCAAAGAACAGGAAGATCAATTCTTATTTGAATTAAAGCTATTTTACATCTTAATCTACATTTTACCTTCCATCTTTAATCATTTCTGAAAATGTAATGGAAGTTTTATATTTCATATTTTATATATATATATATGTATAATTTTGCTTTAGGGACAGGATTTGTTTCTATTCTGGCTTACAAAAAGTGTCATTAGTTCTTTAGTTCAAACTGATTTTTTAATTTCCCAGACAAAAAAGGTTCATCTTTGGCTTTTGAGGTATAATATTACATAAAGTTTCTTATAAAAAATGCTTCAAAATTTTTTTAGAGAATGCAGTTTTAATAATTTGCCTCTAAATGTTACTTATAACTACTGTCCCTCAGCTATTCATTCATTTGCTTATTCCATCAACAAATATTTATTCAGTGCCTAGTATGTACCAGAAAATAATTTTGGCATCAAGGATGTAGTTGTGAACTTTAAAGGTAGTTTTCTTTCTACTTTTCTGGTACCTATATCTAAAGAAGAACCTGAAAAGTAAGATGAATGAATGAATGATTGGTCAAATAAATGAATGAATAAACAAAGAGAATAAGATAATGAGAAAAATAAATGAGGTACTATGATAAAGAATCATGACCAGTTAATATTGGGAGGGCAAGGAAGAGGAGGTGTCTCTGAGAAAGTGAGACATAAACCAACACCTTAGTGACAGTGGAATGTAACCATGCTAGGAGCTCTGGCAAGGATATAGTAGGCATGAGGCTCAGGAAATCCAAAGGCCTTAAATTTCAAACAAATTTGGGAGTCTTCAGGAACATACCAAAGTGGAGTCTAACTTGACCAATGCAAAGACCAGGGCTAGTGTTATAACATGAGGTTGGAAAGGGAGGTAATGGCAAATTGTGTAGGGCTCTGAAAGTTAAGGTAAAGTGTTTTGGATAATATTTAAATACAAACAATACTCATTTGATAAATTTAACTTGGAAGTAACATGCTTTGGTTGGAAATTTTAAAAGACCATTCTGGTTTCTGGAGAATGAATAACAAGGGACAAAAGAGTAGAAGCAAGAAGATTAGTTAAAGACAGAAATCAAGGAGGACATGTAGGTTTTCAGCTCAACCATCTGGGTATATTTCCTGAGGTAAACAATATTTAAATGGCTGCCTTAATTGGGTTTTAATGCTAACATTAATAAAGTTTTGAGTAATTGCTTTTAAAGATAATATAATCTAGAAGACAAAATAAGGCAATTCTATGCCAGTAGAAGCTTAAAATTGTAGAGTGGCAATCCCCTAACTTTTGCAAGTATAAAATCTTTGAGATTAGGAGGGAGGAGCCAAGATGGCTGAATAGGAACAGCTCTGGTCTACAGCTCCCAGCATGACCGACGCAGAATACGGGCGATTTCTGCATTTCCATCTGAGGTACCAGGTACATCTCACTAGGGAGTGCCAGACAGTGGGCGCAGGTCAGTGGGTGTGCGCACCGTGCACCAGCCGAAGCAGGGCGAGGCATTGGCTCACTCAGGAAGCACAAGGGGTCAGGGAGTTCCCTTTCCTAGTCAAAGAAAGGGGTGACGGACAGCACCTGGAAAATCGTGTCACTCCCACCCGAATACTGCGCTTCTCTGACGGGCTTAAAAAACAGCACACCACGAGATTATATCCTGCACCTGGCTCGGAGGGTCCTATGCCCATGGAGTCTCGATGATTGCTAGCACAGCAGTCTGAGATCAAACTGCAAGGCGGCAGCGAGGCTGGGGGAGGGGCGCCCACCATTGCCCAGGCTTGCTTAGGTAAACAAAGCAGCCCGGAAGCTCGAACTGGGTGGAGCCCACCACAGCTCAAGGAGGCCTGCCTGCCTCTGTAGGCCCCACCTCTGGGGGCAGGGCACAGACAAACAAAAAGACAGCAGTAACCTCTGCAGACTTAAATGTCCCTGTCTGACAGCTTTGAAGAGAGCAGTGGTTCTCCCAGTACGCAGCTGGAGATCTGAGAATGGGCAGACTGCCTCCTCAAGTGGGTCCCTGACCCCTGACCCCCGAGCAGCCTAACTGGGAGGCACCCCCCAGCAGGGGCACACTGACACCTCACACGGCAGGGTACTCCAACAGCCCTGCAGCTGAGGGTCCTGTCTGTTAGAAGGAAAACTAACAAACAGAAAGGACACACACACCAAAAACCCATCTGTACATCACCATCATCAAAGACCAAAAGTAGATAAAACCACAAAGATGGGGAAAAAACAGAACAGAAAAACTGGAAACTCTAAAAAGCAGAGCGCCTCTCCTCCTCCAAAGGAATGCAGTTCCTCACCAGCAACGGAACAAAGCTGGACGGAGAATGACTTTGACGAGCTGAGAGAAGAAGGCTTCAGACGATCAAATTACTCTGAGCTACAGGAGGACAATCAAACCAAAGGCAAAGAAGTTGAAAACTTTGAAAAAAATTTAGAAGAATGTATAACTAGAATAACCAATACACAGAAGTGCTTAAAGGAGCTGATGGAGCTGAAAACCAAGGCTCGAGAACTACGTGAAGAATGCAGAAGCCTCAGGAGCCAATGCGATCAACTGGAAGAAAGGGTATCAGCAATGGAAGATGAAATGAATGAAATGAAGCGAGAAGGGAAGGTTAGAGAAAAAAGAATAAAAAGAAACGAGCAAAGCCTCCAAGAAATATGGGACTATGTGAAAAGACCAAATTTACGTCTGATTGGTGTACCTGAAAGTGATGGGGAGAATGGAACCAAGTTGGAAAACACTCTGCAAGATATTATCCAGGAGAACTTCCCCAATCTAGCAAGGCAGGCCAACATTCAGATTCAGGAAATACAGAGAACGCCACAAAGATACTCCTCGAGAAGAGCAACTCCAAGACACAAAATTGTCAGATTCACCAAAGTTGAAATGAAGGAAAAAATGTTAAGGGAAGCCAGAGAGAAAGGTTGGGTTACCCTCAAAGGGAAGCCCATCAGACTAACAGCAGATCTCTCGGCAGAAACCCTACAAGCCAGAAGAGGGTGGGGGCCAATATTCAACATTCTTAAAGAAAAGAATTTTCAACCCAGAATTTCATATCCAGCCAAACTAAGCTTCATAAGTGAAGGAGAAATAAAATACTTTACAGACAAGCAAATGCTGAGAGATTTTGTCACCACCAGGCCTGCCCTAAAAGAGCTCCTGAAGGAAGTGCTAAACATGGAAAGGAAAAACCGGTACCAGCCACTGCAAAATCATGCCAAAATGTAAAGACCATCGAGACTAGGAAGAAACTGCATCAACTAATGAGCAAAATCACCAGCTAACATCATAATGACAGGATCAAATTCACACATAACAATATTAACTTTAAATGTAAATGGACTAAATGCTCCAATTAAAAGACACAGACTGGCAAATTGGATAAAGAGTCAAGACCCATCAGTGTGCTGTATTCAGGAAACCCATCTCACATGCAGACACACACATAGACTCAAAATAAAAGGATGGAGGAAGATCTACCAAGCAAATGGAAAACAAAAAAAGGCAGGGGTTGCAATCCTAGTCTCTCATAAAACAGACTTTAAACCAACAAAGATCAAAAGAGACAAAGAAGGCCATTACATAATGGTAAAGGGATCGATTCAACAAGAAGAGCTAACTATCCTAAATATATATGCACCCAATACAGGAGCACCCAGATTCATAAAGCAAGTCCTGAGTGACCTATAAAGAGACTTAGACTCCCACACATTAATAATGGGAGACTTTAACAACCCACTGTCAACATTAGACAGATCAATGAGAAAGAAAGTCAACAAGGATACCCAGGAATTGAACTCAGCTCTGCACCAAGCAGACCTAATAGACATCTACAGAACTCTTCACCCCAAATCAACAGAATATACATTTTTTTCAGCACCACACCACACCTATTCCAAAATTGACCACATACTTGGAAGTAAAGCTCTCCTCAGCAAATGTAAAAGAATAGAAATTATAACAAACTATCTCTCAGACCACAGTGCAATCAAACTAGAACTCAGGATTAAGAATCTCACTCAAAACCGCTCAACTACATGGAAACTGAACAACCTGCTCCTGAATGACTACTGGGTACATAACGAAATGAAGGCAGACATAAAGATGTTATTTGAAACCAACGAGAACAAAGACACAACGTACCAGAATCTCTGGGACGCATTCAAAGCAGTGTGTAGAGGGAAATTTATAGCACTAAATGCCCACAAGAGAAAGCAGGAAAGATCCAAAATTGACACCCTAACATCACAATTAAAAGAACTAGAAAAGCAAGAGCAAACACATTCAAAAGCTAGCAGAAGGCAAGAAATAACTAAAATCAGAGCAGAAATGAGGGAAATAGAGACACAAAAAACCCTTCAAAAAATTAATGAATCCAGGAGCTGGTTTTTTGAAAGGATCAACAAAATAGATAGACCGCTAGCAAGATTAATAAAGAAAAAAAGAGAGAAGAGTCTAATAGACGCAATAAAAAATGATAAAGGGGATATCACCCCCGATCCCACAGAAATACAAACTACCATCAGAGAATACTACAAACACCTCTACGCAAATAAACTAGAAAATCTAGAAGAAATGGATAAATTCCTGGACACATACACTCTCCCAAGACTAAACCAGGAAGAAGTTGAATCTCTGAATAGACCAATAACAGGATCTGAAATTGTGGCAATAATCAATAGCTTACCAACCAAAAAGAGTCCAGGACCAGATGGATTCACAGCCGAATTCTACCAGAGGTACAAGGAGGAACTGGTACCATTCCTTCTGAAACTATTCCAAACAATAGAAAAAGAGGGAATCCTCCCTAAATCATTTTACGAGGCCAGCATCATTCTGATACCAAAGCCGGGCAGAGACACAACGAAAAAAGAGAATTTTAGACCAATATCCTTGATGAACATTGATGCAAAAATCCTCAATAAAATACTGGCAAACCAAATCCAGCAGCACATGAAAAATCTTATCCACCATGATCAGGTCAGCTTCATCCCTGGGATGCAAGGCTGGTTCAATATACGCAAATCAATAAATGTAATCCAGCATGTAAACAGAACCAAAGACAAAAACCACATGATTATCTCAATAGATGCAGAAAAGGCCTTTGACAAAATTCAACAACGCTTCATGCCAAAAACTCTCAATAAATTAGGTATTGATGGGACGTATTTCAAAATAATAAGAGCTATCTATGAGAAACCCACAGCCAATATCATACTGAATGGGCAAAAACTGGAAGCATCCCCTTTGAAAACTGGCACAAGGCAGGGATGCCCTCTCTCACCATTCCTATTCAACAAAGTGTTGGAATTTCTGGCCAGGGCAATTAGGCAGGAGAAGGAAATAAAGGGTATTCAATTAGGAAAAGAGGAAGTCAAATTGTCCCTGTTTGCAGATGACATGATTGTATATCTAGAAAACCCCATTGTCTCAGCCCAAAATCTCCTTAAGCTGATAAGCAACTTCAGCAAAGTCTCAGGATACAAAATCAATGTGCAAAAATCACAAGCATTCCTATACACCAACAACAGACAAACAGAGAGCCAAATCATGAGTGAACTCCCATTCACAATTGCTTCAAAGAGAATAAAATACCTAGGAATCCAACTTACAAGGGATGTGAAGGACCTCTTCAAGGAGAACTACAAAACACTGCTCAAGGAAATAAAAGAGGATACAAACAAATGGAAGAACATTCCATGCTCATGGGTAGGAAGAATCAATATCGTGAAAATGGCCATACTGCCCAAGGTAATTTACAGATTCAATGCCATCCCCATCAAGCTACCAATCCCTTTCTTCACAGAATTGGAAAAAACTACTTTAAAGTTCATATGGAACCAAAAAAGAGCCCGCATCGCCAAGTCAATCCTAAGCCAAAAGAACAAAGCTGGAGGCATCACACTACCTGACTTCAAACTATACTACAAGGCTACAGTAACCAAAACAGCATGGTACTGGTACCAAAACAGAGATATAGATCAACGGAACAGCACAGAGCCCTCAGAAACAACGCCGCATATCTACAACTATCTGATCTTTGACAAACCTGAGAAAAACAAGCAATGGGGAAAGGATTCCCTATTTAATAAATGGTGCTGGGAAAACTGGCTAGCCATATGTAGAAAGCTGAAACTGGATCCCTTCCTTACACCTTATACAAAAATCAATTCAAGATGGATCAAAGACTTAAACGTTAGACCTAAAACCATAAAAATCCTAGAAGAAAACCTAGGCATTACCATTCAGGACATAGGCATGGGCAAGGACTTCATGTCTAAAACACCAAAAGCAATGGCAACAAAAGACAAAATTGACCAATGGGATCTAATTAAACTAAAGAGCTTCTGCACAGCAAAAGAAACTACCGTCAGTGTGAACAGGCAACCTACAAAATGGGAGAAAATTTTTGCAACCTACTCATCTGACAAAGGGCAATATCCAGAAACTACAATGAACTCCAACAAATTTACAAGAAGAAAACAAACAACCCCATCAAAAAGTGGGCGAAGGATATGAACAGACACTTCTCAAAAGAAGACATTTATGCAGCCAAAAAACACATGAAAAAATGCTCATCATCACTGGCCATCAGAGAAATGCAAATCAAAACCACAATGAGATACCATCTCACACCAGTTAGAATGGCAATCATTAAAAAGTCAGGAAACAACAAGTGCTGGAGAGGATGTGGAGAAATAGGAACACTTTTACACTGTTGGTGGGACTGTAAACTAGTTCAACCATTGTGGAAGTCAGTGTGGTGATTCCTCAGGGATCTAGAATTAGAAATACCATTTGTCCCAGCCATCCCACTACTGGGTATATACCCAAAGAACTATAAATCATGCTGCTATAAAGACACATGCACACGTATGTTTATTGCGGCATTATTCACAATAGCAAAGACTTGGAACCAACCCAAAAGTCTAATAATGATAGACTGGATTAAGAAAATGTGGCACATATACACCATGGAATACTATGCAGCCATAAAAAAGGATGAGTTCATGTCCTTTGTAGGGACATGGATGAAATTGGAAATCATCATTCTCAGTAAACTATCACAAGAACAAAAAACCAAACACCGCATATTCTCACTCATAGGTGGGAATTGAACGATGAGATCACACAGACACAGGAAGGGGAACATCACACTCTGGGGACTGTTGTGGTATGGGGGGGGGGGAGGGATAGCACTGGGAGATATACCTAATGCCAGATGACGAGTTAGTGGGTGTAGCGCACCAGCATGGCACATGTATACATATGTAACTAACCTGCACAATGTGCACATGTACCCCAAAAATTAAAGTCTAATAATTAAAAAAATAAAATCTTTGAGATTAAAAAGGTAGGTTAGATATACATTTCTCAAAATTCCATCTTTAAAAATTAATATATTGTAGATATAAAAAAATTTAGAACATCCTAATCTAATATTTCTTTAACTGTTCTGATGGAGGCTATTCAGGAATGAAGTTTAGCTTCAAATATTCCATAAAGAAGTAATGGTCCCAATATCTAATGATTTATCTCACAGTTATCTGAGGATTTCACACTGCTAAAAGTTTTATAGGAAAATTACCAGCTGGGAACTAATGTCATTCAAAGGACACATTCTGATCATCAGAGGGCCCTTGATTTTTGTAGCTATGCTGAACCAAGGCTGTATAAAATATGCTTTTCCTATGAGATGCCCTAAATGGCTGTGGAAATAAACAAAGAGTACAATAATAAACTTACTCAGGTTAACAATCAAAATACTCAACTCAAGAGAAACTTTTTTTCACATCATGTCAAGTTCAAGAGAAGAGTTATCTAATTATTGAGGAAACTAGAAATGCTATATTTCTCAGCTTTGTTCTTGTAAAGCTCTATTTTACAGGCACTATTACAATGTATTTTTTTATTTTCCGTTTTTTCTTACAAACTTTATATTGCTTTAAAGTTAGAAGTTCAGATTTTGAAGAAGTTAGCCCTTTGACAATAAGAATTATTTCTAATGTCGCTCCAGTTTTTAAAGAAACATCACAGTAACTTCTAATCATACACCTTTTCATGCCAAGTGGCAGCTTTTATTCAACTGTGATTCACACTAAAAGCAGGAGTTGCTCTGTTGTTAATGAAGTTTACTAAAGTTACAATTTTAAGTTAGTTAAGAATACTATTATGTTTTAAATCAGGCATTAGAGTTAGCTTGAAATAACAAATATTTCATTGTTGTTACTTATTTTAGGAAAATAACTATGATAATTAAGGCACACATCAGGTATCTTAGAGCATTAAGACAAGCCTTCATCCAAAGGCCAATGCTTGAGGGACAGACCATTATGTAACATTCTATCACTGAGATGCTGAGATCCACACCTAGATTGACCTTCCTTCTGCTTATGCATAAAGGCTAGCTAGTTAACGGTGCATAAATAAGAGGGAGTGGTAGAGAAACCGTGATGGTAGGAGGTGTAGTAACAACAATATGAACGCAAGTCATAAGCAGCATTATTGGCTTGGGGGAAGAAGATGCCAAAAAATGAATTCAAATCAATTTCACTAGATGTAATTTTTACTTAGCATGATATCAGAGCTGGAATAGTGCTTGGATGGTACTACTGCTGGCCAACTTCCGTTCAACTCCTTAGATTAATTTTTCTATTCTTGAATTTTCATTCCTTTGATTCAAGGACTTATGCTTTATTGAAATAAAAAGACCACAGGGAAGGGTAACGCATTAGGCAGTCTACAGTGATTTTTTCAATAGGATTTACTTGTTAAACGGTTACTTACCAACTGATGCTTGAGTAAGTAGCTATATCTTATAATAGGAGATAAGCAGACATGAATTTGAATTCTTGCTTTGCTTTTTATTAAAGGTAGCATCCTAGGCAAACTTAAGTATTTGAGCTTAAGTTTCATGATATACACAAGAGATGAATTATTTTGTTATTACGATGAATGATACTATTAAATGTGGTTATATGAAAGAACTAGAAGGACTTGTTTAATACGATAGGTAGTAAAAATATATTAGTTAAATTTATTTAACAAATACCAGCAAAACAAGGTTTATATATTGGTGATGTTTGGAACATAGAGTATTATTCTGAAAGACCTTGGAAGACCTAATGAAATGAGGGTAATGGAATAAGCTGAGGCTTGTAGAGCATATGACACAAATATAAACATATTGTGCATATGAAATATTAGCACAGAGGATGAAATACACTGGAAAATATAATATATAGTTTATCCTGGGGAAGTGGAAATATATCTGAATAATTAAACTCAGGCACACAAATGATATTTCCTTGTTTAAAATTAAGTCCAGCTTAATCACAGAACTTACTGTAGCCCTCCCCTAATTCTTCAGTTTGCACAAAAATTTTGGAAGCTCAGGTTATGCTCCCCAAATAGTAAATTAACCTCCAATTTCCAGTCTGTTGCAATCATCGATGATGGCTCTTTTTGCCAGGGCACTTTGTGCCTGGAGTAGTGTCTACTCCACCTCTGTGCCACCCTTGCAGAATGATTTACTAGTTTCTCCTTGAGGCCATAACAAAATACCACAAACTTTTTTGGAGGGCTTCAGTTCCACAATGGTGAAGAAGCAAGCTAGCTTTACTCCTCCCCACAGAAAACCTAAAACAATTATGCAATACCAATATTATCACCAGCAATATACCAGAACTAAAATACGAAGATGAGACAGTTCCCAGGACCACAGAAAATTGAGAAAAATCCTGAGTCATATTGCCTAGGCCAAAAGCAGTGACAACAAAAGCCAAAATTGACAAATGGGATCTGATTAAACTAAAGAGCTTCTGCACAGCAAAAGAAACTATCGTCAGAGTGAACAGGCAACCTACAGAATGGGAGAAAAATTTTGCAATCTATCCATCTGACAAAAGGGTAATATCCAGAATCTACAAAGAATGTAACAGATTTACAAGAAAAAAAAGCAAACAACCCCATCAAAAAGTGGGCAAAGGATATGAACAGACACTTCTCAAAAGAGGACATCTATGCAACCAGCAAACGTGAAAAAAAAGCTCATCATCACTGGTCATTAGATAAATGCAAATCAAAACCACAAGGAGATACCATCTCATGCCAGTTAAAATGGCGATCATTAAAAAATCAGGAAACAACAGATGCTGCAAAGGATGTGGAGAAATAGGAACGCTTTTCCACTGTTGGTGGGAGTGTAAATTCAACCACTGTGGAAGACAGTGTGGTGATTTCTCAAGAATCAAGAACCAGAAATATCATTTGACCCAGCAATCCCATTACTGGGTATATACCCAAAGGATTATAAATCATTCTACTATAAAGACACATGCACACATATGTTTATTGCGGCACTGTTCACAATAGCAAAGACTTGCAGCCAACACAAATGCCCATCAGTGATGGATTGGATAAAGAAAATGTGGTCCATATTGACTGTGGAATACTATGCAGTCATAAAAAAGGATAAATTCATGTCCTTTGCAGGGACATAGATAACGCTGGAAACTATCCTTCTCGGCAAACTATTACAAGAACAGAAAACCAAACACCGCATGTTCTCACTCATGAATGGGAGTTGAACAATGAGGACCCATGAATACAGGGAGGAGAACATCACACACTGGGGCTTGTCATGGGGGGTGGGGGTAGGGGAAGGATAACATTAGGAAAAATACCTAATGTAGATTATGGGGTTGATGGGTGCAGCAAGCCACCATGGCACGTGTATACCTATGTAACAAACTTGCATGTTCTGCACATGTACCCCAGAGCTTAAAGTGTAATTAAAAAAAAAAAAGAATGAGAAACTCTTAGCAGATGGTAATGAAATTAGACTTCCATATCTGTGATTCCCCTCTCCCCATTCAGCTTGTCACCAGTGCATGAAGATTTGCTCCCAACTCATGGTTTCTATGTTGGAAAAGGTGAGCTAGAAGTGGACAATGAGTTTCCACACCATCTTGGGTTCTCTGGCAGGATATTGTCCCTGCCTTAATTACAGGAAGCAATGCAAATGCCTGAAGCAAAAAAAAAAAAAGCAAAAATATATATATATATATATATATATATATTCTTGAGAAAAACAGAGGAAGCAGGACTACTATTCCCTGCCCTGGAAATTATTCCCTGTGACTCAGCCAAAGGCAAATCAGAGTGGCTTTTCAGCAGCACACACTGTAGGAGGTTTGTTCCACAGGTCTCCTGGACACAAACCCCTAGCCTGCTCCCCCACATTGCAAGGATATCCCCTTTGGAGACTTTGTCATTTGGAAATGGCAGCACTCTAAACCTTTACTATAGGTGAGATGAACCTGGAGTTAAGGCACAATCTAGAGCTTAAAAGGAAGCAGCAAGCACCCAGCAGTAAAGAATCTTTAAACAAATATATTCAACAGACATCATAACAAGCAAGACAGAGAAGACTGTAATCAATATCTAATCATTCAATACAAAGATATAGATGTACATTTACATAAAGAAACAGAGAGGGAAAATAGAGAACCATGATCTCCCCAAATGGACAAAGTAAGGAACCAGTGATGACTCTAATGAGATGGCAGTATGTGAGCTCTCTGACCAATAATTCAAAACTGCAGTTTTAAGGAAACTCAGCGACCTCCAAGAAAACACAGAATATCAATTCACAAATTTATCATGAAAAATTAACAAACCCATTAAAATAATTTTTTAAATTATACAAAAATCTTGAAAATAGAAGTATATTTTTTGACTAAAAATTGTATTAGAGACTCTCAACAGCAGAAAGAATCGAGCAAAGGAAAGAATTAGTGAATTTGAAAACAGGCTATTTGAAAATACAGTCAGAAAACAAAAAAATAATGAAAAGGAATGAAGATTGCCTACAAGATATAAAAAATTATCATGAACGTTCAAATCTAAGAATTACTGATATTCAAGAGCGAGTTGAGCAAAAGCAATGCATAGAAAGCTTATCCAGAGAGGTGATAACAGAAAACTTTCCAAAACATGAGAAAGAAAGAAATATCCAGCTAAAGGAAGGGTAGATGACAACCAAGAGATTTAACCCAGATAATACTACCCCAAAGTGTATAATATTCAAACTCTCCAAAGTCAAGGACAAAAAGAGGATACAAAAAGTCAAAATGAGAGGGGGTGGTGTTAAAGTGTAAACTTTTAAAATATTTTTTGTTTCTATTTGTTTTCTTTGTAATTTAAGTTTTTATCTCTGTAAAATAGTTTGTTGTATCTATGCAACGTTTATGCTAATCCTCATGGTAGCCACAATTCAAAAATTTATAATAGATTTACAAAAATAAAAAGCAGCAATTTAAAACATACTACTACAGAAAATTTTTTAATTACAAATAAAGGAAGAGAGGAGTTACAAAACCAGAACACAGACAATATAATGGCAGTAGTGTTTACTTATAAACAATGAAAAGAATATAAGTGAGTGCAATTCTCTAATTAAAAGACATAAATAAGCTGAATGGATAGAGACAAGACCCAACTATATGCTGCCTACAAGAAACCCACTTCACCTACAAACAGACATTGACTGAAAATAAAAGGATGAAAAATATATTTCATTCAACTGAAAATCTAAAAAAGGCAGGAATTGCTGTACTAGTCAGATAAAACAGACTAAAAATCAGATTGTACAAAGAGATGAAGAAGGTAACTATATAATGATAAAAAGTTTAATTCAGCAAGAGCATATAACAATTATTAATATGTATGCACACCAGACCAGAGCTTCTAAGTACATAGAGCAAACATTAATAGATTTACAGAGAGAGATACACTGCAATATAATTATAGTGGGGAATTTAAGAGCTTACTCTTAGTGATGGACAGATCATCCAGAAAGAAAATCAACAAACAGCCATCAGAGGTAGCTATACACTAGATCTAATACATCTAACTGACATTTACAGAATATTTCACACAACTGCTACAGGGTTTACATACTTTTCATCAGTATATGGAACATTCTTCAGAATAGACCACATCTTAGGCCACAAAACAAGTCTCTACACCTTCAAAAAAGCAGAAATCATATCAAAGATCTTTTCTGAGCACAAAGACATCAAAAACAAGGGGAACTTCTGAAACTTCATAAAAACATGAAAATTAAACAACATGCTCCTGAATGACCAATGAAACAATGAGGAAATAAAGAATTAAAAATTTATTGAAACAAATGAAAATGGAGATACAACATAGCAAAATCTATGATATACAACAAAAGCAGTAGTAAGAGGAACGTTTATAGCAATAAATACCTATATCAATAAATAGGAAGACTTTAAATAAACAACTTAATGATGCACTTTAAGAAATTAGAAAAACAGGCCGGGCGTGGTGGCTCACGCCTGTAATCCCAGCACTTTGGGAGGCCGAGGCGGGCGGATCACGAGGTCAGGAGATCGAGACCATCCTGGCTAACATGGTGAAACCCCGTCTCTACTAAAAACACAAAAAATTAGCTGGGCGTGGTGGCGGGCGCCTGTAGTCCCAGCTATTCGGGAGGCTGAGGCAGGAGAATGGCGTGAACCCGGGAGGCGGAGCTTGCAGTGAGCCGAGATCGCGCCACTGCACTCCAGCCTGGGCGACAGAGCGAGACTCCGTCTCAAAAAAAAAAAAAAAAAAAAAAAAAAAAAAAAAAAAAAAAAATTAGAAAAACAAGAACAAATTAAACCACAAATTAGTAGAAGGAAAGAAATAATAAAGATCAGAGCAGAAATAAATAAATTTAGGACTAAAATATACAGAAGATCAATGAGACAAAAAGTTGATTTTATGAAAAGATAAACAAAATTGACAAAGCTTTACCTAGATGAAGAAAAAAAGAGGAAAGACTCAAATAACTAAAATAAAAAATGAAGAAACATAGTAACTGAAACAACAGAAATACAAGGGTGCATTAGAGATTATTATGCTGGCATATTGGAAAACCTAGAAGAAATATAAGTAAATTCTAGGATACATGCAACCTATGAAGATTGAACCATGAAGATAGAGAAAACCTCAATAAATCAATAACAAGTAATGAGATCAAAGTCATAACAAACAGCCTACCATCAATGAAAAGCCCAGGACCTGATGCCTTCAGTTCTGAATTCTACCAAACATTTAAAGGATGACTAATACCAATTCTACCCAAACTCTGAAATTTGCAGAGGAGGGAATACTTCTAAACTCACCATACCAGCCCCACTTTACCCTCATACCAAAATTAGACAAGGACACACCATAAAAAGAAAACTGCAGGCTAATATCAATGATGCACATAAATGCAAAAGTCTTCAAAAAAAAAAAAACTAGCAAACAGAATTCAACAATACATTGAAAAGATTATTCATCATAACCAAGTGGGATTTAACCCAAGGATGAAAGGATGGTTGAACATATACAAATCAATAAATGCAATACTTCATATTAACAGAACCAATAACAAAAAATTAGATCACCTCAATAGATGCAGGAAAAGCAGTTGATAAAATTCAACATCCCTTCATGATAAAAACTGTCATCATTCTGGGTATAGAAGGGACAAAGCTCAAAATAATAAGCGTCATGTATAACAAACTCACAGTTAGCATTGTACTGAATGGGGAAAAATCAAAGGCCTTTTCCTTTTGAACAAGACCAGGATGCCCACTTTCACCACATTTATTCAACATAGTACTGGAAGTCTTTGGCCAGAGCACTTTAGGCAAAAGAAAGATTTGTGCATCCAAAATGGAAAGGAGTAATTCAAATTAGCCTTGCTTATAGACAATATGATCTCATACTTAGAAAAACCTAAAGACTCCACCAAAAACCTCTTAGTACTGACAAAAAAATTCAGTAGGGTCACAGGGCACAAAATCAATATACAAAAGTTAGTAGCATTTACATATGATAACAGTAAACAATCTGAAAAGTAAATCAAGAGTGCAGTCTCAATTACAATATCTACAATTATAATACCTAAGACTCAATTTAAGCAAGGAAGAGAAAGAGGCATACTTCTAGGAAAACTGTAACACACTGATAAAAGATATTAAAAAGCATGAAAACATCAAAAGATATTCCATGCATGTTGTCTGGAAGAATTAACATTGTTAAAATGACAATACTAACCAAAGAAATTTACAGATCCAATACAATCTCAATCAAAATACAAAATACCAGTAACAGTCATTGAATAAATAGAAAAAATATTCTAAAATGTATATGGAACCATGAAAGTCCCCAAATAGCCAAAGTAATCTTGACCAAAAAGAACAAAGTTGGAGGAATCACAATACCTTATTTTGAGATATACTCCAAAGTTATAATAATCAGAAGAACATGATACTGGCATGAAAACAGACACACAGACCAAGGGAACACAATAGAGAGAGCAGAAATAAATCCAAGTGATATGGTTTGGCTGTATCCCCATTCTAAATCTCATCTTGTATTGTAATCCTCATAATCCCTATGTGTCAAGGGTGGGAACAGGTAGAGGTAATTGGATCATGGGGGTTGTTTCCCCCATGTTTTCCTTGTGATAATGAGTCTCATGAGATCTCATGGTTTTATAAGCATCTGGCATTTCCACTGCTTGCACTCTCTCCATCCTGCTGCCCTGTGAAGAAGGTGTCTGCTTCTCCTTTGCCTTCTGCCATAATGGTAAGTTTCCTGAGGATTTCCCAGCAATGCAGAACTGTGAGTCAATAAAACCTCTTTCCTGCCAGGTGCGGTGGCTCATGCCTGTAATCTTAGCACTTTGGGAGGCCGAGGCAGGTGGATCATCTGAGATCAAGAGTTTGAGACCAGCCTGGCCAACATGGTGAAACCCCATCTCTACTAAAAACACAAAAATTAACCAGGCATGTTGGTGTGCACCTGTAATCCTAGCTACTTGGGAGGCTGAGGCAGGAGAATTGCTTGAACCTGGGAGGCAGAGGTTGCAGTGAGCCAAGTTCACATCATTGCACTACAGCCTGGAGAACTCCATCTCAAAAACAAACAAGCAAACAAAATAACTCTTTCATTCACAAATTACCCAATCTCAGGTATTTCTTCATAGCAGCATGAGAACGGACTAAGACAATTATTTTTTGATAAAGATTCCAAGAATACACAATGGGTAAAGGAAAGCCTCTTCAATGAATATTGTTGAGACAACTGGATAGCCACATGAAGAAGAATAAAATTAGCCTCTTGTCACACATCACTTACAAAAATCAATGCAAGATGAATGAAAGACTTAAACATAAGATCTGAAACTTTAGAACTACTAGAAAAGAGCATAGGGACAAAGCTCCATGCCTTGACCTGAGCAATGATTTTTTGGACATTAACCGAAAAGTACATGCAACAAAAGCAAAGTATACAAATGGGATTACATCAAACTAAAAAGGTTCTACACAAGAAAGAAATCAACAAAGTAAAGACACAACCCATAGAATGGGAGAACATATTTGCAAACCACCCATTTCACAAGGGATTCATAACCAGAATATTTAAGGAACGCAAAAAATTCAATAGCAAAGTCATCATCATCATCATCATCATCCAATTTAAAATGTGCAAAAAAATCTGAATAGACTTTTCTCAAAAAACATAAAAATGGCCAACATGTGTATGTAAAAAATACTCAACATGACTAATCATCAGAAAAATTCAAATCAATACAACAGTGAGATACCATCTTGCCCCAGTTAAAACTACTTTTATAAAAAAGACAGTCAAAAATACATGCTGGCAAGGATGTGAAGAAAGGAATACCATCATTTGTACACTGTTGGTGGAAATATAAATGAGTACAGCCACTATGAAGAACAGTATGAAAGTTCCTCAAAAAAACTAAAAATAGATCTACCACATGATCCAGAAATTCCACTGGATATATATTCACTGGGTATATATTCAAAAGAGACCGATATATCAAAACTATATCTGCATTCCCATGTTTATTACAGCACTATTCACAATAGCTAAAATATGGAATTAACCTAAGTGCCTATCAATGAATGAATAGCTGGATAAATAAAATATAGCATATATAATAAAGAATGAAATTCTGTCATTTGCAGCACAATAGATGGAACTAGGAGATATTATGTCAAGTGAAGTAAGCCAGACACAGAAAGACAAATATTGTATGTTTTCATTCATGTGTGGGAGCTAAAAAAATTTATCTCATGGACATAGAGAGTAAAATGATAGTTATCAGAGGCTGAGGAGAGTACTAGGAATAATGAGAGAGTTCGTTAATGGATAAAAATATAATTAGATAGAAGGAATAATATCTACTGTTCAGTAGCACAAAAGAGGAATTATAATTAACAATAATTTGTTATATATTTCAAAATAACTAGAAGAGTGGAATTGGAATGTTCATAACACAAAGAAGTAATAAATTTTTTAGGTGATGGACATTTGGTTATTAAACTTTGTATGCTTGTATCAGAATTTTACATGTACCCCATTAATATGTACAGCTATTATGTATTCATAAAAATTAAAAAAATTGATTAGTGTTGAATTATATGACCAGAGAACAGGAATCTGCTGGGACCTCTGTAGAATTTCTGCCTATCACACATGGATATCTTGATAAGGCTGGAAACCTATATGTCCAGGTTTTACCTCACCCATGCAGGTGCACAATAAAATCAATTCTGAGATTTTATCCTCCTCAGGGTTCTTCAAGGAGATGAGAATCTTGCTAATCTGCACAACTTTATTATCCTCATCTTGTAGGAAATCTATACACTCTCTCTTTCTCTTATGCTTCCTCAAACATAATATTCTCAGTGAGGTGAGACTACCACAAATGACTGTTAGAGACAGGTCTTTAGTTGCCTTGGGTTTTATAAATTCTAAATTCCCATGCCACCCATTTACTTGAGACAAGAAAATACAAAAATTCTGGCTACATTTCTGTAATAAGAAAGTAGAAGGAAAGCACATACAAATTAATATCTCAAAAATTATCTCACGATATTGGAAAAGTAGTGTTTGGACATTATTAATTTTTTATTGAAATTGATCTGAAATTATTGCTTTATTGACAGAAGACTAAATCTTAAAGTAAAATATGGAATAACCAGAACAAAAAAAGTAGATGAAAGCAAAAAGTTTCTTAAAAGATTAAAAAAAGGGTTAGGTGCTTATAATAGCTGTGACAGTTGCCATAGCAAAGTATCACAAATTATATGGTTTAAACAGCAGAAATTTATCTCACAATTCAGGATGCTGGAAGTCTGAGATCAAGATGTTGGCAGCGCCATGCTCTCTCTGAAGGCACTAAGGAAAGGTCTGTTCCAGGCCATTCTCCTAGCTTCTGGTAGCTCCTTGGCTTCTCTATGCAAAACTCCAGTCTTCACATGGTATTCTGCCTGTGTGTCAGTCTCTGCGTCCAAACTGCACCTGTTTATGAGGACACCAGTCATATTGGATTAAGATTTACCCTGCAGAGCTCATTTTAATTTGATTACCTCTATAATGACCTATCTCAAAATATGGTCACATTCTTAGTACTGGGGTTTAGGACTCAAAGTTTATCTTTTCGTGATGGACACAATTCAATCCATAAAATTGACTTTCTTTATGCTTAATACGGACATGTTATATTTGCAATATTTACTATTGTGTCACTCTGAATGTTTCCCAGAAAAAGCATTATGTTTGGAGTTTAAGAATTTGGGTTCGATTTTAAGTTCTGCTACTTATCTCCAATATTCAAGTTATCTCATGATTGACAGGAAGGTGGAACCAGGGGGGATAGTGAAGAAAGCTGAGCATAAAGCAGACCCTCTGCAAGCTCCTGGCTTGCTCTCTCTTCCAATGCTCTTCTGGTATAACAAGACAACTAAATAACATAGTCCTGCAGTTGGAGTCTGTAGGGGACCCCAAAGAGAGCTGGAGCCAAAATAAAGCCAAATAAAAACCATGTTTTCTAGAAAAAAGTGTAATAATGGGTTCGTGTGTGTGTGTGTGTATGTGTGTTGTGGTTTTAGAATAAGTGAAATCCTCATGGATTAGAATACTGTTTTTCTCTTCAAGTTTAACTGAAATTGGTTTTTAAAAATCTATGCAATGTATTTTTTTGAGTGGCAATGAGCCTTCTAAGGAGAGCTAGTAAATCCACTAGTAGTGGAAGAGGGGACCTCTCAGTGCTGTTTGCTACTTGCTAAATGCAAGATGTTAATTGTCCCAGGTTTTCAATCCAAATATTTTCAATCCATTAGCTCCACAATCTGCCCTGGTACTCCCCTCCATCATCAATCATCATTCTCTACTTAGAGTGTTGAGAACATTTGCTTATTGTTCCCCTTTCCTCCAATCTTATCCCTCCTGAAAAATGATACACAGTGAGGCCAGAATTAGGTGGCAAAAATATAAGCATGGGCACTTCTTAATCTAATTACTATTTTCTTTAAGTAGCTATGGACCCATCCATTTTGCGACTATATTCATACAGTTTATCTTTCTAGAATGGCACAGCCCCAGCCGTGTGCAGTGGCTCATGCCTATAATCCCAGCACTTTGGGAGGTTGAGGTGGGCGGATCACAAGGTCAGGAGTTAGAGACCAGCTTGGCCAATATGGTGAAATCCTGTCTCTACTAAAAATACAAAAATTAGCTGGGCATGGTGGTGGGCTCCTGTAATCCTGGCTACTCTGAAGGCTGAGGCAGAAGAATCGTTTGAACCTGGGAGGCGGAGGTTGCAGTGAGCCGAGATCAAGCCACTGCACTCCAGCCTGGGCAAAAGAGTGAGACTCTGTCTCAAAAAATAAAAAAATAAAAATAAAAATAAATAAAAAAGCCACAGCCCCTTTCTGTCTGTATACATCTATACAATAATAAAGATTCAACTCAAAAGCCAGCTTTTTTTCCCAAAGCTTTCTTTGAATTCTGCAGGCAAGTTTAGAAGTTTATTTTTCAAATGTTGCCATAAAACCATTTAATTGTTACAATGTTTTGTCTAGGGCACACAGGAATCTGGATTTGAGAGGCCTAGAGCTGGTCTGGAGTCTATGAACCATTTGGGAGCTAACTTGAATCTAACCCATAATTGGAGTTTAGGCACATACAGACTTGCTTAATATACATAAAGAATACAAAGAACATAAGACAGTGACTCTGCTGTCTTTCCTTCATATTGCATAGTACACATTGCTATAAACAGAAGTTTTACTTTGTAGAGTAGCACAAATCCCTTTCAATCAACCTTATCTCCATCAACATGCCATGGTGCTTACAATTCCCTGTATTTGATTTTCTTCAGTAGAGCCTTGTCTCCAGAAATCCTGTTGAAAGATATACAAGTTTTCTGAGAAACTGTACATTTCCAATTATGTTTATATATATCTCCTCTCCATCACTCTTCTTCCACTAATGATGCTAAAGCTTTATTCATACACCACTCATGGTTTATGAAGTATCTCTCCACCGACTTTATTAAATGTTGATGATACTATAAGAGTTATTTTCTTAGAACTCTTATGAACACTTCAATTCTATGCTTGTTGTCAAATATTTTCCAATATTCTACTGGGCAGAACCCAAATCTCTTTTGAATTCATACCTTTATAACCTACATTGGAGCTATACCAAATAGTTACTTAAAAAAAAAAAGACTTGCCCTTCAGTTATTAAAGGATGCTTCAGAATCATGCGAGAGGCATGTTAAACACAGATTGCTGGTCCCCACTCCTAGAGTTTCTCACTTAGTATTTCTGGGCTGGGTCCAAGAATGTGCTTTCTAACAAGCTACTATGTGATGCTGATGCCCCTGATTCTGGGAGCACAAATTTGAGAATCCTTTCTCTCAATATTTAGATCCCATTTATTTATTCTTGATAAGTTTTTAACATTGCTTTTCCTTCTATTTAGTTTGTCTTTTTTAAAATATGTTAAATGGCACTTTCCTGAAAATAGGAAGTGTTTTCCAGAAAAAAAATTTTCTTTCCTTTACAAATACACCTTTATAAAAAAGCATTTTGAGTCATATTTGTTTGTCCTTCAATAACACATACATCTTAAGAAACATTTTGAGACGTATTATTATAATAATCATTTGATAGTTTTCCTATTTGTTGTTTTTATATGTCTTTTACATCTTGCTAGATATCTTTTAGGCAATTAATCCCTAGAAGCCATCTTGTATCTGGCACACAGCAGACATACCATATCACTAAATGTACGAGTAAATGTTTGGATGGGAGATAAAATTATAGATAGATAATCTGACAGTAGCCCTTTAGCATCATTTAGGATGGATTAATTTATCACAACTTCTAGCATAGAATATAAATATCCAAGAAACAGAAAATCTTCCAATTTTGGAAGAAGATAAAATAATAATTCTGAACAAAAAGGGTTGGTTGGTCAAGGATAGCCTGAGTACAAGCCCTAAGACATAAAAGTCAGAAAGATACTGGTAGGACATGAGCCCACAGGGAAAGGCATTTGAAAGGGGGATAAAGGGTAAATAAAGATATACCTTCCACCGCCTGTCAATATGTAGCTGTTGCACTTTAGTCAGGCAGTATGAAAATACCGTCAAAAGCTTCAGAAAGCAGGATTTCTCCAGATCCCCTCTCTCTTTCTGAGTTGGGATACCCCTTTTATATTTAAACCATAAGTATCGAGCTCTCATCATCTTACTCATTGTTTCAGATTCAACTCGTCTTCAAATATACTATAACTTGAATGACTCAGACCTGAAAATGGAAGAGATTTCCACTCAAAATATTTTCTAGTCTTACCATTTATAGTAGATTGGCAAATTAGCAGAATGTGATAATTGATCATGTAGGGGAAATTATTCTAGATGACAAAAACAGATATTTATTTATTTTAAAATTTAACTTGAAAATGTTGGCTCCTCATGCTTCATATTCATAATAGTTATCAATAAATCATTGAGAAATGTAGTCCATATAAAAATTTATATGGATTTATTTCTTACATTCAAACGATGTGGTAACAAAACAATTACTTAACTTTCTTCAGTTACTCTTGTCTGTTACTCTAACATTTCTTCTCATTTGTCTCTAATATTTTCCTCAGGCTGGTGGTGGTGATAAAAAAAAAAATATAGCGTTGAAGACAATGTATTCCACTCCTAGCCGCATCTGCTACTTTGACAACTGAATTTAGAATTTTTTTTTATTTTTCTGAGACGAAGTTTCGCTCTTGTTGTCCAGGCTGGAGTGCAATGGCGCGGTCTCAGCTCACTGCAACCTCCGCCTCCTGGCTTCAAGCAATTCTCCCGCCTGAGCCTCCCCAGTAGCTGGGATTACAGGCATGCACCACCACACCCGGCTAATTTTGTATTTTTATTAGAGATGGGGTTTCTCCGTGTTGGTCAGGCTAGTCTCGAATTCCCAACCTCAGGTGATCCCCTCGCCTCAGCCTCCCAAAGTGCTGGGATTACAGGCATGAGCCACCACGCCCAGCCAAGACATTTTTTAAAATTTCCTTTTAAAAATTATGGATTTATTTCACATGCATTGTACTACACTGGATCGACTCAAAAATAGTCACATTAAATTTCCTAGGAGATCAGTAACAAAATCTAGGTCATTTTCTGAGCATATATTTTAAAAATAGAGGAAGCTAAAAAAGACCAGAATGAGAAGAAACTCTGTCTCAAAGAATTAATTTACGTATATAATAAAAGGTTTTCTGTCTCTTATTTAATCAGAACTTTTTCTTGACTTCTCTCTCCCTCTCTCTAATACATATATATAAAGAAATATATATATATTTATTCATATATAAAAATACATACCTATGTGGATACAATAATATTTTTATAGTCTTTTATAAAAAATTTTATATGGATAAGAGGTAAAAATAGTCTTTTATTTCACTTACTATGCAAAACATTAATAACTTGCTGGGCATCATTCTACTAAAACAGAAAATACGGTTGACCAATAACTATTATTGTGATATTGTGTGTGTGTGTGTGTGTGTGTGCATGCATCTGTTGTGGTGGAGCAATGATAATTCAAAAACTCTTTTAGAAGCCGCAAGACAAAGTGGATTTAGAAAAACAGTGAGATTGAAAGGCATCTTCTTCTATTCACTATGCAAACTTATTGCACATTCATTTTTTTAATCTGTAAATTGAGGTAATAATACCTAATTTGCATATTTTATTAAGTAGAAAGTTTATTATCATCATTTTCAGTATTTAAAGAATTATTACACACTTTGCCTCATACCCCCAGTATTTCTGCTAAATCCTGCACTGAAAGGGTTAATTAAAATTCTTCTTAAGTATCTACTAGTATTATGTACTTGAGAGAAAGAACTCCAAGAAAGAAAAAAGGAGATATGAAATATCAGCTATTTTACAATACCATGGTCTATGTCTGAATTCAAAGATCTCCTTGGCTGACAATATCTAAGACAGAGAGAACTCACTACAAAATAGGTTAAAAGTAATCAGAGATAAGACCTATCTCTACATGCATCTATTTTAGGACATATTCATGAAGACACCAATTTGAGAAACTCTATTTTACTAGGCTAAAATATAAACAAAATAGGAATATAGCTGAAATTCACAAATATACAAACACATCATGTATTTTATCACTTTCACAGCAATTGTCCTTTTCCTGGCTTAGCTCTTTCTTTTCTTTTTAAATACACACTTTTTAAATTTGAACCTAAAAGTTATTTCAATAAAAATACAAAGAAAATAGTAAAAATTGAACCACACCATAATTTACCATAGGATATATATCCACAGACAGTTTTTATTTATCCTTTTTATTTTTTAAACACTTTTATTTTAGGTTCAGGGGTACACATGCAGGTTTGTTATATACATAAACTCTTGTTGCGGGGGTTTGTTGTACAGACTACTTCATGACCCAGGTACTAAACCTAGTACCCAGTAGTGATTTATTCTGCTTCTCTCCCCGACTCTGTTACTCTCCACCCTCAGGTAGGCCCCATTGTCTGTTGTTCCCCTGTTTATGTCCACGTGTTCTCATCATTTAGCTCCCACTTGAAAATGAGGTCATGCAGTATTTCGTTTTCTGTTCCTGCATTAGTTTGCCTAGAATAATGGCCTCCAGCTCCATCCATGTGCCTGAAGAGAACATGATCTCATTCTTTTTTATGGTTGCATATTATTCCACAGCGTACATGTATCACATTTTCTTTATCCAGTCTACCTTTGATGGGCATTTAGGTTGATTCCATGTCTTGGCTATTGGGAATGGTGCTGCAATGAACATATATGTGCATGTCTTTATGATAGAATGATTTATATTCCTTTGGGTATATACACAGAAATGAGATTGTTGGGTCAAATAGCTTCATTTTTATAAATACTTGCTATGGTAGCAACAAAGACAGAATGAACATATAATGAACACCCCTGTATTCACCTGCAACATCTGAATGACAAGTTAGAACACTAACAGGAGCTACAAGCTTGTGTTCACTAACCAACTGAGATAGCATAATAATTTGGCTCTGTTTTTTTTTTTCCTTTAGTTAGATATGACAGGACTCTTATACTAAGAAATATCTTTTTATTGGAAGAAATTGAAACTAGGATAGTCTACATATATTAATTGGAACCTCCTGTAGTTTCATGTAACTAATTTTACACTTTCAAAGTAGACATGATGAATGGGATTTTTGAAAAGTCTGCACGCATATGGTAGGTTCCAGGGCCAGGGTAGAGGGTTAACATTCAGTAACAGCAAAGAGAGCAATGATAATTTCACTTTTTAATTAAGCTATCTGGTAGGTATTTTGACTTATGGTTACCCTCCCCCACAAAAAAAAGTCTCAAATTTTCTCATGAGACTGCAAATTTGAGTCACATTTAGCAAAATTTAAAAGGATTTTAATCCAGACAAAAAATAATCTCCTTGCAACAGGAACAGCAAGAAGTCTCCCTCACTTACTTAATTTCCCCATGTTCTGCTTCTAATGATATAACTTAGAGGAATCCTAAAATGGGAAAAGTAAATTAGCCTGGAGGAGCAAGAAAATTAAACTGTGGATTATTTTTATTTTATTTTCCATATGTCAATTGTTTTCTCTAGACTTTTGCTATTTCTAAAATATCTGGTATTTATTTCCTATCTCAGAGAAAATCAAGCTATCTCCTTGTCTGTTTTTCTTTTAAAAAAGATTTTGTGAGATACAATTTATATATCACAAAAATCAAAGGTTTAAAGTATCAATTTCAATAAACTTTTAGCATATGTGCATAGTTCTGAAACCATTACCATTAAAAACCTAGAAATATATAGTCATGTGTTGTTTTTAAAAATCTTGTTTTTTAAAAATGCTAAGATAATAAAGGAGAGCAAGTATTTATTAACAGACATTTTACAGTAAACTTCATATTTACCATTTCAATTTTTCTTCATTTTTCCCATATGGATTTGATTTATTATTTAGCCTTATTACCCTATTAGTAAACCACTTCATTCTCACCCTCTCCCATTTTCAAATATTTACCTTTTTATAAGTTATAGGCTCAACAATATAATTTTATATATATTGTATTATACAGTTTCTTTATAAACTACATAAAAGAAGAAAGGAAAAGAAATGTGTAATTTTACTGTGCTTCATATTATCTGTATAATTACCTTTACCAATACTTTTCTCTTTTTCATATGGATTTTAATTACTCTTTTGTGTCACGTCTTTATAGCCTGAAGAACTAGCTTAAGTATTGCCTGTAACACAGATCAGATAGCATTTCCGTCCATGTTTTCCTCTGGGAATGTTTTTATTTCACTTTAATATTTGAAAGATAGTTTTGCAGGCTGTAAGCTTCTCAGTTGGCAGCTTTTTGAATATTTTTTCTTTTAGAGTTTTTTTATTTAATTTTTTTATTTCAATAGTTTTTTGGGGAACAGGTGGTGTTTGGTTACATGAATAAGTTCTTCAGTGGTGATTTCTGAGATTTTGATGCACCCATCACCCGAGCAGTGTACACTGTACCCAATGTGTAGTCTTTTATCCCTTGCCACCCTCCACCCTTACTCCCCAGTCCCCAAAGTCCAATGTATCATTCTTACACCTTTGCATCCTCATAGCTTAGCTCCCACATATGAATGAGAACATACTATGTTTAGTTTTCCATTTCTGAGTTACTTGACTTATAGTAGTAGTCTCCAATTCCATCTAGGTTGCTGTGAAAGAAATCATTTTTTTTCCTTTTTATAGCTGAGTAGTATTCCATGGCGTGTGTGTGTGTGTGTGTGTGTATTTATATCACATTTTCCTCATTATTCTCTCAAATACTCAAATATGTTTTCCAAACTCTTAGATTTCTCTTCTTCCTTGAGAACACCAATTATTCTTAGGTTTGGACATTTAACATAGTCTAAAATTCTTGGAGGCTTTGTTCATTTTTTAAAAAATAATTCTTTTTTCTTTGTCTTTGACAAAATGGGTCAATTTGAAAGCCTTGTCTTTGAGCTCTGAGTTCTTTTGTCTGATTTTTGATTCTATTGCTGAGACTTTCCAGTGTATTTTGCATTTCTCTAAGTGTGTCCTTGATTTCCTGAAGTTGTGATTTTTTTTTTATTTATGCTATCTATTTCACAGAATAATTTTCCTTTGATATCCTGTACCATGTTTTTGATTTCTTTAAGTCGGACATTACTTTTCTCTGGTGCCTTCTTGATTAGCTTAATAATTGACCTTCTGAATTCTTTTTCTGCAATTCAGAGATTTCATCTTGGTTTGGATCTATTGCTGGTGAGCTGGTATGACCTTTTGGGGGTGTTAAAGAACCTTGTTTTGTCCTATTACCAGAATTGTTTTTCTGGTTCCTTCTCCTTGGGGTAGACTATGTCAGAGGGAGGATCTGGGACTCAAGGGCTGCTGTTCAGATTCTTTTATTCCATTGGGTACTCCCTTGATGTAGAGTTCTCCCACTTCCCCTAGGAATGGGGCTTCCTGAGAACTGAACTGTAGTGATCGTTGTTGCTTTTCTGGGTCTAGCCACCTAGCGGAGCTGCCAGGCTCTGGGCTGCTACTAGGAAGTGTCTGCAAAGAGTCCTGTGATGTGGTCCATCTTCAGGTCTTGCAGCTGTGGATACCAGCACCTGCTCTGACGGATGTAGCAGGGGAGTGCAGTGGACTCTGTGAGGGTCCTTGATTGTGTATTTGTTTAGTGTGCCTCCAGTTTAGTATGTTGGCTGGCCTCCAGCCAGGAGGTGGCACTTTCAAAAGCACATCAGCTGTGCTTCTATAGGGAGGATACAAACTTGTCCAGGGACACTTGGTTAAGTATGCAGGTTTCTCAGGCAGTGCGCAGGGCCATAGAGCTCCCAAGAGATTATGACCTTTGTCTTTGGCTGCCAGGGATGGTAGAGAAAGACCTCAGGCCAGGGCAGGGATAGGCATGTCTGAGCTCAGCCTCTCCTCCATCTGGGCTTTTCGTGGCTGACGTGGGGGATGGGATGTGGTTCCCAGTCCAGTGGAGTTATGTTCCCAGGGGGATTATGGCTGCCTCTGCTGAGTCACAAAGGTCACCAGGGAAGTGGGGGAAAGCCAGCAGTCACAGGCCTGCTCCCATGCAGCCCACAGTCCTAAAGGCTCATCTCACTCTCACCTTGCCCCTCAAACAGCGCCGTGTTTATTTCCAGACAGCTGGTGACCAGGGCTGAGAACTTTCCCCAGACCATAAGCCTCCCATTGAGAAAGCAAGCAGAATCACACTTTTTTTGTCATCTCTTGGAGCCTGTAGTGGCAATCCAGTTCCTTCAAAAGTCTGGATTGTCTCGGCTTTCCTGGTATGTTCCTGTGGTAGTTCTTAAAGCAAAAGTTCCCAGTGTGGGTCTCCACGTGCTGCTCTGTCCATCTGAGCAGGAGCTGCAAGCTAGTCCTGTCTCCTATCCATCATCTTAACTCCAATCCTCTTTTAGTGTTTTTAATATTTCATTCTACCACCTTCTGCATTTCTGATAATAAACCATGTGTTGATTTTAATGAGGTTCCCTTGTACTACTATGTAGCAAGTCACTTTATTTCTTGATATGTTAAATATTTTGTCTTTATTTTTGGGTTTCAACATTTTTACTATAATGTGTCTGGGTAGGTAGTTATTTGAATTTATTCAATTTCAATTTTATAGAGCTCTTGGAATTACAAATTCATATTTTCAATAAATTTGTGATTTTTTTAGCCTTTTTTAAAAATGTATTTTCTGTTCCTTCCTTTTTCTCCTCTCCTAATAACCACGTGGTACCATTTGTTGGTACACTTAATGGTGTCCCAAATTTATGAGGTTCTGCTCATTTTTCTTTATTTTCTGTATTTCATTTTGCATAAATTATATCACCAGGATTGTTGATTTTTTTCTTCTGCCAGCTCCAATTTGTCATTGAGTGATTTTTAAAATTTGTTATTGTAGTTTTTAGCTTCAGAATTTTTAATTGATTTCTTTTCACATTTCAATTTTATATTGATACTCTAATTTTGCTCATACATTGTTTTCCTCGTTTCCTTCAGTTCTTCATTCATGGTCATCTTTAAGTGTTCAAGTATATTTAAGATTTAAGAGACTTTATTTAAAATACTTGTATATTCAGTCCAATGCCTGGATAGCCTCAAGGAGTTTCTGTCAATTTAATTTATTATATGAATGGGCTGTTTTCTGTTCCTTTTAATATCTGGTAATTATTTTCTGAAAAATTAGTGTTTTGGATATTATAATGTGATAACTCAAGAAATCACATTCTTCTTCTTCCCAAGGGAATTCTGTTGTTGATAGAAAGACTTGAGACATCCATTTATTTCATGACTTTTTCAAATCATTTTTCAAAAGCTGCATTCCTTGTGTGTGGTCACTGGAGCCTCTGTTCTGCTATCTCTGTGGTCACATTGTTATTGGACAGACATTTACTTAAATGCCTGGGCCAAAATAAAAGATAAACAATAAATACTATTTTCTTAGTCTTTGCAGCTTGCCTCTGAGCTGAGGTACTCCCTTACTAAAGCCAAGCCTCATACAACTCTGCCTTAGCCTTCACCACCTGTTTGTGTGGAGCCCACAGATCCATCAAAGATGAAGGGTTAAGATCCTCTCAGGCATTTTCAAACTATGCATCTGGCCTTGGGCATACACATTGTATTCTGTTTGCCCCATCATATGTGTTGCCCCTTCTTGGCTCTTGTTACTTCAAGTAACTTTCTCCTCAGGCTTCTCTTTCTTAGACTTTTAAATCTGTCTGCTGCTGGCTTTATCCAATATCCCCTTCCTCAAGTAGGCACAGTGTACATCACTGAATTTTTCAACAGACACCACTGCTAATACCTGATACCCACTGAAGTAGAAGAGAGAGGCAGGAAACCAAAGGCCAGCTTCTTTATCATTCAGGAAACGACAAGACTGGTCAAAACACATGGCCATAATATTTTAAGCATAAAGTTTATATTAGCTCCCTCGTTCCAGCAAACTATACTGGGAATGCAGGCCACCATCCACATGAACACAAACCCACCGGGAAATTGAGGGATAATAAGCTGGTGAGTGAAAATCCCACAACATTCTCTTACAGAAATTCAGCTGTCTTTTTCTTCATTAGTCACCTGTCTGCTATACATTTTGGATTAGATTTTATAGATTCAAAATAGTTGACTACTTTAGTCTTTCCTGCTTAAACTTAAAAGTTCAAAGTCCAATGGTCTTATTTAAATACATATAAATCAGATATGGGTGAGACTCAGAGTACCATCCATCCTGAAGCGAATTGCTCTCTAGCTATGATTCTGTGAGACCAAAGGATTATATGCTTCCAAAATATAATGATGGGACAGATACAGAATGGACATTCCCAATCTGATAGAGAGAAATAGGAAAATAAGAAAGCTGTGACCAGTTCAACAGGGTAAATCAATGCCACTGGACCTTAAGTCTTGAGAATTATTATATTTGGCTCAATACGCTGATATTCAGCTGCATTGGAAAGGAGATCCTACCTTTTGGACCCACTAGAGTGTGGGTACTATCTGCAGACACACTGGGGCCTCAGTATTGTCCCTGCAGTCTTTCCAGGCAGGCTTTAGGTCAGTAATGCTTTTGGCAGCCCAAGTTCCAAAGCTTGGTCCAGTGGCCTCTCTACCTGGACCTCACTTCCACAGAGCTATGTGCTTGGTCCCTGAAGCTCTCCTGGGCTCCCCTGGACTCTCTCAACCCCACAGCTCTGCAGGAGGTCCTATCTCTTGAAATCTAGATTTCCAGCTTGCCTGGAAAGACTTCAGGGGCAATACTGAGGCCTCTAGTGGTTCCGTAGATAGTACCCACACTCTAGTGGGTCCAGAAGGTAGGATTTCTTTTCCAATGCAGCTGAATGTCAGGGTATTGAGCCAAATATGATAATTCTCAAGACTTAAGGTCTAGTGGGATTGATTTACCCTGTTGGACTTGTCACAGCTTTCTTATTTTCCACAAAAATTTGTTCAGAATTTATTTGGTACTCTCTGAGATAGAAAATTTCTCTCTAGCTCACCATTTTTCTTTCTCAGCCTTCACCAAAATCACCATTGGCAGTTCATTTACTAGAATGTAGATGCATGCAGAAATGGCATGAGGTGCCAGTGGAGTGAAGAGCACACAGAAATGATATATGTATCTCAAAACTCTTTCAGTGTCTACCCATTATCCAATTCCAAAGCCTTTACACATTAGTCAGCTCAGGGTTCTATAAAACTGTGTGGTTCTGTTTTTTATAACAGAAATTTACCAGGTGTGGTGGCTTGTGCCCATAGTCCCAGCTACTCAGGAAGCTGAGGTATGAAGATTGAGCCTAGGATTTTTGTGACCAGCCTGAGCACCATAGCAAAACCCTCATCTCAATACAAAACAAAAACAACCAGAAATGAATCTTTCACAGTTCTTGAGGCTTAGAAGTTTATAATAAAGGCAACTGTAAGTTTGATGTCTATTGTGACCCAATTCCTGGTTCATAGAGGGCCAACTTCCTGCTGTAACCCCGCATGGTAGAGGGGGCCAAGATTTGTCTGTATGGTCTATTTTACAATGGCACCAATCCCATTTATGAAGGCTACTGCCTTCATGACCTAATCCCTCCCAAAGACCTCAACTCCTAATACCATAGGATTTGGGGCTAGGATTTCAACACATAAATCTGGGGGAGACACATGTAGTCTGTTGCATACAGTAATAGATTTTTTAGGATTGGACTAGTCTTACATTTCAGAAATAAATCCAATTTAATCATGGTGTACTATTTTTGCTTTATACATTTTTGGATACATTTTGCTAATATTTACCTGATAGGTTTCCCTAACCATAACCCTAATCCTAATCCCTGTAGGTTTCCCTAAATCTATGAATATGATGAGTTTTGCCTAAAATTCTCTTTTTTCATGATAGTAACTTTCTATTTTTGCTCCACTATTACTCTAATAATGATTATAATTGTATTAAAACAATGTTTCTAAAGTTTCATTGAACAAACGAAGAAACAAAAATCTATCCCTCACAATTTTTTTCAGTTTTGTTTATCTTGAGGAGATGTGTTAGTGGTAGTTCATTTTGAAGTATAGAATTAATATAGGCTAAAGAGTTTTTGATGCACTACTGTTTAACTATCTTTTAAGATTTTTTATTTATCTTCTAGTTAATGTAGGTAAGTTCTAATCTATCCAATTCTATTTTCTCTTTGAAATGGAAGATGAGGTTATATGCTGGTAAAGAATGTGAGAGAGGGCTGATGGGATCACAATTTTAAGAAAATTTTAGACCTGGAGAATGTGTTAAGTAGACACTATAAAAAATTGTCAAAATCATTTTTAAAAGTAGGGTATTTCAAACCAGAGTTTAAGGTTCAGTAGAAGATGGAAATCTCAAATTTATTTTTTCACCTCAATGTATGTTTGTGAGAATTTCCCAGAAGTGTTCAGCTGCTCCAAATACAGACTGACAAGATAGAACAAGGACTAACATGAAATTGTTTGTATTTCATGTAGTGCATATGAAGGAATAAGCTGAGATAAAAAATGCATTTAGTAAGGTGCATAAGTGCATGAATCTCAATTATAATATTTAATTTTTAAAATAAATATACACCCAAGCACCACTATCCAGGTCAATATTCAGAACATCTTAAAGACCCAGAAATTCCTGCCATGCCCCCTTTCAGTTCACCTCCAATCCAGCAGTAATGACTGTTCCGATTTCTATCATCATTGATTAGGTCTATAATTTCTTGAACTTTATATAATGAAATCATATATTATATATTCTTTAGTGTTTGGCTGATTTTTCTCCACAAAATATCTATCAGATTTTGTACTAGTAGTTTGTTTTCTATGCTGTGGAGTGATCCATTATATGAATATATATATATATATATATATATATATATATATATATTTATCATTTACTAATTGATGAATGGAGTTGTGCTTGTTGAATTCTGTGGAAAGCATGTGCTAAGACAGAATTTGGTGTGCAAAATCTGAACTAGAGAATAACACCTGTAAGAAATAGGAGGAAAAGTCACTGGATTGCAAGGTAGACTAATTAATATCTTAGCCAGCCTTCTGGGAAGACTCAACGCAAAAATTGCCCAGTAGAATGGGCTCTTAGTAATTCATTAATTGGGGGTTGCTCCCAAAAGATGGTGACCTCAGCTACTATTCCCTTGCTCATGCATTGGCTGAAAGCTGCTCAAAGAAGACCTCAGATACCACCACATTGCTCACTCAATTGCCACAGGCCATCCTGATAAGACCATGAAATAAGCCCAAAATGTAGGATAGATTCTAAAAATTAGGCAGCAAGTTTTTTTTGTTGTTGAAGTTGAACCCAAACAGTGCATCTCTATTTCAGCCAAAAGGTTTTTTTCTAGTATTTGACAATTATGAACAAAGCTGAAATGAGCATTCTTGTAAATGGTTTTGACTCTAATAAGTGATTTCTCAGAAAAATATGTGAGTTTTAGGTTAGCTGTATTTCCTCTTTAGGAGATACCATCAATTTGCAAAATGTTAAGACAAATTTACCTAAACACAAGCAAAATAGAAGTACCTGTTGTTTTCTATTCTCATCACCTCTTAGTTTGTTCAGTCTTGTTCCTTTATACCACCACAATGTCTTTATCCATTTACTGATGGCATTTGAGTGAGTTTATTTTTGCATCTTCCATAATTATGCATGCATATATCTGCTGGTTTGCATGGTATGTATAAGTTTAAATTTTTAAGAAACTATAAAACCATTTTTCACTTTGCTTATTTATTTCACATTTTAAGTAGAAAGGTAAAAAAAATCCAGTTGCTCCACATTTTTGCTAAAACTCTATAGGATCATTATAATTTTACTCAGTCCACTGGGTGAGTTGTAGCACCCCACTGTAATTTACATTTGAATTTTCCTAATGAATAGTGAAGTTGAGCATTTTCTCTTGTATTTATTGGCCATTTATATATATTCTTTGATGAAATATCCATCAAAACCCTTAATCATCTTGTTAATCAGAATGTTAGTTAGATTTCTTATTACTGAGTTGTGAAAGTTTTATACATTCGAAATGAAATCCTTTTGCCAGGTTTTTTTTTTTTGAAGTATTTACTCCAATCTATAGCTTGCCTTTTTATTGTCATAGCAATTTTATTTGTTAATGTATGTACAATTTTTTAAGCTTTGATAAAGTTACTGATTCAGTACATAATTCATACTGTCTATTTTATATAGCTTTGTAAAATACAAAGTACTCAGATTTTTTTCAATGCTTCATTTTAAATGGCTTTAGTTGTAGTTCTTACATTTGAATCTATGATTTATTTTCAGTAGATTTTTGTACATTGTATGAGGTTAGAGACAAAGCTGTTTGTTTTATGGCATTACTATATGATTTTTCCACCACTGCTTGTTAAGAAGATTGTTTTTTCTTGATTGAATTGCATTGGCAACTTTGTAAATAATTAATTGACCACATATATGTGGTTAAATTTCAGGGCTCATCTTTCATTGCTCTATCTTTCTTTGCACCAATATTCCAGTGTCTTGATTATTTACAATAAGTCTTAAAATCAGGTAGTATAGTTCCCCAATATATTTTTTACAAAGTCATTTTGGTTATTCCCAGTCTTTAAATTTCCATATAAATTTTAGAATTCTCTTGTCACTTCCAAGAAAATAAATCCTGCTTGGTTTTCTGGAAATAAAATATATGACAGTAAATAGAACCTCAGAGCAAAAGCCAATTCTGTACTCAGTTCCTTAGGAAACAAATGCACATTCCCCAGCATCCACACTTCACTCTTATGACATGTATAATAAACTTCACATCATCCTATAGTTATATTTGGATGGAAAGTGGTATTTGGTAGCTGGAAACCCTGCTCAAATAATTCTTTAATTTATGACCCAAATATTTATATATAGCCCATGTCAAAAAGCCTAATTAAAATAATATAACAGAATGTGAAAAGAAAATAAGGAAATAATAATAAATAAAGTATAATTTACTCAAAATGTCTGAGGCAATAAAGTGGAGACTAAAAGACCTAATGATCATCATTTGCATTAAATGATGTAAAGTGAGATTAAGAGAAACATTACTGATTTCCAGACTCAATTTCCTTAATAAAAATGGTGCGAGATTTTTGTCTATAGAAGTGTTTTCTTTCTATTTTGCTTCTGTTATTTGCCATCAGTTACATATCTCTAAACATATATTGAATGTCCTGCCTCTAGTCCACCCCCTTTATATTTCTGAGCAGCCAAGCACCTATATTTCGTAAACCTAAACTTTATTCTTACCACTTGATTAGTTTCTCCAGTGAAGCCAACACACATGCAGGAACCCCGCAGATCCTGTGGTTATTGTTATGTTATCTGTAGACAGCCTCTCCACAGGGGCTGCCGTATCTCTGCCAGTCCCATGCCTCCACCACTTACTCCTACTGATTTTCCTGCCAAGTTCAGTGCTCTGAAAAAAAGAATAACCAGCTATGAGCAACACGTTCTTTTTCTGCAGACTGACAGGGCTGTGCTTTAATCTCCTCTTGTGTCTCATAACAGAAGCTTTTATAACAGTTTTTGCTAACTGTCAGACTACTGTAAGCCACTGCTTATGATACAGTGAGGGGGAGAAGAATTTAGAATTATTTACATTTAGTTGACAAGAAGGATGTTGGAAATGAAACATACATATGGTAAGACAGTAGGTTATGCTTTAGAATTGGTATTCTGAATGGAATGTTTTTCCTTAAAAAATGCACACATATAGAAGTTTTCCCTGTATTTAAGGAACACAAATATGGCTTACTTCATAAAGTGGAAAGATGGGTTCTAAATGAAATTAATCCTGGATATTTTAAAGAAAATCTATATAACATAATTTAAATAAACCATCCTTCTACTCTAGGCCTGACTCCAGCATTTCACTAGCCATCTTACTCTTCTCATTTATTATAATGTGAGCTGAGAAAACCATCTTCTTAAGTAGGTAGAATTTGATTATGGGAAGGTTACTGAAATAGGTTTAGTACGATATAAAATGTAGAATACAATAATTATTTGTTTATGTATTTTTCAACTTCACTAGAGTTTCCTGGAAGGAGAATCTGTGACTGGCCTGTGAATCTATCCAGTCTAAATATAGTATCTAGCATCTGCTAGGCACTCATTAGTTTATAGGTACTAATACAGTAGTCTGGCTCTACACTACACTACACTATACCACGCTATACTACACCAGGCTACACTAATTTTGAGAACTTACCACTGAACCTCCCAGACATCAATTTCTTCAGTAAAATAGTTGGAGCTAGATTAAATGTTATACATTATATATATCTATACTGCTTAGCCTCTATGAGTTCATAATAATTGTACTTTAAAAAAATTGAGTTCACATAAAATCTGAATTTTAGGAATGTCTCAATTATCTTTTTTTACATAATAAACAACCCTAAAGTTTAGTGATTTTGATAGTGTAGGATATGAGGCCAGGGTAGCTTCTAAAGTCTAGATGTAAGATTGGGAGCCCTGCTGGTGCCATTGACTGGGTGTTTGATTTTCTTCTGTGTAGGCATCTCCACTTAGCTGTTTTGGCTGTTTCATATAATGGTGGAGGGGTTCCAAAAGGAAACCCTGTAAGAGAACAGACCCTAAGTGCCAGCGCTTATCATTTACTGATGCTTCACTTGCATCACCCTTAAAGATATCCCACTGGCCAAAGCTAGTCACATGGTCAATTCCAGAAATTCTGTGGAAAGAGATTTCACAATGGCATGAATAACAGAAAGTGCGGTTAATTAGAGGGCACCAAAGTCAGTCTGCTGTAAATATTTTTGGGTAATCTGAAATCTCTGCTTAAACCACATAGCAGCTGATTTCCTTATGAGCCATGAATTTTTCCAATTCCATTGTCTTCTCCCAGCCCAGTACAGTTGTCCCTTGAAGTATACAGGTTTGAACTGCATGGGTTCACTTATACATGGATTCTAATCAACCAAAATTAGACAGAAAATACAGTATTTGTGGATGCTAAATGCTATATACGAAGGGCAAACTTTCACATATACATTTTCAATAGGGCCAACTGAAGGACTTGAGCATACTATTTTTGTATACATGGACGTCCTGGAACCAATCCCCCATGTGTGCTAAGGGAGGACTGTAATTAATTGCCCTGTATACATTGAAGTTGCCTGTCCTTATATTAAATGATTGCTATGCCTCTTGTTATTTGTTTCTGGGACTATATTAGAAGACTTTTGATAAGGTCTAAAAAGTATGCTGTGAAAATAACTTTTAAAAAAATTTGACATATAATTTATTCAAATGCTTTAAAATCTCTTAATGCTTATCTTTATCAAAACATTTGTATTAACAGTATTAGGTACTTATAGCTTTAAAAGAGTTCGCTTGATTTAAATCTTTGCTAGAGAATTACTTGTACATGTCCTAAAAACAGTGTAGTAATTTAGGTATGCATAATTTCCTGTGATTTATTTCCTTAAATTCAACATGTCCATCTACATATTCCAATAGGACTAAATCAAAATATAAAGTTCAATTGAAAATTTATTTTTTCAATGTGTATATTTTGCAAGCATTTTTTATATGAATGTACTTACTCAATTTTTGGCATATAGTCAACATGCGTAACCTCACATTGTAAAAAGAGTGTAAATATATATATATACTTAAAATAATTATATAAGTTTAAGTGATCACTACTTTGCCATTTTTATTGTTTGGCTTTGCCCTTGTGCCTACTCCTCTTTTAACTTGTGGACTATGTATAGTCATCATATATGTCACAATAATTTTCACGTGAAAAAGGAGCATGAGTTCTGTCTTTCTTGTGTCTCTTCTTTTGGGGCAAAAAATACTTTTTCAGAGGATAATCGGTGCACTTCACCTTAATTTTGATTGCCAATAAATGGTCCGCATTGCTATTCTTAAACTAGGTATTAGCAAAGATAAAGAGAAAAATATTACATTAATAACTTAGATTAATCATTTGAGATGGAATAGGTCTTGAAGAATCAACCACCATGAATATTATAACAGAATAGCTATTTTTTTGCTAGTTACCCATATACAATTTTAATTATATGATCTGATGCATTTTGGGATGGGAGCTAGCTTTGTGTAACAGAAAGAATGGGGAACGAAGAGTCAGAAATACTGAGTTCTAACCACTCCTCTGCTTCATCATGTTCACGCTTTTATTTAAATTCTTTATAAAGAAATATGTTTTTAATTCATGAGTGCTTTTAAAATATTAGATAACAATGTACTGTATATTGCTTAATATCCCAAACAGGAATGAAGTAGCTCCCATAATCAGATACATTAGTATTTCAGCAGGAAAAGCTATGAATTGTTATGCTAAGGGGAATTAAAATAAAGACAGTAATTTACATCATGTTAGTTGATGGTAGAAATTATCACCTGATATGTTATTTTAAAATCTCATTTCAGATTATTTTTTGTTTCAGATTTTTGAATTATGGATAATATATTTTGGATCTATAACTAGATATAATGTTTGGTATCACTCAGGTTCCTTCCAGATAAATTTATGTGTATGAATTACATAATTTCTAAGTTTCTTTACAAAACTGATACCCTATGAATCCTTGATCTAATAAAAAGCAAATGCAACTATCTGTTTTATGTCATTTGCTTTATAATAGATATGAAACCCACAAGCAACATTTCCATAGATAGGCTACACAAATGTCTCACACAGAAGACAATTCTCAGGGCTTGGCTTACCTCTTCTTCTTAATGTCACCCTTTTGGTCTAGGTATGGCTCAAGATAAGAGTGAGGAGACTTCTGATTTGGATAACAGTTTTACCTTTGATAAAAGATTAAAACAGCATCACTAAAATTAAGAAAAGTTCAAGAAGGTGAAATTTGTATTTTCCTCTACCTTAGTTTCCTTTCTCTCCTGTCCATCTCCAAGTGGCCTATCTTTTGTGTTTCTCAAAACCTTGATACATTATGCCCTCCACCAGAGAGCCCCATATTCCAAAGGCAGCACCTATGCCTTCCTCTGTTCTCTTTGAAATGCACTCTTTTCAGTAACTATCTGTAATTTCAGATAGGTGAACTTACAGGCATCTGGAGTGAGGTTGTCCTGGGGGAAGTTAACTTAGAAGATCAGGAAATGTATTGAGGCTGTTTTGAAAATTCCTGAGTTTAATATCCATTAGCATGCAAGATGGCACTGGATTGGTAAGAAGAATGGGGGTTGGTAATCCCACCCTTTCTCCTTATGAGCTTTTGATATAATACTCAAAGTCCATGTTTACGCATTGCATTTTTTTCCTCAATGAAAGAGCATGGAGAGAAAGCAAAACAAAACAAACAAACAAACAAAAAACAAAACAGAATATGCAAGTGGACATAAGATGATTGTCACCACCAAAGCAAATGTGCTTCTTAATTTCCCAAAGCTTTGAAAACATCAAAGGGTAGACACAGGTCAGAGGAAACTTCCATTTGCATTTCTCTGAGACTTAGGGGGCCAACTGGCCTCAGAAAAAGAAATGCTATGAAATGGAACTTATTTGTGTATTTTTTTGGACTCACTAAATTCCAGTGTCTGGTCCTCACTCAGCTCTGCAAGTCCAGAAATCTGATATTTCAGAACAAAGAAAATGTACCTATCTATCATCCTTATCCTAACCATCAAATACTACACACATAGGGATGAGCACTTAAGAACAAGTATGACAATTTGTCAATTTAATTTTCTTTCAGCAGAAAGTCAAATTATAACCAGAGTACCAGTTTCATAACTTATAATAGCAAAGCGAAGCAATTATTTGCAGAGAAGCACATGTATCCCCTTGTTCAGAGCATTTTCTTTCCTTAAAGACAAATTGTGTGAGAGGCTAAACTCTCAAAAAAAAATTTTTGTGAGAAGGGAATCAGAATATGTCATAAGATGGCATTCAGCTTTGTGTCCCAGCTGTGGTGGTTTAAAACACATTAAAAACCAAGGAAATCAAATATTCAGTCAAGACTTGTATCCTGGTCAGGGCTAAAAGTTACCATCAACACTGACCTCTACAAATCACTTTTTCTATGATTCCAGGACAGAACAATCATCCTTTCATCTTTATATAAGTCCATTGATGAACTTACTTTGAATTATTTTGGTACTGAGAAGCAGTCTGTTTCTTGGGAGACACTGCTTTTCTCTGTTCTAATTCATGTGTTAATTTTAATGTTATGCAATGAGGATAACATTTATTAACGAAGAGTGCCCAGAGTCTCACTCCTCATTACCCATGAGAATATTATACAGAGATACTAATCTTTACTTTTGTTTTCAAGGTTGGATAAGGTGAAATTCTATCAATTTTTATTTTTACACACAATTAAGAACTGTTGATTAACACAGTAACCCAGTTGCCTCCTTATGCCTCTTTGTTCTTTCAAAAAAGACTCAAACTTCTTAAATCCTCTGAGAAGTCAATAACCCTCCCTAAGATCTCTGTGAATTCCCAGGAGTTAAAATAATGAGGTAACTTCAGGCTCGTACATACTTATTCCACTTATTTTTTCTTCTTTATTCAATATCTTTCAACAGTCATTTTAACTCTAACGCTAATATTATCCTGAACATGGATCCCAACCTCATATCTGATTGTCTTCTAAAAATAAACAAAATCAAGTCAGACAAAAAAGAAAGGATGGAAGGAAGAAACAAAGGAAAAAAGAAAGGAAGAAAAGCCAACCTTTTTGTGACTATATTAAATATATTGTGGAGAGAATCGTTATTTCAACATTAACCTTTGTAAACGTCTTATCAAACAATCTTGTTCTCTGTGTGTGTGTGTGTGTGTGTGTGCCATTGTTATTAAAATAATACGTGTTTCTAGTTTTGTAAGATGAATGACATTGGCTTGTAAAGAGAAACAGCAGTCCCTTATACAAACTCTCCTTATTCCTGATTGTTGTTCGCCAAAACTATTTTCACCTCCTAGTCATTTTCTCTGGTATTTAGGTCCACATTTTTAAGTAATTTGCATCACTCCGTTAATTTTTCAGTTTTAAAGCTAACCTTTGTATATGAAAGTTACTATAGAAGATAAGGATTTAATATCCTTAAACCTACTCCACTCATTCCCGTTTTCATATGAACAGAAAATGCACAGGCTTCCTCCCATCCTCCTAGTCTATTCATATGTTGTTTTTCTTAAATTGATATCTAGTGTTTATTAATGTTATGAACATATAGTTCAATATATGTTTATATTATGAGCATATTGCTCACTATACATATTACTATATATAGTAATACTTCTATAATATGTAATATAAATATGTTTATTTACTTTTTATTATTCACACTTGAGCTACCTAGTTTACTAAGATTATGTTACTGTAAAACTTTTAGATTTACATAAAAAATTAATAATGACATCACTTTTCACTTTTGTTAGAAAAGTGGTTCTTAGGAACCACTTCTTGGTTCCTATTGCTAACTCATTCCCAATTTTTCTAACAAAACTGAAAATATATATTATTACTTGATTCTGTATGCACCAGTTGCCTTACAGGACAACTCCACAACTGTTGTTATGAAACCTGTTCTATTTTGGATATTTGTCCCCTCCAAATCTCGTGTTTAAATGTGATTCCCAATGTTGGAGCTAGAACCTAGTGGGAGGTGTTTAGGTCATAGGGGTATATCCCTCATGAATGGCTTGCTGTTCTCACCAAGGTAATGAGTGAGTTCTGGCTCTCTCAAGCCACAGTAGAGCTGGTTGTTTAAAAGTATGTGGCACCCCTCCCCCAACTCACTCTTCCTTCTTTCCTTCCTCTCTCTCACTATATAATGCCTACTCTCATTCACTTTCTGCCATGAGTGGAAACCCCCTGAAGCTCTCACCAGAAGCAGAAGCTGGCACCATGCTGCTTGTACAGCCTGCAGAACTGTGAGCAAAATGTTCCACTTTTCTTTCTAAATTACCAAACCTCAGATATTCCTTTATAGCAACCAAAACAGACTAACACAGAATCCTTCTCTTCTTCCTGGGAATTATTTATGTGTTCTTCCTGGGTTGAATTATTCATTCCCTGCATTCCATTTTCTTTCTCTTTTGGTGTATTCCCTGATTTTGATGAAGCATAAATTTCAATGTTTTTCCAAGAAAGAATGAATGGGAAATACATTGAGAAAATATTTTGCATGTCTGAAAATGTCTTTACTTTCACATTTTGATATTAATTTTTCTTCATGTAGATCCTGATCAAAGAACATTTGTCTCAGAATTTAAATATATTTCCATGATATCTTCTACCTTCCAGTTTTGCTACGTAACTGCCTAGTGCCATCTTGATCCTCAATATTCTGTATGAGACTCAATTGTTTCTTTCTGGAGTATTTTGTTTCCTTTTTCTCACCAATGTTCTGAAATTTCAGAATTATACATTTTGTTGTGGGTTTCTTTAAATTCATTGCATTGGGCACTCAGTGAAATGTCATAATTTAGACACTATATCCTTCAGTTTCGAGATAGTTTTATTATTTCTTTGATAATTTTCTCTCCTCCATTTTCCTTGTTTTCTTTTTTTACTGGACATTTCATTATATGAATGTTTTCTTTCTTAGATTAACCCTATTAAAATATTTTTTCACTGTGTTTTTTCTCTTCTGTCTCATAGATTAGAGGTTTTTTTGTTGGTTATTTTTTGCTTTATTGTCTTGAAGTTTTTTGCTTTATTTTGTTTTTGGTAATTTTTCTTCTGCCCTTTGCATTGACTTCATTTCTTCCTAGATCCTCTTTCTTGCTTGCAAGTTTATCCTGTGATGCCCACTAAAGAACAACACACTAAAATGCACATTATCAGACCTCTTCATATGTGAGTAGATTTCATCTTAATGTGATTTTGTTGCAAACCAATTAATTTTCTGCCACTCTTTGTTTTCCCTGGTTGTATAATCCTGAATGCCAGCATTGTGGGAGACAAGAAGGTGAAGGGTGAAGGAAGTCTCACCATTAACTATTCAGATTTTCACTTAACCTTCCTCTTTCCAGTATAACATCTCACTCCTTGGTCTCAGCTTGCCTGATATGTCAAGCACAGAAAGCAAAGCTCCAGTTTTACACTGAGGAAGGACCAAACTGCCCTGCAAAAGATAGGTTGATTTGTGGTTCAAATCAGGATTGTTTCTTGTTTGTTTTACCCTACAGACTAGCCCTTGTCTTTCTCCAATTTGTCAGTTACCATTTGTCCATCCCATTCTACAGACTCCAAAAATTGTCATCTCAGCTTTATCGTCACTCTCATTCTCTTTGTTGCGCAGTGTACACCCACACACATACATATGTATACACACACACATATATACACACACACATATATATATATAATACACACACATACATATTGTGTTTGTTCTTCCATTGCTATAAATAAATACCTGAGACTGGGTAATCTGTAAAGAAAAGAGGTTTTATTTTGGCTCACATTTCTGCAGGCTATACATGAAGCATAGTGTTGAAATCAGCTTGTAGTGAGGGTCTCAGGAAGCTTACTATCATGGTGGAAGTTGAAGTGGGGACCAGCACATCACATGACAAGTGAGGGAACAAGAAAGAGAAGGGGGAGGTTTCAGACTCCTTTAAACAATCAAATCTCCCATAAATTAATCGAGCAAAAACTCACTCATCACTAAGGGGATGGTGCTAAGCCATTCATGAGGGATCTGCCCCCGTGATCCAATACCTCACACTAGGCCCCACCTCCAACTTAGGGATCATGTTTCAACATGAGATTTGGACTGGACATGCATCCAAACCATATTATTGCACCCTTAGTTCTCCAGATGCTTTTCTCACATTGCAAAACACAATTATCTCTCCCAATAGTTCCACACAAAGTCTTAAATGTTTTCAACATGAAGACAAAAGTATTAAGTCTCATCTGAGACTCATCACCTCCCACCTATGATCCTGTGAAAGCAAAAACAGTTATTTGCTCCCAAGGTACAATGGTAGTACAAGCATTGGGTAAATATTCTCATTTGAAAAAGGAAAAAATGGTCAAAATAACGAGGCAGTAGGCCCCATGCAAGTGTAAAACCCAGCAGGGTAGATATTAAACCTTAAAGCTACAAAATAATCTCCCTTAACTTTATGTCCTGCATCTAGGGCAGACTGGTGCAAGGAGTGGCTTCCCAAGGGTTTGGGCAGCTCCACTGCTGTGGTTCTGCAGCAGGCAGAACTGGCTGTGGTCACCGGGTGTAGCTGAATGGCTGCAGCTTTTCCAGGCCCAGGATGCAAGCTACCAGTGGCTCTATCATTCTTGGGTCTGAAGGGTAGAGGCCCCTTACCACAGCTCCACTAGACAGTGACCCCCTTAGGGACACTATGTGAAGGCCAATCCCACATTTCCCTTTAACATTGTTCTAGAAGGGTTTCTGTGTGAGGGAAGGCTTCTGTCTAGGCATCCAGGCTTTCCAATGCCTCCTCTGACATCTAGGGGGAAGCTGCCAAGCCTCCTTTGCAGTTGCATTCTGTGAGCTTCCAGACTTAACATCCAACGGAAGCCACCAAGGCTTATGGTAGCATGCACTCTCCAGAACAGCAACCTGAGCTATACCTGGGACACTTTGAGCCACAAGTGGAGCCATAGCTGGAGTAGCTGGGATGTGGGAGGCAGTATACCGAGGCTGAACAGGGCAGTGACACCCTGGACTTGACTCTCAAAACCATTCTTTCCTCCTTGGCCTCTTGGCCTGAGACCTCATCAGCCTGGCCTTTATTATTCGTATTTCTATTAGCATTTTCGTTGCAACAATTTAATCAGTCTCTAAGAAGCTACAAAATTTTCCTCATCTTCCTGTCCTCTTCTGAGCCCCCAAAACTCTTCCAACTTCTGCTCATTACCCAGCTCCAAAGTCAATTCCACATTTTCAGGTAACTTTATAGCAATGCCCCATTCTTTAGTACCAATTTTCTGTGTTAATGCTTTTTTGCATTGCTATAAAGAAATACCTCAGACTGGACTGGGTAACTTACAAAGAGAAGGATTTTATTTTGGCTTATGGTTCTGTAGGCTGTACAGAAAGTATGGTGCTGGCAAATGCTTCTGGTGAGGGCTCCAGGAAGCTTACAATAGTGGTAAAAGGTAAAGAGGGAGCCAGTGCATCACATGGTGAGAGAAGGAGCAAGACAAAAGGGAGAAGTTCAAGACTCATTTAAACAATTGGATCTTATGTAAACTAATTGAGTGAAAACGTATGTATAACAAAAGAGATGACACTAAGCCATTCATGAAGAATACACACCTATGACCTCCATGATCCAAACACCTCCCACCAGGCCCCACCTCCAACATATTTCAACATGAGAATCACATTTCAACATGAGATCTGAAGGGGACACACATCCAAACTACAACACACACACACACAAACACACACACACAGACACACACACACACGTATTTAATTCCTTGACTATCATTTCAGTGAAATTGTCAGAAAATAACAAAGATAAGCAACTGTCTACCATGCTATTATTGCCTGTGGTGCACAGCCACACATTAGTACTCATCCCTGAAGTCACCACTATATATATATGGATTCTTGAAAATATCATTTGTTAAAATGCAGCCAAGTTATTTGCTAAGAAGAAAGGTGACCTTCACTCCAGTTCACAATAACTTTCTCATTTCCATCTGAGACTTCATCATCCTGGCCTTCATTTCACAAGTTTTCTTCATTTTTACTTCCATTTCTGTTTTTCTCCATGAACTACTCACAAAGATAAGCATAAGCAGGCACAGAATCTTCCATCAGAGTAACATGGCTTCCCTCACCTCTCTTGTAACCCTAGAACTTGCTTACTCTGGTTCAAATTTTATATAACAAATTTGTGAGTTGCATTTCAGTGCAGCAGACCCCTACATTGCTGGTTACATAATTGGAGCATGCCCAGGTAAGTATGCCAGGTGCGTGGTCTAGGAGCCAGCAAGAGTGGAAGAGTCACCCAGAAGCAGAACCAATCTACTTGGATCAAGGAATGGGGACCAAATGCAGAAACAAGGGATGCCTGCTTTTGTTGTAGTATGGACTTAAGAGCCAAGGACGTCAGCATGACCTAGCAAAGTCACGCCTCATTGCGTTTTCTTATCTATTTCATTGTAACCCTCTACCAACAAAACCTATCCCCATATCCCAGCCTCGGAAAGACAGATTTGAGCATTTCCTCCTGTCTCCTCTCCAGTGACTTTGCCATGAAGCTTTTTCTTTTCTCAAAAACTGGTGTTGTGGTATTGGTTTCTATGTACACTGGGCAGTACGCCTTTGCTTGGTAACACTCTATCATTACACTCAGAAAGCAGAAGCCTGGTAGGTAGCTGTTGGTGGTAGCAACTGTTGCATCCCTGAGCACCACCTCCTGGGAATGGCTGGGATGAAGAGAGGCACAGGGGTGCACTGGTGACTTCAAGGATGAGTACTCATATGTGGCTGTGCACCACAAACAAGGACCACCATCAGACCCGGGGCAATCCTGCCACCTGGGTCACACAAGCCTCATTTGCCCAGCCTGCTTCTACCTGGACAAGGTCCTGCTCACCTAGGGGAGCCTCCTGCACTGGAGACGCTGCTCACGCTCTTAATTTTGATCTTAAATGTTCTTTGGCCATGCTGCCATGTTGCTGGAACAGTCTCTTCTGTCTTCTACTGTCTGATGAACTTATCCCCCAAACTGCTGTTTCATTTCATGCAGAGGAGTTTAGCTACATTATGTATTGTTTTTTTATTTCTCATTGATGCATACTCATAGACATGCTTTACATAATCTATGTTTAATCTAAATTTTCATTGATTGTATGATGCATCATTACATAATTTGCCACTAAAGAGAAAGGCCGCTAATTATGACTTTAAGACATCTTAAATTTTAAGACAGGTCTTGATTTTAAAATAGAAAAATATTAATTTTGGCAACAATTAAATATCGTAAATGGTTTATCCCATAATCTTCCCAAATGAAACATCTCAGAGAATTCTGGTATTAAAACAAGAAAGTTGATTGCAATAGTCTGAATGAGGACTAGTGACTTAAGTGGCTGTAAATCGAATTTTTTTATAGCTAGACTTTACTGAGATCTCTAATCATTAAAGCTCCTACTACACAGATGCAGATAACTTGAAGATATGTTTTTCATGAAGGAAATTTTGCTTTGCTTCCAGAGTAATAACAGTGTGGTATTTAATTAGTTGTATTTTAAATTTTTTATATTAAAAATAAACATTAATTTAGCTTTAATATTAGCTATTGAATTTGATGTGGATTATTAATTTAACTCTAAAATGTGTGAAGAAGCAAATATTTTTCTTACAAGTATCCATTCAAATTAGATGTATTCATACATATTCCCAAATTTACTTGCAGAGTGAGATTTCATTTTTGACATGATACTATTTGAATAATATGAGATAGTCTACTAAAATAAGTACATTTATAAATAATGAGTTATTTGAAGAAAATGGAACATGTAACATAATATTAAGTATATAATCTAATATGCATCTTATATAAAATACTAAAGGACTATATATGTGGTTAGCAAACTTTTTGCTAAAACTTTTTATTATTTTTCTGTAGAATTGTTTCTTGTCATATTTTCCACATAGAAAATGGAAATATATAAAAAGGTAAAATTTGGGGTTTCCTGCCCTGCTTAAATGCCACTGCTGTAGGCAAAACTCATAAATGAGAATGAAATACAATAATAAAATCATCTTGTCTTTTCATTTAGAATTACGTAATTTGAATTTTTTGCTGTTGTTATGTTCTCACCTACTCATAGATATTTCTGTGGTGAATGTATATTCATGTGATGCACTAATCAAGAGTAGGTATTTATTTAACAATTACCTTTAATATAAAATTAACATAAGATCCTTACTGACTGCCTTTTCATAACCATTGTAAATATACAACACATAAAACAAATGGAGAATCAGGAGTTTATTTCTACTAGATCAGTTCAAATGGCTTGTGGTATGGAAATACATTCTGTAATGAGCTATTACTTATCAATTATATACTTTGCATTGACTGAAGTTGCAGTTAGGTCACTCATGTTGGATGTCTTTTATAACATTTAGAAAAGTTTTATTAGTTCTAATAAAATAACTTTCAGTGTCCAGCACAACAGACTCTGAAGATTAAATACTAATAGAATATCTTTTTTTTTTTTTTCCAAGACAAACTCTTACTCTGTCACCTAGGCTGAAGTGCAGTATCATGATCACAGCTCACTACAGCCTCCATCTCCCAGGCTCAAGCTATTCTCCCACCTCAGCTCCTCCCCATCCTCAGTAGCTGGAATTACATGTGTGTGCCACTGCACCAGGGATAATTTTATTTATTTATTTATTTTGTAAGATAAAAACCTACAGGTCTCACTAGGTTGCCCTGGCTGGTCTGGAACTTCAGGCTTAAGTGATCCACTCACCTCAGACTCCCCAAATGCTAGGATTACAGGCATGCCTGTCCTAAAATATCTTTTTAATCCTCAAGAAGAGTCACCTGGAGAGGCAATGGCCCTGTTAGCACTGCCCTCTGTTTTGAGTGTTGGAGAAGGATTTCCATTAAGACAGCGTGAAGATGCTGGTAAATCCTTCCCACACGCAAAGTATGAAACTGGGCAAAATTGTCAAAAAAACATCCTTTCAGGTTTGCAAGTTGCCAAAGGCAGAGAACAAATTGAAGAACATATATTCTTGAGAAACTAGGGGAGCTTTGGGAAAGCTCTGCTGCCAACTTGCCTTGGGCAGTTCCCATCAACAATCCCAGTTCAGTTGCCAAGAAAAGTAGCTTTACAAAGGTGAAGATGGCAAGGGAGGAGAATGAAGGGGGAAGGAGATCAGAATCATTGCTTCCAGAGGAGTGGAATTGATTTGAAGTGGGCCAAAAAACTTTGCAGTTTTGTAATTTAAAAGCGACAAACTTGATAGAAAATAATGGGGGAGGGAGAAACACAGTTTTGCTAACTTAAGTCCCAGTTGTGGTAAGCAGCAGACGCTTCAGAAAATTAGCAAAAATATCCTGGAAATAAGAGCCACAGAAGAACTTAATATATTTGAGCACAAACTCTGGCTAAATCATTGGTTGGCTACTAGGCTAGACAATCGCTAGTAAGCTAGGCTAAAAGAAAATAATAAAAAGAAAAAAAACTGAGCGGAGATATCAGCAACTATACAACATGGAGGAAAAGTTTCTGCAGTTTGAGTCCAGGCAAGGTAATTAAAAAGTAAAAGTAAGACAGAATCCGGATGGATCAATACATTATATGATCAAAAATTTGTAGTTTTCCATAAAATATTACAAGATACACAAGAAATGGGAAAGTATCACCCACACTCAAGAATAAATGCTGTCAATAGAAACTAATTCTGAGTAGGCACAGATATTGGATTTGCTAGACAAATGATTCAAAAAGAATATTATAAATAAGTTTAAAGAACTAAAGCAAAGTATGAAAATAACACATAGTCAATTTCAACAGAGAAAGGTAAACTATAAAAGAAAATCAAGTGGAAATTCTAGAGCTTAAAGGAGTGAAAACAAAAATGAAAAATTTGCTAGATTAGCTCAACAAGAGGTATAAGATGGCAGAAGAAAAATCAGTGTGCTCTCAGAGGAATCAATAGAAATTACTGAGTGCATGAAACAAATAAAAAAAACTGATGCAAGAACTTCAGTGAATGCAATAAAAATCTTAAGCATTAAAACATGTATGTATTGGGATTCCTAGGAGAATAGGAGAGAGAAAGGGTATAAAAAAATTAAATGAATAATGGTTAAAAACTTCCAAATTTGATTTTAAAGCATATTATTCCAAATAATTTATGTAGATTCTCCATCTTGTAAGGAGATGAAATATAATTCCGCATGCCTTAACTGTATGCTATATTAGAGACTTTCCTTCAAAGAGTACAGTATGGTGAGGATGGGAAAATAAAGGAACTTAACAATGGGGAGACTTTGTGACTATTACCTAAAGCCAGGTGATCGAGGTTAACCTCAACAGTAATAAGACATTGATAATATACACTCTAATATAATATGATAAGAATGATAATTTACTGCCGTGATTTTCCTCTCCAAGACAAATTACCCCAGCCTAACAATGAGAAAATCATCGAACAAATCTCAATCGAGGGACATTTTACAAAATATCTAAACAGTAATTATCAAAACTATCAAAGTCATTAAAAACAGTACAAGTCTAAGAAATGGTCAAAGACAAAAGAAACCAAAGGAGAGTACTAAATGTCATATGTTATCCTAGATGGGCTCTTAGGATAGCAAAAGGACATTAGAGAAAAACTGAGAAATTTGAATAAAGTATAGACTTTAGTTAATAATAATGTATTACTCTTGCTTATTTATTTCAGATAAATGTACCATATTTATGAAAGACGTTAAGCCATTAAATTTGCTATAATTTGTTACATCACTAAAAGTAAACTAATACACATTTCCACCAACATTATGTAAGAATTTGTTCCTCCACATCCTCACCAACACTTGATATAACAAGTTTTTTCAATATTACCATTCTAACAGCTGTCTAATGTCATCTCATTGCGGCTTCAATTTGCAATTTCTTAAAAAATAATGGTGTCAAACGTCTTTGCATGTACTCTCTGACATTTGTATACCTGCTTTGCTTAATATTTGTTCAAACATTGTCCCCATTTTGATTAGGCTTAGTTTTCTTTTACAGTTTGGGAAGTTATATATATATATATATATATATATATACATATACTGGATACATGTCCTTTATCAGAGATATATAAATATTTTCATCTATTCTGTGACTTGTCTTTTTATTTTTTAATGATGCCTTTGAGAGATTTAAAAACAATTTGATGAACTCCAATTTATCAATTTGTTCTTTCATGGACCATTCTTTTGCTGTCATAGCTAAATAATTTAGCTAAACAAAATGAATGAATGCATAGTTGAAGGAATAATCTAATAATGGCTTCAACTCTGCCAGTGCATTATGTTTGTCTCAGGCATGCACTTTAGATATCCAACTCTTATACCTTAGCCACCCCCAAACTGCATATTTTGTAAGTACTCTTTTTAAATTTAATTTATTATAGAAAGATGGGATAACTAAAAATACTAATATTATTTGTGCCAAGGAGAAAAGGACCATATGTTTTAAATCATGAGCCTTAGCTTCAAAGAAAGAACATCAGGAAGTTAAATATTCTTTTAGCAATCCTTCCAAACCATGGGTATACACTACTATTTTTTCTTCATAGATTCTGCCATCTTTACCTTATGCTTTTATCTAGGTTGAGGTGGTGAATATATGTACTTTAGGACAAGTAATAATTCTTTCAAAATATTACTACTCTGTATTTCTGATAGTTCAATGAAATTTTGTCGGTTTTTAAAAATTTTTGACAAATGTAGCTAAAGAAAACCAGACACCAATTAACCCGGTGTGTATCATGAAGATAATGAAGAATCATTAAATATTTTTTAGAGTAGAGAATAATAGATAAGAGATGTACTGTGTGAATATTAATCTAATAGTTTGTGTGTATTAGATAAGTCAATATTTGTGGGAATAAGAATCAGTTAATAGATGTCAGCTAAGAAGCAATTTTGCAACAATACCAGAATGACCTGATATGGAAAGGCATATTAAATTTCAATGAATAAATGCTTGATTGAATGTGAAAAATGAGGCAGAGAATTCTTAGAGCAAAGTAAATGAGAGAATGGGCCATAGGCAAAATCAGAAACTGTAAATAGACATCACTATGCAAAATTTTCCGTGATCTCATCCCAAATTACTTTTACCTTGTCCTTCTTCTCCACTCAAACCCACAGATTCTACCAAAGAGAATTAAGTCCTAACTATGTTATGAATATTTAATCTCTGAAGACATTTAATTGGGATGCTCCCTACACATTGGAATACACAGAACTTTTAGATTCCACTGGATCATTCATTCTTAGAGTAACATAGATAAGTATTTCTTAAACTACTACTTGAGGAGATTGTACTAGGTTCTGTGGTTGGCAGCTGGGAAATCAACTAGTAAACAATTCTAGTGGAGTTTAACAAGTGATATGATAAAAGTACATAAAAGCAAAGTGCAACAGCACCTATTGCTATTAAGTGAGGAAGGACCAATGAGGCTGGGCACAAACAAGAACTTGATTCCATAAAAACAAGTTAGATTTTATTTTTCCTGCTGCATTTTTCCAAATTTGTCTAATAAAAATCACCAGGAATACTTAAGTTTTGATATTGGGAAATGATTTTGGCAGATACACAGGAAAAAAATTGAGGAATGTTTACCCTATCCGCAGATGGAATATTTGCAAGAAATAATTTAGGCATTTAAAGTTGTAGGACAGGAGATAAAAGAGGAAAATTTATAATATACATTTTAGGGGTAGTATAAATTACACCTAATCATTGAGACTTTCATTGATTATTTTTAGGTAAAAAGAATCTCTCTATTGCTTATGTACTTGCGTGTCTGTGTGTGTGTGTGTGTGTGTGTGTGTATAGGTACATTTGTCAGTGTATATGGGTGAATGTGTATACATGTGCATGTCTGTATTCGTTTGTAAGTTCTTTGTGGATGCAAGATAAGTTAATCCAGAAATTAAGTGCTGTATAGAGTTGTTGCTCAACTAGTACTCACTGAATATTTGAATAAACTTGACCTACATGATTTCAAGGCTAACTATTAAAAGAAAACTTTGGTTGAGGATAAAGCTGTGTAGTAGGCTAGAATTCAGCTTCAGGGTTCTGACTGAGTCACTAAGAGTTTTTTGTTAAAACCATTTTTACTATTTTTTCCCCAAGTGTAAATGAGAATAATGGTTACCTGCCTCAAAGGGGTGTTGTGCAGAATAGCTGGTTGACAGTTTTAAACTATTTTGAAGATAGAATGTACTATAAATGCTCTAAAGAAAAAAAGCGCAATGGAATAAAACACTTGAACCAAAGCTTTAAGAAAGTTAGTATGTCTTTTAGGCTGGCAATCTTCTACTAATAAAGAATTCTATGGGAAATTAACCCCACAACATTTTTTATTTTCTTGCCTCTTTTCTGCTTTCTTCTGTAGCTAATGTCTGCCTAGTGACTCAATTAAACGGGAAAGTTCTAGTAGTGCCACATGTTGTAATAGATGTTACTCATAAAGAAAGAAATGCAATGAAGATTATAAAGTGGTCATTAATCACACCACAAGATTTAGTCTGTTCAAAGACATCACTATATTCAGAAATTACCAGAACTATTTTAAAATTAGTTTTATCATTGGAAATTCTGGATATAGTTATAGAGGGCTAGAAGCAAAAGTTCACTTTTGTGTAGAAATATCTAATAATTTTTCTGAAACACAAATATCAGAGCTAGATATGAAGTTCATTTTTCAAAATAATTGTTATTTTTCCAAATGAAAAATGAGATATTAAAAACTCTGAAAAGATATTATTTTGTTTAGTCATTCTTATTGAGAATATTTACACAATTATGCATTTACATATCCTATTTTGTAAACCCAAATCAATACACATATAGCTTAAAACAGAACAAAAAACTGCATGCCACAAAATTTTTGTGAGAAAAAAATGTTAAAAAATAAAACAAAGTGACCAATTTTACATGTTCTCCAATAGAGTTGATATACATCTTTACCATTCTATGTTCTATATTTTATAATAATAGATCATGAATCTAACATTTCAATCTGTATTTTAAAACAAACAAAAACAGAGATTTAAAAAAATATCAAATTCTTATGTAGAAATAAGCACTGTATCTCATCATTTCACTAGTTCTTGCCACACAAAAACATATTGTATATTAACTATTACATTTTGAACTTCAATAATAAAGTCAAAAATGGCATATTTCTCAAGTATATTATTGTACATCATTAAAATATCAGCGTAGAAAATGCTACAGTCTCTTTATTATTTTTAACATTTAGTAAAATATTTCAATCTTAAATCTGTATTAATATTGTTCATTGAAAGTACCTTCTGATTTTAGAGATCATTGATTCAATAGATATTAGATCAGTAGATTCATCAGATAGTTAGTACCTAGAAATTAAGTACACACTGGGATGAGCATATTAGAATGCTCTGATTATATGCCTAGAAGCCAGTAATTTAGTTAGGAAGATAAAATTAACAAATGAAAACATATTAACAAATAATTAAATGATAAACTGGATTTTGGTGACTCTAGCAAAAATGTGTGATGTAGAAAAACTATAAATGAGCTTGTAGAGAAAATAGGCTTACAAAAATTTGGATGGGATAAAGGAAGAGGAATGGGCATTTGGGTAAAGATTGAAAGGCAAGTTGAAAGGTATAGATTTTAAAATTCAGATTGTATTAAGTGGAAAGCAGTCAGGATATATAAAAACACAAATGCAATTTCCATAATATACTTAAGTTTGTTATATTAGATATATTTTAGACATTCTGAAGAATTTGATAAATAGAACGTAAGGCTCTTGAGCATTTGTTTGTTTTAATCATCACAGCCTCAAGAACAGTTTCTTTTCTAGGGTAGGAGCCCAATAAAGATTTGCTGAGACAATAAATAAATAAAAGATGAATTTGTAACTGGAAGTGGTAAGCAGTATGGGTCAATTGTAGCTCCTTAACAAGCAGAATGGCAGGATGAAATGTATTTAGAAAGCTGATTTTGGCAATGGTTATGCAAGATGACACTAGAGGAATAATTACGTGGCACTGTCAGTGTCAGTGGAAACATTTCTTTTTTTTCTTTTTTTTTAAATTATATTTTAAGTGCTAGGACACACGTGCAAAATGTGCAGGTTTGTTACAGAGGTATACATGTGCCAAAGTGGTTTGTTGCACCCATCAACCCATCATTCTACATTAGGTATTTCTCCTGATGCTATACTTCCTCTAGCTTCCCATCTCCTGACAGGCCCTGGTGTGTGATGTTCCCCTCTCTGTGTCCATGTGTTCTCATTGTTCAACTCCCACTTCTGAGTGAGAACATGTGGTATTTGGTTTTCTGTTCCTGTATTAGTTTGTTGAGAATGATGGTTTCTAGCGTCATCCATGTCCCTGCAAAAGACATGAACTCATCTTTTTTTTTATGGCCGCATAGTATTCCATGGTGTATATGTGTCACATTTTCTTTATCCAGTCTATCTTTGATGAGCATTTGGGTTGGTTCCAGCTCTTTGCTGCTGTGAACAGTGCTGCAATAAACATACATGTGCATGTGTCTTTATGGCAGAATGATTTATAATCCTTTGGGCATATACCCAGTAATGGGATCAAATGGTATTTCTGGTTCTAGATCCTTGAACCATTTCTACTGGAGGTTATTGCTTGACTTGGCCATGGTTTGAACATCCCATCATGTATGTTTTCAAATGTCAAAAAAATACAACATTACAAATATTACCAATTGAATCAATCTGGCATTTGTGCCTTATGATATTTTGCTGAGTTATCATAGCATTTGCATTACACATAAGCAGTGAACCAAGAAGGAAAGGCTTTGTATCTGCTACATTTGGCAGCAAAGCTGTATCAAACGAATTTATTCTACATTTATATTAAAGTTGACGTCAGTGTGCCTATGCCTGCAGAAAATGAAGGGCCTAAAAAGAAAGTGTTTCTTCTTAATTGTTGGTCCTAAAACAAATATGAAACTAAATAAAAATGACAAAAATAAAAGCATGAATAATTTGTGCAATTATTTGTTTAGTGATGATTAAAGAGTAAGATAATAATTTATTTATTTATTCTTAAGTTTCAGTTTTGTCTCACTTCCCTAGTACCAAATAGGTGCAGAGATACACATTAAAATCTCCATGTCCCAATTTTACTATCATTATAATTAGTAAAATCTGTGGACACTCTTATAACTATATTATCAATAATTTACTTTGTTTGCTTATAACAATACTCTTCACTAACATTTGTGTAAGGCTATAATTGTATATACATTATTTCAATTAGCCTCAGTAAGTAAGTTGTTTGGATGGGGAATGTGTTACTATCTTTATTTTATAGATAAGAAATCTAATAATCAGAGAAACAATAATTCCATATTGTCCAATAATTGCAGAACTATAGTCTTTTAGCTCATTTATTTTACTCTATGACACTGCTATTCCTCCTACTGCTTTCCCTTCACTAGGGACTTCTTTTTTTCCTTTAATCTCTTGCCAAAATTAAAATTCATCATTGAAATACTACACATGTCCAAATTCATTATTGATCTATTTAAGAATGAAACATTTTGTCTAAGTTTAAATATATGAAATTCTACTTTATGTACAACTTGGGAACAGAAGAGCCATATTAGATAATTTAATTATTTCTCTGCAAAAACACATGCACTATAATAACCTGATCATGTTCCTCACAGTCATGACAGAAGGAAACATAGAAGTGAAGATTCAGTGGATAATTTTTAAAAGTTTTCTGAAGCCATATTTTTAACTTACATATATCTATAAGCCTCAGCATAAGTAATTCTGTGTTGTCTTAACTAGCAACAAATTCAGATAATTAACATTCAATAAACATTTTGCTACTTTACAGGAAAGTTATTTTCTTCTACCTTCATATATTTAAGTAGTCAGTGTTAAGTTATTCAATACAGCTCACTAACACAAGAGTTTCAAAAGGTATCATTTACTAAATAAATTATATTATTATTTCTTGTAGTATTAATTACTCCACAAATGGTAGAGAAAAATTACAAAAACTAACTGCTACCCAAAAAACCTGCCTCCCCTCATAGAACAGAAATAAAATGAATCTTAAGCAAAATTACTAAATTATCCTACAAAGTCATGTCAGAGATAGGAGGAAATCATTCAGAAAACAATTACTTTACCAAGAATTGACTAAGACCTCATTAAAGTAATTAACATAATTAAGAAAAAGTATATTTTTTAATATAGCTCCTTGACTCTAGAAACATCAAGAAAGCAAATTTTGAACGTGCTTATTCAAGCACCATGATACTTGGTTGTTTGGTCTTAATAAGCACAAAATTCCATATTTTGGATTAGAGTGAATAAGGCTGTCTTCGTGGAATGATGCTTTCACACATTCAAAGCACACAGTGACTTTCCTTTTTCTGATTCTGTGCTTACCAAACACATTTCTGATTGTAATTTGACTTTTAGTCTAGCATAAGTACAGATAGCATTTTAGTTATATTTGAGTATAGCTTGCCAAAGAAGAGAAAATATGCTGATCTACCTTTGAGTTCAGGCTTTAAACATCTGTCTCTCAGGACTCAGTTAATATGAGCCTTTTCCCGTGATACAGATCTATTCTTAGTATGTTGATACATCCAGTTCTTGTGCTTGCCAAGGCTTAAGAACTGACTGCAGGCAGCTGCAGTGAACGTGAACACTCAAAAATAATGAGGACAAATGAGGCATCTTGTAGAGAGCCAACGCCTTTCTAGCAACTCATGTGCCCAAGGCAACTTTTATTTTAACTTTAGAATTGAGCATTTACTACGTATTCAGAATCATGATAATTGTTTCTGAGAATTCAGAGTTAGAAAGCTTAGGCCTTTTTCCAAGGAACTTAAAATCTCACTTATGGAAAAATTGTATTCTTGTCCTATGAAAGGCAGTGATTGAGACGTCTAAATATGAAAGGCAACATAGGATTAAGATTAGAATATCATCATAAAAGAAAAATTATGCCAATTCTTTTATTTTATATTAACAGGTGAAAGAAAACTATTCCTTTTCTATTTCTATACAGTGACTAGTGTTATCATCTGAAGTCATATCTCTTAACCCCTCTGTTAAATACGCTTTAATGGCTACATATTGCACTAGAATTTACTGTGTTATCTTCGACGTGAGCTTGTATCAGTCTTGTGCCTAATTGCCCAGGCTCACCTGAGGCTGCTTTACCCCTTTTCAACTACCCTCCACTTAAATGGCCTTTTTCTCTTTCTGGGCTCCATAGTTTCTACATAAACACACTCTAAAGTCAGAGGCTTGGGCTCAGGTTTATTATGGATCTCTATTAGAGCTACAAAGAAGTGAAGGAGGAAGCAAGAGTAAGCAAAAGGAAAATCAGAATAGAAATGCAGTCCAAGAACAACCTCAGTTGGTACTACAGGGTACTCTAGAGCTTCGATGGCCTTTCAAAATCATTGCAAATTGAGGCAAAGGGCACAGGCCTGTGCCTCCCTCCTAAGACAGAATCCAGGTACCTCGCAGCATCCACTATTTTTGATTTATCTCGAACCGAACAATATCTCTCCTAATTCAGGGCTTTTGTGCATGTTATTCTCATCGTTTTGCCTGGAATGCTCCAGTCTTCCACCACCCCACAACCACTGCCTCAAAGTTTTGGTTCACTTTTCAGGTCATCTTAGAACTATAAATTCCTCAGAAAGTTTTTTTCTGACCCTGAATCTAAATTACGTCTTTCTTTTAAACTCTTTCATAGCAATTCATACTTCGCTCTATGTAAAAGTATAAAATATGTACTTATACTTTAGGTATGTGCTTTTTCTGTTACTCTTTTCCATTTGTATCATATTGTAAGCTCCAAGGGCACAGATTTGTCACTTCTCTATGATTAGCACATAGTTCCAGCAACTTGAACATCATAGATGCGTAATCGATATCTGTAAGTGAATGAGCGAGTCTCGGTTCTTCTCTCCTTTAGGCCCTAGTATTTGCTGACATTTCCCACTAATTATTATGATGATAATTTAACTCATCTAATTTTTTTTGTAAACTGTATGCTGGTTTGTATTAGAATTGTCTCTGATATTATCACACAGATGTTCTCACAATTGGCTTGCACTAGAATCCCCTAAAAGACTTGTAATATACTGAGTTTTGACCCCAGCATCTCTGCTTCACTAAGCCTGGGTTAAGGCCCTGCATTTGCATTGCTGATGCTACTATTCCAGGAATGGCCCTCTGATAATTGTCTGTGAATACAGATAGAGAGTTATCTATTTCCAATATTCAGTTTATTACAAAATGCAAAATCAAGAAATTTTAGAAATTTGTGTTTGGAAGTTCAGGTAAATGGAACTGGGATAATCTATAATACTTTAGAAGTAACAGGTAGATAAGTGTGAAGCATTTTATTAATGTACACTACAAAGCAATAAACATTATTTACTGAATATAGAAAGAGCCAATTTGTAACCATTATGTTTATCTTCATTTGGATATCCCACAAGAGAAAATACCAAGATACTTTATAATCTAAATGCTCTATGAATTTGTTCTTTACAGAATTAGCTGTAAGTTCTGAAAAACTGTTTTACAATACATAGTAAAATTTTTCTTCTTAAATTTAAAATTAATATTTGTATGATTTAATAAATTTATATCTTTAAAATGTTATTTATTATTTACACAATATCTCAATATCTGAAAACATAAGCATTAACTCTTCCTCAGAAAAAATAGTCATTCATACAATTCCTAAAGTATTCTGTCTAAAAAAATAAGACAGCTACAGTGGACTCAATCTTCTTTTAAAAAAGGTAAAAAGAAAGTTTTATTTATTTAAAATTGTTTAAATCCATATAGTAAAATTCACATTTTGGCGTACAATTCCAAATTTTAACACCACTTCTGAAACCAGGATTTAGAATTTTATCACCCTGAAAAATTCCATGTAACATTTACAAACTCTAATTTTTACTGATTAAATTACAAGTTATTAAGGTCTGTGTTTTTAGAATTTCCATATCTGTTGGATATTGATTTTTGCATTCAGCATATTTATTATATTTTCTGGATTTTTAAAGAACAATACATATATGTACATATTTCTATCCATATTATTATTCAAATCAGAAATCTAGATTAGGGACAGCAACAGTGATACCAAAAGCCTATTCTGAAGTTTATGTTGGCTCCTTAATTGGTAACTTTGGAGTGTGGCTTTTGAGATTTTTAGATGTCTTATTAGATCACAATTTTCTGTTTTGGCCTAAATATATTGTGTTAGAATGTTGTTAAATATTTCTGAAATATAAGTATTTATAACATTGCTTGAATTTATTTGTGCAGTGACCTTATAAAAATTTATCCAGTTTAGATTAGCATAATTTATCCTGTTTTTAGATACTTACAAAGTATCTTTATATAACAATAGTCTGTTACAGATTTCTGCTTGGTATTAATGTCATAATCATCAATCTACACCCTTCCTCATATGTGAGAACATTTACTAGTGAAATTTTCCCTTTGTTCCCATTTATTTTTTTCAATGATAAACAATAATTTTTCTATCATTTCCAAAATTTTCCTCAGCCCTTTGCATTGCAATCCAAATAAAACTAGAAATTGTATCTCCTTTCCATTCATTGGTGATCTCACATCTTCACCAATGCAAGACTTTCATAATCTTATTCTTATAAGAATTTTTCCATAATTTCAAGAATGAAAGCATTTATCTTGACAAAGAAGAAATGTTTTTAAAAGTTGTCAAAGCATTCTAACCTCCTTCATTTATCATTATTATTAGTTTTAGTAACATTATTCCATTTGACCTAAGCATTAAGACCTGGAGCTTACCTTTCCTTGATTCTATATCTACTGAAAACCAAAACTCAATTGTTTCTCTCTTTGTAAGTTTTTGAAAGCCTCAGATAATCTGAACAGTTGTTTTTCTAACATTATCCTCATAGAAATTTTATCACTCTGTTTAAATGGGCATAGGCCATATGCCCTGTTCCAGAGTTGTTTTTATTAATGAATGAATATGCATTTGCAAATTAACACACTAAAATGGAAACATAAAGGGGTAGGCCTACTTAGATGTTTTTTACACAAAAGTCCTGTCTTATATTTAAACTAAGAATTGAAGAATGGAATAGATACAGATAGTTGGAGGGAAAGTATCAGTCAGAAAGAATCACAATATGGGACGTATCTAGAGTGGAAACAAGAGCCATATGTCCCTAGGCCACAAAAAGGGTGAACAAAGAGGTGCCCGTTACAGTTGGAGGATACTCAGGGACAGATTCCACAGGCTTCAAAGGCAGTGGTAATAAATTTGCATTTTATTCTGAGAGTGACAAGATGCCATTAAAGTGTAAGAAGCAGAAATGTGACAATATCTCATTCATATTTGGTTTATTCCAAAAGATGAGATTGTTCACTTTGAAGAAACTAGAGAACTAAAGATTCTCAGCCCAGAAGAGGTATAAAATAAAGCTCTCAAAGGACCTCGTGAAATAATAAAAAAAAAAGTATTTAGAATTTTAGAATACAATGTAGCTACAGGACACCAAATGCAGATGGTAACTGTACCAGTTAAGTAGGACTTTTCTCTTGTGCTTCTCTTCTTTGCTACTCACTCAAATTCTAGAGCTGTCATATACAGCCTGAGAATGGGGGAAAAGGAGTGAAAGAATAAGTTGAAAAAACAGACCTCAATGTAGAAGGAAAAAAGCATTGCATTAGATGAGTTTGTGCATATATATATTTTATACATATATACACACACACACACACACACACACACACACACACACACATTCATCTGGATACCAGAGCATGATTAAAGAAGATTGATGACAACAAATCAATCATTCTTTACTTATGTCTTACTCTTTACTTACTCCTTAGACACTATGTTTGTATTCTGAAAGTGCAGTATGCAATCAGTCTTTTTGTAAATTGAAATTCTAGTTATTTTTTATATAATTTAAGCGGTAGCTCATTTTCTTCAAACCCTGGGTTTAGCATGTGCATAGACTGTGAGCACTGCATGAACTCCATTAGTATATAAGCCTCCTGAGATAGGTTTTGCCATTCTTGCTTACTTGCTGCATCCCCAGTGCTTTGAAGAGTGCCTTGAACACAGTACATTACTCAACATTGAATCAGCTTGAACAGAGTATGCAGAGCTGGCTTACTCCTATCAGCCTCAGGAGTCTTCAAAATAAAACTTTCTTATTGTGTACTTGAATTCGATGATTAAAACTACAGCCAAAATCCTAAGAAGCAATTTATACAAACCCCATTCTAAAACACTTTAATACGACAGAATTATTGTAGACAAATAGAAAAAAAAAATCATTTATAAGGAGTTTATTCAGATCTCCTCTGGGAAAAAGTACTATTTATGATTCTATAGAACATGCAAACCTGCAAAAGCTGCAGTCCTTCTTGTACAGATCCAAGGATTTAATTTTCTAATGGGAGTTTTAAGACTATCCTTAACTCATTTGTGAGGATTAATTCCTACTGACTGGGGGAAAGTACTTTACCTGATTCCATACAATATACAAACATGTACATGTCAGTCATACTCTCAGGGATCTAATAATAGTCAAACTGGAAATTTGTGAGCACCTCTGGCAACTTGGTAAGGTAAGTCCATTTGATTGAAGGTCCTATGTGGGATTTAGCTCTTAAGGCAGAGAAATCCAAGCAAGACATGCTGATTAATTAACAATATCCAAAATTATAAGAGTGCAACTTGGTGACTGTCATTAAAAAATTGTTTCACTGCCTAGACTCTGGTTTGGTAAGAGTAGGGCTAGGTGAATAAAAGGAAAATTTTTTTCTATACACCTCTATAAGACTTTGGTGCTATAAGCAACACTGCTTTGGTGTTCAACTGGAAGAATGAAGTTCTCAAGGAAGAAAACACTGCCTTTAACTTCTGCACTAAATAGAACATGGCTTTTGTACAAAACTACAGCTTCAATCAATACACAGAGAAACCTAGAGTATTGGCAGAAATAACAGCAGTTAGTACAGGTTGGCAATCACTGGAAAAATTCAGCATAGTCCAGAGGAAACAAAATTAATAGAAAGATAAAAAGTTATATATGGCAGGAAACCACAGTATCTGTACCTGATGGGATGTTATATTAGAAAATGGAAGCCACATACGATATTTATGGAACTGCCATTGGAAAAGTCCAAAAGAGGAGATTTGAAGGGAAAAGTAACTGAAAACTTATGATAGCAAAGGAGTAAATGTTTGATGAATGCCAAATGTATTTAGATGGAATTTAGATGGAAACTTCACAAGGACTGTATGGTGGGTGGCTAAAAAATTATTGAAAAGTATTTTAGCTAAACTGATAATACATCTATCACTTGAAATATATAATTATTCCTTCTTAATATGTCCTTTCTTCTTTGTACCCTTATCCCATCAACCAGTATATCACCCAAGCCTGAAGCCTGGTAGTCATGTTAGAATTAGCTTGTTTCTTCACTCCTCACATGGTGCTGGCAGCAAACACTGTAGATTCTACCTTCTAAAATGTCTTGGAAAATGCTTTAATTTAAGCTGCTGTCACTTCTCACATGAATTGCAATAGACTTTGGGTAATATCCCTGCTGCCAATATTTCTCTCCATCATACCCCAGTGAGATCATCATAAAAATATAATTTTTACAACTTCAGTCCCTTTATTAAATTATTGAAGATATTTTCAACAATTTCAACATGAATTCCAAATCCTCAACATATTCTTAAAATTCTTTTTAAACTAACATTTACCTATGACTCTTTTCTAGAATGTCTCAGCATGCATAACTTATTGACTACTTTCTTATTTAGTAACTTACACAAGTTATTCATTTTTGTTAAGTTATAGGGCATGCTCACACCCACTCAAATATCAACTATTTTACTCATAATTATTGTTTACATTTAGCTTAAATATCTTCATTTCTAGGATGTTGTCCTCACCATCTTTGTAGTCCCAATATCAACAGGACACATTCAATGGCAAGTAAAAGCATTAACTATCTTTAAAAAACAAGCTGGGGTAGAATTACAGGCTCAGATTTTCAGAAACTTTTCTGTTTTTTGGCACAGCTTGCTTCTGCTTGATTTCATGCATAAATTTGGGGACCTAAAAATGTGACCAGAACGCTATCTCTTTGGATGTCTTGTCTTTGCTGGTCTCTGGTTTTATTCTCCTCCAGTGTGGGCAACATGACTGTTGGCAAGCCTACATTCACTGGCAAACCCACACCCACATCATTTCTATTTAGTAATCTCAGCTCTTTTCCAGTGATCGTATCTCAATCTGAATCTCTGAGAAGACTTGTATAAGACACCATTCCACACCTAAATACAATGGCCTTGGAGCTGAGAAACACATCTTCGCTCTGTTGGGGTATAGGCTCACTCAGAAGTGGTAAGGGAACATAGTAATGGGCAGTCTCAACAGAATCACTTGGAGTGGAGATGGAGATATCCACATAAACCAGAAGAAGATTAGACAGATTAAAACACTCATATATACATCATACATACACTCACTCACTCAAACACGTGTATGCACACATGAACACACAGGCACAATTATGATACTTCAATAATCACTTTTAATTCAAAAGGTGAGGTAGTCCTATCTCCTCCATGCACTTTGTGGTACCTTACAGAAAAACCTATCATGATGCATATTTCATTGTACCATTAAAAAAAAAAACTTTTCAGACCTCATGGTAGGTAGTAAATTCCTCAATAATAGAGTATTTAGTTTTTATACATGTATCATCAATAACTTGTAAATGTTGGCAAAAAATAGACATTGCACAAATGTTCAATCAGTAAGTGCCCAAATCACAGGATGTGCACTATGTTTTTCTCTTAGATTGTATTTAATTGCCATCCAACTTTCCATTTGTTTTCCTGTCATTTACTCAACAATGGAAAGGACTGATTTTGTACTTGATAAAATATTTACTGCTTGATTTATATGTTTAAATATCAGTTATATATATAATGGTGACATTCCCCAAAGACAAGCACTCTTACAGACCCTAACACTAAAAATGTCCTTTTTATCAATCTCAGGACAAAAGCCTTGGAAAATTTGAGCACTGCCATTTAATCTACATGCTGCACTGTATATTAAAAATAGTTTTTTTCTTCTCTTGTTTTTTAATTTCTTTGTTGTACCTTTGTTGAGTAACTCTAAAAAAAGAACATGAGTCTAGCCACAGCCACATCAATTTTTCTGATTATATAGAAGAGGAAAATGTTTGTGTATTAGCAATTATTATGAGTACATTTAAGTCATTATTCATTTATGGAATTGCATTAATTTCTGAATAACGTGGCACCATAGATGGATGTTTCAAGAAAGGCAATGCAGTGTCTCTGTCTCCTGGATTCATTTAGTTCCTCAAAGTATCAATCTGTCATTCACTGTGGCCATCCACAGACACTTCTCAAGCTGAAAAAAACTCATTACATTATCAGTCAGATGACTGGATGAGATTTTAAAAAGCAAATACAACAGTAATTTTAGTTAGCTCAAAGTATTAAAATTCCAAGGCCAAAATAATTTTTCCAGTTATGTGAGACTATTAACTATGGAAATTCTAAAACATCATTGAATTAATTTATTTTAAACAATAGATAATGCTAAGTTTTTTTCTATTGAAAACAAATTCTGCATTTTCACCATTTGAATGTGCCATTTATTTTAATGAAGATAGTCTTAACACCAATATAAACTTTTCTTCAGAATATCAGGAGGTTTATTATCTGGGAAATAAGAATGCCTAAAAATCTTTAATGCATTTATTGCCTTATCACTCATGCATCCATTTGTATAATGTGTATTTATTGGGTATAAACACGAACTAAATTATACTGTTAGATGTTGAGGTATTTAGTTGATACGAAATTAAAAATCTATGGAGTATGTGTTATTAGTCACTTGTATTACTGTTCATTTTCTTATCATTATAGCAAAATAGTATGTATCCATTAATAAATTTAATTGGTAGATCAGTGATATGGATTGGTTAAGGGCAAAACTCAGGAGCCAAATAGTTTGTAGCCAAAATGCAATGTTATTTTACTATTATTTATGTACAAGACACTGAAACCTTCCGTGCCTCAATTTACTCATTTGTCAAATGGAGTGATAATGTTTGTATCTCATAGGATTATTGTGAAAATTAAGTTTTAACAACTACTGATAGTTTTTTATTACTAGACATGATAAAAATACAAGATGTACATTATCTACTGATGATGAAATAGGAAAATGTGGAACATTCATTGCTTCTAAATATCTGTGCATTTACAGTCTAATACAAAAATCAATTACCAGAGGCTGGGAAGGGCAAGGGGGAGTGGAAAATGGGAGAAGTTTGTCAATGAGTATAAAATTATGGTTAGGAGACATAAGTTCTAGTTTCCCATCAAACAGTAGGATGACTATAGTTAGCAATAATATACTATACATTCCAAAATAGCTAGAATAGAGGATTTTCAATGCTCTCACAACAAAGGAATGATACATGTTAAAGGTAATAGATATGCTAATTGTCCTGATTTGATCATTACACATTGTAAATATATGAATCAAAACATTATACTGTACTCCATAAATATATGCAATTATTATGTGCCAGTTAAAAACAAAACTTAAAACATACTTAACTCATTTAATATAAAGTTATTTAACAAAGTATATGGTTGCCATGGTCTCATTTTAATAAATAATTGGAAAACAAATTAGGATAACTTGAAACTAAAAATATAACATTTTAAAAAAATAGTTACCCAGTAAAATTAAAAACTTTAATTTTAAAATATAATTAAAATATTACTAATCTTATTTTAAGTTTTCAGGATCAAGGTGCTTGGTATTTCTTTAAACTGCATTTGCTTTTTCTTATTGTAGCCACAGGTTTAAATCTTTATGTCATTGGTATTTGACTTTCCTTGGGAATGCTGGTTTGAGATTAAGATGTTGTTAAGCTACAACATTGACCAGTCAGTGTTTGTGAACTTTGAGGGAAAATATACACTGAGGAAAAAGCAAGACAAACAATCTATAGAACTATAAAGTTATGTTGGCCTATTTAAAAAACACCTATTTATTGGGGGATAATTGATATGTAAAAATCTATATGTATTAATATTTAATCTTGATGAGTTTGGAGATAAGTATATACTTGTTGAAATCATCGAGATCATAAACATATTCATCTCCTCCCACAATTTCCTCCCAACCCTTTTGTTTTTATTATTTAGTTGTTTTCTTTCTAAAAACACAAAAGACCTACTCTCTTAGAGATTTTAAGTATACAATACAGTATTGTTAATTGTAGACACTCTGCTGTAGAGTAGACTTCTTGGACTTATTTATCTTGCATAACTGAAACCTTGTATCCTTTAACTATCACTTCTCCATTCCTCAACCCCTATTTATCCCCCAATTCATGTCAATCACCATTCTAATCTTTGTGTTTATGACTAGACTATTTTAGAGTCCACACATAAGTAAGACCATGTAGCATTTGTCTTTCTGTATCTGGTTTATTTTGCTTACCACACTGTCCTCCAGGCCCATCTATGTTTCCATGTTGTCTCAAGTGACAGAATTTTCTTCTTCATTTGACTAAATAATATTCCATTGGATAAAGAAAATACATATGTATGTATATATACACATATATATGACACATAATTTACTAAATAAACTATCCTGTTTTCACTTTGTATTCTTAGAGCCCTTGTCAAAGATTAATTGGCCTGATATGCATATATTTACTTTGGGGACCTCTATTCTGTTTCACTGGGCTAATTGTCTACCTTTTATGTCAGTACCATATAGTTTTGATTACTATTGTTTTGTGACACAATTTGAAATCAGAATGTGTGATGCCTCTAGCTTTGTTCCTCTTGCTCAAAATTGTTTGTTATTAGGGATCTTTTGAGGTTCTATATGAAGTTTAAGATTTTTTTCTATTTCTGTGAAAAATACCATTAGAACTTTGATAGGTATTCCACTGAATAACTATTAATATTAATTCTTCCAATTCATGAACATGGAATATTTTTCCATTTATTTCTAATATGAAGCTGACCCAATAGTCCTATAGACAGGTTTTTTTGGATACACACAGAAATTGATAATTGTGGTCTTAAAGCTTGAAACTTACATAAATTTTATCTGAGTTTCTCTCTCAGTAAAGGATCCTCAGGCCTCTCAAAATGTATCAAAGAACTGAAACTCACCAGATCATCATATTCAGACAATGAGGGGCCAGGCACCATCATTCATCATGATTGCAACCTTCTGCCTCCCAAATTCCTGTTTTCTTACACATTGTTACATTTCTTCCGGCTATATGAACCTCTAATTTTAGGCAGTCAGAGAGACAAATTTGAGACTGATCGCCATCTCCTTTGCCGCAACACCCAATTAAAGGTTTCTTTCTTGGCATTATTTGTTGTCTCAGTGATTGGCTTTCTGTACAGCATTTAGCAGGACCTAGAACAAACATCTGGTGTTTCATTAACATATATTTTAACATGTTTTATCAATGTTTTATAGTTTTCAACATATAGGTCTTACATATTTAAATTTATTCCCAAGTATTTTATTCTTATTGATTTTATTATAAATAGAATTTTTTCTCAAATTATTTTTAAGATAGTTTTTTTTAAATTATACTTTAAGTTTTAGAGTACATGTGCACAATGTGCAGGTTTGTTACATATGTATACATGTGCCATGTTGGTGTGCTGCACCCATTAACTTGTCATTTACATTAGGTATATCTCCTAATGCTATCCCTCCTCCCTTCCCCCACCCCACATCAGGCCCCAGGGTGTGATGTTCCCCTTCCTGTGTCCACGTGTTCTCATTGTTCAGTTCCCACCTATGAGTGAGAACATGTGGTGTTTGATTTTTTGTCCTTGGGATAGTTGGCTGAGAATGATGGTTTCCAGCTTCATCCATGTCCCTAAGAAGGACATGAACTCATCATTTTTTATGACTGCATAGTATTCCATGGTGTATATATGCCACATTTTCTTAATCCAGTCTATCATTGTTGGACATTTGGGTTGGTTCCAAGTCTTTGCTATTGTGAATAGTGCCACAATAAACATACGTGTGCATGTGTCTTTATAGCAGCATGATTTATACTCCTTTGGGTATATACCCACCAATGGGATGGCTGGGTCAAATGGTATTTCCAGTTCTAGATCCCTGAGGAATCGCCATACTGACTTCCACAATGGTTGAACTAGTTTACAGTTTTAGTATATAGAAACAATTTTTAATTATTGATATTATATCCTGCAACTTCACTGACTTCGATAATCAGCTCTAACAGTATTTTGGTGTTATATTTAAGTTTTTCTATACATACCATGTCATCTGCAAACAAAGGCAATTTTACTTCTTGTCTGATTTGGATGCCTCTTCTTTCTTGTTGAATTGCTCTGGCTAGGCCTTTCAGGACTATGCTGAATAGAAGTGGTGAGGGTAGGCATCCTTGCCTTGTTCCTGATCTTAGACAAAAAGTTGAAAGCTTTTCGTGTTTGAATATAATGTTCACCATGAGATTGTCATATATGGTATTTATTGTTGAGGTATGTTTATTCTATTCCTAAATTTTAAGTGCTTTTACCACAACGGAATATTGAATTTTGTCAAATGCTTTTTTTTTTGCATCGATTGAGATGTTCATGTCATTTTTATCCTTTATTCTGTTAAAGGGGTTTATCATATTAATTTTTTATGTCAAACCATCCTTGTATCCCAGGGATAAATCTCACTTGATCATGGTGTATGAGCCTTTCATGTGCTGTAGAATTCGGTTTGCTTATTGTGTTGAAGACTTTTACATCTTTTTATCAGGAATATTGGCTTGTAGTTTTCTTTCCTGTACTATCCTTGTCTGGTTTGGTATCCGAGTAATACTGGATTGTTAGAATGAGTTTAGAAGTGGTCCTCTTCTTCAGTTTTGGAAGAATTTGATAAGAATTGGTGCTAATTATTCTCTAAATGTTTGGTCAAATTCATTGGTAAATCCATGTGGCCAGGGACTTTTCTTTCTGGGGAGATTTTTGATTACTAATTTAGTGTTCTTACTCATTATTGGTCCACTTAAATTTTTTATTTCATCATAGTTGCTTTGGGAAAATTGTATGTTTGTGGGAATGTATCAATTTCTTCTAAAATATCCAATTTGTTGACATATAATGTTTCTTAGTAGTCTCTTTTGAGTCTATATATTTTGTGGTATCAGTTCTAATGTCTTGTCTTTCACTTATAATTTATTTGAGTCTTCTTAATTTTTTTTAGTCTAGCTAAATGTTTGTCAATTTTGTTCATCTTTTCAAAGAAAAACCGTTTTCTATTGTTTTGTTGTTCTTTTTTATTGTTTTTCTAATCTGTTTCAATACGTTTCTGCTCTAATCTTTACTTTCTTCCTTCTGCTAACTTTGGGCTTAGTTTGTTTTTCCTTTTCTAGTTCCTTGCAAAAGAACCTAAAATTAGGTTGTTTTTTTGAGACATGTGTTTTTCCTTAATGTAGATATTTATTGCAATATAATTTCCTCTTAGAACTACTTTTGTTGCATTCTATAAGTTTTGATGTGTTGTGTTTCCATTTTTATTGGTTCAAGGTAATTTTTAATTTATATTTTGATTCCTCTTTTGTCCCATTGATTGTTCAGGAATGCATTGTTTCATTTCCACATATTTGTGTTTTCTAGTTTTCCCCCTATTATTGATTTCTAGTTTCATACTATTGCAATTGGAAAAGATAGTTGATATTATTTTAGTCTTCTTAAATGTTTTAAAACTTGTGTTGTGGTCCAAAATATAAGCTGTCCTGGAGAATGTCTCATCTGCACTCAAGAAGAATGTGTGCTCTGCTGCTGTTGGATAAAATGTTCTATCTATTAGGTTCATTGGGCTTAGAATGTTATCTGTTCTGTTATTTTCCTGTAGGTTTCCTGTCGGGATGATTTATCCATTGTTAAAATTGGAGTATTGAAGCCTGTGTTATTGAATTGCTGTATTATTGAATTGTAGTCCCTTCAATTCTGTTAATATTTGCTTTATATATTTAGAAGCTCTACTCTTGGGTGCATATATTTATAATTATTATATCCACTTGATAAATTTGCTCCTTTGCCATTATATTATGACCTTTTTTGTTTCTTTTTATAATTTTAACTAACAGTATATTTTGTCTAAGTACAGGCACTCCAGCTTTTTTTTTTTTTTTTTTTTTTGGTTACAACATGAAATAGCTTTTCCAGTTCCTTCACTTTCACTCTGTGTGTTTCCTTAAAGTTAAAGGTTTTTTGTTTGTTTCCTTGCTTATTTGTTTTTGTTTGTTTCTTTTTGTAGGCAACATATAATAGAATCTTTTTTTAAATTCCTTCAACCACTCTATATCTTTTGGTTAGAAAATTTAAGGCATTCGCATTTAAAATAATGATTGATAAGTAAATATTTACTATTGCCATTTTAATTGTTCTGTGTTTTGTAGTTCATGTTATTTATGGAAAAACGCTTTATCTATTTTGGAGAAACTTATGTACTGAAAAACTATAAACAGATTATATAGGTAGGCTAAATAATACAGAAATTGGCTCTTGATTTTATTCAAAGAGATTGGGAAGCAAGATTTTATGGATGTTCAGGAGGCTAGGTTGCTATAGATAGCATTTGACAAAAAGAAAAGAGCTCAAAAATAATTGAAATAAATAATAAAAATTAAAATGGCAAAATATTTAGGGATATTAAAAATTAGAGAAATACGGCAGGTTAAAAAGTAGAAGTGATATTTCTGTCCATCCAGGAAGAGAAAAAACAGATGTTTCAGCAGGAAAGGTATATCTAATTCACTGCAAAGATGTCTGAGTCAAAAGGTGGTGCCCAGTAGATTTTCTCAATTACACAATGAGGTTTAAGGAAAAAGAGACTGAAGATATAGCTCTTCCATTGAAGCCTAATAGACTCAAGTTACTTTCAATTAAGTCTGGAGAGAGAGAATTTTGTCTCAAAACGTTATGAGTGTGGCTAATGACACTTGGAGATGACACAATCTAATTCATTAGAATCTTACTATTTTTGAGAGCTGTTAAAGAGCATGCATACTGGACTGACAGGGACTGTAAATGTTCAGGAATTAAAATAAATCTTTGGCCCCAACCATCAATGGATAGGAAGCAAGTTGAGAAAAGAGTGTCATTTTTATGAAATGCCTATGTTTTTATAGAATCCTCACAGGTGGCCAAGCAATATATTGGGAATAGAAAGCCCTGCTTGAAAGAACAGCTAAGAATAAAAAGCAATGGGCAAGGAACAATCTCATAGAGAGAAAAATGGAATATTACAAAAGAATATTTTCAACCCCCAGGCAAGGAGACCCTTACTGTTTCTGCCCAAGAGATTTTACAATTGCTATGAACCAGTGACAACTGTGTGTCTTCTTTTCTTTCTTTTTTCAAAAAGGAGTATTTAGGGTCATTTATCCTATCTCTCTCCAACTTTTGCTTTTAAGTATTTAAGTGTCAGAGTATGAGTGGAAATAAGTTTTCTTTTTGTTTTCAGTCTTCCAGAACAAGAGGAGAACATATACATTCTCATACTTGATTAGAAAAATTACAAAGTCCTGGAGCTTGGTAGAGCCTTTGGATGAAATGTTTAGGTTGTCTTATTTGGTATCTCTTTCAGGTGAGAGGGTGATGGAAGGAAAAATTTAAGAGAAGAAGAAAATGTTGTGATTGATTATTTTATTGTTCAAAAGTATTTGCTTCCCAATTCCAAAGGAGGATTATACATTCCCACCCTTTAATAACAGGCTAGGACATAAAAAGAAAAAGTAAGTAGGTATGACCTGTATTACTTCAATGCATAAATGATAAAGTCATCATATAATTTGGCATATTGTCTTGTTTCCCAAGATTCACAATGTTTAAGAGACAGTTGCTGTTATAGCCTGAGTTCTGGTGTAAAGATGATGTGAGATGAGTGAACATAATTGAATAACATAAGCCACTGTAGAATTTTGTATTGTTTGTTAAGACAACATAATTTAATCTCAGATAACTCATACTCAAAACAGACAACTTACTTTCCCCACTTTCATGCCAAGCCTAAATCTAAAATCCTACAAAATTCACTCTCACATAAAAAGACAAATATATAAAACAATACCCAAGGAGGAGAACCAAAAGAAAATAAGTGAAACTAGACTTTTGCCCAATCCATTCCAGTTAAGGCTACACTCCAGAAAATGTGGTCAAGTCTGTGAAGTGGTACTTGATTTGTCAATAACAATATTTCTCTATTCTTTCAACAAAATGTGGATTCACTTAAGGGGGTGAGGAGCAGCAATGCCATAGAGGTCATTACTCATTATTAATAATCCAAAGTATAAATTTGCCACATAAATACAGTACAAGCAAACTTTAAATGTTTTCTAGATTTTTAATTGATGTTAGAATTAATTGTATTCATGCTTTATAATTTCAATGAAATTTTAATTGTGAAAGGCATTTTTTTCTTAGTTACTTGATTAAAGTCAATGCATATTCTCAATAAATCCTTAGCACTAACTGGTAACAAGGTTTTTTATTAAATGCTTATAAGTAATTATTACTAAGGCCCTATGGGTTTTCTTTTCTCCACTGATGTACCCGTTTTATAGATTTCAGCTGCCTGCACACATTACCATCATCACCAATGAAATCCATATTTTCATATGGAGACGTCTTAGTACTCTCTAATGTCTGAATAATTTTTTATCTTTATTGATTCCTTCTGATGGGCTGAACTGTCACAAACACTGAGTATATTTCCTGTAATCTAAAAAGAAATAATGGAATATATGTGTAGTATAATTCATAAATATTGATTTTTACTGTTATGCAGTCAATTCAAACAGTTCAAAAGAATATGCAACATGGTTCATCATTTCAGCTTTGACTTGAAATTTTAAGCTCTTGTATAGTCTACAGGTGGTGAAAGCACCTCATGGGTATCCACCCTATTCAAATTAATGATAATAGGATATTTATTTTTAATAGAAACATTAATAGTTTACATTATAAAGGACTATAAAAATGTACATGGCAGAGTTTGCAAGTGGTGAGCATTAATCCTGTTTTCTCTTTGCCTTCAGGACTAACAGCAAACATGTTTTTTCTGCCTTACTTAAAGTTAATGTGGTCATGTCCCTGGGTTCTGGCAAATTGAATCTGACTGGAATTGATGTTGCCAGTTCCAGAAAACCTGTTTTAAAATGTCCCATGTGATGGTCAGTCTCTTTCCTCATATGCTTATGGATTTTTATAACCTAGTGGTGGTGAGAGCAATGCAATCAGAAGAGTCCGAGTCATTCGTTCCAGTGAGTTATAGGTCTACCTTCCAGAAATCATTTACCTCCATCTGCATTAAACTCAAGTGGGAATGGGAATTTAATTTCAATTATTAAGTCACCAATACTCATTAGAATTTTGTTATAGACTAATAGAATATTTTACAAAGTGTACTTTAAGTTTACATCTTTTACCATAATTATTACTCAGACTAATTGAGCAAGGTAGAGGTCCAATTTGAAAATAATAAAATGGAAGCAAAAAGAAATTCAGTAAATTGCTAAGTGCCAGAAATGATAGATGATAAGTGGCAAAATTGAAACTTGACCATAAGAAATCTGTTTAGACATTTTCTTAAACATTATACCATCTCTTAACCAGCTTTTTTATGGTTGGCAGGGGCATTTCTATTTAAGACCTTTCTCTCCCATCTTCTTTCTTCTCATAGTCTCTCAGTAACTGTAACCATTCTGTTTCCTTTGCTGTGTGCCACATTATTTTCTGCTTAATTATAATCATTTTGCTCTGTCAGGCTCTTATGTTGTAAGAGGCTGGGGGAAGTCAGGAGGACTTAATTTTTTAAATTTTACTGTTAATTGATACATAGTAATTTCATATATTTGTGGGGTATACAGTGATAGTGATAGATGTATAGATTCTGGAATGATCAAGTTTGAGTCATTAGCATATTGATCACCTCAAATATTTATTATTTCTTTGTTATAAAAATACTTAAAATCCTCTTTTAGCTATTTTTAAATATACATTGTTAATTATAGTTACCTTGCTGTACAGTAGAACACCAGAATTTATGTTTTTTATCTAACTGTAACTTTGTGCCTGGTGGCCAATGTCTCCCCATTTCCCTTCCGCCCTCACATCTACCCTCTAGTAATCACCATTCTGCTCTTTATTTTATAATTGCGACATTTTTAGGTACCATATATAAGCGAGATAATACAGTGTTTGTCTCTCTGTGTCTGGCTTTTTTCAGTTAACGTAATGAACTAGCTTCATCCATATTGTCACAAGTGACAGAATTGCCTACATTTTAAAGGGTGAATAGTATATCATTTTGCATATATATCACATTTTAAAAATATTTTCATCTGTATCTTGACTATTGTGAATAATGCTACAAAGAACATGAGCATGTGGACATCCTTTCAGCCCATTATTATTTTTTTTTCCTTTGGATACATACCCAGCTGTGTGATTGCTGGATCATATGGTAGTTCTGTTATTAGTTTTTTGAGAATGTTTTTACTATTTTACAAATGAGCTGTAGTAATTTAAAACATCATCAACAATTTATGAGCATTTTATTTTCTCCTTGTCCTCACTAACATTTCTTATCTTTCATCTTTTTGATAACAGCCAATCTAACAGATGTGAGGTGATAATATCTCATTATGTTTTTAATTTGCATTTCTCTAATTATTAAAGATGTTGACCATTTTTAATATATCTATTGGTTGTTTGTATGTCTTCTTTTGAGAAATGTCTATTCAATTTATTTGCTTATATTTTAATATGATTATTTGTTTTCTTTTTACTGAATAGTTTGAGTTTTTTGTATATTTTGGGTTTTAGCCCCTTATCTGAGGTAAGATTTGCTAGGATTTCATCACAATCTGTGGGTTGTCTCATCATTTCACTGTTTCTTTTGCTGTGCAGAAGCTTTTTAGTTTGATGGTATCTCATGTGCCTATTTTTTATTTTATTGCCTGTGCTTTGTGTGTCATATTTATAAAATCTCTGCTAAGACCAGTGTACAAAGGCTTTCCTTTATGTTTTCTTCTAGCAGTTTTATAGTTTCAGGTCTTACATTTAAATCTCCGATCCAATTTGAGTTGAATCTTGTGTAAGGGTTGAGATAAAGATACATTTTCATTCTTCTCTGTATGAATATCCAGTTTTCCCAACACAATTTATTAAAGAGATTGTCCTTTCTCCAATGTGTGTTCTTTACTCCTTTATTGAAAATCAATTGACTATAATTATACGGCTTCATTTCTGGGTTCTCTATCATTGGTAAGTGTGTATGTTTTTATGCCAGTACCATATTGTTTTTGTTACTATACTTTCTAATATATTTTGAAATTCAGTATTGCTGTATGTCCTGCCTTTTTTTGGGGTCAAGATTGTTAAGACTATTCAGGAACTTTTTTAGTTCTATACAAATTTTAGAATATTCTTTCCATTTATTTGAAGAATGACATTGGAACTTTGATAGGAGTTTTACTTAATTAGTAGATTGCTCGGGGCAGTATAACATTTTAACAACACTAATTCTTCCAATTCATAAGCATGTTCTATATTTCCACTTATTTATGTGTATTTATGTCTAATTTCATTCACCAATATTTTTAAATTTTCAGTACACAGAAATTTTACTTTTGTTGTTAAATTCACTCTCATGTATTTTATTTTGCTATTGTAAGTGGTATTGTTTTCTTAACTTCTTTTTCAGAGAGTTTGTTGTTAATGTATAAACATGCTACTAATTTCATAGGTCGAATTTGTATCCCACAACTTTACTAAATTTGTTTATTAGTGGCTATGGTTTGAATGTGTCCCCAAAATTCCATATGTTAAAAACTTAAGCTCTAAATTTATGTGTTGATTGGAGGCTGGAAGTTAATCTCCCATGATAGTATTGATTGCTTTAAAAAGAAAGGAAGAGAGATCTGGCAGGCACACTCCAATCATGTCATGTCCTTCTGCCATGTTATATCACAGGAACAAAGCCCTCACCAGATGTAGCCCCTCAGTCTTGGTCTCCCCATCTTCTATAACAGTAATAAATTTATTTTCTTTATAAATTACCCAGTCTGTAATATTTTGTTATAGCAACAGGAAACAAAGTGAAACATAAGTTTTAACAGTTTTTTGGTGGAGTCTTTAGGGTTTTTTTTTGTAGATAAGATCATGTATTCAAACAGAGACAATTTTACTTCATCCTTTCTGATTTGAATTTTTTTTATTTCTTTCTCTTGTATAGTTGTTCTGGCTAGGACTGCCTTTACTGGGTTTACCAAAAATAGTGAGAGTGAGAATTCTTACCTTGTTCCTGATCTTAGAGTAAAAGCCTTCAACTTTTCACCCTCAGGTATTACATTAGCTGTGAGCTTATGATATATGGCCTTTATTGATCGAGGAACAGTTCTACAGCTAATTTGTTGAGAATTTTTATAATGAAAATTTTAAATTGTGTCAAATACTTTTTCTGCTTCTGTTGAGATCATATGGTTTTTGTTATTTATTCTGTTGATATGGTGAATCATATTTATTGATTTGCTTATATTGAACTAACCTTGTATCACAGGTATAAATTCCACTTGAACATGATGAATGATTCTTTTAATGTACCATTGAAGATGGTTTGCTAGTATTTTGTTGGGGATTTTAAAATCTATTTTTATGAGTGGTACTAGCCTGTAGTTTTCTTTTCTTGTAACATCTTTGGCTTTGGTGTCATGGAAATGCTGGCCTTAGAAAATGAACTTATTCCTTCCCTTTGCATTTTTGGGAGGGTTTGAGAAAGACTGTTCTCCTTTGACTGTGTGGTAGAATCTAGCCATGAAGCCAGCTGATCCTGAGTTTTTCCTTGATTGAGGACTTTTATTTACTGATCTGATTTTCTTTTTCAATTGTTAATCTGTCCAGATCTCCTTTTTTTTGTGATTCAGTATTGGTAGGTTATGTTTCTAGTAATTTATTTTATTTTCTAGATTGTTCAATTAGTTGGCACATAATTGTATATAGCAGTCTCCTTTTTTATTACTTGTAATTTCTCTATTACTTCTTCTATGAGACTTATCTCTCTTTTTTCTAAGTTTAGCTAAGCATTTGTAAATAAAAAGCATAAAAAATTTCTTTGATGGAGTCAGCCTTCTCAAATTTAGCTAAGGAAACACAGCATTTTGAGACTCAAGTGGTTTATTTATAAAATGGTTGCTCTGGCTCAATTTTTCTCAACAGTAAAAGATATTGATTAATTAAGGAAGAGCGTAAAACTAGAACAGTTACTTCTTGGCTTACTATATTTTAGAGCAATGGATTGCATTCTCACAAGTAAACGTATTTTTGGCTTGGTTCCTAAAGGAATACATTATCCAGGAAAATCAGAACTGTTTATAAATGATTTAAATTGTGAACTCATTAAGAAGACATCAAACTTAACTTTCTGTCCTGAGCAATATATATTATTGTTACTTATACTTTTTTCTTTTTATATGTATTTTAAGTAATGACATTTAATATATACACACATAAAATAGATGTATTATTCATGTAAAAGAAAGAGACCTCTTGTAGAAAGAAAATGTATTTTTTTTTCTATTATACTAATCTCTAGAATGGGATCTCTATTCTTGTCAAGTGCTTTGGGCAAGAGTTCACCAGAAAACTCTGGGCAAGCTGATGTAAATCACAGTTTTTAGTTGGGGCATATTTTCTCATATTGGTGACAGTGATTGGTTTCAACTAAGATGATCCAAATGAGATGGAATTTTGAATATTTAATTTACTAAGAATGGATAAGTAGCTGGAGAAAGGCAGAACTTCTTCTAAATAGAAATCAATGTTAAGGGATATAGCATTTTAGCACCCCACATGTTACCAAGAGAAAATAACTTATGACTTTGGAGAAAAATTTATTTGCAAAGAAATTTCCTCAATGGACATTTTAATTTTACAAAGTGAAAGCAAAAATATCTGTTTAGTGGCAATATGAGGCACAAAACACACATCTGCTCTACAGAATAATAGACATTACTTTTTACATTTAGATAATAATGCCTATAAGCTAGTTATGTTTTCTTTTAGATGTTCTTATACCTTTAAACAGTATAGCTTTTTCTTCTTGATGTGTATAAACTTATGCAAGTCTTTAACAATGGCAGAAGAATCCTAAGCGACAAACCCCATCTTTGATTGTAACTCTGAAAACTCAATATATATCCTTTAATTTTCTTGATTGTATTAATGCCATGATGGAGTGGGAGGGAAAGTCCATTTGGCTTTACAAAATAAAGGCACAAACATGGAAGCGTTGATTTATATGGTAAATTGTAGTTCACATTTTTTTACTAATTATATAATCATCATGCAAAGGTTTAATACTTATAAATTGTTGTGATTTTGTATTAATTATATATATGTAATTATAAAAAATATCGCTAATTTTCAAAATATCCTAACAATACATTCAGCCAATTGGGAACATTAAATTTCACAAGAGAGGTAGGATGTAGATATTTAATATCTCATTTCTGAAATTATATATTTTTAAGAATCTAACACACATGTTATATATAAGAAATCTGAAATGATGTACATAGGTATATAATTTAATGCTAACTTTAAAGATATTTCTAAAAAGCCACAATATAATAGAAAAAAAATTACTGTTTTCTTTATGTTCTTTAAATAAAGTCTTAAGCTTTAATGCATACATTGTGATAAAGATACGATGAGAAAACATTTTCCTACATTTGTTGATATGCTTATTTAATATGTCTAGAGTATATTCTTTATCCTTAGGCAAAACATTCCTTGAGGGTAAATCTGTCACAATTTAAAAACCATTAGAATATTTTATATTAAAGAGCCTTAGGCAGATAAGTAATTAATAAGTATCGCTTACTGTTAGAACTAATGTTAATATGAGTGGAAATCATGGACAAAATGGGATTATAAATTGTCATATCCATTTTATGTATCGTGACTTCTAATTTTCAATACGAATTTATCATATGCCTAACATTCAAAGACATAATTCATTGAACTTATTTTCTGACTGCTAACTATGTAATAGGTATTATTCTAGATATCGATAATACTTTATTGAATAAAACTGATATATACCTTGTCCTTACAAAGTTTACATTCTATTAGCAAAAATTAAATAAGTATTTAATGCCATATTTGTTCATGATAAGCACTAGTGGAAAAAAACAGAACAGAGTACTAACATTGTACTATTTTGGTAAGGGTGATTACTGAAGACCCTTCCTAAAAAAATGAAATTGAACACAGACTACAATAAAGTGAGGAAAAGAACTACACAGATATCTGGGTAGAGATAATTTCTTGTAGAGGTAATACCAAGTGAAAAGGTCATAAAATGAGACAATGTTAGGCAAGTTTGATTTTTAGCAAGTTTGGATGACTCACAGTCATTAGGCTGTAACATATTGCTTTCCAAATCATTATACATCTGTTCATCGTTTTCTGAATTTTGGTTGACATAACATTGTTTCAGATAATATTTAGCGGTCATATAATACCGTTATATCTTTATTTTTACAGTGGAATATAAAACGAATTAACCTTTTAAAAGATTCTAGACAAAAATATCATGTTGGCATTTCTAAATGACATTTGTGTTTATATATATACACACACAAAGACACATTCAGCCATTAAAATAATTGAGTTCATTAAAATTAGTATATATGTGTAAATATTCTACACACACACAAACCACATGCACACACACATATGTGTATATGTGTATATATGTGTGTGTTTATATATATATACACACAAATTATCTCTGAAAAGAAAAATGTGTATATTTATATATATATATATATATATATATATATATATATATACACATACTCACATATCTCTGTGTGTGTATGTGTGGTCTGTGCTTGTATAATGTCTTCTGGTATTTCATATACTGTCAGATACTTTTTCTACAAATTGAACATTCTGGAAGACCATTCTTCTAGACAAGCTGATTATTATGTAAGCTTTGTTTTTCAGGTTGACTTCTTGTGCTTCTTCCAACCACATTAGACAGTCATAGCACAGGCAGACAGTAGATGGTGCTTTTTAAGGTGGTAGCAAATTTCAGTTTGACTTGCAGTCTAGAGCTGAAACTGGGTGAGCTAGTTATGAATGAGAAGTCATTGATTATTGTCTTAAGGTTTCGTTTTGTTCTGTTTTTATAAATCACAGCAATATATATTGAAACATTCAAGGAGAGTATGATTTAGGCATGCAGTCTACTGAAGATAGGAAATAGTTATCTTTTCTCCCTCAAATCTCCTACAATCATTGTGATATACACAGGTGAGCTCTTAGGAGCAGAATTGACAAGGTTAGAAAGCAGATCTGGACTAAGATACAGGGAAGAACTCTAGCACATAATTGACAACCAAAAATGTGGCTTGTAGCTTTGACATAAATATCAAACTGGAAACAATTCTCCTACTACCCCCAAATTTGAAACATGACAGTTAGATGTTTTAAGCAGATTCTCTTTAAAAATTTATTTCTTTAAGGATATCTAACCGAGGGTAATTTGTAATAAAATTATACTCTAAAATCCTGATTACCAAAAAGCCTCAGAGAATTCATATTCAGACCAATTAGATATTAATAAGCCAATTGTTTCTCTTCAGCATCCACACTCTTCACTCTCAATGATCCAAAAAACATTCAAAAACCATATATTGAGTTACTAGTATATAGTGAGCATTTTACTGAAAATAAAAAGATGAATAAGACAAATGGACTGTTTTCATACTTGCGAATGAGAGAGAAAAAAGCAAAACCAAAATAATATTATTTGAAAATATCTATGGAATAAGAAAAATCTGTTGCTTGAGATACCCCATCCAGTCAATCCTTGTTATTCATGGTAGTTTTGTTTTACTGCAAACACTGAATTAGTTAACTCTGAACCATTGTTTCTAAGGGAGATATAGGGCTAGGTTCCTGTGAGCCTCTAGTCACAACATTATTAGCAATTCTTAAATAACATAAGTTTGCTTTTTGTGTCACTGTTTAAAAATACATTATTTAATAATACAGGCAACAGGAATATAATTTATACCTGAATGAAGCTTATTTAACATACAAATTATCTCTGAAAAGTAAATCAATGGCTTCTGGTATTTAGGGAGATTAGAAAGCACTTCAGCACTATGCTTGGGGCTGTTTTACACAGTGAAATCACCAACAAAACTCACAAAATCATGGCTTTAAATTGACCTTGTAAAGGGAATGTTTACAGTATAAGAACTGAAATAATAAGGCAGAGCATAGTCTTGTCTGACTTCAGCTGGGAACATGCATGTCAGGTATCTCAAATATTTTTCATTCTGCACAAATCTTCAAATATCCATGACATTTTCACAAGTATTGACTTTGTGGTTACACATAAATTTTAGTGAGTAGGCAAATTCACAAATATGGAATTAATAAATAATTAGGATCAACCTTTTTCTAATCGTCACTTCTGTTCCCTTTCACCTGATTCTGTGATCCTTACTTTTCTCCCAGGGCCTCTTAGAGTTCGCCAGTCTTTCTTGTATGCTTGTTCATAGCTCTCAGTGTAACACTTATTCTACTGCTGTGGAGTTGTGTGATTAATCTACTTTTATTCAAACTACACAGTGATCACCTCAAAAGCATAGATCATAAAAAAACCATTTCTGTAACCCCAGATCCTCAGTACCTGACACATACTAAGCATTAATTTAACATCTGTGTACAGAAAAAAGGGAAAGAAAGAGGAAGGGAAGGAGTTAGGATGGAAAGTGAGCAATTCATTTGTAATAAACCATTAACAAACAACTATCTCAATAAGTCTGTAATTTACTGCTATATTACATGTCCTCCAGAAATTCATTTTCTTTAATTTTTCTATCCTTGAAGTAATAATAGTAATAATAGTTTTTACTTAGTTTGCTGGAATCTCTGGGCATAGTCAGGGGGAAATAAAATTATTTTGAACTCATTAGAAAATGCGATCTAAATTTGAGGCCAGTGATATTATTAGTAAGTTACAATTACTTTTGCCAAAGGGCTTTAGAAGAATATATAAGTAAAATCCTCTGAATTTGTTAATTTTGCTTGAGGTGAAATAAAAAGTAATAAAAATGTTTCTTCTGTAACCAGGATGACTTCAAAATGAGGCTTTTGGATTAAGAAAGGAAAAACTAAAACAACCTCACCTATGATAGTATACATTTACCTATAAACAATCCCCTATCATCACTGGCAGCATGTTTGACACTTTTCTGAGTGCAGAAGACAAGTTTTCTACTAGTTCTCCAGTTATTTTTAAGCTCTCAGTCTAAGCAATATGATTTTGGAGCAGATTTAATGTGCATATGCAGAGTACCAACTAATTCTCTTTTTCTTCTGAAATAAGGATAGTAGATTTGTTTCTGTTGTTCAGCTATATCATATTAAGATCTCAAAAAGAAGAAATGAACCAAAAGTGGTGATACCTTGTGGATAAATGGGTAAAAGGAGAAGGCATAACTCCATTTATTTAGGATACAAATTCTATACTATCCATATATATTCTCTCTGTTTTATGTTAGGGACTCATGTCATGATTACAAAAAGGCACAGCCCAGCTTATCTTCTCTAATGAAATAGGTGGTTTTATTTGAGAATAAATATAAGAGAAAACACATGAAGAAACATTGTTATAGTATCTTCTATGCATTGTATGTTTATAGTTCAGGTGATTTACTTAAAATAGATGAGACATTTAAATATTTGAAATTAAATTTACAATAGGGGCGGTCTGTGCTTTCAAATAAATACTACAAGTATGAGTAAGAATAGAAAACAGTATTTCCCACATTTTTAGAAACACAAAGCAATTAACTGTTAAGTATTTCAAAATGAGTTTTTGAAATAAAGCAATCTCCCAGAAAATATAAAGGAATAAAAGCTTAATTGTTACACCATTTTAGATATTTATATTTAATAGAATTATACTATATTTGACCCAATTTATTTAATACTGGTTACATAATTATAAAACTGATGATTATTTTATCCTGTTACATGTGTATATGTTTTTTCCTCAGGTGGGGATTTGTAGACTTAATACTAGTTTTGTTAAATATGTACAAATATCATGACTGTGAGTTAGTAGAAAGAACCATAGTTTGCAGTATTTCTACTCTGAATATTTAAATAGCAAACAAGTCTATCCTCATCTCAGAACTTGCCTTAAATTTCATCTGTTCCTATTAGTTGTTGCTAGATTTTTAAAAAGCAAATAAAAAACACTTCAGAAGATAATGGCTTAAAACAATGACATTTATTTTGCTTAAGTATCTGTAATTTAGCAGACTTCTGTGAGGAAAGCTTCTATCTGTTCCACTTGGCAGCAGAGGCTTGAAGGTTGAGCCCTGAAATCATCAGAGACTCACTTACCTGTCTGGTACTTGAAGCTATTTATCTTCTGGGATTACTACCAGAAAACTGACATGCATTCTTTCTGTGTGGCAACATGCTTTCTTTAGAGCATAGTGATTGTGATCCTTGCATGAGCATAACCTAGGGTGAGATAACCATATGGAAGTTGTATTATCTTTTATAACCTATAGTCAGACATCATAAAGTGCTGCTTCTGCTGCATTCCATTTATTACAATCACTACTAAGTCCATATTCAAGTGGAGGGGTATTCAGTTTCATATTTCCCAAGCATGTTAGGGTGGAATATGTATGAATGTGACCATCTTTGGAAAATATAATTTGCCATTATCTCTCAGCTTGGTTAAATTTCCTGACTTATTCTAATGCTACTCCTCTATTTTTTCCACTTTATGTTTGATCATTCAGCATGTAGAAGGACAATTTATCTTGTTCCAATTACTTTGGGTGAGAAGAAACTATTTCCTGAACAAGTACCAATAAACTATTTGTTGTCCATCATATAGGTAATAAAGTTCCATCTTATAGTTGGCTATATTCAGTTGCAGAAAATTATTATAACATTTTTGAAAATTCTAATACTTCTTTCCTTCATCTTTAATGTCTGAATTATAGAATATTTATTACAAAAAGATAGGTATAAATTCATGTTGAGAAAAGGTCATAAAAATTAAATTTAACAATAATAAAATAATATTCCCAGGATTGTAAATACAGTAAATCAAGCAAAGATTAATTGTAAATCAATATTTAGTGTGAACTTTTTACAAAGTTTACCATAAGTGCATCTTCAGGCTGATGATGAAATTAATACTATTTTTTCGGGAATACTTTAAACCGGTAATTTTTTTGTTTTTTGTCACCTGTAGCTGTGGCAAAAGATAGCTTCCATATAAATGAATGAGAGAAGAAATCATAAAAGATTTATTTCTGCTGCTTCATTTTTCTTATTTATATCTAACATTCTGCACATTTACCATGAGCTTCCTCACATTTCAAAAACAGCTAGTCATCTTTGAGAACAAATTGTGCTATTTACTTCTGTCCTCAGAGAAAACGTATGGTTTAGTGGGTGAGATGTCCAGAACAATAAGGAAAACTTGTGTTCTGTATTCCCAACAGAAGAAATAGCTCATCTGTAAATAACTCCCAGCACAATCATGGCAGGTCTCAGAACTGCACAGAGTTATATAAACTCTGAGAAAAAAAAATCAACAGACTGCTGTTATGCAGACACATGAAGCTCACCACAAAGTTACGAAAACAGAATACTCATAACAAAGTGTTTTAGTTATATTTTTACGTAATTTAGTGTACATACACATACACATATTGATTTTCAGCGGCAATGACAGAAAATTATTTAGGTTGAATTAATATGACCAAATAAGAATAGGAGAAAAATAAATTTTAGTACAAATCAAAGTGAATTGATTATAAAGCTTAATGAATTATTATGGTACAGTATATGTGATTTCAGTCTTAAATGTGCTTCAAAGTTATTACAGATATATGAAAATTTTAAATTATAATCATAAAACTAAGAGGTTATATTATATAAAATTTTATACATTAAAATATGAATTATTTTCTATGTGATTTTCTCTTCTAAATCATATTCCAATATAAAATAATTACATGATAAATAACTTGAAGGAAAATATCTAACAAAATTTGTTGCTCTGAATTTATTTGTTCATGTGTCATATACTATTTACATTTTGTAAGAGGATTAATATGGTAAAACATATACCTCCATAAAAACTGAGTTTCTATTAATTTTTTTATAACATATTACTACCTTCTTACAAATGGTCTTGAAGTAAATTATGATTATATAACATAAAAAAGAAAGAACTGTTAGATTCTAACATTTACTGAGTTCATACCACACCACATGCCAGGCTTATTTTACAGAAAATTAACATATTTTTAAAAGCTTGGCCAGGTGCAGTGGCTCATGCCTGTAATCCCAGCATTTTGGGAGGCCAAGGTGGGTGGATCACTTGAGGTCAGGAGTTTGAGACCAGCCTGGCCAATATGGTGAAACCTCTTCTCTACTAAACTATAAAAAATTAGCCAGGTGTGGTGGCCCTCACCTATAATCCCAGGTACTCAGGAGGCTGAGGCAGGAGAATTGCTTGAACCTGGGAGGCAGAGGTTGCAGTGAGCCAAGATTGTGCCAATGCTCTCCAGCCTGGACAATAGAGCGAGACCCCATAAAAAAACACACTTAATTGTCAAAGATACTTTGTGTGAGAGACATCTTTATCTCATTACACTGATGAGAACATTCAGATTAATAGAAATAAACAATTTCTTCTTTCCCCCACTTGCCTCCCCAAAACAGGAAATAAATGATTCTTCCTAGCAAATGAATGCTGTTCATGATTTGATGCAGTTAAAAGGGAAAATAACTTTTGATATTGTAAAGTTTGCAAATCCTAAGATCATACTCAAACCCCAAGTGCAAATTTGGGGGTTTCCAAGACCACCCCCCAGTTTGATAATTTACTAGGAATCACAGAACTCAGAAAAGCTGTTTTATTCACTGTTAGAACTTACTATGGTGAAAGGACACAAATTAAAATTGGCAGAAGGAAGAGATACATAGGGCAGCAAGACACTAATAACAAGGTTACCAGTTGTTTTCTCTCAGTAGAGCTGTACAGACAACACTTTTTCTCCCTGCAATGATGAGTAGAAATATGCATGGAATGTTGCCAACCAGAGATGCTCCTCTGAGCTTTGGTGTCCAGAGTTTTTGTACTGGATTTTGACTGCCTATGTGGCTAACTCTAGTGTCCAACTTGTGCAGAAGTTAAGTTGACACAGAGTGGTCCAAGATCCCCCACCAGAAACTACACTATTAGCCACTCTTAGCAGGCAGGACATTCCAAGGGCTTTGAGGTAACCTGCCAAAAGCCAAGGGCAAAGGCCAGAACTCTATTTGGTCAAGGTGAATCTTTTTTTGCACAGATGCCCTGACACCATAGGTAATGAATGGAAGTATACTCAGTAATATATATTCAAAGATTAAGCAATGATAACAACAAAGTATTTTATGATTTCCAAATGAAATGCTTTGGATTTTCATTGTGTATTATAAAATAATTTATTTTCTTAATGCTTCTTCTCAATTTACCAAAGATTATTTCTTAAACTCTAATTTGTCAATAGTATAACAGAAAGGATTTTTATAAATCCCACTAAAAAACTAATTGATATACAAATACCATTTCTAACTTTATCAAAAAGCGTAGAACCATGTATACTTTGAGTTAGAAAAAATCGTATTGATTATCATGAATGCCTCTTGCTTTTTACATGCTCTGACTCACCATTTGCCATTGTGGTCAAATCTTGGATGTCCTACAATGACACTTCCACATTAGATATCCCTGCCAAGAGGCATAAAGTAGGTTGGGAGGCTTACATGCAAGAAGCAGAGTAGAATAGGGTCTGTTTGTATTCTTCTATGTTTGTAAGAACAACTATCCCAAATTTGTGCATGAATTTTATTTGAAAACTTAGTTAATATTACAATTGAGTTTATTTTTATGAATGAACATGTTCTAGTAAAACTAACTACTATAAAAAATTCTCTGTGACATTCTGAAACAAGGTTTTTCATATGTATTTTAGTTAGAAAATCAAATTTAGAATATTGTCCCTCCTGACTCATTTGTTTTATCCTACAGAAATATCATGTCAGCAAAAATTTCATCTTCATAATTAAACACTGATCTATAGCTGTGAACCCATGTGTATGTTTCAAATAAAGTGAACACTTGGGTGTAATATATCTGATAATATGGAGTGTGTTTCAGTTAAAGAATAATACTATCCCACAAAAGTACAGATTTCAGAAAGAATGGAGAGGGTTTCCCAGGTAAAGCAGCACATAAAAATTTCCACTTTTAATTTCACTTTCTTGGTTAGTAAAGAATCAAGGCACAATGGCATAAAATTTGTGCTTTTATTTATTTTTAAAGCTGTTATTTCTTGTGAAATAATTCTTATCGAAACTAATGTTTGAAGTGCAGTTGTAAAACTATGACTGTACAGATATACTCCTATGCCTCATTTTATTTCTGACAGGTTTTTGTGTGTGCGTGTGATGGAGCCATTAGTTTTAAAAGCCATGACTAGTTTCTTTCATGTCTATCTTCCTTCTGATTACTCAGTAATAGAAAATGTTGTTTTCCTATATATTTGAATTGTGAAGAGAGCAATTATTTGGGGGCAAGAGTGATAGGGAGATTTCTGTACTGAATGGAGATAAACTTCAGTGCTACCAATGTCAGATTACATCAATTTATTTGGCATCAACGTTTTAAAAGGAAAATGGATCTTGATTCATTTTGACATATATGTCTGGTCTGAGTATAATCTGCAAGGTGCTTCATGCTGCCTTTCAAATTTAATGGAACACTGTGCTTCTTCAGGAGTAGTAACATATGCTTCATAAGTTTTTCCAGATATGTGATATGGTTTCTTGTGAGATTATGACGAGACATTCAGTTTACTATAATAAGTGAGATTACTGCATGCTTGATTTTTGTTATTTGGTGGAGAAGTGGAGAAGGTGTTGGCCTTATATCACAAATACTTCAAGTTGCATATTAATTATAAGTTAGAAACCCTGATATAATTAGATAGTAACATTTTAATCTTACTAAAAGAAAATCATGTACTTGGAATAAAAAGATATTGTAGACCTCTGCCCAGGTGGTATTTTATTTACGAAAAATTAAAACAAGGATTCCTTATGACTTTAAGGCTGTAGAGTATCCATGGTTCTGCCTAATGGTAGTGTGATGAGCTTCTGTATGAAATAAAGCTCTCAAGTCTATAAAAGTAGACTAGAAAGAAAATGTCTTATACATAATTCAAAGTGTTGCATGTATAATTCAGTCTTAAATGATAATCATGTTGGGCCATCCGAAACTGCTGGTACTCAACTATTTTTTAACTTTTATTTTGAATACTTCCAAACTATAAAAAGTTTCAAGAGTGTACCAAGAACTTTTATATTCCCTTTACCGAGATTCACAAATTTTTAATACCTTGCCACATTTGCTTTAACTTTCTTTCATTTTAAATATATACATTATAGATTTTGTTCTGAAGCACTTGAGAGTTTATTATATTTATCATCTTCTTTTACACCTTGATACTTTGATGTGCATTATCTAATGAGGATATTTCCTTTTATAAACAGAGATTCAGACACTTGTATAATCAAATTTAGAAAACTTAACATAGATGCCATCCTTTAATCTATGTCAGTTCAAGAGCATGTATTGTGTTTAATTGTTGTGTCTCTTTCATCTCTTAATCTGGGACAGTTTTCTGCCTTTCCTTATCATTTATAATATTAATATTTTTATATTATATATTTTATATTAGAACATTAATATTTTTAAAGAGAATAAATCAGTTATTTTATTAAAATATGTAAATTTCATATAGTTCCACCTAATAAAACCAGGGATGGATATTTTTCTACATAGCTCCATTTTCTAGAATTGTCTTTATCCAAACTTTGTCCAGTTAACTTTTTAACAAATGCTTTCTTGCCTCTCCCTCTCCCTCTCCCTCTCGGTCGTCTCCATCTCCCGCTTTCCACGGTCTCCCCCTCTCCCTAGTCTCCATCTCCCGCTTTCCATGGTCTCCCTCTGTTGCCGAGGTTGGACTGTACTGCCGCGATCTCGGCTCACTGCAACCTCCCTGCCTGATTCTCCTGCCTCAGCCTGCCCAGTGCCTGGGATTGCAGGCATGCGCTGCCATGCCTGACAGATTTTTGTATTTTTTGGTGGAGACGGGGTTTCGCCATGTTGGCCGGGCTGGTCTCCAGCTCCTGACCGCGAGTGATCTGCCCGCCTAGGCCTCCCGAGGTGCCGGGATTGTAGACGGAGTCTCGCTCACTCAGTGCTCAATGTTGCCCAGGCTGGAGTGCAGTGACGTGATCTCTGCTCGCTACAACCTCCACCTCCCAGCCGCCTGCCTTGGCCTCCCAAAGTGCTGAGATTGCAGCCTCTGCCCCGCCGCCACCCCGTCTAGGAAGTGAGGAGCGTCTCTGCCTGGCCGCCTATCATCTGGGATGTGAGGAGCCCCTCTGCCCGGCCGCCCAGTCTGGGAAGTGAGGAGCGCCTCTTCCCGGCCACCACCCCGTCTAGGAAGAAGTGAGGAGAGTCTCTGCCTGGCTGCCCATCGTCTGGGATGTGGGGAGTACCTCAAACTGGCCACCCCGTCTGGGATGTGAGGAGCACCTCTGCCCAGCCATGACCCTGTCTGGGAACTGAGGAGCGCCTCTGCCCCGGCCGCCCCATCTGGGAGGTGGGGGGCACCCCCGCCCGGCAGCTGCCCCATCTGGGAGGTGGGGGGTGCCTCTGCCCGGCCATCCCGTGTGGGGGGTGGGGGACCCCTCTGCCTGGCCACCATGTCTGGGAAGTGAGGAGCCCCTCTGCCTGGCCGCCACCCAGTCTGGGAGGTGTACCCAACAGCTCATTGAGAACGGGCCATGATGATGATGGTGGTTTTGTCGAATAGAAAAGGGGGAAATGTGGGGAAAAGAAAGAGAGATCAGATTGTTACTGTGTCTGTGTAGAAAGAAGTAGACATAGGAGAGTCCATTTTGTTCTGTACTAAGAAAAATTCTTCTGCCTTGGGATCCTGTTGATCTATGACCTTACCCCCAACCCTGTGCTCTCTGAAATATGTGCTGTGTCAACTCAGGTTTAAATGGATTAAGGGCCGTGCAAGATGTGCTTTGTTAAACAGATGCTTAAAGGCAGCATGCTCCTTAAGAGTCATCATCACTCCCTAATCTCAAGTACCCAGGGACACAAACACTGCGGAAGGCCGCAGGGTCCTCTGCCTAGGAAAACCAGAGACCTTTGTTCACATGTTTATCTGCTGACCTTCTCTCCACTATTGTCCTATGACCCTGCCAAATCCCCCTTCTGAGAAACACCCAAGAATGATCAATAAATACTAAAAAAATTTAAAAAAGATAAACAATATTTAAAATAACTTATTTATTAACAACACAATCTTTTTACTCTCACCCAAATATTAATTATGATACTCTTAGTGAATGGGAATGTGATTAAATGTGCTTCATTATTTTTGAAAATCTTGATTAACACTTTGTGAAGCAGCAAAAAAAAAAACAAAAAAACAAAAAAACAAATGCTTTCTTGATGACAATGTTAAAACTTAGATTAAAGTATTTCTTAGGAGAAATTACAACAAAATTCCATGATATATAACAGCTTTCAACATAACATTTCCTCTTTCACTTTTCATCAGCTCTTTGACAATAACAGAAATATGTCTTGGCAAGTACATACACAGAAAAAAACTATCTTGAAGACAACCAGATTTTTTTTTTAATACAAGATCCCATTCTGTTGTACTGGCTGGAGTGTGGACTATAATGGCATGGTTGTACCTCACTGCAGTCTCAAACTCAAGGGCTCCTTAGTGTAATTAGGTCCCATTTGTCAATTTTGGCTTTTGTTGCCATTGCTTTTGGTGTTTTAGACATAAAGTCTTTGCCCATGCTTATGTCCTGAATGGTATTGCCTAGGTTTTCTTCTAGGGTTTTTATGGTTTTAGGTCTAACATTTAAGCCTTTAATCCATCTTGAATTAATTTTTGTATAAGGTGTAAGGAAGGGATCCAGTTTCAGCTTTCTACATATGGCTAGCCAGTTTTCCCAGCACCATTTATTAAATAGGGAATCCTTTCCCCATTGTTTGTTTTTCTCAGGTTTGTCAAAGATCAGATAGTTGTAGATATATGGCATTATTTCTGAGGGCTCTGTTCTGTTCCATTGGTCTATATCTCTGTTTCAGTACCAGTACCATGCTTTTTGGTTACTGTAGCCTTGTAGCATAGTTTGAAGTCAGGTAGCGTGATGCCTCCAGCTTCGTTCTTTTGGCTTAGGATTGACTTGGCAATGTGAGCTCTTTTTTGGTTCCTTATGAACTTTAAAGTAGTTTTTTCCAATTCTGTGAAGAAAGTCATTGGTAGCTTGATGGGGATGGCATTGAATCTATCAATTACCTTGGGCAGTATGGTCATTTTCACGATACTGCTTCTTCCTACCCATGAGCATGGAGTGTTCTTCCATTCGTTTGTGTCCTCTTTTATTTCCTTCAGCAGTGGTTTGTAGTTCTCCTTGAAGAGGTCCCTCACATCCCTTGTAAGTTGGATTCCTAGGTATTTTATTCTCTTTGAAGCAATTGTGAATGGGAGTTCACTCATGATGTGGCTCTCTGTTTGTCTGTTATTGGTGTATAAGAATGCTTGTGATTTTTGCACATTGATTTTGTATCCTGAGACTTTGCTGAAGTTGCTTAGCTTAAGGAGATTTTGGGCTGAGATGATGGGGTTTTCTAGATATACAATCATGGCATCTACAAACAGGGACAGTTTGACTTCCTCTTTTACTAATTGAATACCCTTTATTTCTTTCTCCTGCCTGATTGCCCTGGCCAGAACTTCCAACACAAGATGGCCGAATAAGAACAGCTCCAGTCTACAGCTCCCAGTGTGAGCGACGCAGAAGACGGGTGATTTCTACATTTCCAACTGAGGTACCGGGATCATCTCACTGGGGCTTGTCAGACAGTGGGTGCAGAACAGTGGGTGCAGTGCACTGAGCATAAGCCGAAGCAGGGCGAGGCATCACCTCACCCGGGAAGTGCAAGGGGTCAGGGAATTCCCTTTCTTAGCCAAGCAAGGCTGTGACAGAAGGCACGTGGAAAATAGGGTCACTCCCACCTTAATACTGTGCTTTTCCAATGGTCTTAGCAAATGGCACACCAGGAGATTATATCCTGCGCATGGCTCAGAGGGTCCCATGCCCACGGAGCCTCACTCATTGCTAGCACAGCAGTCTATGATTGAACTGCAAGGTGACAGTGAGGCTGGGGGAGGGGCGCCCGCCATTGCTGAGGCTTGAGTAGGTAAACAAAGTGACCAGGAACCTCGAACTGGGTGGAGCCCACCGCAGCTCAAGGAGGCCTGCCTGCTCTGTAGACTCCTCCTCTGGGGGTAGGGCATAGCCAAACAAAAGACAGTGGAAACCTCTGCAGACTTAAATGTCCTTGTCTGACAGCTTTGAAGAGAGCAGTGGTTCTCCCAGCATGGAGTTTGAGATCTGAGAACAGACAGACTGCCTCCTCAAGTGGGTCCTTGATCCCTGAGTAGCCTAACTGGGAGGCATCTCCCAGTAGGGGCTGACTGACACCTCACACAACTGGGTGCCCCTCTGAGACAAAGCTTCTAGAGGAATGATCAGGCAGCAACATTTTCTGTTCAGCTATATTTGCTGTTCTGCAGCCTCCGCTGCTGATACCCAGGCAAACAGGGTCTGGAGTGGACCTCCAGCAAACTCCAACAGACCTGTAGCTAAGGGTCCTGACTGTTCGAAGGAAAACTAACAAACAGAAAGGACATCCACAACAAGACCCTATCTGTACATCACCATCATCAAAGACCAAAGGTAGATAAAACCACAAAGATGGGGGAAAAACAGAGCAGAAAAGCTGAAATTCTAAAAATCAGAGCGCCTCTCCCCCTCCACAGGAACGCAGCTCCTTGCCAGCAATGGAACAAAACTGGACAGAGAATGACTTTGACGAGTTGAGAGAAGAAGGCTTAAGATGATCAAACTTCTCCGAATTGAGGGAATTATTTCTAGAGGATCTATGAATATCAGGATACCAGTGCACACTGTGATTTAGAACATATCACCATCATCATTGTCATCATCTCTTCTTAATCTTTAATAGTATAGCATTGTGTTATAATATGTAAGTATTACATTTTGGAAATCAAACTTTCTAGGAAATAAGACCCACAAATGATAGAAATAAAAAAGGCAATCATTGATTTCAAGTTGTTATTATAAGCTTTTAATCAACCTCAAAGAGAAATTTAGATATATGTAAATATATATATATATACACCTAAATGCCTGAATGATTTATTGAATACCAACTAAAAACTATAAAACTACATATCAGTATTATAATACCTATGGAAATTATCAAATTAAGATGCTGATTAATTACATTGAATTATAACAAAAAAAGTGTAAGTGTGACTAGAAAATTTTCCTTTTTTTTAACACTGAAAATGAGTTTTATTTTTAAAAAAAGTGGAAGTAACACTCAAGAATTGTCTAGGTTCATAGGTTAAGCATTGTTTAATCAGTTCTAATATCATTGTGAGCAGGAAAGAAAGGCCTAGGCCTATAGTAAGCAAAACTTCAATGGCTAACTCTCTATTTCTATATATTTTCTCTAGTAAAAAATCTACCCCATTTCCTAATTGCTTTTTTGAATATTTCCAATGCTATTTTTGAAGTCTGAAATACAATTTAAGACTTCTCTTAAAAGAGAGAATGTATTATGTACTTAAAAATGTACACGTACAATGTATTGAAAAATACATCGTAATTTTTACCATGGCAATGTCGTTAGAGTTTAAATTACTTGTTAGGCTGTAAATCTAGAGAGCTCTGTTTTAAAAATTGATTACACAATTTTTAGAAACACAGGTTTCAGAATTAATAACACTGATTTTTATAGCTATGTTTTTAAATAATTATAATTTAATAAAGGATTATTGCTCCACCAAATGTATTTATCATCATTTCCATTATTGTCAAAATCATTTTATAATTTTACCTTTTAAGAAATAAAGTATTATATATTAGATGGTCTTTTTAAGTCACAAATAAAAATTAAAACTTACTATTTAGAGGAGTGGTGAATTCAATCACTCTAGAAAATGTAATTTAAGAAAACACTGAACCACCAATTATAGTGAAATGTTTGCCAATATTGTCTTCAGCTTAACCTTGACTTATTCCACATATTTTATGCCTCCAATGTTGAAGTGACTATTATCTTTTTGGTTTCCTGTTGACAATAGGGTTGGGGTTAGCCGGCCCCTGGCCCCCACAACTTGAAGTTGATGGCTAAAATCAGCTTTATGGTTTGGACCTATGCTCCTCTTCTCTCACATTGTGTACATAACTGGACTTTGTCCTATGCAGAGTGTTTTGTGATATTTAGTAAGCCTGACACCCTCCTCTAAATATCCAAACTCCCCTTGATTGTAGAAGATCATAGGGATATCTTCAACATATGGTTAGATTTAAGATCAAAGTTTGTTCATTCTACTAATTTACTATACTAAACTCTTATAACCAGGTTGCCATCTTTAACTTTGCTGCGTATCTGCTAAAAGTAGTTGGGTGGTATTTAAACAGTATAGAGATATTGGGACTCACTAGATAGGGTTGCTTATCACAGAATATTAATGCCTCAAGTTGAAAGATACTAGTTTCTGAAGAAATCACCTAAATTTACTTCCTCCTTGCTCTCAATAAAGTGTCCTATAATTTAATATAGAATATTTGTTTTTGTGGTGTTGAGAAGAGGACTAATTTGGAAGCGATATAAGTGATATAATTGGTGAGGATTTGGATGATTTAAAATCTATTATTATTTTGTGCAGAAGTTTTAGAAACCATAGTAACTATATACATAATGATAGAACATATCAAGAAGTAAAAAACATTTCTGAACTTCAGCAGACCATACTGCTTTTTATTGTCAGACTATTACCTACATAATCATTGTGTAGGAATAAGGATAATAAATCCTGTAAGATAACTATATTTTATAGAAATGAACTGTCAACTCAGCTTCCTGTTGGCTAAATAACTTATAGTGTATTGAACCTCAGGTAATAATTACAATCTCTAAAAAACTGTTTTAAGTGAACCAGTAAGTACAACAATGAATGAAATGTATATTTTAGGTCAAAAAGTTACAATATCTGTAACTAAGAAAAAAATACCCTGGATGTTCTAAATAGCAAGATGAAAATGACAGAGGAAAGAGTCTATAAATGTCAATAGATGCTTATGCAAATTATCCAAAAAAGTACAGTGAACAAAAAGACTGAAAGAAAATTTTAGAATAATTAAATTCAAACATGCTGTTCAAGAAATGAAAAGGTTCAAGTGAACTTTTCCTAATTAATACTAAATTTTAAAATATCTGTGTGCTATTTCATAAAATGTATTTAAGCCATATTTATTTCCTGTGACTCATTTTTAAAATCATTATTTAGCAAAATCAAAGCTACTTTATCAACCCCTGTATACTTTAATATCATAAATAATTTGTATGAAAACAAATATTTTTCAAATATACCAGCTAGCTGCACTGTTTTTTACATGATATTGAAATTAAAATAATGGTGGATGAGGCCCAAGAAAACACATGGCAAGTATTTTCAAGTGCCTAGTACCTGTTTTCCAGATATAGGAAAGTGTAATGAATAAAGTTTAATGAGAAATTGACATTTAATTAAATACTTATTTGCTGTTGCAATGCTCTTTATTTTGTTTCCTTGTTTCGAATTTTTTATTTTGATTGACACAATAACTATTATATCATTATCTAACACGATATTATGATCTAATATACAGTCTACATATAAGTTAGGAGTTTTTTTTTTTTTTTAGAAGGAAATTTTTTTAGGGGAAGCTTTGATAGTCTCTGAATCTCCTTTCCCTCCTTCTCTATGGAGAAATGATAGAATGTGCTTTTACTTTCAGGTCAAGCCTAGAAAAGATTCACCAATGTAACACCTAGGACATTTGATTTATATTTTGGAGCTACTGATTTTTGTTTGGGGAATCAGAAGGATTGGGAACTGTTGATGGCCAGTGTTGTAATGATAAAGCTGTTCTTGAATTGATGACTGCCTATACTTCCAATTTTTGGGGGGATTAAGGGGCAGATAAAAAAAGGACATACATGTTTCCTGTGGATCACATGTAGACTACTCAAGACACCACTGGCAAGAGGTTGTTTTGGATTTTGACCAGTATTTTGAACTACAGTTCAAGGAGCTCCAAAAGAAGCTCATTTCCAGAGGAAAAAATTGTTAAGTGATTCGGTGGGTGTTAAAAAAAACAAACAAACAAACTGAAGGTGAGACATGACCCATGATGGAGTGTCTTCAAAGAACATGTAGTAGGAGACATCAGAGAGAAGGTTTAGCTTTGAACATTAGCCAAACCCCCAAAGCACGTAAATCATCTCATGATAGCATTACACAATAAGTACATTTCACTGCTTCATTTCACTGTTTGCCTGCTCCAAATTAAAGCAAATAAATAGCCTATTGAGTGGAGAATGTGAGTAAGCACTACAAATTTTATTAGTTACACTTTCAAAAATGTAGTTTTGGATACGAATTCTGAGCATGTGGTAAAGAAATGTCATAAATACTCTGGCCATGTTATCTCTCAGTATTTTTAAACCCTGTGAAACCAATAGCTCATTGGCTACCTCTCTGTTTGAGACTGATGAAGCAAATTACCAATTCTGATGCAGCTGTCTTCTAGTTATGTAGCTCTCAGACTTTCGGATTGTCTGTGTGCCACTGTTAGATCTTCTGCTTTGCATGATTTTAATTTGTGCTGTAGATTACTGCAAATCTCATTAACCCTCACTACTTTTCTGCTTAGTTCATGCTCCCATTTTATAAGCACTTTCAAATCTCATTCCAATATATTAGTGTCGCTGCACTAATATAGTATCTCCTTACAAAAATTCTGTGCTTTAGAAAGTCAGTTTTCTTGACTTTATAACCTTTCTCTTTACACTACACTAATTTAGCATTCAGTCATATAAGAAATTTTCAGAGTCCATGTCTTTTCATTAGGAAAGTTGGATGTATTTTTCTTCAATAGCCAACTTTGATGACCTTGGTCTTATCTTATTAAATTGCTACATCGAACTGTTACCTGTACCCTTCAAATCACAGGACGTGAAGTACCACTCTATTAAGCACTCCTTATGATACACTAAAGGTTGAACAAAGATAGTGTGTCATGTTTCCAACATAATGTTCAGTATTCAAGTCTTTATATTTCTCAAAGCACAGTGTGAGTCACCTGAGAAAACTCAGTAAAGGTAAGTTAAATATATTGATATTGAGACTAATTATGATCAAAATTTATTAACGGGTAACTGAATATAGTCATGCATCACTTAAAGATGGGTACTTATTCTGTGAAATGTGTCATTTAGTGATTTTATCATTGTGCAAACATTAAAAAGTGTACTTACACAAACCTAGACAGTACAGCTCACTAAACACCTGGGCTATATAGTATAGCCTGTTTCTTCTAGGTTACAAACCTATACTTCATGTTACTAAACTAAATATTGTAGGCAAATGCAAGACAATGGTAACTATTTGTGTATCTAAACATTAAAATGGTACACTTAAAATACAGTATTATGATCCAATGGGACTATCATCACACATGCAGCCCTGTCATTGGTTGAAACATCATCATATGGTTCAACTATAAGTAGGATACAAGTGAGAGTCAAGGACTAAAAACAACATGGACACTGAATGTGTTGAACCAAAATCAGCCATGCTAAATGTACAACTCAGTCAATTTTAGATTGATTTCTAATGATGATCCATTAAATTTTCTAGAACTTATTTAATTTTCCACTTCCCATGTCAACCATTTGCTCTACACAGATGACAATCCTCTTATTACATTGAAATGGTCAGAGAACATGTAAATTATCTGTTACTTCCTATCCACCTCCAAATTTTATTGAATTTTTATTCTTACAGTAAGGATTTTTTCCTCACTTTTTCAAGTACTGCGTTTTATTTCTTTTGACTTTATTGATAATTGTCTCTTTTTGTATCTTGTCCTATTTATCTATCAAACCATTTTTGAACTTCAAGTGTTTATAAAGTTTAGCTATAATAAATGAATCATTGAGAATTATTGGCTGAATGTACTCATTATCCAGGTACTTCTAAACCTTGCTTCTTGGTGTCTATCTCTACCACTTTGTAAAATGTTTCTCTTAAAGGTGACCATTGTTTCCTCTTCTCAGTTTACATCCCTTTGACTACCAGGAACCATTAACATTACTGATCAATTTCTTATAGTTTAATTTAGTTCAACAAATAACAATCTATCAATTATGTTTCTGAAGCTAACTGACCGATAAGGCCACCGATTTTTTTTTCTTGCATACAACCTCAGGTTGCTTTAATAACTTTGGAGTTTCAGAAAAATTGAGTATCAAATGAACACTTAACTCTCCATGTATAATTTCTCAGAAAGAAGCCTTTATCTTGTGCCTTCAAGGCTGAAATGTGTAAGTATGCTCACTATGATACTTTCGTGATGAGAAAATTGACTTATTCTGGTGGACAACTCTAATTCACACATTGGCTTTTCAATTAAGAGAGATTAAAAGAAGAAAAATTCTGTGGCACTTGAATTCCCTATGAATATATAAATATTATGATGCTGCTTTCCAATATGCTGATTTATATGCATATAATTTGAGTATTACTTCAAGCCTAATCCCCAACTTTTTGAAGTTACACTTTTTTACTAAAAATGCATTTTAAAAACTCTTTGAATCAATTTAAATGCTTGCTTCTTGAGGAGATAATGCATATTAAAATGTAGTTATCATGAAATTTACATAGAATTGTATATATTTAACATAAACTTAACATGGCCTCTAAACGTTATTAATAGTTGTCTTCATTTAGATGGATCACATGGTATTAACATACATTATCTAAAAGATTAATTAACAGATATTTAAAAAGCCACACCCTTTCTTTCCTTTTATAGTACAAAGATCTGTAAGATAACATGCTCGGGAGTAAAATTTAACAAGTACTATTTATTGATTGTATAACTTTAATATAATCTATACCCATTTTGCATATCTATGACGATTTTAAAATTTCACAATTATGAATCACCAAGGGCATCTGCAATCAAGAGATAATTTGTGTATGGTCTTTTCCTATACCTAGCTCACTTTTCTTTGCAGATTTAAATAAATGGGTTAATTCAGATCTATAACACAGTACAGTATTTATCTAAACTTGTGCTGACTCTGCAGATGTCATTTGGAATTTTTTAAATGCTCATGTTTAAACAAGAAACCTACATAATTAATTTGCAAATCACCCTTCATTATTCCAAGTTTAAATTAAGAAAATAATGCCTAAAGGAAATTCAGACTAAAAGCCTGCTTCTGGTCACACTGTTTCCACAGGGAATTTATAATCTGTCAATTTTTGTAGGGCATCATTACCTTAATTTAAATTTGAAGAAATTTAGGATGAGTTCTTAAAGTTGCTCTGTGTATTTGTAGAAACGGGCATTTATATTTTTCCTTCATTAAATACAAGTAAAACTTTCCAAACACTGATCTAATTGTGATATTTTGGTAATATTTATTGTCATATTTTTTCTCAAACTTCAGAATGGGAATCTTAACAAAGCTAACAATAAATAATATCTTTGCCTTTTTTTGTTGTTTTTTTTGGTTTTTTTTTTTTTTTGAGACACTGCTCTGTCGCCCAGGCTGGAGTGCAGTGGTGCGATCTCAGCTCACTGCAAGCTCTGCCTTCCGGGTTCACGCCATTCTCCTGCGTCAGCCTCCTGAGTAGCTGGGACTACAGGCGCCCACCACCGTGCCTGGCTAATTTTTTGTATTTTTAGTAGAAATGGGGTTTCACCGTGTTAGCCAGGATGGTCTCGATCTCCTGACCTCCTGATCTGCCCGCCTTGGCCTCCCAAAGTGCTGGGATTACAGGTGTGAGCCACCGCGCCCGGCCCGTCTTTGCCTTTTTATGAAGTCTGTTTCTTCAATAAGTTTGTTATTAGGCACATGTTATCTCTTGTGGCATGAAATGACAAAAAGCAATAAAATTGGCCCACTGAGAAATATCTTAGACCTAAAATTCCACAACTCCTGTGAGCAGCATGAGTTATTGAGAACCTGCATCAACTTTTAGTGACTAAAAGTCAAACATAAAGTGACATCCAGAAAGGGTGTGTCAGAAAACAGATGTAAGTCCAGAGAAACAATATGCATAAGGAAGAGCCAGACTTGAAAAATTCTTGAGTATAGCTAAGGGATTCCAGCAACAGGAAGATTCGGAACAATCAAGAATGGAATACTCAATAGGCAGCAAGCTTTCCATAGGCTCTGAGGTCAGACATTTGATTCTAAACCTTGAGGACACAAGCAAAAGGTAAGAGAAAAATCTTCAATGATAGAAACACAGGGCAAAATATTAAAACAATGGCCCAAATTTAGGAAAATAAAAAGACATAGGAATAACAACGGAAGGAATATTAAGGTAGATTATAGATCTAAAAACAAGCAAAGATTCATTATTACACCTGGGATATGAAGACAGAGTGAGAACAGCAAATTTAAGTTGATGAATGGTCTTTTGAATATGAAAATAAATGTTTCCTACAGATACTATTGTAACCAGAGATTCAACATGGATAGATTACTAGTTAACTATCAAATACATATTGATAGTGAGAGCTAAAGAAGCCCTGTGAAATATAGATTTAAATAAACTGTTTCAGTGAAAATGTTAACATTTTAAAAAATATAATTTAATACAAAATATTTAAGTCTATGATAAAAATATAAACTATTTTGTGTTCATATGAAAAACAATTTTAATTCTTCAAAAATGTACCATTAATGTAAAATTAATTGCACGTGAATTGCAATTTAATACAATTTGACAAACATACTGTATCGCCACAATAAAGATAATGTACATATCCATCATTCTTCAAAAGTCTCTTAGTTTCCTTATTAATCCCTCCTTCTTTCTACTCCCGGCACCTTATCCAGACTCAAGGCAAACACTGATTTACTCTCTGTTATAGATTTGTTATTATTTTCTAGATTTTAATATCAAGATACTTACAAAGTATATATATTTTTTGTCTGATTTTTTGACTCAGCATAATTATTTTGAGATTCATCTATGTTGCTACGTCAGTAGTCTACTTTCTATTGCTGAGTAGTATACCATTATATGAATATACCGAAAATATTTTTATCAATTTACCTGTTAATGGAAATTTAGACTATTTTCTGTTAACATATTAGTAAAATGCTGATAATTCAGTAAGTGTACGTTTAACTTTTTAAGAAACTGTCAAACTATTTTTCAAACTGTGTGTATCATTTTACTTATGCACCAGCAATGAAAATCTTCAATAGGTCTTTATCTCTATTAACACTTGTTAGAGTGATTTCTTTTTAATTTTAGACATTCCCTTTTATGTAATTTATATACAAATTCAACACAGTCCTAATCACATTCCCATGGTTTTACTTGTAGAGATCTACAAGCCGATCCTGTATATAGAAGCAAAAAAGAAGTAGAGTAATCAAAATAATTTTGAAAGCAAAGAGCAAAGGTTGATAATTTACATTTCCCAATTTCAAAGATATGAAGATAGTGTGGTATTTTTATAAGAACAGACATATCAATTAATAGATGAATAGATCTGGATGCAAAGTCCAAAAATAGACTTTATGTTTATTGTCGGTTGATTTTTGTGAATGGGTCAAAGAAAATAAATGAAGAAGAGAAAATTCACTTTAAGAAATTGTGCTAGTCAATGGAATTTGCAAAAAAATTGAGCCTAGTCTTAAATGTAAGCACTAAAACCATAAATTATGTAGAAAAAAATATAGGAGAAAACTTTAGTTATTTTGGATTAGGCAAAGGCAGACATATATATTCACACATATATATGACCCTAAAATAATAAAAGAATAATCAGTAAAAGAAAAAATTATAAATTAGACTATATCGAAATTAATATACCTATTTTTCTAATAATACAGCTTTGAAAAATTTATAAGACAGGTCATAGCCTGAGTAAACATATTTGCAAATCATATATCTGATAAAGAACGTGTATTCATAAAATAAAAGGCAAACTTACAACTAACTAATAAGAAGACAATCCAGTTTAAAAAAAATGGCCAAAGAATTAAATAAATATTTTACCAAAAATATTTATATATGATGAATAGCACATGTTTCATTGGATAATTTCTATTATTACATATTCAAAGTTACCATTCCTTTCTTCTGTGTTTTCTACTCTGTTTTTAATCTCATATAAAGGATTTTTGAAAAATCTTAGACATTTTATTTTTTATAAGTTTTATTTGAATCTTTCCACTTCTCCTATGTCACTACTGAAACATTTTAAATGTTTCCTCTACCTTTTTGAACATATGAATTATAATAATTTTAATGTAATTGTATACTAAGCCTAACATCTGTTTCATTTTTCTATTAATTTTGATTTTTTAACCATCCCCTTATTCCCACTAACATCACTTAACTGCCATATATTTCACTGATTTGGTTTTCCTCATCCATTTAACTTTTCTTTTCTCATTTTTCTCCTTCTACCTAGTACATAAATATAACAATCTTGCATTCATCTCTGTTTAACACTATTTCCTTCTTTTCATAGTATACCTATGTAATATTGTTTCTTTTCTTGACTTCAAAGATTTCCAGAATTTTATTTGCTTTCTGTGTGCCTAAAAGAAATATTTTACTGTATCTGCTCTCTGCTATTATTCACTTCATGTATGCACTTTTTCTTTGTTTCTCTATCCGATCACCCATGAGATATCTATGCATTTATGTACAAATAGAATTGATTTTTGTACTTCCAAATCTGTTTTCCATCTTACATTTATTCTTGGTCTGTCTGCTAGATTACAGCATGTTCTTATGATCAGTCTTGTTAACTTGGAAAAGGTTGCTTAAGTTTTCCATTATAATACTAATACCCAGTTACCTTATCTGTACAATTAGACATTAATTACATTATTTCATTCACTGAAACTGACATAAGACCCTAATATTGGACCGCACTAGGATTCTATCCTCAGGTCTCCGTTGACACTCAACTCCTTTTGTGACCTTATCCAGAATAGTGGGCTTAAATTACCCATTTGTGCTTGCAGTGCAACACTCAAAATCTTCCCTAAATGCCCGACTCCTTTATATGATTAAAATTATGACAGATATTCAAAACTAAGTCTAAAGCAGAGCTCCTAACATTCTCATTGAATGTGTTCCTCTCGCATGCTTCCTCATCTAATTAAACATGGTGACTCCATCATTCCAAGTGCTCAGACCACAAATCTTGAAGTCAACCTGTCTCCCCTTTCTTTCCCATTATAGAATCCATCCGTCCACAAAATCTGTTGGCTCTACTTTCAAAATATATTCAGAAACCTATGACTTCTCATAATCTTCATCTCTATAGGCTGGCCTACACTTCTAAATCAAATAGTTGAAAGAGCATCTTAATTTGTATCTGCGGTTCCACGCTTTCTCCTCTTCAGTCTCCAGTTATCTTTTTAAAGCATTTACTCAAATCAACCACCTTCCTACCTCTCTGATCTCATCACAGGCTGTCCTTCCCTCTCATTCAATCTCCAGCCACTTTGGCTCCATGGTAATCATCTGCCTGTGATGCTTTTAATTTGGGCATTGGAATGGCTCAATCCCAAACTCGTTTCATGTTTTTCTTCATGTGTTACTGAGGCTTTTCTTACCTACTTATGTAACAGTAAAATCCTTCTCTCATTCTGGTGCCATTTCCACTTATACACAAAGCAGGAGATAAATTATTTCTCCCAAATATTTACTTCTATTTCATGTAAGGGTATTACATATCTCTCCTTTTTGGAAGAATATACTTGCCTTCAGCACTGAAATCACATTTGGCCACCTGAATTGCTTGATTTATAAGGTAAGAACAAAAGTAGCTGCATTCCAATTAGAACAGAGGTTTTAATAGTCATCATATGGTTTTGTTAAAGAGACTTCAATTAAAAGTTTCCTGCACTTTTGAGTCTTCCATGACAATGCTTTGTCCCAGATTAGAATTGCTTCTTTTGCTTAGATTACATAATGAATAAAATACATAGAGCAGAATCAGAGCTAGAACAGAGCCATATCTTACCCTGGTCAATAAAAGGCATAGTGATTTCAGAATTGTTGATTACTATAGCATAATTTAACAGTTAAAGCTGACCATATAGACATATTTTATATTTTCCATTTTATTTATTTATTATCTTCCTCACAAATGTATACCTTCCATGAGAGCAAGGACTTGGACTGTTTTGTTTCCTCTTTTAACCCAAGAACTGACAATAATGCCCAATACATGGTTGGTAGTCAGTAAATGTTTGCTTAATGGATGACTGAATAAATAAATGAATATGATTATTTAATGGAATAATACAGACTAATCATTACTAAGTATTTGGTAAATAATAAATTATCAAATACTAAATTAGAGTTATAATTATCAAATACTAAATTAGAATTATAATAAGTACCATGTCTTTTTAACTTTGATAGTCTCCATAGTGTGGAACTGAGAGATTTGCACGTAGTATGTGCTTAATGTAAATTTTCTGAATGTAATTAAATTGATATTTACCATCAGTTGGTGTCAGAGGATAAGAAATTTCAAATATGTTTTTGAATTATTAATGGGTTTCTAAAGTAGTGTGTGAATTTTTAGTCTCTTTACAGATTGTGAAAGATACACTTTAATTGACTCAAGCTGTCTACTGATGATCTGAATACTAATGAGTCCCCTGTAGGCTCATATTGGAAAGATCATGAACCCTCAGTCTTACTAGACATTAACAATTAAGATTAGATTTGATTTAATATGTCAACAAAGATGTACTGGGTACTTATTATATGCAGGCACTAAACAAGGAGCTCTGAAAATAATTTAAAAGATGATTATAGATGCATATATCCTATCACTGTATTGGGTATGCTAGCTGAAAAGCCCAAGATAAAGTGACAGATATCATTATATTTGAACTAAGATGTGTAGCAGAATTTTCTTTTAGTTCTTGATGGAAATGAGAAAATAAAGTATATGAGAACTTTGATTTTACTTGGCATAATATTTTCATTATTCTGTCATTTTTATTCACAGAATTATAAGAGAGAGTTAATTAATAATTCACTTAGCATATACTCATTGAATGTGTGTAATGTTCAAGGTGATCTGATAGGATCCTTGTACTAAAATGATGCAGAGAGGGTTTTTCCTCTGAAAAAGCTTCCAAAGAGCAACTTCTTGTAAAAATATTGTTAGATAATAATATGTTAAAATCCTGTTAGAAAAATCATCCTGAAACTGTAAGTCACCTAATTAATTGTAGGCTATGGGGAATGAATGCTATTTCCTCCTAATGAAGAGAAAATAACAGTTTTTAAACTAGTGTGACTGGAGGACAGATTCCCCCTAGGAAGCTGGGAAGGTCCTGAGATGACCAAATATCCAAGTACAGTCACTATCAGCCCACATTATCCCCATTTGCTTGTCTCAGTGTGCCATACAAATATTATTTTTTTCTATATGCACAATAATGTGAAAAAGTTTGGGAATTACTACTCTAGAGGTTTCTACTCTTTTATCAGAACAATTAAAGATTTTGTCATGAAGGTTTCATTACATAGTTTAACTATCTCATAAATGTTACTCAGATTTATTTATTTATTTATTTATTTATATTATTATTATTATTTTTGAGATGGAGTCTCGTTCTGTTGTCCAGGCTGGAGTGCAGTGGCCTGATCTCTGCTCACTGCGAGCTCCGCCTCCCAGGTTCATGCCATTCTCCTGCCTCAGCCTCCCGAGTAGCTCGGACTACAGGCGCCCACCACCAAGCCCGAGCAATTTTTGGTATTTTTAGTAGAGATGGGGTTTCACCGTGTTAGCCAGGATGGTCACAATCTCCTGACCTCGTGATCCACCCGCCCCGGCCTCCCAAAGTGCTGGGATTATAGTAGACCACAGAAGAGAGACAGCACTGGTAAAGGAAATAGGCTTCCCTGGATCTCCCTATGTCTTTATAGAGTTAAACCTCAGGATTCCTGGCACTTGCTTGCTTCCTTTTTTAAACTATTTTTTTACATTTTAGATTCAGAATTTACATGTGTGTGTTTTTTTTCTCCCCTCTATTTTTCTGTCTGACATCACATTTTGAATTTTTTTAATTGTTAAGTTAGCCATAGCAAATATTCTATATCATTTTGTATTAGGCCATTTTTATGCTGCTGATAAGGACATACCCAAGACTGGAAAGAAAAGGAGATTTAATTAGACTTACAGTTCCAAATGGCTAGGGAGGCCTCAGATTCATGGTGAGAGGTGAAAAGCACTTCTTATATGGCGGTGGCAAGAGAAAAATGAGGAAGAAACAAAACTGGAAAACCCTGATAAACCCATCAGATCTCGTGAGGCTTATTCACTATCATGAGAATAGCACAGCCCCCATGATTCAATTATCTCCCCTGGGTCCCTCCCACAACACCTGGGAATTCTGGGAGATAAAATTCAAGTTGAGATTTTGATGGAGACACAGTCAAACCACATCACGTCTAGGCACTTTTGTGTATTTCTAAAATATGCACATTTTTATTTTGTATGTTTAATGTGGAAACATGAGTTACTATTTTAGTAACACTTTGTAAACTGTTTCAAAGTTTCTACTTATTCTCTCTGGATACTTTTTTTTTTTTTTTTTTCAATATCCAACTTTAGAAGTGCCCCACTAAGCTAAGTAAAACAGTTTTTCGTATTCCTATGAAAACTTTCAAGATCTGTAATATATTACTGTACCTATAATATTTTATTTTATATATAACATCCAGTGTTTTTCAAAGTTATTTAACCATATATACCATTTTTTGTTTTCCTGTGAGCACTAAAGCATTTAATAGGAGTAATAGTCAATGAAATATTGGGAAACAGATATTGAGTTAACTCAAAATTGTAAAATTTTCAACCATCCTAATATTGGATTGTCAGGATTTAATGCAGTTTCAAGCAAAATCTAATGAGTTTTTATTTGTTTGTTTAGTGCAAAATGACACAATGAAGTTAAATTTATTTGGAAATTCAAGGGGTCCAAAACAGCTGTGGTCTATCAGTCATAAATTGCTATATTAAAAACTGCCCCAAAACACAGAGGCTTCAAAAAACATTAATTTATTAGCTCACCATTTTGTGGGTCAGTAATTTAGGCTAAGGTTAGCTGAGCAGCTCTTCAGTTGGTCTCACCTGAACTCTTTCATGCTGTCAGACTAAGCTGGTAGCTCAACAGAGGCTGGCCAGCCCAAGAGGGAGCCAGTCATTTGTTGGCAGTTGGTATGGGTGGTCAGCTGGGCCTCTCTCTACATAGTGTCTCATCCAATGGGAGGTTAGCCTAAACTTTTTTTACTTGACAGTCAAAGGGCTCCAAGGAGGCAAAAATGAAAGTCACAAGGCCTCATGAACCCTAGGTTCGGAAGTCACATAGTAATGATTTCCTTCACTTTTACTTTATTAGAGCAACTCATGAGGTCAACTCAAGATTCAAACAGAATTCGCGGCCATTTTTAATTCACCACAAAAGAGAATCTTGAAAGAGAATGAAAAAGTTGGAAGACTGCACTAATGAATATCATCTTCATCACCTCAAACAATTATCATTTCTTTATCTTGGAAACATTTCAGCTCTTCTCTTAAAGCTATTTTGAAATAAATAAAAAATTATTATTAGCCATAGTCAGCCTATTGTGCTATCGAACACTAGAGCTTTCTATTGCTTCTATGTTTGTACCATTAACCAACTTCTCTTCATTCTTACCCAGCCTCTGGTAACTATAATTCCATTCTTTATCTCCATGAGATCAACTTTTTTAGCTCCTACATATGCGTGAGAACATGTGTCGTCTTTCTGCGTCTAGCTTATTTCACATAACATAATGACCTCTAGTTCCATTTATGTTGCTGTAAATGACAGGTTTCTATTATTTCTTTAAGGCTGAATGGTATCACATTGTGTTCATATACTATGTACAACCATTGTGGGAAACAGTGTGGAAGTTTCTTAAAAAACTAAAAATGAGACTACCTTCTAGCAATGCCAGCACTGGGTACATATCAAAGGGAAGAAAATCAATATATCAAAGCGATACTAGCACCGCCATGTTTATTGCAGCACTATTCGCAATAGCTTAGATATGAAATCACACTAAATGTTCATCAACAGATGAATGGCTAAAGAAAATGCAGCGGTCGGGCACAGTGGCTCACGTCTGTAATCCCAGCACTTTGGGAGGCTGAGGCGGGCAGATCACGAGGTCAGGAGTTTGAGCCTGACCAACATGGTGAAACCCCGTCTCTACTAAAAATAAAAAAATTAGCCGGGCGTGGTGGCACGTGCCTGTAATCCCAGCTACTCAGGGGGCTGAGGCAGGAGAATCGCTTGGACCCAGGAGGCGGAGCTTGCAGTGAGCCGAAATCGCGCCACTGTACTCCAGCCTGGGTGACAGAGTGAGACTCTGTCTCAAAAATAAAAGCAGTATATATTATTGCATTAGGTTTAAAATTTAATTTAAAATATAGTTTAATTTCAAATTTTAATTTAATTTTAATTTATTGCAGCTAAGTAAGACAATAACCTTGTTTTCAGGAAATAGACACTAAAAAATTTAAGGATTGAGGTGATGGTATGTGCAACTGCAACCCCACCTGAAGGTCTTCTGAGACTCAACTAGACATTCAAGTGACAAGATTCACTTGAATGACTTGAGTGACAAGATTCTCATGGGTACCACTCCAATCAGAAGTAACAGGGCAGGAACCACAGCTTGCCAGAATGAGTGTCAGGTATTGCTTTTCTCCAGGAGTCCTTATTGCAGTGCAATATTTCAAAGGCATGATAAAAATCAGGAGGCTACAGGAGCTGATATAGCTTTAAAATATCTGGCCCCACAGGATCAATATCTTTTATAATATTTATATAAGCCATTATTTTAGGGTTTCTGCAAAGGACATGCCAGTTATGTGATTTGGTATAGTCAGAGAAGGCCCCAGTATAGTTTTCTATCAGCTACTCATGCAGTTTATTAATTAAAGGTCATTTTTACCTTAAGCAATGCTATGGTTTGAATTTTTGCTCCCTCCAAAAATGTTAAAATTTGGTTGCCCCTGAGGCAGTGTTAGGAGGTGAGACCTTAGAGAAGTGCCAAAGCCCTGCGAGCTCTGTTGTCAATGATGGGATTCATGCCATTATGAAAGGGCAAAATTGGACCCCTCCTGCTCTCTTTGACCTTCTCCCTTTTACCATGTGATGACACAGCTAGAAGGCCATCACTAGATACCAGCTCCTTGATCTTGAATTTCCTGGCCTCCAAAAATGTGAGCTCATTGTAAATTACCGAGTCTTAGATACTCTGATAGCTGCACAAAACAATCCAAGACAAGCAGCCAGTAACACCTTTATACATATATATATATATATATGTATATATAAAGAGGAGTAAAGAGGAGTTTATTAAATATTAACTTACATGATCACAAGGTCCCACAACAGGTCATCTGCAAGCTGAGGAGCAAGGAGAGCCAGTCCAAGTCCCAAAACTGAAGAACTTGGAGTCCGATGTTCAAGGGCAGGAAGCATCCAGCATGGGAGAAAGATGTAGGCTGGGATGCTGGGCCAGTCTAGTCTTTTCACGTTTTTCTGCCTGTTTTATATTCTAGCCACGCTGGCAGCTGATTAGATGGTGGCCACCCAGATTAAGGGTGGGTCTGCCTTTCCCAGCCCACTAACTCAAATGTTAATCTCCTTTGGCAACACCAGCACCCTCACAGACATACCCAAGATCAATACTTTGCATCCTTCAGTCCAATCAAGTTGACACTCAGTATTAACCATCACAAATTTATTTTATAAGTCCACTTACCTAACAATCTTATTCAGTAGGTTTAATCATGGACAATGTACTAAGGGCATATTTTCTTAAAATTTTACATTCTTTGAAACATTTTATTAGAAATTCCTTCAGTAAACATTCTCTAAGCATCTATTACATTAGATTCTATTAAATTTGAATATGAAAAAGCAGTTAGGAATAATTCACAATCCTTCTGAAGTATGTGTTTTTCCTTCCATTTTGCAGATAAGTAAAGCTAAGGATGAATATAAAGTCTAACCAGATGGGAAAATATGATTTTTTTTTACTACGGAGAACAATATTTTTCATAATTATGCATATATATTTTATTTTAGCAATGTAGAACTATACACTAATGTTGTGTAACATAATGCATAGTAATACCTAACTGATCTTCACAAGGCATGGAAAACTCAACCCTAACATTTTGAGCAGCACCTCCAACGTCTAAATTCATATAGTTTAACCATTACTCAGTGAGTAAAAGATGTACATTTCTAGTAATTTTAGTGAGTCATAGATATATTCTGTGTAATTATTTTATGTTCAAGTGCATTTGAATTTGACAGTATTATTTAACCTAAAAATTTATTTTGGATATAGTAAGTACTATGTCAACATCAATAACCACTATAGTGGAAACATCTCACATTTCTAAAAATTATGAACAAGTTAGTATCACAAATATTATTGCTTATTATTCTTACATGAATGTTGTAGATATTATTTCCATGTTAGATGTGGGGAAATTAAGGCCCATGACCAGCTCAAATACATATACTTAGTAAGAAATAGATATAAACAATATCATATTGAAAGTTTTCTAGCCAATATTTTTCCCACCTCACCAAAAGTAAGTAAATATTTCCCCCCAAAACCTTTATGTAACAACAAGATGAGCAACAACCTGTCTTTTATCTAAGCTTAAGCTCTTTAGGAAAGAAGAGTAGCCAAAGCTGTAAGTCTTGGAAAATTTGACTTTTATTACACCACAAGAGATTTCAGAGTTCTTAAATTTTTAAAGCCTATGCTCATAGCAACTGTTCTAAATTGTCCTTGAATGTTGCTAAGACTCGAGGGAGAAAAGGGGGCCAGGTCTCAAAAAAAACACGATTCTCCACATGCAGGGTACAGATGCAATGAGTGGTGATATCCTACTACTGCAAAGGACAGTGGTCTGAAAGTTGAGGAAGAGGCTGTGATTGCTAGAGACTCATCAATAAACATCTTAAAAATTATAGTGAACATACTGGTTCCAAGACTTAAATGTGACGAAAGTAGATACCATAAGCAGCAGAGCCACCTAAAGGCCAACGGGCCAAATGGACCCAGCCAATAAGCAACACAGCACGGTTTTTCATGAACTAAAGAACAAAGCACTTTGGCAAAAAATTCTCACATTGAGTATGCCCTGGGCTCTGTGGGAGCCAGAGTTCCCTAGAAAGCAGAATTTTTGAAAAAGGTTTAAATTAAAGGACTTTATTGGATAATGTGATCTAGAGAGCAGGAGTGAGTAAGAAGTGTGATACCAAAAAAGGAGGGAGACCGATATATACAAATAATTGTTTGCTCATTCTAACAGGAACTCCTGAAGAGTAAAATGAAATGCATCTCAGCACTAACCCTGAGGCACACAGAGAATTATACACCGTAGGTCAAAGGTTGTCCCTCAAGGGGCATAAAGGTAACCAATTTAGGAAATACAAGAGCTGTTCTGGGTATCTCTACTGCTACCTTAACAGCAAAGCCCAAGGGCAAAATGCAACAGAAGCTCAGAGCAGGAGCTGCAGAGCTGGATACAGCAGTAGTAAATAAAATTAAACTTATATTCTAGCCACACTGGCGGCTGATTAGATGGTGCCCACCCATATTAAGGGTGGGTCTGCCTTTCCCAGCCCACTGACTGAAATGTTACTCTCCTTTGGCAAAAAAAAAAAAAAAAAAAAAAAAAAAAAAACTATGATGCAAAAACATAGAATCCACCCAAATGCCATCAGTGGTGGACTGGATAAAGAAAATGTGGTACATATACACCAATGAATACTACATAACCGTAAAAAATGAAATCTTGTCCTATGCAGCAGCATGGGTGAAGGTGGAGGCCAATATCCTAAGTGAACTAACACAGGACCAGAAAACTAAATGCCTCATGCTCTCACTTGTAAGCGGAAGCTAAACACTGAGCACATATTGACATAAACATGAGAACAACAGACACTGTGGACTACTCGAGTGGAATGGGAGGGAACTGTGCATGGGTTGAAGAACTACCTGTGGGTAGTATGCTCACCACCTAGATAATGGGATCTGTATCCCAAACCTCAGAGGAACTCAATATTCTCATGTAACAAACCTGCATATATACTCCTTTATCTAAAATAAATGTTGAAATTTAAAAAGAAAGAAAGAAAAGAAGAAAGGAAGAAAAGAGGAAAGGAGAAAGAAAAGGAAGGGAGGGAGGGAGGGAAGGAAGGAAGGAAGGAAGGAAGGAAGGAAGGAAGGAAGGAAGGAAGGAAGGAAAAGAAAAGAAAAGAAACCTGTGAGGGTGTATTAAATAATGCACAAGAGAGGTTCCATATCAACTGCTCTGATATAACTCAGATACAGACATAACCCTATTAAGGCTACTTCATCACAAACTCCCACTAAGGGAAAGATCCACTTTGGTCTCTGAAAAGAATGAAAGTAAGAGGCTCATGAAAACAAATCTTCATTGCTGCATTTATTTGTAAGGATATTCATCCCTATTCTCCCTTTCTTATTTTCATTTGCCTGCACCCTTAGCTAGCCTTCTGACTAGTCTCCATTGTTCAATTTATCACCGAAGAGTCTAGATACTTTTTTTGCTCTTGTCAAGCTATGATTCTTCAGTTGTGCATTTACCATTTAATTATCTGGATCTGGATGATCTGGATGTATTTTTCCATGTTCCTACTGCCTACCAGCAATCCTGGTTCTTGATGGACATCAGAATTAAATGATTCTTACAGATAGAGTAAACTTTTTTCTATGCCTACTGCATTGTTCGTGTTAAGAACCTCCCTTTGACCAGGTGGTAGTCATAGCTTCAAGTTCAGTGAACCTTTATTACATTCCCTTGAAAAGGAAGCTTTAATTCTGAAAACATAGACCTTAAAATCCACTACACCTTCAGAATAATACATTCAAGTAGGAAACTGAGAATCATGTTGAGAAGGACCAATACCACTTCCTCAGTTTCAAAATCCATGTATTCTAGGTACAGAAACAAAGTATCATATATATATGCCATTGTTTCCTTACATATTCAGGATCCTGAAGAGATAGCATTATAATCTGCAGAGTATTGTCCTTAAACCATCACCTTAGCTCAACTTTCAACAGGCCCTTCTTTATTCTGTTAGATCAGCTGCATCAGGGTGTTGGGATATATGAAAATGCCAGTGGGTCCTATGACCGTGAATCCATTTTACCATCTCTTTTGCCATAAAATATATCTTCTGGTAGAAGACAATATTGTCCTTGCTATGTCTATAAACCCCAGGATAGCAGAAGAGTGATGCTTGCAGAAATAGTGCATTGGGGAAGCAAATATATATCAAGAATAGATGCAAACTGAGAAGTCCAGGGCTGAGGGGGACAGGCACGAGGGAAGAGGCTTGGACCTGAAGTGAAGTGTTCTCAAATTAAACCTTCATGAAGCTAGTCAAAGCCCAAACATAACAGGTTGATGCAGCCATGGATTTATGGGTCTGAACTGGTGAATATTATGTTTGATGCCAGGTTCTAGGTATCAAGGGAGAGAAAGGAGATTCCTTAAATTACTAAGGTTTGATTTTCAGCTCACCTGCAAGACACCTGAATTATTTAATTTCACTTAAGAAATATGGCCTTCCTTGCAGTAAAGTATCTTATAAAAATTCACACACTTCATATTCAATAATATTTATATCTATGGAAAATAATAAAATGGATCAATGGGCCTTTCATTTCTAGAAAAGAGGTAAAACATACCTGGAATTTGAAACCTAAACAATCCTAAAAAGCAACCACAAAGAGTTGCTGGAGCTATGCCATTGCTGCTTAGGCACTGGACTTCTGGCCTATTTGGCCATATTTGGACAAATATTCCAAGTGCTTATCCTAGAGTGATAAGTTATACAAATTCTTGAGTCAAGGACAATATTCTGAAATCCAACAGTTATTGTTTTTGGTCTCCTGAAAGTTGCCTTCCACTGTACTAACAGTTTTTTACTAACAGTTAAAAAACAGAGCAGCATTAGCCCTGAGGTAGTCCGCCCTTACCGTGTTAAAACTCTTGGTCACCCACTGCTTTAATCATAATTCTCTCTCATTGTTTCTTATAAAATCAAAACGACCTGACATTTCCGCAGCTGATATTTGTTTTTCTATAGGCAAAATCCAGCTGACAGTAAATATTAGACACCAAATGCTTCACACGTATTGCTTGGGTTTTCTTTTTTCAGCAGACTTGCAGATAAGGATATTGTGAAGCACATGCTTACTTATGCTTGATTGCTGTTACAATGCTTATAAGGATGAATTCTCAACTAGAAAGATGAACTTCTGGAATTTTCTCCTGTAATCATCAGAACTATGAATATATGCAAACGGTGTTAAAACAAAAAATGAATTTCAGCCTTTTCCTTCTTTGCATGACAAATTAGTTCCTTGGTTATTTGAAGAACAAGAGCAAAGCATCGCAGGAGTAATAGTTTAGATTGCTTAGTATAAACATCTTCCTATTAGAAAACAGAGACAAATGAGTTTCAACAGGAATTACTATAAATGTTGAGCTTTCCTTCCTTTACAAAACATTCAGCAACCAGTAGAGCAAAGAGCATGCATTGATAGAAAAGGCTCTGTACAAAGCATAGGTTGAAATTTCTTCTCTCATATGTGAGTCATGCAATAGTTGACCAGTCTCTTAAACTTACTGGTCCTTTGTTTTCTCATTTGTTTTTCCCAACTGAGAATAGACAAATAAATATTTGGAGGTCATTTAGTGTCTAAGTGTGAGCTTTCTACAGAATGTAGGATAGTATTTTAAGAATTTCAGATTCAATTTGTGTAAGATTTTTCAACTTTTTCTCCTTTCTAATCCTACGGGGTAATATTTACAACAATGCTTCACATTTTTATATTGTGAAATGTTTTCCAAAGTGTTTTATTATATATTACATCTGAACTTCCAAATCATTATGTGAGGTAAGCTTCACAATGCAGATGTTATCATCTGCAACTCAGTGGGGTAAAAACTCAAGATATTATACCCATTAAGCCTTAAAATAGTGTCTGAAAGTAAAATCCTCCCATTGTAATTAAAAACTAACTTTTGGGCTTTTTTTCTTCTACTCTATGTCTAATTTATTGATAATTCAAAGGCAGATTATTGAAGTGAATATATTGATTAAATTTTTTGAAAAGAAGAAATTGAAATGAATTTAGAGAAGGAGGAAAAGAAGAAGGGAGAGAAAGAGGAAAAGAGAGAAAGAAAGTATGAGAGGCAGAGAGGAAAAGAGAAGAAGGGAAGGAAGGAAAGAAAAGAAGGAAGGAAGAAAGGAAGGAAGGAAGGAAGGAAGGAAGGAAAGAAGGAAGGAAGGAGAGTTTAAGAGATTAATTTAAAATCCCATATTCTTTGGTAATCCAAGGATTACCTTATACCATCTACATTCCATTTAAACTTCTTTATATAATTCTTTTATTATGATGATGGGGAGGACAGTTTTCCCTTGAATATAAGGCAAAATAAATAAAACACTGGAAGTTTTAAGATGTGGTCACACTTCTAAATGTAAATATTAATGAAAAATAAATTAATTGTGAAGCAAACCAGATGAGATATGGCAAAAGATAAACAATCAAATGAAAGAATATGCTACAAATTTATGCAATTACTCATTCAACTGTGTGCAATACCAAAAACAGAAACACAATGGACAACTCCATTGTCCAGTTTAGTTATCTTTACTTGTGTTTTGATTACTGGAACTTAGTAGGGCTATTGGTAAGAAAAATTGTTTGTTTGTTTTTTTTTACTGAGTCTTGCTCTGTCGCCCAGGCTGGAGTGCAGTGGTGTAATCTCAGCTTACTGCAAGCTCTGCCTCCCGGGTTCACACCATTCTCCTGCCTCAGCCTCCCAAGTAGCTGGGACTACAGGTGCCCACTACAACGCCCAGCTAATTTTTTTGTATTTTTAGAAGAGACAGGGTTTCACCATATTAGCCAGGATGGTCTCGTTACTTTCTAATTGAAAAAAAAAAAAAAAGCAGAAACCTTTCCATTCTTCATTGTGCTGACCTGGAAAATAATGATTTAATGATTCTCTTTTAGAAATGATTTGAAGATAAATGAAGTAATGTCTTTTTGTTCATTATAAAAGGTGGCTATTACTTACTTTGCTAAGGTGTAATTAGTCATTAAAGAACTAGAAATGCCTTTGCAAAAACTCCTCTTCCACGAGAGTATTAAAAAACAGTACATTTCAGTGACATAGGTAACACAGGACTTTTGTTTTTTATATACCATCCACTTTAGATATCAAGTTTCCTTGTACCAAGAAAAACTGAGCATAGAGAAAAGTGATCTGAAAAACTTTTCATATGTCAATAGGTTAAATCTTTTCCCATAGATAACCCAATCAATATTTATTAAATATAAATAACATTTAAAATAATAATATTACATAACATTTCTGAGATTTGAGACAGTATATTAACATGAATAAAGTTATTTGATACCAGTAAAATGTAATGGCAAAGTATTTCCCATGTATGATTGTAACAAATTCTAAAATAGTTTTCAAGACAAAACATTTACAAGACTTGTACAAAGTCTTGTATGGAGAAGATATTTAAAAGTGTAAAGATTTTCATTTTCTATATTTATTATGGAATATTAATACAGTTTCAATGAGAATCTTTCTAGGATTATATTGTTATTTTTACCTTGCTGGATTTATAATCAGATTGATATAGAGTAATACATGTTTGTGAATAGCAAAAAATTTGGAAAATGAAGAATACATGCCCATCGTGTATTAAAATAAATTTTAAAGCCAGGTACAGTGGCTCACACCTCTAACCCCAGAACTTTGGGAGGCCAAGATGCACAGATCACCTGAGGTCAGGAATTTGAGACCAACCTGGCCAACATTGCGAAACCCCATCTCTACTTAAAATACAAAAATTAGCCAGGCGTAGTGGCTCACGCCTGTAATCCCAACCACTGCAGAGGCTGAGGCACAAGAATCACCTGAACCCAGGAGGCAGTGTTTGCAGTGAGTCGAGATCACACCACTGCACTCCAGCCTGGGTGACAGAATGAGACTCTGTCTCCAAAATAAATAAATAAATGAATGAATAAATAAATAATTTTAAAAATAAAATAAATATTAAAATTTCAGGAGTTAAAACAGTTGATTTGAGAGGTACAGGGCAATAATAAACAAACAAACAAAAAGCCCTGGAGCTTCCAAAAGCATGGTGTTGTGATAGGACTTCTTAAAAACGCATTTTATGTGAAAGTTATAAAGGAAAAATGATATGACACCATATTGTTCAGTTAATGTCAATATTTGTTGCAGATGTGGAGAATATGTATGGGAAAAGAAAGTCACTGACCTGTAAATCCATGCCAGGGCAAGTAACATTGGCAAAATAAAACTCAAACATTGAATCTTGGGTTTTATTTACCATGTACAACACTTCAAAGTTTGTGCAACAAGTTTTTAGTGTAATCTTGATGAATTAAGCAAAATCTCATTGTTCTACATTTAATTCCCAGAGAAACTAACAAAGATTTGAATACACATACTGGATTTGGGAAGTGACTACTGGAAACACTACTAAGAGAGTGGGAAGGTGAGATAGAGCAGGAAACAAAGCCAATACAGGTAAATGAAGAACAGATATCTACTGTGACTCAATCCTACTGGGGACTTTCTGGGAAAATGAATATAATGTGACTTTGAGTTGTCCCAGTCTAGGGTAAACTCAGAGGTATTTACTCACTACCTCCACCCTGTGATTTATTAGGAATATACCCAGGATTAACTCCCTGGAACCTCTGGTTTGCTTCACACACGAACTGAGAATGATTTTGTAGACAGCAAAAGACATTAGCAGAGAAGTGTTGGTGTTTTCAGTAGAAGCCATAAACATGATTTTATGTGATTTATAAGGGGCAACATATGAAGGTTTGGTGACTGCTGAGGGACAGATACTGTACACTGTTACTTTGTTGATATTTAGAATCCAAACAAAGCAATCAATATCCAGTCATTGTCACAGTGTCCAGTGGAATCAAGAACATTCCCACCAAGGGAAACAGCTTCCTGAGTTTGGGAAAAGAAGTTCAACTCATAGAAATGTAGTTTTTGTGCTGAAGTGATGCCTCAAGTCAATGATAGAAATGGTCATTATATGTTTAAAGAGCAATAGGATAATTCATACATAATAATATATCACTATTTTTCTAGCTGCTCAAATCTATTTTTCTTCCTATAAAATTACTCAAATTTCCTTCCTATTTTACTATCATAAAGCTCAGGGAGTGGTGCATGAAGTTCCAACCAGCAATACCTCATGACCCAGGCCATGTGTGCTTTGGGAATGAGCATTAGACCCAATTCAAGTCAGTAAGAACTAATTCCAGGACGTTTATGCAAATTGTAGAAAGAATCATCTTCTTTCTGCTGGTTTAAACCTGGGGGCCACTAACTAATGATTTATTAACCAGTTGACATGGGTCTAAAATTGAAGACAAGGTAAAACTAAGAGAGAGAAACAAACAAACAAACATTAAAAACAAAACAAAACAGATTCTGGTGACCTTGTTTGAAACCTGAGATGACCATTTGAAATTTGAGACGAAGATCAGACTGAGGTCAGACCAACCACTGAACTTTCAAGTGCTAGGAACCAATAGTGCTCTTTATATTGCTGAACAGTTTAAATTGAGTTTTAAATGAGTCTGATATATATTACTGAGAGGTGACAACGTGCTAGCAGCCCTTGCTCACTCTGTGTGCCTCCTCGGCCTCATCGTCTGCTCTGGATGTGCTCGAGGAGCTCTTCAGCCTGCTGCTGCATTGTGGGGGCCCCTCTCTGGGGCTGGCCGAGGCCGGAGCTGGCTCCCTTTGCTCATGGGGAGGTGTGGAGGGAGAGGCGCAGGCAGGAGCCAGGGCTGCATGCTATGCTTGCGGACCAGCGCGGGTTCCAGGGGTTGTGGGCTCAGTGGCCCCACACTCGGTATGGCTGGTCAGTGCCTGCTGGGCTTGATTGGGGGATGAGCTCCCTCTGGGCTGCCAGAGTGCCCGGGCTAGGTGTCACAAAGTCCCGCAGTGAGTGCCAGTGAGAGGTGAAGCTGGCTGGGCTTCTGGGATGGGTGGGGACAGAAAATGGAGCAGGCCAATCACCTGGTAGGGCGTGTTATCGGTGTGGTTTACAAGGACACTTTAAAAAAGATTGTCCAATGAGAAAGAAGCTGTCCCCTTGTCCATGTCCGCTATGCCAAGGCAATCGAACCTTTGTCTTCTGGGGCAGCGCACCTTCCAGATGATCCAACAACAGGACTGAGGGGTCCCGGGGCAAGTGTCAACTCATGTCATCACCCTCACTGAGCCCCGGGTATGTTTAACCATTGAGGGCCAGGAAATTTACTTCTTCTTGGACACTGGCGTGGCTTTCTCAGTGTTAAGCTTCTGTCCTGGACAACTGTCCTCAAGGTCCGTTACCATTCAAGGAATCCTGGGACAGCCTGTAAGCAGGTATTTCTCCAACCTCCCCAGCTGTAATTGGGAGACTTTGCTCTTTTCACATGCATTTTTTGTTATGCCTTAAAGTCCCAGACCCTTATTAGGGGGGAATATATTAGCCAAAGCTGGAGCTATTATCTACATGAATATGGGGAACAAGTTACCCATTTGTTGTCCCCTACTTGAGGAAGGAATCAATCCTGAAGTCTGGGCATTGGAAGGACAATTTGGAAGGACAAAAAATGCCCACCCAGTCCAAATCAGGCTAAAAGACCCCACCACTTTTCCTTATCAAAGGCAATATCCCTTAAGTCCTGAAGCTCATAAAGGATTACAGGATATTGTTAAACATTTAAAAGCTCAAGGCTTAGTAAGGAAATGCAGGAGTCCCTGCAACACCCCAATTCTAGGACTACAAAAACTGAATGGTCAGTGGAGACAAGTGCAAGATCTTAGACTCATCAATGAGGCAGTAATTCTTCTATATCCAGTTGTACCCAACCCCTATACCCTGCTCTCTCAAATACCAGAGGAAGCAGAATGGTTCACAGTTCTGGACCTCAAGGATACCTTCTTCTGTATTCCCCTGCACTCTGACTCCCAGTTTCTCTTTGCCTTTGAGGATCCCACAGAACACATGTCCCAACTTACATCAACAGTCTTGCCCCAAGGGTTTAGGGATAGCCCTCATCTGTTTGGTCAGGCACTGGCCCAAGATCTAGGCCACTTCTCAAGTCCAGGCACTCTGGTCCTTCAGTATGTGGATGATTTACTTTTGGCTACCAGTTCAGAAGCCTCATGCCAGCAGGCTACTCTAGATCTCTTGAACTTTCTAGCTAACCAAGGGTAGAAGGTGTCGAGGTTGGAGGCCCAGCTTTGCCTACAGAAGGTCAAATATCTAGGCCTAATCTTAGCCAGAGGGACCAGGGCCCCCAGCAGGGAATGAATAGAACCTATACTGGCTTATCCTTACCCTAAGACATTAAAAACAGTTGCGGGGGTTCCTTGGAATCACCGGCTTTTGCCAACTATGGATCCTTGGATACAGTGAGATAGCCGGGCCGCTCTGTACTCAAATCAAGGAAACCCAGAGGGCAAATATTCATCTAGTAGAATGGGAACCAGAGGCAGAAACAACCTTCAAAACCTTAAAGCAGGCCCTAGTACAAGCTCCAGCTTTAAGCCTTCCAACAGGACAAAACTTCTCTTTATATGTCACATAGAGAGTATGGATAGCTCTTGGAGTCCTTACTCTGACTCATGGGACAATCCCACAACCAGTTCCATACCTAAGTAAGAAAATTGATGTAGTAGCAAAAGGCTGGCCTCACTGTTTATGGGTAGTTGCGGCGGTGGCCGTCTTAGTGTCAGAGGCTATCAAGGTAATACAAGGAAAGGTTCTCACTGTCTGGACTATGCATGATGTGAATGGCATACTAGATGCCAAAGGAAGTTTATGGCTATCAGACAACTGCCTACTTAGATACCAGGTGCTATTCCTTGAGGGACCGGTGATTCAAATATGTACGTGCGTGGCCCTCAACCCTGCCACTTCTATCCCAGAGGATGGCGAACCAATTGAGCATGACTGCCAACAAATTATAGTCCAGACTTATGCCGCCCAAGATGACCTCTTAGAAGTCCCCTTAGCTAATCCTGACCTTAACCTACATACTGACAGAAGTTCATTTGTGGAGAATGGAATATGAAGGGCAGGTTATGCCATAGGTAGTGATGTAACTGTACTTGAATGTAAGCCTCTTCCCCCAGGGACCAGCGCCCAGTTAGCAGAACTAATGGCACTTATCCGAGCCTTAGAACTGGGAAAAGGAAAAAGAATAAATGTGTATACAAATAGCAAGTATGCTTATCTAATCATACATGCCCATGCTGCAATATGGAAAGAAAGGGAGTTCCTAACCTCTGGGGGAACCCCCATTAAATACCACAAGCAAATTATGGAGTTACCGCACGCAGTGCAAAAACCCAAGGTGGTGGCAGTCTTACAGTGCAAAAGCCATCAAAAGGGGAAGGAGAGGGGAGAGCAGCAGCATAAGTGGCTGGCTGAGGCAGGGAAAGACCAGAAGAAAGGAGAGAGGAAGGGACAGAGACAGAAAGTCAAAGAGAGAGGAAGGAACAGACAAAGTCAAAGAGAGAAAGAGACAGAGACAAAGAGGGAGTCAGAAAGAGAGAGTCAAAGAAGTCAAAGAGAGAGAGAGATAGAAGTAGTAAAAAAACAGTGTACCCTATTCCTTTGAAAGCCAGGGTAGATTTAAATCCTATAATTGAGGATTGAAGGTCTTCTCTGTGGCCCTATAACACTCCAATGCCACCTTGTTGTCAGTGTAAACAGGGGTGTAGCCCAAAAGCACTGAGGCCACTGATAACCCATAGCCTTCCTATCAAAAATCCTTAACCCAGAAGGTTTCCTAACAGGGGATCTAAATCTTAATTAATTGCCATACAAAGATTTGACCAGACATAGAAGGAACTCTCTTCAGGACAGGATGATAGATGGTTCCCCCCAGGTGATTAAGGAAAAAAGACACAATGGGTATTCAGTATGTGATAAGGAAACTCTTATAGAAGCAGAATTAGGAAAATTGCCTAATAATTGGTCTGCTCAAACGTGTGAGTTGTTTGCACTCAGCCAAATCTTAAAGTACTTACAGAATCAGGAAGGAGACATCTATACCAATTCTAAGTTAATATGGACTGAATGAGGTCTGATTAATAGCAAAGAAAAATTAAAATCCCAAACTTACAAGGTTTTCAACTAAAGCAAAGTTTGTTAAAAGTTAACAGTGTAACATGCATTATCCTACTACCACACACTCTCAAAGGATTTCTCAGTTTGTAAGAAATAACAAAATCTATCCTTACTCTACAATCCCAAATAGACTCTTTGGCAGCAGTGACTCTCCAAAACCACCAAGGCCTAGACCTCCTCACTGTTGAGAAAGGAGGACTCTACACCTTCTTAGGGGAAGAGTGTTGTTTTTACACTAACCAGTCAGGGATAGTACAAGATGCTGCCTGACATTTACAGGAAAAGGCTTCTGAAATTAGACAACACCTTTCAAACTCTTATACCAACCTCTGGAGTTGGGCAACATGGCTTCTCCCCTTTCTAGGTCTCGCGGCAGCCATCTTGCTGTTACTTGCCTTTCGGCCCTGAATTTTTAACCTTCTTGTGGAGGTACCACTAGAATTGAGGCCATCAAGCTACAGATGGTCTTACAAATGGAACCCAAATGACCTCAACTAACAACTTCTACCGAGGACTCCTGGACTGACCCACTGGTCCTTCCACTGGCCTAAAGAGTTCCCCTCTGGAGGACACTACAACTGCAGTGCCCCTTCTTTGCCCCTATCCAGCAGGAAGTAGCTAGAGTGGTCATCAGCCAAATTCTCAACAGCAGTTGGGGTGTCCTGCTTAGATGGGGGATTGAGAGGTGACAACGTGCTAGCAGCCCTCGCTCACTCTTGGTGCTTCCTCGGCCTCAGTGTCTGCTCTGTCTGTGCTCGAGGAGCCCTTCAGCCTGCCGCTGTGCTGTGGCGGCCCCTCTCTGGGGATGGCTGAGGCCGGAGCCGGCTCTCTCTGCTCCAGGGGAGGCATGGAGGGAAAGGCGCAGGCAGGAGCCAGGGCTGCGCACGGCACTGGTGGGCCACTGTGGGTTCTGGGTGGGCATGGGCTCAGTGGGCCCCGCACTCAGCATGGCTGGCCAGTGCCTGCACGGCTTGAACAGGGGACGAGCTCCCTCTGGGCTGCTGGAGTGCCCGGGCTAGGTGCCGCAAAGTCCCGCAGCGAGTGCCAGTGAGAGGTGAAGCTGGCTGGGCTTCTGGGACAGGTGGGGACTTGGAGAACTTTTCTATCTAGCTAAAGGATTGTAAATGCTCTAATCAGCACTCTGTGTCTAGCTAAAGGTTTGTAAATGCACCAATCAGCACTCTGTGTCTAGCTAAACAACTGTAAACGCACCAATCAGCACTCTGTGTCTAGCTAAATAATTGTAAACACACCAGTCAGCACTCTCTGGCTAGCAAAAGGATTTTAAATGCACCAATCAGCAATCTGTGTCTAGCTAGAGGTTTGTAAACGCACCAGTCAGCACTCTGTGTCTAGCTAAAGGCTTGTAAATGCACCAATCAGCGCTCTGGGTCTAGCTAATCTGGTGGGGACTTGGAGAACTTTTCTGTCTAGCTAAAGGTTTGTAAATGCACCAATCAGAGCTCTGTCAAAATGGACCCATTGGCTCTCTGTAAAACGGACAAATCAGCTCTCTGTAAAATGGACCAATCAGCTCTCTGTAAAATGGACCAATCAGCAGGATGTGGGTGGGGTCAGATAAGGGGATAAAAGCAGGCCACCCAAGCCGGCAGCGGCAACCCACTCGGGTCCCCTTCCACTCTGTGGAAGCTTTGTTTTTTTGCTCTTCACAATAAATCTTGCTGCTGCTCACTCTGGGTCCGCACTGCCTTTATGAGCTACAGCACTCACCACGAAGGTCTGCAGCTTCACTCCTAAAGTCAGCAAGATCATGAACCCACCAGAAGGAAGAAACTCTGGACACATCTGAACATCTGAAGGAACAAACTCCGGACACACCATCTTTAAGAACTGTAACACTCACTGTGAGGGTCTGCGACTTCATTCCTGAAGTCAGTGAGACCAAGAATTCACCAATTCTGGACACATTACTATATGGGAGAAATTACATTTAGCTCCATTCTTTGCACCATTAGATTAATAATTTCTATTTATTCAATTCTGAATCAAAGATTAAATGATGATTCAAATTTAGACCTCCAAAAACAGCCCAAAAAATTAACAACAAACAAAATCTACTTCAAAACAAACCCCCAAAAAAGAGTGCCCCAAATATATATATATATATATAATATATATAATATATAAATGAAAAAAGAAAAAAGAAAAAGAAAAGGTTATAGCATACTTTGATCTTTTATATATATATATCAATATGTCTGTAATTGGAATGCGAGAAAATAACTTTTTTACCTGACCTGGAAGATAGTACATATAAGGGAAAGTATTATGTTTTTAAGTTTATTAAGCTTCAAAAAATACTATGTGTAAATCTGAAAGGCATTTACCACATTGAAGATATTTGAAAAAGACAAAGCATTATTTGCACTAGAAAAACAAGAGGCCTAGCAAATGAAGAAAACTTGACTAAATATGAAAGTGGGTAATTTATATTAAAATAAACACAATTGTGGGTAATAATATAAATAGATACCAATCTAACTAATAATTAACCAATTAGTCAATTAAAGACATTAAAACATTTGTTTAAAAAATCTGATATTTGGACATTAACAAAATATTAACAACACTTGATTATGACAGAGTTTGATTAATAAAAGCATATCATTTCCAGAAGTGATAGCAATCTATAAGGCCTACTATAACCACTTGGAACAAATTAATAATATATATCAAAATATAAAATATTCATAATCAATGGAGCATTTTTATGTTTAAATATTGTCATATGGAAGTACTTACAATAATTACAAAAACTTCACTCCATATTGTTGGTAATAGCAAAAATAAAGGAAGCAAATGCTAGTCAATCAACAATTTTACCATTAATTTTGGTGTTTTCAATGAACTGCTCTTTAATATTTAAAGTCATAGATTTATATGTACTTTAAGATAAAATTTACCACAGAGTAGGAAATAAAACACAAAGCCAATAGCAAGGTATTATCCTTAATATAGTGTAACAGAAAATAATATTTGCTCATATATAAATAAGAAATCTGAAAATATAGATAAAAGACAACAGTAATTGTGAAAAATCCAGGAATATACCATGCAATAAATAATTGTGGTTATTTTGTGACTTCTAAGATTATAGAAGCCTGGTACAGTGGCTCTCATCTGTAATCCCAGCACTTTGGGAGGCCAAGGGCAGATCACTTGAGTCCAGGAGTTTGAGACCAGCCGGAACAACATGGTGAAACTACAGCTCTACAAAAGATATAAAAATCAGCCCGGCATTGTGTCATGTGCCTGTAGTCCCAGGTACTCAGGATGCTGAAGCAGAAAGATCACTTGAGCCTGGGAGGTGGAGGTTACACTGAGCCAAGATTGCACCATTGCCCTCTAGCCTGGGCAACAGAGTGAGAACCTGCCTCAAAAAAAAAAAATAAATAAAAATAAAAAATAAAAATTAAAAAAAAGAAAAATGAAAAAAGAAAAAAGAAAAAGAAAAGAAAAGGTTATTGCATACTTTGATCTTTTATATTATATAGTGTATGTATGCACTATAATTCTTAAAAGTATAATTAGCATGTACCATTTTTAATAATCAGAAATAAATTACACAGTTAACTAGAAACAGGAAGTAAAGGGGACTGGAGCCCATTACTCAATGCCAAATTTATAATAAATAAACAACATACTTTCTTTTTACAGAAAGAACAGATGCCTTAGTGTTACAGTTGGAGATACTTAATTATATAGTGAGTATTTGCAATTTTCCCAAAATTATAGGCTCCTTGAGAGTCGGGATAGAAAAAACCTTAGTATATGTACACCAAAGCGTCAAGTCAAGTATTTGATTCACATAGGCAGCAAATTAATCCATTACAGAACATGTGAATGAAATTTAATTTGGAAGATTCAATAAATATTCAATAATTATATTTTACCTGGCATTCTTATCAAATAATTCACAACTTTTAAAAATCATCAACATTAAATATGTATTAAAAAAACAAGACTCCCCCATTCTGTTTCACAACCATGCTCCCAAAAGCAATGATTTTAGTCATTTCATATTTGTTTTGTATTTACCTCTACTTTAAATAATATGCTTTCATAAAAATGTTTTATCAATTTTAGAAATCGTATGGATGTTACCATTTGATTGATAAAGATTTATCTTACACTGTTCCTAAATTTCCTTATATCATCGTCCCAATATATGTGTGTATGATGTTTGTGTGTGTGTGTGGTATGTGCTGTGTGTGTGGTATGTGGGGTGTGTGTGCACGTGTGTGTATTCTGTAGCTGGGATTTAGTAGGAATAACGTAGCCAGTTAATGTACTAAAATTTTGTTTGTTTGTATGTTTGTCTGTTTTCAACAGCTTGACGTATCTGGTGTTAATAAACTGCTTTGGATTTTCATTTACTTAGAATTCTATGTTCTTATATTGGATTTTCATTTACTTAGAATTCTATGTTCTTATATTGATCTCTTCCATGTAGTGAATCAGATCTATAATATAACAAAACATATAATCTCTAATTTTTTCTTTATTTAAAATTATTTGAATGCTCACTATTCCCAAGTGATTATGTTTATTTTTTCCTCCAAGAGATTTTCTTCATGATGCACTTTGTCCTACTGTTTCAAAATGGACTACGTAATTGCTTTTGAGTCATCCTATACATTACATTATCTAAAATTTCTCTGTTTATTTTACTGGGCTTAATCCCCATTTTCCTATATTCAATTTTATCATCTTTTGTTGGTTCTGTCCTTCTTTTGCTGGCAGAGAGCCTTCAGCATTTCCCTAAAGATGAGTGACCAGAATATAAATATATTTAATCCTCATCTATCTGAAAATACCTTTATGCTACTCTTACTTTGAAAAATTACATGATTGAGTAGAATATTTTAGTTTGAAAATTACATTTTGTTAGTATTTGCAGGGCATTACTCCATTACCTGCCAGATGCTCATTTAGTTTATTGTACATTTTTTCTGTAATAGTTTAGGATATTTTTCTTATTTCAGTTGTTTTAACATTTTATTATGCTATGCCTTAGCTTTGATTTTTCCTTCCTTCTTTCCTTCCTTCCTTCCTTCTTTCCAGGTGTTTTTGGAGCTGGCAATAGGTAAATGCTTAAGATAGAGAGATTATTTCCCTAAATCAAGACATTTTGAAATTACTTTTGTTAGTATTTTCCCTCCAGTTTACTCTTTTCTGTCAGTACCCCTACAGTCAGATTGGTAGATGAAGTCTACAGAACATACAGCATGGAAAGGCTTCCTCAAATATGGGCTTTACATCTTATTGTGGTGAATTCAAAGTGAATTATTTATTGTCAAGGGTCCAAAACCTGATGGTTGCCTACATTCAGAGCTCAGATGGACTCCCTTGGGCCACAGCCACTGCCAGTCTCCACAAAGCTGACACAATTGGTTCTTTAAATGCTCCACAGGCCCTACAACTTCCAGTTCTTGGGCTGGCCCTGAAACTTATCTCAGGATGAGTTCTGACTTTGGCTGTTACATGAACCTAATGACCAATCCCCTTTCCTTTCTTTTCTTTCCCCCTTCTATGGTACTTCCATCTCAATCTTTATGCCCAAGATTTCAAAAGCTTCATATTGCTCCCTTTTTCCAACAATAGAGATTGATTTCTCATCAGAAAAAAAAAAGTCCCAAACTTATAAGGATAAAAGCTTCCTTCACTTCTAACTTGACAGAGGGACTATTGGCTTTCGTGGTTAAATATGAAAAGCCGGTTTCTGTCTACTTCAAACTGAGGAAACAACACAGGCAGCATTGCTGAGACTATATTATTTTTCTATTTCAAGTGCTCATTTGAGTGAATAAGACCATGTATGCTTGAATGGGAAAGCCATGCAGGAAACCAAGGAATAGCAGATATCAAATTATTGGCATAGAAAAACAAAAGTTGTTCGGACTTATGTAAAACAAAATAATAAATTGTGAAATAATTTATGGTACAGTAAGGACAACTCAAAAATCTCTGAAAACTTTTGAAAATATTCCATAGGTTGGGAGTGTTCTCCCTGAGTTTATACCAATTGAAATACATATATATATATTTTTTACACACACACAGAGAATAAGAGAGCAATAATAGCAAAATGGCAGAATAATTTTTAAAATTAAATATTAAAATCTTTAAAATCAAGCCAAAGCACCCACCACCATCTCTAAAAACTTTGTAATTTTAGAAGTTAACTCTTCATTTTCAATTGACAACTCAATGCACATTCCTCAAATGTCTTTCTACAGTAGCAACAAATTATTAATTTTGAAATCAAGATGTGTCTGTAGTTGTAGCTCTATTGTGAAATAAGTGAGTCTTAAAACAGGAAAATACTACATTTTAAAAATTATTATTCATAAACCCATTCATTCATTAAATATGCATGAAGCTTCTGTATAAAATTGCTAAACAAATTTATTTCTGCTTTTGTAGGAGTTTTAAGTTTCAGTTAAGAGGAGTTTCACCTATTTTCACTATATTTCATATTTTTATTATATATAATGTATACAAATGTATATAAACAGTAACATAAATACATACAAACACACATATATGAGAATTTAACTATAAGGCTATGGAGAAAAGACACATAGTCCTAAATATATAAAATGAACCATTAATTGGTAACATTTGTGCTGAAATCTGAATTGCAGGCTGGCACTGCCTAGTGGAAAGAGGTAGGAATCCATAAACATTTACTTATTTTTTCTATGACAGAAAAAATAAAATGATTTCTTATCTGATTCAAATGCTCTGATGTCCCAAAGTGGAAATTAAGTGTATTAAAGGGGACTTTACCCTGAGTATCAGCTTTTGAAGAGGAAATACTTTAGATCATCATACATCATACACATTATAACTAGATAATATTGCTTAACTTTTACAAGCATTTGTTCTATGAAATCCAAATGTTAAAAGCTTCCTGATAAAGCTGATCGGGGAGAACTTCTTGTGTTGACCTTGGTAGTGGCGTTTAAATAACTGTCAATAAATAACAAGTTTCTTTCATATGTTTTTAATAATTTTATGCTTTTCATAGGCTTAGTAACATTCTATTATCTTTAAAATCCTTTTAATTTAGGTAATTTTGTTTATGACACAGCACTAACCAAGTAAATAAGAATTGTGGTATAGACATTTTTTTTTTTTTTTTGGTTAATTCTCCCAGCCCTGTCAAACTTCCTGGAACCCCTTTTATAATCCATTTGTCCATTTTCTTCTGTGAAGCACATGTTTGAACGTGAGCACAAGTTTCTCATCGTATGAAGAGGGGTGCATCTGCATTTGAAGTCAGCTATGTTTTAACAGCAGCTTTTGCATTCTATTAGCAAAGTTATTACCTTTAGAAACTTCTTCCTTCCACCCGGTGTGAGCTGTACGATGAATTACTGATATCAGAGCAGGCGGTTGTAAAGCCTCTGACAAAGCAGCTATCAGGTTTCCATGAGATATTTCAGTTCTCATTTTAAGTACAAAACTCTTTATATTAAAAAAATATATATCTTCTGTGACAGAAGGGTATTTTTACCCATAGCATGTTAGCCTGCTGGTGAGCAGGGTGTTGTCTCTACTATCTGGATTAAACCTAGGTTTTAGAAAGGGACTATGTCCTGACATTAGTATATGTGGCCTTCACAGCTATGTTACTCTTCTCCAGCTATAATGTTGAGCGCAGCAAAGATTCTTCCCCTCCTCCCTGGTTAAAAATGATGTGTGTGTGTGTGTGTGTGCGCGTGTGTGTGCGTGTGTGTATGTGTGTGTGTGTGTGTGTGTGTGTGATTGTTTTCAGTCTTTCCCCAGCTGTAATGGGTTTTCATTAGTGCCCTAAGGGCAAGAATTTTTGTTGCCCTTCTCCCTGAATATTATGGCTTTTTTTTTTTTTTTCAACAACAGAGGTGACAGAGTTGAGTCTAGAAGCTGCTACCCTTTCTGTCTAGGCCAGCACCAGGAGGAAAATTTTCTCAAGCTTCTCCCTAACCATAATTCTTACAAGATAACTTTTTTTGTATTATGTTTTTCTTTACCTTAAAAAATGTTTGTTCATACATTGATATGAGGGAAATCAGAATATTCATAAGCTTCACAATTTGAGGTTTTCATCAGCCCTCCTATGGGCATTTTATTTTGCTTATGAGAAAATTAAAATTATATTGAACTATGATCAATTTGTACAATAAGAGATGTACCCAAACATTGTGAAATCTGTCCTCTTCTCAGCAAAAAATTCATTCCAGCATTTTATTCCATTTGTATAACAGCTTACATAACTTAGATCTACTCAGAGTGTGGAAGTAAACCATTGTTTGCATCATCATTGGCATTTCTATGAGCAGTTATAATCTAAGAGCTTATTTGCTTCCAAAAATTATTTTCCTTATTTTAATTCACAGTTTCATGCCTTTGATGCCTATTGTAAAATATCCCTTCATATTTTCTCTTCTCATGAAATAGCTTCCATTAACTACAAGTATATACTTGAACTGCAATTATTTTTTATTCATATCTTTGAGAAACTCAAGTTAAATATAATTATAATTTGTAATTATATTTCCTCTTCTGCGTGATTATCATATACCCTCAGGACTTGTTGATCTGTCCTAGTCCATCTGGCATATTGGATGTCTCATCATATATTAAATAATACTAACCTCATCAAAATACATTAGCATAATGTTACAATATCTGATATTATGAATCACAAGAAATTTTTCAGTGATTGTTTTTAATAGTAGACATGAATGTAATTTAATTATGTGAATGCCCATCAGTAACAAAAATTAAACTTGATTAAATATGATGCATGAACTATTCTACAGTATTAAATATTTTAGATTTATGCCAAAATATGGTGTTTACTATCCTGGATGAATACACATTTGAGAGAACTGAGTTTTGGAAAAAAATGCAATTATTAATAAACTATTTTAAGTGGAAGATATTTCACCTAAGTTCTAAATTACTTGCTACAATCTGAAAGGCAACAAATTTTAACTGCTGTTTTTATTTGCAAGTCCCAGCTAAGGTATGTAGCAATTATAAGAAGTTACAGGCTTTAGCACCACATCTTTATTTATAAAATAAGTGTTTTCCTTTACTGTTGAAAATTTGATCAGCTGCTATAAAAGCAACTAGAAGTACTGTGGCAGGCCAGGCCTCAGTAACACAGGCCTCCATAACAACTGTTTCAGCACTGACTGAATGGTAAAGTTAAATATTAAATCTCAAAGAGTCAGTGCCCTTTTACAAAGGCTGGAATGTAACAAAAGCCCACCAAGAGTTTTGCCTAGGCCTTGCCTGGAGCTTGAAGCATGACAAGATAATGAAGGAATTCTTAACAGGACCTGTTTAGGATTAAACAAGTTTAATTGGGGGTCTATAGAAACTCCCCAAGCCTCCACAAACAAGTTTATTGAGGATCTAAACAAATCACCCCAGCACCTAGACCCATTTAGATTAAGTGAATTTACTGAGGCTCCAGAGGAAGGTCTTCAGGACTCAGATCTTAGTTTTAGATTAGAAGAAGTTAATTACTTATGTCTTTAGATGAATTCACAGTCAACACACAGACATATAGCTTAGAAAGTATATAAATTCTGGAAAACTTTGTAATTTTGTGTTGGTCTGGTTATAATTTCCAGGCTTTCTCCCTGTAACTGGTTACAGAAATAAATTCCCTTTTCTCCCATTTCATGTGCATCTCATTATTGGGCCACAAGAATAAGCAGCCTGACCCTCAGTTTTTTTCCAGGAACAGTACTGGAAATGATGCTATTTGTTATTATTTGAAAAGACATTTTCTTTTGTTGTCAGTAGATCACTTCTTTTCACTCTACACTTTGTATGTCTGATATGTAATAAACTTATTAAAAATACTTCTGGAAAATTATATACATGCAGACACCCACACAGAGTAATAAAAGACAAAAAATGTGAATAGTACTTTGAGAACGACATAAATAATGTAGGTATACATTCAGTGAATGTGTTTTGGTTGTCTTTTTATCATGTAAAATATGCCATGCTTGACAGTAGGAATAAAAAGATGATAATTGGTAGGGTCTTCCTTTCAAGAATTTCAGAGTTCAATGGGACAATTATCAATTTCTCTGAGACATAACTGTGAAATATCAAAAAAATTGAACTCGGTAAAAAAAAATTGTTTTTGCTATTGTTATATTTTTCATCAGAATTTGGAATACTATATGTCTCTCTCCCCTTCTACATATTAAAAATTAGATAACAAAAATGGAATTTTTGTGTAAATTGGGCATAATAAACTGGAGCAAAGAAACACAAAGTCTCCTGACACAGTCCAACTCCCTCTCAAAGTAACTGAAATGTCAATGAATCTTTAATTCATCTCTAGGAAAGACGGGTTTATAAAACCAGAGAGGGATGGTGTACTATAAAACCAGAATTTAAAAGTTGGCATAAATAACAGCTATCCCAGATTTATCAGGGAAGAAGACATCCTAGCCACTTAATGATAAAAATCTCAGTTCCATTGAAATGACTCTGATCATTCCTAATATGTAATTTGATACTTCAGGCAATTTGTGACTTATTTCATAACAAACTGAATCTATCCAATCTGGAATCTATCCAATCTGCTTTGTTCATATTACTTGCTTTGTTCATTATCACAACTAAGCAATGAGAACTTCACCATGAGAATGTGGCTTCATCTATTATTGGACTCAATATCAATATTCACTATCACTTTATCAATTAATATAGGTAAAGCAAAAGTCACTGAACTCTTAGGAGTAGACCAAAAAATGTATGCTGAGTGATGACTTCCCTTGATTTCACACCTTGCCTAAGCCCTAATTTAAGAGAGTTATGTATAAACTGGAGGGTTACATATGAACAGCTTGACATGGGAGACATCGACAACATCATAGGCATATAGATAGCTATAAGAAGATAATCTGGACCAAACTAAGACAGACATAATACCCTAGCAATCCTACATATTGAAAGCTCATGTTATATTTGAGATATTTCATATAGAGGAGGGAAAAGGTCTTATTGGGGGAAGCAAGGTTATCAATTTTGAAATTAAAAAAAATGTTCGTAGCTTTGGCTGTACTCAGCATATAACCATCACCTCACTAAACACACATTGCGAATTCTCAAACCTTAGAATTCTCAGATACTGAGTGTTTGCAGGGTAGGGATGGGTAGTATTTGTTGATTTTGTCTTCTTGAAATGAATTGTCATTACCCACATGCATTCTCCTTGCTATTTATGTGTTATGTTGTTCTTCCACTCAGCGATGGTGACTAGATTGAGTCATCTATGTTTGCCTAAATTTCCATCAATATAATCACCACTCTACCATTCCACCATTGCTTTATTTGTCCTTTTAATGGGGAGGTTCTGACCTCATATTTATCTTCTGGATCTTTCTGGGTTCCCTGCTTGAAGTTCCTCCTATGCCCTACCGGTCTTTGGAAAGTAAATGTCACAGAAAAATAGCTGAGCCACTTATCACAATCATTACGTCGAAAGAATACTGGTTCTAGGATAAAAATATCTTGTCCCAAACTACTGATTTTGTTACTTAGAAGCTATAGGAACTGACACCAACTAAGCTCCTGAGTTGTTGTTTCTTCCCTAGTAAAATGGGATAGATCATATATTATTCCAAATAATCTTCCACGTTAATGTGTCACCATAAACACACTTCTATTATTTGCAAGTATAAAACAGTTGTTCAGTCACAGAAACCAAATCAGTAAATGGTAAATTGATACCAAGATACCTAAAAGTAATTTTTAAATTGCTTCATCAAAAAGTTTTTCTTTACCTTTGGCTGTTTAGCATAAGGTTGGAAATACTCTTATATATTTTACTTACTTTTTTATAAGTCAAGATTACTTAGAGTTATGTATTTATTTGTTTGCATTCTAGTTACCTCCAAAAAGAAAATGAACGGGTGCACCATAAAAATGTAATACAATAAGATTAGATACTATTAATAAAAGATGCAAGATAATTTGTAAATTGGAAGAAAAGAATATATCAGGATATTTGATAGTTGAATTTTACAACAATCAAACATGAATAATCTCTAAGTTGTATACCAGTGGGATGTTATTCTGAAGAGCTCAGCTTTATTTTTGCAAGGCTTATGAATAGCTATTTAGCGAAAGCAAAAGAAAATCTCATTTATGTATTAGTCATTTATACTTAATTCACTGCTATCTCAGTTACATATAGTAAGATGCTCAGTTTCCAAGACAGAGGAAACCATGAAGTTGCTAGCAGTTTGCATACAGTGAAGCCTCAGGAGAGGTTATAGTGTGCAACGTTTAAGGCATGGGTTTTGTAGCCAGACTGCAAGGTTGGAAATCTGACTCTGCCCCCTCATCACCTGCACAGCCTTGGGAAATTATTAATATCTCTATGCCTGTTTCCTTACTTGTGAAGATCCTAGGAAAGTCTACCTCACAGTGTTGTTTTGAAGAATAAATGAGTTAACACACGTTAAACAGAGTAGTATCTGTTCTTAGTCATTGTTTGGTATCAGTTTTTAAAAATCAAGTAATACTGCTATAGAATAGATTTCTCTTAGAAAAGTCCTTAATTTAGGTACCTCAGTAAAAACAAATGTATTTTGATTGTCCATCCAATGCCCTGACACTTGATCACACTCCCCCAAATTTGAATTTAGCTGGTGTAAATTTACATAGGATTATCACTGTTTTTTAAAGCTGGGGTATAGTCTGTGTGACTGTCCTTCATTGGATGTCTCAGATGGGTGAGGGAACAACAAAAACCGAGAGAACAGCGTCTTTCTACTTTTCATCTTTAGCAGTGGAAACCTATATTTATTACTTTGGACCAAGTGAGCAGATATTAGAGATCATCGGGAATATCTGGTAAAAATAATCTTGAAATGATAATTCTCAAAATAGTGTTATTTAAATGACACAAGGCCTTATTTTATATTTCAAAATAAGGTGGAGGAGATATCAGATGCTGATATTGTGGTGTAGGACATATCAGATACTATATTGCTTTGTGTGGAATTCAAAAATAACATTTTTGGTTCAGTTAACAGAAAAAGTGTTCAAAATCTCTTTTCTTTGGTTATAGATATAGAACCAGTGCTTCTGCATATCTATGCAATATCACCAGCACTTTATCTTTTTTATTTAGAAATGCTAAATAATAACAACCAAGTTATCATTTTCACATATATGTTATAAGTACTTGAGTTTCTTTTTGTTAAAAGTTAAGTTTCTGTTGTAACAATAGCTTTAACCGAATAGCTAGGATTATTTACTTTTTATGCCTATGAAGGTTTTCAATTGTATAATCCATAAAATTATCACAAGTCAGAATCAATCCCTTGGGTATAAATCACAAACTGAAATATCTCTTCCTCAGAAGTTAAAAATTCCATCTTCAGAAAGATTTTCTTTACTTCTGGCTGCTTGTCATAAAGCAGGAAATGCTCCAGAGGTTATTGAAGAGATAAACATGTTCCAGGCCACTCAGTAGACTTATATGTAAACAATAACTTTAACTGGAGATACTTGAGGTCAATGGGATCCATAATCCCATGCTAGGTGATTAAGGGCCTTTTAAAATAAGAACTTCTGATGGATGCTATTCATATATTACTTGCAATGTTCCCCGACAAGACATTGCTGCCAAAATAGCCTAGTGAGCCTCCTTCCATGGGTGGCTCCCTCTGGAGCACGTTAACTATTACTCAGAAAATTCTCTAGTACTCAATGTATATGTGGAATTACTTTCGAATTCAGGATTTTGGGGGAATAATTCTGACTTAAAAAAAATGTTCTCTCAGATATCTCTGATTCCTGTTTGATTTTGAAAATATGAACAACAAAACAGATTCTACCCTTAATAATCTCAGGTCATACCCCTTCCAGGGACAATTATCTAAGTTCCAATATAAGCCATGTAATTAGTTAAGGGCTTTGTATATTGTTATCTTTTTAAACTATAAGAATAAATAAATATGTAACATTTTATAACGTTATACAATGTTACATATATGTGTTAAAAATCACAAATACTGACCACAATAACTTGATTTCTCCAAGAATATTTTGTATTGATTTGAAAATAGAAATACATTTCCAATCTTCAGCAATTCTTACCTTGATGGAAAATAAAAAAAATATATAGTAATAATAATATTTTCTAGTTGATAATGGCGAGTCTCCTAGGTTAAGAATAGAAAATTTAGTAAAACTGGATAGATGATTATATCAAATTTACTTCTATATAATTTAAGGGCTTAAACATTTATTCAATTTCAAAGGACTTTTGGAATATAAAAGATGCACTCACTGGATTCTTTTCTCTTATAAAATGAGCAGGCTTAATTAAGAATCAAATGACAAAGCTGTGTTACACAGGTTTTTACTAAAGGAAAAGGAGTAATTGCTACAATTGGCAAAGAAAGAAGTCTCTCATAGGTAGATATTGCATAATATCTACACGTATTGAAAATCTAACCACCAGAAAAAAATTACTTTAAAGTGTAAAATGTAACTTATATTCTAATGTGGATCTTCATAGAAAAAGAAATATAAAGCACAAATATAGACTGCGTAAAATTGGTCTTTTTAATATCTTTTAATATTGTGCTTACAATTTATGGTCAATTAAGTTTTGGTTAAGTTCAATTCTTCAGAGAACACTCAAACTAGTAAAACAAATTGTTTAATTTTCTCTGATTTTTCTAGTTATTTCTGTGAGGATTTTCATCTATCAGTTTTGTAATCTTATATAAATAACATTGGTTTAGTAAATTATTAGAAAAAATTATGAGATGTATAATATATATTAAATTTGTTTAAATTCGACCCAAACTAATATGCATTTTAAAATTTTCTCTCATTAAGTTCCTCAGTGATGTTTTGACATTTTATTACTTAAGTAATATTGTTAATTTTTTTTTTTTTTTTTGAGACGGAGTCTCACTGTGTCACCCAGGCTGGACTGCAGTGGCACAATCTCGGCTCACTGCAAGCTCCCCTCCCAGGTTCATGCCATTCTCCTGCCTCAGCCTCATGAGTAGCTGGGACTACAGGTGCCCACCACCACGCCTGGCTAATTTTTAATATCATTGATTTTTATCTTAAATTCCCCCAATATTTTAAACCTACTGTATCCTCTTTTGTTATCTAATCTGTGTGGCATTATCACTGTCGGGACAAAATTGGTTTCTGCATTCTCCTAGGGGCAGGCAGTGAGTGAAGTCTATTCATGTCAATTTTGTTTCTTCTAGTTCATGGTTTTCTTCTACCTTGATTAGTTGACAAGCTTTGAAAGACTGAATTACTGTTTGTACCAAAACAATAATATCAAACAGACAGTGTCACTCCTATGTGTATTAATTACAAAAAATACATTAAAATGACTGAAATAGAGACAAAAAATGATCCTAGGAAATAGGCACTTTCTATATGTGTTTCAATATTTTATTATTTCTGATATTTATAGCTACTGTTAGTTAAAATTATGTGTTAAAATTTAGAACATATTGGGAAATTATAAAAAAAGGTAAAATAATTTACATAATTATATTTATAATATATTACATTGGTTAAATGTGTATAGAAATGGAGGTAACATAAGAATTCCCTGTCTCTGTTGAGCAAATATGAAAGAAGAAAAGATTTGTAATCACACATGAAGTAAAAAAAGCAATTCTAAATGTTAATAGTCAGAAAATTTCTAGGATGACAAGTCTTACTGTCTATCTGTGATGTCAGGAGACAGAGCTTCAAAATTCTGAAGTTCACAAGTGCATTCAGGCAGAGGAGTGTGAGGCAGGTCAGGAGGCAGGAGACAGGTATGGCTTTGTTCCGGATTACGCTTTCTCTGTCCTGGAAGTCCCAGAATGAGATCTGATATTAATTTTGACATTGACCCCTGATGTGGTTTGGCTCTGTGTCCCTACCCAAATCTCATCTCAATCTGTAATCCCCACATGTTGAAGGAAGGACCTGTTGGGAGGTGATGGGATCATAGGGGTGGTTCCCCCATGCTGTTCTCCTGATAGTGCATGAGTTCTCACAAGAGCTGATGGTTTTAAAAGTATTTGGCACTTCCCTTTTCACTCTCACTCTCTTTTGCCACCATGTAAGACATGCCTTGCTCCCCTGTTGCCGTCTGCCATGATTGTAAGTTTCCTGAGGCCTCTAGTCATGCTGAACTATGAGTCAATTAAACCTTTTTTCTTTATAAATTAACCAGTCTCAGGTAGTATCTTTATGGCAGTGTGAAAATAGACTAATACAAGCACTGTTAAGTACATTTTTAAAAACTAATATATCTGGTTATAGTTGGTTGAACAGAATCAGGCTAATAAAATCTCATGTGATGCCATTTATGCTTTTGTCCTTCAAGGGCCTTATAAGTCTACAGAGATCCATCCAGAGAAGTTCATACTCTGGTTAAAAAACTATGCATAATTTTTCAGGCCTGACAATAGGCAATCACAAAGCCTCTTCCTGGCCAGACCCATGGGGAATAACTGTCTTTTCTACCACAGACATAGTACACAGTCCTTGCTTTAAAGTTTCTGGGGGGAGTTGCGGTCAAGCACTCAGGCCTTCCTCATTGGTCATGCTTTTCCCATATTTACATTCCTAACCTTGGCATATTCCTTCCTCTATCTTTTAATCTGTAGCCTTGGACACACGTCTGCTTCAGGCACCTCTGCTGAGACTTCTTTATGGATAAATGAGAAATCTTGAAGAGTATTTGCCCGACTGTGACTCAGTATGTAATACATGTCTGCTCCTAACTCTTTCCCCATGCCCTCCCCTTGACCTCAAAGTCTGTACATCTGCCTGAGCCTTTTGTTCTGAGTTCCCTCAACGGTGAGACCACCCCCATGACTACACTGATCTACATGACTCTAGCTAAATGTGCTGCTCCTTGGGGGAAAATGGAACAAGGGATGAGTTGGTGCTTCCACTAATTTAAGACTCTTGCTTATACCATCATAGTAAGTAATTAAAGGTTTAACTCTTGCATTTCTGATTTGTTGCTTTATTCAGCTGCTCTGATACCTGACAGTTAAGCTTTCTCTCCTAGCTAAGATGGAAGAGAGACATACCTTTGAAAAAGATGTACATGCTGAAACAAAACATGAAATAAATCACAGGGCCATATCCATTTTTAAATTTCCTAATTCTGACTTAAAAGCAACTGTTCTGCTGTGGTGACAGCAAAAAGTAAAATACAAAAATAAAAGTAAAAGTGTCAGGAGCAAGTTAACATCTGTGTTTTAAAGATAGTGGGAAATCTGGAAAATATAAAGCATTTTATTAGCAATTAATTGTTATCTGTGACTCAGATGACATAATATTGGAGTCACAGGAAACTCTAATCAATGAGACAATCTTACATTTTATCTCTATTCCTCTGCTGTAGCCCTGACCTCCAGAAGCAAACTATAATTTTTCAAGCATAATGAAGGAAAGTGGAACTAAGTCATAAAAAAAGTGTTTAAATTCTCTACTAAGTCTGAATATTCTTTGTAACTATAGAAAATAAATAGTCACATGGTTCTGTAAACTTTTCAATTGGTCCTCAAGAACGCTATGTCATTAGTTTATATGTCATCTTAAGTTTATATCCTATAGTTACAAACAAATGTTAAAATAAGCAAAAGAAGCTGTTTAGTACATTTTTCTACTGTTTGTTGACTCCACTGCTATAAAATGTCTTCCCAGTAGACTGATTATTTTTTATGTTCAATATCCAGTCCACTAATTCTTCAGTAGCTATGTTGGTTTCCGAGAAAGTCTCCATTTCTCGGAAATTGGCACAGAATCCAGGTGCTGCTATTATGTCATTCACACTATACTTTTCTGTTTAAATATATTTCTGTTCAAATAAATTTCCATAAGTTCAATTATTCTTCAGTCTCAAGAAGCATTTTCAAAAAAAAAGCTATTTTTATAATCTTAGTTTTGAAATATAACACTTTGGTAGGTTCTTTTTAAAATTCTCTGCTCGCTTCTCATTTAGAAATTTTAGGTCTCTAAGGATATTCTTAATGATGAAAGTATAAAGTACTTTTTTCCTTGGGCTTAAAAAATTGCTATGTGTGTTTTCCAGTGCTGTTATTCTGGAGATATAAATGTCACCTAGAGAGCAGTTCTTCTATGGCTCTATCTCACCCACTTTGTAAGAAAATCAGTTCCTTGAAATTTCTCCTTAATATTTCTGTCAATCTAGAGGAATTGATCTCCAATAATGTCCTCTAAAATGGGATTTCTATTTTAATATTCTATCACTCCTGTTAAGGATGCAAAGAGCTTTCTAATTGCTACTGATACTAAAAGTAGAAGATATGGTATCAAGATCCCTTGAAGGCAACAATGAGTTGATGCTGCTGGTTCTGTAATTTGTGACAAATCTGTAGATGCCCATGGTTTAAGGAAGTGAGTTTCACAGCAGGAGCAGGATGCCCAATGTTGAGGAGCCAAAAGTGTAACTGTAACCATAACCAGTGTTAACTGCTTCTATTGCCAATTCATTGACTACTGTCATGCTGAACCTACTGCCATCTTGATTCCACTGTTCACACTTAGACTAATGCCACTCACATTTTTCACTGGAGTTGTTGCACACACATCTTATTAAAATGCTTCCTTGGGTTTCCCATTTGTTTTTCAGATTTTTACCACAGCAACCCTTTATGCCCTATTTGAGCATAACTATACATGACCAGATCTAGGATATATTGTAAAGATCAGGTATGTATAGCTCTTAGAGTAAGTCCAGCCTTTCACTGCTTATGCAATTTTTTTTTAAACAAAATTTTGAACTTTCCTAGAAAAGCCCTTGTAACATATGGAAATAAAGCCCAATCATTCATCCAGATGTTCTGCTTGCTACAATGAATGCAGTTCTTACTCAACCCGGAAAATTCACTTTACCCATTACACACACCAAACTGTACCGTTTTTCTAACCAGCGTTTTGATCCTGAGACTAATTAGGCCTGTTTTATGGAAAGATGATAAAATTAACCCTTGAAATATTATTTGCTATCATAAACTCCGAAGAGATCATTTTAATATTTCTTTTATAAACCTATTCATGTGTTTAGAATGTTGCATACTTATTACTTACTGTACCCCATACAGGAGAAACCTGTCATGTTAAGGTACAAAACTGGATACATAATTATGTTATCCAATTATCCTCTGTAAAACCAGTGAGTGCTTTACAGAGGATGCGATTTGTTCCTAATGCCTGAAAACAACCTAAGAAAAAATGAGCCACTAATATTATTAAAGAATCAAAATATAAAATAAATATCCTTTATTTTCCATGATGACCTGTATACTTACTTCAGGTTCTTTCTTATTTAGATGGTCTAAACTGGAGACTTACTACTCAAGATGTATGGACCAGCAGCAATGGCATCATCAGGAAGCTTGTTGGAAGTACAGAATCTCAGGTCTTACCCAAACCAATGGAGCCAGAATCTTTTGTTTTGTTTTGTTTTGTTTTGTTTTGTTTTTCAAGATGGAGTCTCACTCTGTCACCTAGGCTGGAGTGAAGTGGTGCAATCTCAGCTCACCGCAACCTCCGCCTCCTGGGTTCAAGTGATTCTCCTGCCTCAGCCTCCTGAGTAGCTGCATACCACCACACCCGGCTAATTTTTTGTATTTTTAGTATAGATGGGGTTTCACCATGTTGGTCCGGCTGGTCTGGAACTCCTGAGCTCATGATCCGCCCACCTCTGCCTCCCAAAGTGCTGGGATTACAGGCGTGAGCCACCGTGCCCAGCCCAGAATCTTCATTTAACAAGATCCCTGAAGAGTTTTTTATGCACTTTGAAATTTAAGATTTCAAAAATATAATATAAAATATAAATATAAAATATAATCATTCACTCTGTTATTTATTATTCCAAGTTTAAATTTTCCTCCTTCAATCAATAAATTTTCAGCTCTGTTTCCAAATATCTTCTACTCTTCACTGTCACTTTCAGTTTTTTGTGTACAACCTAAGTTGGTGAATTTGTTATTAAGTAATACTGGTTATGAATACGATTATTTTAATTTAAATCTTTGGAACCTCATGATGAATTTTTGTTTAACATAGCATCACATAGGTAATTTCCTTCCTCATTTCACTATTCATACTTCCAAGTTTCCTTCTGTTTCTTAAGTATTTTTTAAAATTATTTTTGTTGAGTGTTATTTACCAGAAGTCTTCAATCCAAGAATTAATCACAACATGATCGATGTAACCTATATCCCATATGTGAGAATCTGTCCACATTGTACTCTGAAACATCTTGGTTTTTAAAGGATTACTTTAATTCACTGGGTCTACAACATTCTCAGGGTTCATAACAATGGATGCACATCAGAATTACCAAAGGAAAGAGATTCTAGTGGCTCAAATATGCCTTCTACACCCAGATGTTTTAATTACATAGAAGTGAGTGGTTTTCTAGGTACAAGGATTTTGAAAAATAAAGAAGAAATCGGCAACAGAGAAAGCAAAAGAGAAGAATCCAGCTAATGCTAAAGTGAAAATCTGTTGAGGACCACTACACTAAATTAGGAACTAAGAAAAGGTCATTTCTTCCTTTGTAACAAGTGCCCATCTTCACTATAAACAATGTATTCAGCTTTGCCACAAACTCAGAGTAGCCCTCTCCCTAGATAAGAGTTAAACAGTAACTGTTTCTAGTATCTCAATGACTTCTATTTCTTTGGCTGTGACTGACTTTCAGGCCTTTGGCCTCTCAGTGCTGGATTCTTTTGGCCCAGAAACACATCTTCTGTAACAAAAAAACACCATCCTATCAATCACCGCCTGTCTTATTCACTAGAATTATCTGCTGCTTGTATTTTAACTGATTGCCTATGTTTCCTCTGCTGTGGTGATCATCTTGGCTCTAGATTTAGCTTTAATTTTAGCTAATTACCTTGTATGCCTCCTTTCTCATTTTGTAACATGATTCTTATTTTAATGCTATATTTTTAATTTTTGAAGTCAACCTCTGGCCTTTCTCTTGAAAAAGGACCATCAATATGCACCTCTCAAAAACAAGATCTCCCAAACTTCTATTTTCACTTTTCATTATTTTATGGTTACATCCCTTTCTAGTCACTAAACCACAGCTTTGAAAGAGATAAGAAGAGGCATTTCTAGAGATAGCAAGTGAGATGTAGCATTTCAGTATGATAAACTGACTCTAAGAAATAAGATAAAATGAATTATTATGTGTATCACTTTTAAAGATAATTTTATTTTTCTAAGAGAGGAAACAATACTCCCAAATAGTTCAATCAGTGGTAGTTAATAGATTAATTCATCAAACTCCAACTGATTTCAATTTGTTTTCTCTTTGAATTTGCCATCACCTCTTTATTATTAGTTGAATGACCTGGAAAAGCTCATTATTTCTTTGTGCTACAATTTATCAACTATTATACTGGAAAAAAATAATAAATATTTTATTATTCTCTTTAAAATAAAGGGAACTTTTGAGTATCAATCATAGTTTCCATAATTTTACATTCTATAAAACCATAACACTTTTCAAAACCTCCAGGAACTCATATAGGATTTCTATTTTTTCCAAGTAAACAAAAGCAAACTCCATATCTACCTGTACTATCGTATAACAAAATAAAAACTTTTGGACACCAAGAGAGGGTTAAAACTCAGAATAAAAACAGAATCTTATGAACTTCAAATGTATTTAACTTTTTAAAAAACTCTAATTTACATACTTTTTTTCTCCTTTTACTTTAGACTTTCGAGTATTTTACCATGAACAAAGCAGTATGCATGCAGCACAATATGAGCCATGGAGCAGGTGTTCAAAGACGATTAGTTCTCTTCCCTTTTTAATGTACAATTAGCTAGAAAATTTCAGGAGAAAAATTATTTTACTTTGTAAAAGATTAAAATTTCCCTACTCACTCTTTAGACAAGTGAGATATAAACACTTATTGTTATTCTTATTACATTTCCTATATCACATAATGAGACTCCAGGGTGAGCCCTTTATTAATATTCACAGTCTCGTCAGATAATTTTTGTTTAAGAAAATGCAATTTATTTTTGAATGTCTATCATATGCATTACAAGGCAAAACAATAAGGGTGGAAATCATGACACCCATGGGATTTCTAGAAGACTTTGAAATTAGGTTATTACAGTTGAATGAAAATCACTACAAAAACTATATAATGAAATTTTACTATACTTTTAAGATGTTTTCGAGTACAATGTATACAATTCTGCTAAACTGTTTAAACAGAAACACTTTAGATACTTAAAAAAATACTTTCTTTATTTCATCATTAATGCCTATTAGTCTTTCAATTAGAGAATCGTTTTTGTAGCTAGTGTTTTTATTTATAAGAGGTAACCAACTGTTCAATGTTGTAATTCAAAAATACATTCTCATTTTCAACTAATAAACATTGCACATTTCCTAACACACTGTGTTCCCTTGAGTAATATTATAATATATTCTCTTTGATGTATTTATGTCCCTGGTTGTCAATTAGCTGAGTAGAAACTGTTGTTATTTGCAGCATCTTTATTTCTATGACTGGAGATTTTCTGGTATGTCATCTGTCAAAGCATCAACAAGAAAATGTAGGAGTTTTTTGAACTATTAAGACTATTTCTCCAAATTACTATTTTATTATATGGTATACATTTAAGTCAAGTTCTTTTCAAGTAATTTTGTTAAGCCATTAAAACATTAAAACTTCACATACAGAAGCAAAACAAAATTTAGAATATCATTTCTTTTGCTATGGTAGAAAAGCATCAAAGATGACTTGTGGAATTTTTTACCTAAGAAACTGAAAGGGAGGTGATACTTTTTACTAAAGGAGGAAATATCGAGGTTTCTGTGTTGGACATATTAATTTTGAAAGTTAGAAATGCCTATTAAATATGCTAATAAATATCAGGGATAGAAAAAGATTTGCACACTATCACCAGGTAAAACCTATTTAGGGCTATGAAATTAGATGAGATCACATAGGCAAGAGGTAAAAATGAAGCTCCCTGCAGCACTCTCATATTTACAGATAAATTAGAAGAAGAAACAAATTAAAGGAACCTGAGGAGCAGCCAGTGAATTTAGAGGGAAACAAAAGCAGAAATATCACAAAACTAATGGGGGAGACAGCAGCGGGGTTTCCAGGTATGATAGAGTTGTTGTGCAATACCACTAAGAGGTAAAGAAAGTAGTGAGGAAGAAATTAGTATCAAATTAGGTTTGATCCAGATTGCTGGTCACCTTAACACAAACAACCTCTGTGAAATTGAAGAACATGAATCAAAGAAGTATAGGCTTAAAGAAAGCTGAAGGAGATAGCTGTGCATGAAGTAGACAATTTGAGACTTTTGAGAAGCAAACAATACACAGTTTATTTATCTGACCTGTCAAAACTATTCACATTGGATTATAGTTGCAGTTGATGATTTCATTTCATTTTTTAATATAGGAGGTGCCCCAGTTTGTCTAAAGTTGGAATTCAGACATACCTGAATGTGTTTGGTAAATATTGTTCTAGATTTTGAAAAAGATGATTTCCCAGAATTTATGAACTTTCTTTTGGTTTTCATAACAGAAAAGGAATAAACTGACTTGTGGGTGTATATAAAATGAAAAGCTGCCTATATTTAAAAAATATTTACCCAAATAATCAGATATAACAGTCCGACACCTTCGTTAACTAAAGTGTTATATAGTGAAATAGTATTTTCCCATGGAGGGTTATTTTTAAATTCAAACTTTTTGTACCTTCTATATCCTACCAATTGTTATTAGAAGTATTTCTATTGCATTATTCACAGATTACTCAAATCAACTGATAAAAACTGAACTCAGCAGGTGTTTATTGCAAACCTACTTATTTATCTTCTCTACTTTTATCTGTCCAGCTACCCAAATGAACCAAGACACCAAACTTAGGTCTCCCCTAATTCAATCACTAAGCCATGTCTTTGTTATTTCCTACAATTCTCTCAAATCTAGTCACCTTGTCTTGTCATCCATCTACCTATCTTATTTCAGCAGGATTTCTTTATATTTTTTATTGAGCTTCTTACATTGGCTCCCTTCTTCCAGTTTTGTTCTGTTCTAATTTATTATCCATCTTGTAACCAAAATGTTCCAAAATAAAAATCTGACTAAGATACATCCTTATAAGCCCCACAAGAGCTCTTCATTGCTCTTTGGATAATGGCTTTTATTATGGATCCATACACATCAGAATATTCAGAAATAATAAGAATGTAACAGATTGTGCTCAAAAATACTCATTAGAGTTAAATTCTTAAGCTTAAAAATATGTTATACATCTTATAACTAAATCATAGACCAAATGAATTATCATGAATTTTTCTATTTCTTCCCTTGAATGTTATGGTTTAACCATATACAATGAAATTCTTTTAGTTCTTTGAATTCCCTGCATTTTTCACTTTACGTTTCATACAAGCTTTTTGACCACACTGAAAAGATTATCTCCACCTTTCAAAGTGTGTAAATCCTACTTACACTCAAGTCTCAGCCTAGATATCACTTTTTCAGGATGGTATGTCTGACTGCAGACTCTAGCCGGTCTAAGTGAATTTTTCTGACAAAATAATTTTTGTCAGCACAATAAATATACTCCATTAGAGCCTTTATAACCTTTTATTACAACTGTCCATTTACCTCTCTTAATCCTCCACTGGATCCTCAGCTCAATCTCTTTCTCCACTCTATTTTCAGGACTGGGCATATTGCTAGCATGCAGTAAACACTAAAATGTATTCGTTAGGTAAATGAATGCTTTGAGAATATTTAATTTTATGACTATTGTGTTTTCATATAATCTCTTAAATACTATTCCTGTTTAATTATCATGTTGATATTTTCTTTTTACTTCTCCTTGGACTTGATTTGAGCCTCTTGAATTATATTTTTTCCATTTTAGAAAGGACTTTTAGAAAAGTTTTTCCACAGATCTTATTTCAATATTAGATTTTTGCAAGTCCTTTTTTAGGAAACTTTCTGACAGTCAGTTAGCCTTCAACTTCTCAATCCACATCCAGTAATTATTAGATGCTTATTTTGCTATCTGAAAGTGGAAGGCAAGATACTACTACATAGAGTGAACCACATGTTTTTTTGCTCTTAATACTCAATCAGCTAATGCTTATTCTTCTAATAGGACTCATCTGCTCGAAGGCCATATAAAATGGAAACTCAACCCGTGCATGTAGATAAGGATAATAAAGGCTTTGAGAGTGGGATGTGGTTTTAATGAATACTACAAAATTTGAAGTATGCTGGAACTGAATTATGATGATTCTTTCTCAGTAGCATTGCTTAAAGTGCTTTCCAAGACCTTTACTTGGAAAAGCAATGTTAACTAGAGGCAGTATTGTTTTTCCTCAATGCTTTGGAGCAGTCCAGTTAATGAATAATCTAAATTGATGTGCTTAAATATGCCCAAGAAAATGCCATAATATTTAAGGTAACAATTCTCACAGAATAAAAACCAAATGCTATATTTAAATACAAATACTTCCACAGCCGCCAATTAGCCATATAACTTTGAAAGTGTTAGGGTCTCTAGTCACAATATTGTCAGCTGTAGAATTACGATTATACAACACATTTACATATTTTAGCCTTGCTATGATTTTTTTTTTTTTTTTTTTTGAGATGGGGTTTTGCTCTTGTTGCCCAGGCTGGAATGCAATGGCCTGATCTTGGCTCACTGCAACCTCCACCTCCTGGGTTCAAGTGATTCTTCTGCCTCAGCCTCCCGACTGGCTGGGATGGGATACAGGCATGAGCCACTACGCCCAGCTAATTTTGTATTTTTAGTAGAGTAGGGGTTTCTCCATGTTGGTCAGGCTGGCCTCAAACTCCAGACCTCGGGTGATCCACCCACCTTGGCCTCCCAAAATGCTGCGATTACAGGTATGAGCCACCGCACCGAGCTGCTATCACTTTTCATAGGAAGCTAACACTATTAGGCCTCCGAAAGTCTTGCCTGATTATCTGACTCAGACCTATCAAAGCAAAATGCATATTTTCTGTTGCAGCCTTGATTACCCTCTTTTATTATTTGAGCTTTCTTCTTTTTATCACAACTAGAATTTAAGCACAATCATTTTCTTCACTCCATCTTTATCACCTACCAGATAATTAGCATTTATTGACCACTGATTGCATTTGTTGAATCAATACGAAAATAAATGTCCTAGTGAAAATTTTAATTGGACTGCTGTGATTTTCATTTTATTGCATTCACATCTCAGTCATTTAAAAATATTAATTTTGTTTAACTGAAGCAATATAGCATGTTATCTGATTTTCATGCTAATATTTGTCATTTATTCATCTTTGGGCTTCACTTGAAGGTTTTGTGTAACCTTTTCTTATCTCTCGTATGACTATATTTAAAAGCTTTTTGTCTTATTTTTTGCAAATCTGTCTCATTTGATTACACCTGCCTAAAATATATATTTTAAGTAAAATGTTGCAGTTTCTATTATTTCAAATAATTCACATGAATGAAATTTATATTCCAACAAGATTGTGTAATATGATTATTTCCTTTATAGCTCTTCTAATGGACATTATAAAATAGATCTGAAAAAGTGGCTTCATAACACTCAAGATCCCTCAAGAAATTATTCTTCAATTCTCAACTCACCTTTACATAACAGGGAGAAGGTGTAGTCCCTTCAACATGAGAAACATGCAGAAAAAATGCAGAGATATTTCCTACTTTACCTAATGTTTTAGCTCTCAATACTCTATAGAATTGGTAGATAATGTTGGGAATCTGTGCATAACCTCCTACATCAGATCAGTGCTTCCTAATTTGGGTTGATTAGTTGGCATTTTTTGTTGTTGTTGTTGTTTTGTTTTGTTTTTCTTCCAGATTGAATTTAGAGGAGATGGTGCTAATATTATAATAGACTCTGATTTTCATTGGTTATGTCTGAGAATCTCATGTCTCTAAGCATATGAATCCTAGAATATCAAATAATTCTCCCCTATGAAAAAAACCCTGCAATTTTGCTAAGCAATCTTATAGGTATCTAGCAACAAGAATTTGTTTGAGAAGCAGATGCTGAACTTATTGCTAGCCTCAAGCTCTGCTATAATTTTTACCCCCACATCAGTTCTTTAAATTCATATCTCTGTAAAATGACAAATTACTACATATCACTAAAGTACACTTGTGAGTAGTTAAATTCATGAATGCAAAGTCTGCAAATGCTGAAGTAAAAGTACCAAATGCTCTAAAGTAGCAAAACATTTTACACAGTCAAAGTTCATTTTGCATTTTGTTCTTGTTTCTCCCCTCCCATCTCCAGTCAGGTAGTAACAGTTCATCCATAGCTCATTTTTTAAAAAGCATCCAGTTATTTTTAAAGAATGACTCATCCTCACACTCCTAAATAAAATACATGTGTTTATAAAGGCCAATAATTCTAGATTGCATGATTTATGCACAAGGCAACATAATGGAGTTTGGAAGCCCTGACCAGAAGTGAAATTATCAAATTGAAAGTGACTTTCAAAGTAAATTCTTATCATCTGCCCCCAAGCAACAGAAAAAAAAAACCACTTTATTATACCTATTAAAAATTGTCATTTATATTTTAAAATAGTTTTCTGTCATTTATGACTTTAAAACATGAATGGGCTTCAGAATATCTGGAACCATGTAAAATTACATGCAAAATTGTGTATGTATAAAAGTATGAGCATATTTGTAAGGATGGAGGCAACATATTCATAGAATTCATTAGGTTATAAAAGGCCTTAGTAATAGAATATAGATTAAGAACCACCTGCAATCCATAGAGGAAAGATAACAATTTGAATGTGAAAGCAGGGGCAAACCTCCAAGAATTTAAATCAAACACCAGAGAATAAAAACACTGTGTGATCAGAGGGACCAAAGACAACATCTCAGAATCTGGTATTAACTGAGGGTATACAAAATGCTACATTTAGAATACAATGTTGATTAGAGTTTCTGGTAGTTGTACTATGTTACTATTTTAAGTGTTCCCTTTAATGTAGGTAAATAAATGTTTCTAGATTTGCTTCAATGAGGTAAATGGCTGGAAGCCTTGTAACTAATGTTGAAAATATAGGCAGCTCTTACTGTACCAACATAGCTCCTGCTGACAGATAAAAACCCATGCTTAATAAAGGCAAAACAAATTTAATCTAGACTTGACCAAAACAAACTTCATCTTCTATTGTTTAAACATCTCTCATAACTACATATTTATACACATTGATTAAAATGTAGTATTTCTGCTGAGTGTGGTGGCTCATGGCTTTAATCCCAGGACTTTAGGTGGAGACCGAGATGGGAAGACTGTTAGAGCCCAGGAGTTCAAGAACAGCCTGGGCAACATGGTGAGATGCTGTCATTACAAAATAAAATAAAAATAAAGTAAAAATGGCCAAGCATGGTGGTGCATGCTTGTAGACACAGCTACTTGGGAGGATAGAGAGGGAGGACCACATGAGCCCATGAGTTTGAGTCTACAATGAGCCATATTCATGCCATTGCACTACATCTTGGTTGACAGAGTAAGGTTCTGTCTCAAAACAACAAAAAAAGAAACATTTCTCTGTAACAACCAATAAATTGCACTTTTCTTATTCTTAACTATCAATCATATCAATCTGGAAACAGTTTTAAAACTAAAAAATAATAATCATGGCTTCTTAGTGTTCTAGTACTTAGTTGATGAAGACTACCAGAGTCCCCCTCTGGAAATTTTTGGTATTAATATATCCACTTGTAAAACTAATAATAAAACTTATACCTGCATATTAATTGGTAATCTTCAAGGAGCTTCAAACAAGTAGCAAAGTATGTTATCACAAGAACTTTATAGGCTAATAGAAAAAAAAGTATTCCATTTTGCAGGTGAGAAAATTAAGAAACAGAGAGATTAAGGAAATTTGCCAAAGTGACATAATATGATACATTCAGGAAAAGATCTGTGGTTACCTATTTCCTTCTCAGAATTTTTCCCATTAACCCAGACAATAGTTTTATATTTAGTCACTATAGTGTGAATAGAAAATATATTTTCTGAGAGTGATTTTAACCTTTAGTTCTATAATTTCCTTCGTATGTGTATCTGTCGTATATGTCTTATCTGAAGATAATTTTCTTATCTGAAGAATTATTAATTGTTTAATCAGCAATTCTAATAGCTTACTGTTTACCACTTCTTTATGATAAATATAATGTGTATACTGAAAAAAATTGAATATTATAAGATTATAGGCTTGTATTTAAATTCTGATTTAAATTTTTATGCTTATAATATACAGGACACTAGAGTATGTACTTTGCAAGAGAGAAACAAAATAAGAAGAGAAACAGCACTAAAAGAACTGTTTTTTGTTCGTTTGTTTATCTTAAGGAAACAGGTAAAGCAAGTACAAAAACATGTCTAATAAAGAGAGGAGCAAAATTAGGATCAAAAGTCAGATAAAAATACTATGGGCTTTCAAGGTGGAGAGCCTTAGTTCCAGGTGAAATTTAAAGTGTTTAATGAAACATTTGGCATTTGAAAGGATAAAGAATCAACTTGCAGCAGATGTGGTGGCAGAAAATCTCTAGATATAGGTATATCTCCTTATTGCTCTTTGCTTTATTGGAGCTCGCAGATACTGCATTTTTACAAATTGAGGGTTTGTGACAAGTTGAGAACATCTATCAGTGCCATTATTCCAACAACATGTCCTCACTTCCTGCCTTTGTATCACATTCTGGTAATTTTCATACTTCAAACTTTTTCATAATTATTATAAGTTTGGTATATGTGTCCACTACAAATCACATGCTGGAATGTGATCCCCAATGTTGGAGATGGAGCTTAGTGAAAGGTGTTTGAGTCACGGGGTTGGATCCCTCATGAATGACCTGATGCCCTCCCTGGGGTGCTATGTGAGATCTCACTCTGAGTTCATATGATATCTGGTTGTTAAAAAGAGTTGGGATCTCCCCACTTTCTCTCCTACTCCCTCTCTCTCCATGTGATTTGCATGCTTCCCCTTCACCTTCTGCCATGATTGAAAGCTTCCTGAGGCTCTCACCAGGAGCAAATGCCAACACCATGCTTCCTGTTTACCTTGTAGAACCATGAGTCAAAAGAAATCTAGTTTCTTTTAAATTATCCAGACTCAGGTATTCCTTTATAGCAACGCAAATGGACTAGTTCATTATTTTTTTATGGTGATCTCTATTTGGTGATCTTTGATGTTACTATTGTAATTGTTTAGGGAACCACAAACTACACCCACATCAGAGGGTGAACTTAATTGATAAATATTGTGTGTGCTCTGACAGCTGCACTGATTCCCTCATCTCTCCCCATCTCCTCAGGCTTCCCCATTCCCAGAGACACGACAATATTGAAATTAGGCCAATTAAAAACCCTACACAGCCTCTAAATTTTCAAGTGAAAGAAAGACTCTGCATGTCTCTTGCTTTGAGTCAAAAGCTAGAAATGATTAAGTTTCATAAGGAAAGGATGCCAAAAGTTGAGATAGGCCAAAAATAGACCTCTTATGCCAAACAGCCACATTGGAATGCAAAAGAAAATTTCTTGAAAAAAATTAGAAGTGCTACTCCGGTGAACACACAAATGATAAGAAAGCAAAACAGCCTTCTTGCTGAGATGGAGAGAGTTTTAGTGTTCAGGATAGAACATCACATTTTTGTAAGCAAAAGATTAATCCAGAGAAAAGTTCTAATTCTGTTGAATTCTATGAAGGCTGAAAGAGGTGAGGAAGCTGCAGAAGAAAAATTAGAAACTAGCAGAGATTGGTTCATGAGGTTGAAGTAAAGAAGCCATCTACAAAACGTATAGCAACATAACATAGCATAGCATCACATTGCATCGCATCGCATCAAATCCCATCTAAGGTAAAGCAGCAAGTGCTGATGTAGAAGCTGCAGCAAGTTATCCAGAATATCTCGATGATTGATGATGGCAGCTACACTAAGCAATAGATTTCAGTGTTGATGAAACAGCCTTCTGTTGAAAGAAGATGCTATCTAGGACTTTGATAGCTAAAGAGGATCTGTCAATGCCTGTCTTCGTAGTTTCAAAGGACAAGCTGACTCTCTTTTTAGAGGCTAATGTAGCTGGTGAAGCCAACATTTATTTACCATTCCAAAATCCTAAGACTCTTAAGAATTATGTTAAATCTACTCTGCTCGCGCTTTCTAAGTGGAACAACAAAGCTTGGATGACAAAGCATCTGTTTACCGCGTGGTTTACTGAGTATTTTAAGCCCACAGTTGAGACTTACTACTCAGGAAAAACGACAACAACAAAATCTTTTAAAAATATTGCTGCTCACTGACAATGCATCTGGTCACCCCATAGCTCTGATGGAGATTTACAGAAAGGGAAATGTTGGCTTCATGTCTGTTAATACAAAATTCATTCTGCAGCCCATGGGTAAAGGAGTAAACAAGACTTATTATTTAAGAAATACATTTTATAAGGTAATAATTATTATTATAGATAGTGATTCTTCTGATGGATCAGGGCAAAGTAAATTGAAAACTTATAGAAGAAATTCATCATTCTAAGTGCCATTAAGAACACTCATAATTCACGGGAGGAGGTCAAAGTAGAAATATTTATAGGAGTTTAAAAGACGTTTATTCCAGTCCTCCTGGATAATATTAAGAAGTTCAAGATTTCAGTGGAGGAAGTCACTGAAGATGTGGTAGACATAGCAAGAGAAGTAGAATTTGAAGTGGAGCCTAAAGATGTGATTAAATTGCTGAAGTTTCATTGATATTCATGCTGAATATCAAAATTCATGATAAAATTTAAACAGATGAGGCTCTGGTTCTTATGGTTGAGCAAAGATAGTGGTTTCTTGAGATGAAATTTGCTCCTGCTTAAGATGGTATAAACATTGTTGAAATGATGACAAAAAATATTATACAAATGACAACAAAGAATACTACAAAAATGCAGTTGACAATGCAGTAGCAAGGCTTGAGAGGATTTACTCCAATTTTGAAATAAGTTCTACTGTGAGTAAAATGCGATTAAACTGTATTGCAGACTACAGATTAATCTTTCATGAAAGGAAGAGTCAATTAATATGGCAAACTTCATTGCTGTCTTATCTTATGAAATTGCAAAGCCACAACAACCTTTAGCAATCACTATCCTGATCAGTCAGCAGCCAACAACATAGAAGCAAGATTTTACATCAACAAAATGATTATGACTTGCTGAAGGCTTAGTGTATTGTTATAATAGCATATGTTTTAATAATAAGTATTTTTATTTAAAGTATGTATGCACATTTTTTAGACATAATGCCATTGCACATTTAATAGACTATAGTATAGTCTAAACATAACTTTTATATGCACCAAGAAACCAGAAAATTTATGTGACTAGCTTTGTTGAAATATTTGCTTCATTATGTTGGTAGTACTGAACCCACAATATATCTGAGGTTTGTCTGTATTACGTTTCTAAAATAGATTTTATATGCAAATTATGCTGATGAAATATATTGGATTAATTTATTTAATATATGCCAAGTGATGATAGTTACTTCAAAGCATTGCCATGATACATGTGATTAGCGGTCTATAAAATTTGTCATAATTGATTACTCTAAAGGCAATCATTAAAATTCATTTTCTTTTATTTATTTATGTGAGTGAAATTGCTCTCTTAGTGGAATTAGCATTTTCTGTTAATGGTACTCTAACCTTTATCTTCCTCAAAAATAAAAGTTTTTAAAACATTTTATTCAATTTGGCACATTTATGATAACAGGAACATTAGAAAAACATTTAATGGTTTTTATTCACCATATCATGTGTGGGGCATGGATAATAACTTAGGAGCTTATTCTTGATGGAGAAGCATGTGAATACAGTAAAATCAAAACGTCCAAAATGATAAAATGAAAACTACCCTGAGACGGCAGAGAATGAGAAGATTGCCTAATGATTTTCTTCTCTATTCACATAATATATATTCAGGTGCTCTTTTTGGCAGAAAGTTAGACACATTACATTGCAGATTTCCCTTCCTCTCACAAAAGGAACAAGGTGAAGCTCCTATTCAATCAGAAAAAAAAAAAGCCTATATGTTAAAAAAATTATTTCTATTTTTATTTACTATCAACATCCAAAAAATTATTCACAATGCTTTATAGTTGAAATACAAGACAAAGTAAAGCACAAATTTTATGGTTTTATAGTAAAACACAAGTAAAAACACAAGACAAACATCAAATAATAAATTAAAGTACAATTTTAACTTTCTGCCTGTAAACATCACTGAGCAGAAAGCACCTCTAAGCTTTCAAAACTCAAGGAGGAAAGGAAAACATTTTAGATAATAACTCATCTGTTATTCTATTTAAAAAAAACCCTATTCCTTGGAAATCTACCAGTTTGTTGGTATAAACTGACATCTTTTAAGTCTGAGAGAGCTTCATCACAGGAATATGAAACAAGACATCCTTAATAAGATATACAATATTGTCTTAGATGTCCTTTTATAATAATCATTTTATTATGATATTTTCTAATTCTTTCTAGTCCTTAAATCCCACTATTAATTGAAGTTAATGCCTACATATTCAAATGAACTTTAGTTGACATTTCCTTCTACATAGGTCTTCTGAGTTTCAGATTGGGCTAAGATAATTAGTAAAAATAGTTAACTACTCTTTCTCCTTGTTATAACTTGACAATTCTCGTCTTTTCATTTGCATAGGGTAAACTTCCTACTAATTAATTTTATATTTCAAAGGCCGGCAGTTGCTATGTAGGAGTCTTCTGTTTTTTAACATTCAAAATAGATGAACAACAAATAGGTAATAGATAGGAGATTGTTAAATTTCTTCAAAGATGACTTTTGACTGAAGACATTGCACAAAATACATAAATTTATTTCTAAAAATTCTATTTATTTAAGTTGTACCAAAAGAAAAGCCCTTAAAAACCATTGGGAATTCAGAAGTACAGGCATCACCAAAAGCATGACATTTTGCAGAATTCCTAGTAAATGGAACACAAAGGTGGTTATTAATACAATAGTGAATACGGGGTAGAGGAAAACACAGCCCAAATTTTGTGTAATAAAATCCAGTTTACAGGCAGATCTTGTCAGGTGTGAAGAGAAGGAGTGGTTTGCAGGCACAGTAATCAGAGTAATTAAAAGACTATAGACACAAATAGCCAGGCCATGTCTCTGCTCCAGCTAGCTACCCTAGCGAGAAGCCATAGTGAGAGCTGGCAGGTCTCAAGAAAGAGAAAGCAAAAGATTCTCAGGAAAATCTAAGCTCTTTTGTGTATTTAGATTCCTGAAAGGAAACAGAATAGGTAAGGTGGTAACTGCAAAGCATCAAAACAGACAAATAAAAAGTCATAGGGCAAAGACATTGTGGTTGGAGTGGGAGAGAATAGAATCCACCAGGAAGCTCCCCTTAAGGAAATTGCATGATAAAGCATCCTCGCCAGAGATAAAACAAGACCAAGAGCTGAGCTTTTTGTTCCAGAGACAATTCTGTCTGAAAAAAAGGAATGATAAACCTACAGGGAAAACTTAATTCTAACTACATATACTATTCAACCTAATTATTATAAATATGATTAGCAAATTTCTGGAATCTACGATTGAAGAAAACAATTTTTAAAGAATTGAGATGAGCCATGGAAGACCACAAGCTGACCATCTAGACTGAAACAACAAGTAGACTTCATTGCATAGAAGAAAGTAATCTGAATCTTAGGTTGGAATGATAGGAACTGATTATGAACCCATTCACCCTCACCATGCTCTTCTAAGCACAAAGAGACAAAAAAAGCCAGAAAATCTAATAAGTCTGCATTGCTGTTACTAGTAAAGCCTTCACCTTCCATGGCTTGCTGAGTCCTCTTTAGGGGACCATGGCTCCCCCCTCCCCAAATACAACTTCCTTGCATGTCAAAATTTATTATTTTTCTAATCTGTTGTAACACCATAATATTATTGCCATTATACACATTTTAAAAGTTTACACTTGATTAAATTGGAGGGAGGAGAGGGGAAAGAATCCCAAAGCTATAGACAATTCTAATCAGTCAGCTATTCATCCAGATTGTTCCTCGAATTATCCAGCTGACCTAGTTTATTTATAAGTTTTTCATTGTTATAAAAACTGCATTTTCAAATGGATAAACAACAAACCTTTCTACTCGTTATGTACTTTTATAACTCCAAGTATCTCAGAGTTCAACTGCCAATTTAGAAGGGCATGCACTACATGAAATCTGTACTGACTATTGAACTATGTATTATTTCCATAATTACTACAATAGGTTAAATGTTTTTTCTAGTTGTATTATCTATAGTCTACCCTCATTGAAATACACACTCTTTTGTGTTGTGAAAACTAACTTTGATATATAAAACTCATCACACTAGATTTCTTATAAATTATTCTACAAACAGGTGAATTACAGGCTTTATAAAAGTTTTTCTTAAGTCAGGTATGTATTAAATTAAATGACAGTTTTCAATAGTATAGATTTTCAACAACTATACTTTTCGTATGAATGTCTAGAAATTAAATAGCTAATACAGCTGGTTATTTACCCTTTCTCAGACAAAAATATCTTCTATATTTCATGTCACAACGAGTCATGTGCTATCAATTCTAATAATCAGTGAACCTGTTTCAGCCATCTGTGATGTTGAAATAAGAGTTCATCTATGAAGGCAATGGCCACTGAGTTGCAATTACACAATAGGTTGCCCGAACCTGGCTATAGCTGCAACACCTGCAGTGCTAGGTGTAGGCACTGTTTGATAAAAAGTACAGCTTCTCCATATGGTAAGTGTCTGTGGAAACAGTGAGTGTCAGCTTGTGTATCATGTTGCAAAACAAGCAAATACTTGGTACAAATGCTATTTAAATTAAGTGGTCCTAGTCTAGTTTTTGTAAATAGTAAAAAACCTGGAATGTTGATTCTAGACAGTATTTTAATAATTTAATAAATTATTTAACAGGATATTTTAATAATTTAATAAATTATTTAACAGGATAATTTAATAATTTAATAAATAATTTAACAGGATAATTTAATAAGAAAGACAGACATAATATGAAGCTAATTTTAGATAAAATGTTGCCGTTTTAATTATTTTTTTAATTCAAGAAGGGCTACAACAGTTTATAAACTACATACTCTCATAGGGAATAAGTCTTTGTAATAACTGTCTCATTATTTTTCTAAGGATTGGTAATGTAATGTTGTGTCCATACGTTCTTACAAAGAGAATGATGTATTATACTGGATATAGGTTTTGTCAGGACTATTAAATTTACTCATCTGTTAAAATACAGGCAAGTAAATCACAAAAGCTAGTGAAGAAATTGCATGAAGCATTTTAGAAACACTACATCAATTCCAGGCAACTTTAGTTTAGAGTGTTGTATTATTAGACCAAACCAATGGTCCATCCAACCTAATTTCCTGTTTCTGAGAGATAGCAACTGGTGCATCTATTTAAAGGCTTCATGAAAGACCTGAAAGTTGTATTGTGTACTGTAATTCTGTAAGTTATTAAACACACATTATCACGTCAATATTATTCAGTAGAATAAAATATTTCAAGCAGATAAATTACTGTAGTAAGGAGCAAATGCACAGAACTGTAGACCTTAAAGTATTTAAGACTTGTGGGAAGATAAGGGAAAGACACAAAAGCAAACAAAGCTATGGACTTATTGCATTATTTCATACATATTACCGAAGATGGCTAAATGTAGTAGCAATCTTCATAATCCTCTATAGTTTGCTGATAAGTAGAACCCCTGTTTTAGTAAAGTAATGATATTAAAATAATATTCTTATGATGCAAATATTAATTATTTTAGGTGCCATATAAAATCTAGTTAGTTCTATCTTAGGGAAATCTGTTGAGGAAATTAGAAGGGGATTGCATCATACAGAATGATGTCAATAAGAAGAAAAATAAGAGATGCGCTAAAAGTTAACTTGATCCTGCAAATTGAAGACAACGGTGATTCACTGACTTCTTGCTTGCTGCACTGTCTTTAGTAAGAATGAGTAGCTGTAACCTCATTGTTTTGCCTGGACTACTCCAGTCTCACTGTTTGGAAAAGTACAATAGGGGCCAAGGGAAAGCTTACCCACTGATAAATCAACTCATTAGAGGAGATTAATTGGAGAAAAGGCATACAAATTTATTAATGCACATATGGAAGAGAGCCACAGAGTGATTATCCCAATCCCCCAATGAGGTTCAAAAGCTTATGTACTATCTTGAGGTTACAGAAATAATGGGATTTTTGGACAGTGGCAAAACAGGTTATGGGAGGGGGAAAAGAGGAGGCTTCTCTAGCAAACGTGATCTCTTGATATGGATACATTTCATAGATAGCATCCCTCAGAGAGAATAGATAGTGAATGCTTCTTTCAGACTTCTAAAGTTGTCAGACTCTGAGTGAATCTCTCCTACAGCCAGACAAGGAAAAGCTCTCGGAGAAACCCTGGCTGCATAAATGCAGATTTTCTCTACAGATGCAAATATACCCAGAAAATACAGCTTTGCAGGGCCACTTCTAATGGCGGGTCCTCTGAAACCCATCTCCAAATATGTCAAATAAGCATATTTTGGGGTGAAATATTTTTATTTTTTGCAATACACAACTTTCCAAGTTCTTAAAGAGGGATTCAGATAGATCCAATTTTTATCACGTATCAAGTGCCTTGTCAGGGAAAAATAAATATGTTCTATCAAATCTAATCAGGAAAAAATTCCCACTTTTTTTCATAGGGAGCTTAACACACTCCTTCTGCAATTGGCAAAGAAAATGGTGGTTAATACCCTAACATAAGCAAATCATTTTGTTTGCCTGACAGTAAAGAAAAAATGTGTAAAATAATGAATATGGGGAGATGAATATATATAACACTTTGTTTTTTCTTTATTTATAAATGTAGCATTTGCTCTTGTTGAGTTTTAAACTAGAAACCAGATATAGCTTGCCACATATAAGTAGTGTTAACACCTTGCTATAGCTTTCCTCTGTCGTTGTGTATTTTTCTGGTTGTGAATGACACAATTATATACATTTTGTAAATTCTCTTTATTTAGGAGTCACAGTATACTTTAGGATATTAAAGGTTGGACCCAGGCCCAGTGGCTTATGCCTGTAATCCCTGCACTTTGGGAGGCCAAGGCAAGTGGATCAGTTGAGGTCAAGAGTTTGAGACCAGCCTGGCCAACATGGTGAAACCCCATCTCTACTAAAAATACAAAAAATCGCCGGATGTGGTGGCATGCACCTGTAGTCTCAGCTACTGGGGAGACTGAGACATGAGAATTGCTTGAACCCGGGAGGCATAGGTTGCAGTGAGCCAAGATAGCACCACTGCACTCCAACCTGGTCAACAGAGCAAGACTCTGTCTCCAGTAAATAAATAAATAAATAAATAAGTAAAGTTTGGGTGTGAACAATGGTGACAGCACTTGCTTTTTTCTGCCATTAGATGCTTTGAAAATTCAAAACTATTTATAAATATTTTTATTTTTATAACAATATAGTTATTCGCATATGTTAAAAATCTGTCTTTTTTTTTTTAATTTTTCTTTTCTTTTTTTTTTTTTTGAGACAGGGTTTTTCTCTGTTGTCCAGGCTGGAGTGCAGTGGTACAATCACAGCTGATACAATCAACCTCTGCCTCATGGGGTCAGGTAATTCTCCTACTTCAGCCTCCTGAGTAGCTGGGACCACAGGTGCACCACCATGTCTGGCTCATTTTTGTACTTTTTTAGAGACAGAGTTTTGCCATGTTGCTGAGGCTGTTGTCAATCTCATGGGCTCAAGGGATCTGTCCGCCTTGGCCTCCCAAAGTGCAGGGATTATAGTCCTGAGCCATCATGCCTGCACTGCTCTCTCTTTATAACAGCATACAATCGGAAACATTGGTTTTAACGCCAAAGCTTTGACTAAATCATTTCTGAGACAACACATACAATGCCTGATTTCAAGACTCTTAAAGTAAGTGAACAAAAATTGGCACTTTCTGGCAGGCCCAAAAACCTGAAGTCAGCCTTGGTTTGGCTTCATAGCCTCAAGAAGTTTTTAAACCTGAGCTTTCTATGTAGAGAAAAATAACTGATGTTTCTAAAGAAAAATTATAATATACCCGTTATAAGATTGTAGCACTGTTTATTGTTTTTAAGTTCTTGTTATCCACATGTAGACTAGAATAAATCCTGAATTCCTCTAAAACTAAATAAATAATAAATGTTCCATGTTGTCCTTTAATAAATTAACCTACTTAACATTGTTTTAACTTGTATTTTCTTAACGTATTTGAGCACAGGAAAAACACCTGACAGAAATCAATGTTACACAGATCATCAATCTGCTAGATATGGCAATAAATGCTTGATGTATAAGATATTTTGCTCATATTTCCATCTTAAACTAAAAAAAGTGTTGTGAGCAATGACTTTTGGGGTTGGTGTCACAGGTGGTTAAGAAATTTGCCAAAACACCTGGGTGACAGAGCAAGACTCCATCTCCAAAAAAAAAAAAAGAAAGAAATTAGCCAAAACAGCTGTAGATAAAGAAAGGCAGATTTATTAGAGAAAGTATGAAGATACATTGCAAAGATGCAACATGCAGCATAGCAGAGAAGTGGCTGTCTGCAAAGAAGCAGATGGTGGAGGTAAGTTTTACAAGGTCCTGCTGGAAGCAGGTACATGCAGGTGAGTTTGTGCTGTACGCTAAGAATATGTTGGAGTAATTTTTTTACTGCCAGGCTTTTCTGCTCCAGCTGCCCAAAGGAAATGCTCTGCTGCTTTTAGCCATTTTGCAACCCGCATACTGTCCATTTGCAAGATAGTGGCTGTGGTTTTTCCACACAAAGTGAATGCAAATGGGGTAGGTCTCTGTTCCACCAGCCTGGCTCCTTCCAGGTTCCTGTTGACTTATTGATCTATTAGGGTTCCACATAAGGGGCATATCAAGTTTGGTAGGATATTGGTAACTATAAACTATATGGAAGCTGCATGGAGTGTTTATTGCAGTGACTGCTGGAAGTAGAGGTGAGGCTGAGAGGATGTAAGGTGTGTCACAAAAAAAAAAAAAAATCACTTACAAGGCATATCTCCAAAAGGATTTTAGCTAATCTGAAAAAAATGAATTTCAATATTTTCACAAGAAGATTGTGACATTTATTTTGCTAAATAGTAAACTTCGTATGTAGATGGATGGCTTGAAGCACTTAAAATAGCCATCTCGCTTAATTGAGGTCTTTCTGATTAAGTGCTAACTACCCTAGATGATAAGGGACTGATCTGAGCAAATGAATTCACCTGGAATGTAACTTAATGCATATTGCACTTCGAATGCTCAAGCATTTTTCAAAAAATTACAAACATTATAACAAATGTTATTTGGTCGCTATAGGAATTTGAGTTTGTAATCTCTCCAGGGAAATTTTATCAACTGGAATCTGCTCATCTTTCTATTGACTACCTCATAGATTGCTGTCTAGACTAATTATAGGCTGCCTTTTAGTCAGGAGGCCATCCCTATGTTATAATGGAGTTATAATGCGTAATGGAGATAATGGAGTTATAATGCAAACATGATGACGTAAATCTAAACAGCTTCTTATAGTCATTTCCTTGTTCTAAAAAATTTCCATTAGATGAGGGTTGTAATTCTAAGACTATCCACAGGACAGTCATATAGTTAAAAAATACCCTCATTGGTACGCTTATTGTAATGCTTGATAGAAATATTCTCATTGGTATATGTAATTTATATGTCTTGATCAAATTTATTTTCTGCAAGTACAGAGCTCTGTTCTGACATACATAATCCTGTTATCTCAGGATGATGAAGATAACATTTTAAAAAATGTTTTAAAAATTCTACTCCAAAATTGAAAAGAAATCTGTCACTATTAAAACATGAGTTTAAATTTTATGGTTAGCATTGTTTGAGACTACTTAAATATATCTTTACCAAGTGCAATTGTTGAAGAAAATTGTTACTGTATTGAAATAGATTCAATCTAATTTTGGAATGATTTTTCATTTCTCAGGTTCTACTTAAATTCATTCATCAAGAATAAACAACACACAAAACGATATAACTGTTGGAAATAAAATGATACTTTTAAAAATCAGAAATGAAATATTCATTTTCCTTTGCTTTATTCCTAGGATTAATGTAAGGAAGTGAATCAAGTACAGTAATATAAAAAAATTGTGAAAGTATTTAAAATTGTATACATAATCTCTTTGTCTTTAATAATTTGTGAGAAAGTAGGCTGACATAAGGTATTTGGTTTAATTTGATTCTATGTAAATGATGAAATTATAAGAAGCCTGACTTATTTCAGAGTCTATGAAATAAGACAGTCAAGGCTCAATTATCACTAGGATATTGGTTATGAAATAAGACAGTCAAAGCTCAATTATCACTAGAATATTAGCTTCCCCATGGAACAACTTACACATTATCTCATTATTTACCCACCCCCAGTACACAGGATTTACTTGATAATTGTTTGCTCAAAGATCAGAGTCCAGTTACTCTGTGCCACTGAGGACCCTTATTTTGTTTTACTGGTATTTGTTTTAAGACCTCATTAACATCATAAAGTGTGCCTTTTTAATTTTACATAGAAAAATAAACCAAGTCTAATTTGAGAAGTTCTCTAACATGAAAGAATGCACTAGACACGTTTGGGACAACTGAATGTTCATGATCTAAATGAATGGTTGACTCATTTATTTAAACTCAAATTGAAACCTCAACATTTAATGTTAATTACAAAATATTATCCCACAGTTAAATACAATAAACTTTGTGGGGTTTTGCTTATACTATTTCCAGTTTGAATTCAAAAAACTGAAAAATATCACATTATTAGAGTTTGATCAAAAAGGAAAAAGTTTTTAATAGTCTAAATCAGAAGTAGTACATGGCTATTATGCTGTTTCTTTGTTCTGGAAAAAAATTGTGACATGTATACCACCTGTAGAATAGAACAAAAGAAGGAAACCCTATTACATAAGTGAAAATGAAGTGACTTAAGAGGGTTAATGAATTTTATTGAATTCTATAAGTAGACGTAACCGTTTTTTTAATTCAACCTCTCAGTGGGAAACCAAGACTCTTAGGAAAGAAAACCTAATAAAAATTTAGCATAGAAATGATATATTTTATTTGGAAAAAAACAGAGACTTCTTAGAAATGTACATAGATTTATCACGTAAGGAACAAAGTGTATTTTCTTTATACAAACTTTGGCCACATTTAATCAGCATAAAAAGGCATATTATTTAAAATGTCAATTTTAATAACATACTTAGAGAAAGTCATGTTCTTAAACTGGTATTTGGTGAAAGATATTTATTGCAAAACAAATTACAAGATACTAGAATTACCAGGAGAGTGTAAGAATTAAATTGGAAATTTAGAATACCTCAATATAATGTTCAAATAATAAAACTCCTTAAAAACAATTAGACTTGTAGCTGTTAAGTAAACCAAGGCTTTTATTTGTTGTAATAGTAACTTTAATGTGCACATTATGTAATAATTTAAGCACTTTAATACATTACCTCCTGTGAACTAAGTTCATTATTTTCAGTTAATAAATGAAAAAAACTAAATGCCATGTGAATAGCTAGAGGTGGAGCAAACATTCAAAAACAGATCTTTTGCCTGCAGATCCACAAGATAGTCTCCAAATTAGAGAAGTTAATTTTATTTATATCTCTCTGTATGTTTCCCTGATAGATTTGCTGTGACCAGAAGGAAGTCTGAAGTAAACTGCAGGACTCCATGTTTTCTTTCTTATTTGGGTGCTTTATTTTATTTTATATTTTTGTTTTGCTTTATTTATTGATTAATTAATTAATTAATTTATTTTGAGACAAGGTCTGGCTCTATTGCCCAGGCTGGAGTGCAGTGGCATGATCTTGGCTCACCGCAACCTCTGGCTCCTGGGCTCAAGTCATCCTCCCATCTCAGCCTCCCGAGTAGCTGGAACTATAGACACACGCCACCATACCCAGCTAATTTTTGTATTTTTTGTAGAGACAGGGTTTTGCCAATTTGCCCAGGCTGATCTTGAACTCCTGAGTTCAAGCAATGCATCCATCTCAGCTTCCCAAAATGCTGGGATTACAGAGGCGAGCCACCACCCTTATCTGGGTGTTGAAAACAAGTCGGATTCAGAATTCACCCAGCTTTACACATATAATAAGTTCAATTTTCTCTAAATATACTTCAAGAACACAATAAAATAAAATAAAATAAAAAGGTATTTTTCTTCAAGATTGTCCATTTCACTCAGAGTAAAATGTTAAAATATTTTCCATGCTTGACAAGGCACTACATGATCTAGGAAATTACTCCACCCCACCCTACCTGTTGTATTTTTTTCTTACTCATTTTCTGCCTTATTTTTTTCTCATAAACTTTTCAATCTAACAATATATCTTATACTCACTTTTTAATAAACGTCTATCTCTTCACTAGAATAGAAGCAATAAAAGGCCAGCAATGTCTGTGCACTTCATGTACCGTTACCAATCTCATGCCTACCACATTCTAGGTGCTCAACAAATATACTAAATGAATAAATGAATGAATCAAACAATCATTCAATGGAAAAATATACAAAGTATACACAATTTCCTTATGGTCCTACTATATACTATGTAGAATTCTGTAAAAGCAACTCTCTCATTTTATTATACTATTTTTATTTAAAATGTATTAAGATAATTATATGTTCACATGCAGCTATAAGAAATAATAGATCCTATGTACCCTTTACTTATGTTTCTCCAATGGGAAGACTTTGTAAAAGTGTACTCGAATGTCACAACCAGAATAATAGAATCAATACAAACCACTGATCTTATTCAGATTTTGTGATTTTTACTTGTCTTCATTTGAGTATGTATGTGTATTTAGTTTTATACAATTTTACCACAACTGTATATTTGTGCATCCATCAGTACAGTCAAGATCTCTCATCTTGCTTTTCTATAAACTCATTCACTTCTCTCTCTTACCCATTGTCCTGATTCCTGGCAGCCACTAATCTGTTCTTCATTTCTAAAATGTTGTCACTTATAAAATAGTATATAAATATAAAACTGTAGTATGTAACCTTTGGGATTGGATGTTTTTCATTAAGCATAAATTCCTGGAGTTTTTTCTAAGTTGTTGAATGTATCAGCAATTAGTTCTTTTTCTTTTTCTTTTTCTTTTTTTTTTTTTTAGATGGAGTCTCGCTCTGTCGCCCAGGCTGGAGTGCAGTGGCGCAATCTCGGCTCACTGCAAGTTCCGCCTCCCAGGGTCGCACCATTCTCCTGCCTCAGCCTCCCGAGTGGCTGGGGCTACAGGTGCCCGCCACCACCCCTGGCTAATTTTTTGTATTTTTAGTAGAGATGGGGCTTCACCTTGTTAGCCAGGATGGTCTTGATCTCCTGACGTCGTGATCCGCCCGCCTCAGCCTCCCAAAGTGCTGGGATTACAGGCGTGAGCCACCTCGCTGGGCCAATTAGTTCTTTTTCATTGCTGAGTGATATTCCATGATGTGTATGTACAGTTTGTTAACCATTCACCTTTTAAGGGACATTTGAAGTGTTTCCAGTTTGGGCTATTATGAATAAAGCTGTTATAAAAATTTAGGAACAACTTTTTATGTGAACATAAATGCTCATTTCCCGGGGATAAATTCCCAGGAGTATAACAGCTGAATAATATGGTAGTTGCATGTTTAGTTTTATAGGAAACTGCCTAACTGGGTTCCACAGGAGCTGTACCATTTTTCATTATCATGAGCGTTGTATGAATGATGTCATTTCTTCACATCCTTGCCAGCTTTCAGTATTGTCACATTTTTAAACCAATCTGAAGATGTGTAGACACTATTTGTGGGTGGTCTCTCTTTTTCTAAATAACTGTGAAGCTGAAAGCCAAGACTTGAATTGCTCATTTTTGTATTTTCAGTACCTAGCATACCACATGGCACATAATGAGCTCTCAAAAAATATTTGTTTGATGAATAAATTAATAAATCAATAAATGAAAAAATAGCACTTTATACTCTAAAATTATAAAGTCCAATATTTTTAAATATTAATGTAAAACAAAAAGAGAGAAAACTCAAACTTATAATTAAAATAGGCTGCCTTATATTTAACTAGAACAAGGAAAAATTTCCATTATAATAATTCAATTTCATGGGTTTATTGTTCTCAATTATAATGCTATCAACTGATTAAATTCCTGAAGACATTTATTGCATTATAGGTATGAGGTGAAAAAATGATCTTTGAAAATGTACTGATACTATTTCAAAAATGGAAAGATTATCTCAGGATAAGCATTATAGTTATTCCTCAATAGAATTATTCTTGAAAGTGAACATATATGAATGTTTTTAGACAAGACAGCATTTTATAATCAGTAATTACAGCAACATTAAACTCTATTACCGATAGTAACATGTTCACCTTACTTCACAAACAAGATCAGCTATTATGTCATCAGAACAAATTACTATAGGCTCCATACATAAAAAATGTTTCACCATTAGGTGAGAAGATAGAATTTTATGTTTAGTATTCATTTTGGGAAAATACTTCTATTATCTGAAAATGTGAGTTGTCATGAAGTAGGTAGTGAACCAGCTGAACTCAAGGTTTCATTTCTTTTTAATTTAGGGGAGAAGAAATATGAAAAGCTCAAAATGAAATTACTTCATCAGAATTCGCATTTGATTTTCATCTTTTCAGCTACCCAGCTGCATCAATGCTCAACTGACTATACTCCCAGCTGCATTATTCAAGGAAGTTATTCAAGAAGGAATACTTGCAATATGTGTTATACTGAGTAGTGAGCTAATTAAAAGAAACTCACAGCTGGATTTTTAGAAGGCTTTGATCTTGATTGTAAGGCACTAAAAATGCTTGTTGGTTGGATTATGTTCCTCATACTCTAGATCTGTAGTCTTATCCTGTAAGAAAATGAGTAAGGACTCTTCATAAATGAATAAATGAGTGATTCCTTATATCTTTGATCTCTTCTTTCTGTTAGAGCCTAATAAACTACAGATAATATACAATTTCTTATATTTCAAAGAGGTCCTCCAGGAAGGTACTGTTGTTTGTGGTGAAGTAAAATTCCTACATTTAAAATGGTGTACTCTAAAAGCTGCTTTCCCTTCACTGAAGGCTTGTGAAATGCTGTAGTGTTTGCCTTGGATTAATTTTTTTCTCACCAAATTGCAGTACTTTGCCAAAGTGTAAGCTACATGAGAGCTAGTGGGGAGAGGGCAAGATAATAGGGGGATATAAACAGGAAAATAACATAAACGTGAATAGAATGGACTATATGAAAATAATATTTAACAGTAGAATGGAATAACTGAGTCTTAGTGCAGCTTTGTCACTGACAAACAGTTTAACTTGTGAATCTGCCTCTTGCATTGGGTACAATATTAATTTCTTCAATTGCAAATATAGAAACTATGCAAGCCAGTGCATTTTTATTCTGGAGGAAAGTTATTTTGTTGAAGGTAAAGAATATTTGCTCCTACTGGCTTAAGCAGAAATGGAGAATTTAATATAAGGGAAAATGGTGCACTTTAATTAAACCAAGAGCAGAAAGCACAGTTGGGACTTACATGAAAATCAAAATCTGCTAGGATAGTAGTCAAGTTTCTAGAGCTACCTGGTTTCTTCTCTCAGTTCTACTGAGTCTGATTCCATATATATATATATATATATATATATATATATATATATATATATACACATATACATATTTTTATCCTCTCTGACAATTTTCTTTCTCTGCTTCTCTGGTTAAGCCATTCCCAAAGTAGAATTGAAGTATCCTTGATAGAAATCCCAGCTTCATAGACAGAATCACAGACTAATGAAGTGTGAATCAGAATCTGTCCCTTTTGAATTAACTGACACTGGAGAGGGGGTTATATGGCTCACTGTGTGTGCAGCAGGAACCCTGAGTGTAGATACACAGAGAAAGACAGAAAGAGAACAAAATATGATTGAACATGTCTACCTCACTCAGGAAGAGATTATTATGAAATTTTGAAGAAGGAAACGAATTTTTTTCTTGATGTATGCAATTGTAAACATTCACTCTAAACATGACCATGTATGCATATGCAGACTTCAAAAGTATTATGAAAGCAGACATGTTTGAAGAAAGAACATGTAAATTTTTGTGGCCTAAAATCTTTGCCACTCTTAGGACTAATTTAAAACACTCTGTATGAATAGTATTATCAATTTCACTTAACAGTTATCAATCAATTAGTCTTATTTCTGAATTTCCACCTAGCAAATTTTCTTCTTTTAGTCTTTACACTATAGCCATGTGGCTATAAGGAATCAAAACGCACATATGCACCCCAACTCTGATTCAAATTTACAATTCCTTCTGCTATTCTGCAGGGTCTAATATTCACTAATAATATCTATGTGTATAATAATCATTCTGCTCAATTAAAATAATTTAACTGAGCTAATATTTTGTCTCTCACAGAAGCAATAAAGATTTCTTCGGGACGGGAATTATCATTTTCTTCCAAATTATTCTTAAAAAATCTTTGAATGTAATTATGTAACCTAAATATCCATAATTTCCTCAGTGCATTATTTATGATATATGTAAATTCTTCTTGAGCCTATTTAGAAATTCATCCTGAACTCCTTCTGAATGATATCTAGGATTACTGAATACCATCATTTAAAATAATTTTCCACATTTAATCCTAAGGCCAAAGTCTTTATATTAGAACTCTGCAATTTGGAGTTGCTTTTATATCCATTGTAACCCTATTTTTAAGATTTTTATTTTTTGTGAAAGCATGAAATAATTATGGCTCCATCTAATTTGGGCCAACCTTTTTTGACATATGACTACAGCTTGAACCCCATCTAATTTTAAGTGTAGAAAAACAACTATCGGGCCTAATAAATCTGAGTAAATTGTTTCTTGCATAAAGGCACTAACTAGAATTATTTTATTGCCTATGCTAACATGAAATTTGAACATTATTGCGGAAATAAAAGCATATTTTATTTCTCTAATTTTAAAGACTAATACTTGAGGCTGAAATATTTACCGTATTCATAGCTAACATGCAGAATGTTATAGTTGCATACATTAACTTTTTATTCTGTTGGCAACCACAGATGTATTGATATTTTCTGATTTTAGAGATGCAGAAACTGAGGTACAAAAAGACTTAAGATATTTCTCTATACATGGCTAACAAGTGGTAGAACTGAACACAGGGTGTCTGGATATCCTGCTCCTTCAGATGATCTTCAAGAGTTTTCCTGCTGGTACTGTCATATGTATGATCTACTGGCTGGAACCTCCTATTACCTACCTGAGTGTCCTCTGCCTGCCAAGCCCTTGATTCTCCTTTTGTAAATTTCTGACAACTTGAGGTTTTTTTCTGTTGCCATTTTCTAAGGACCTTTGCTTGACTCTTTACTAATGTACCTCCTGCCCAGGCTACTTTTTCTCAAACTGAAGGTTTTTTCTGGCTTTGTATGAGCTGTATTTTCCAAGCTGAACTAATAACTCAAACAAAACATCAAAATCAAGAATTTACAGACTATTAACCAAAAAGAGGGTGACATAGTTATCATTCAGGTGACCTCTCAAGTATCTTTGATGTTACAAATGAAGAATTTGTTTTTAACATATATCGTTATCTTTCTGTGTAGACACTGCAAATTTCAGAGGGAAGAAAATCTAAAGCTAAAGAGAGAGTTAGTACTTGGGTCATAGTATCATGACTTATAATGGAACTAGCAGGAATGGGTCTAATTATTGGGACAGAATCAATCATATCATTAAAACTGAGATTGGTTCTCTGCCTTTAGACTACGTAGTGCAATTAGACTAACATCTTCAAGTCTTACCATCTAACTTATCACATAAACTTAACTATTACAATTTTGTTTACAATATTAACCATTTTTCTAGCTAACCAAAGAAATCAAATTTATCTAACTAGTTGATCAGTCAGCTTTCTACAAGTGGCATCTTACAAACAATAAGAAAACCTGTCTATATCTAAATTGACTCCTCTATGTTCTAAAAAAGGGGAGGCATGAATAATACACCCCTTGTTTAGCATGTCATCAAGAAATAACCACAAAAATGGGCAACCAGCAGGCGTCAGGACTGTTCTGTCTATAGAGTAACCATTCTTTTATTCCTTTACTTTCTTAATAAACTTTATTAAGCTTTCACTTTATGGACTCACACTGAATTATTTCTTGCATGAGAACCAAGAACACTCTCTTGGGGTCTGGATTGAACCTCTTTCCTGTAACATAACCACCCTCCACCCTGACTTTCCTTTTAGTATTCTTTAACCCAGTTCATCATGTATTTTCAATTACCTTTCATGGTCCACTGCTTTGAAGTTAGGTATGGCTATGTGGCTTACTTTGGTCAATGTAAGGAGAAGTGACATGTCTTCGCCAGTAGAAACTTTAAGAGCTAGTGTTCAATATGCCCCATACTCTTTCCACCTGTCAGGAGATCAACAATTTTCCAGAGAGCTGCTTTAGCATCCTAAGTACTAGAGTGAGGAGGACATGAAGCAGAATGCCCAGATGACCCATGATGTATATGTAGCATGAGCAAAATAGAAACCTTTGTTATTTTAATTTACTAAGATTTGGGAGGGGACTATTTGTAACCACAGCCTAGTCTAGTCTACTCCATGTTATTGAAACTGCCTTTGCAAAAATTATAACAATGAGAAAATTATGGCAGTGAAGGAGATCTGATCTGGCCAGCCCTCATCTTGCCATTGGCCTTCAAACTGCCCTTAATTATTCCTAGGCTTGGGTCCAGCTAATTTTTGGATATATTTACTTTATAGTTTAAACAATAATGAACCTTTCTCAGAACTCAACCCCCTGTGTAAAGCTAATGAGAGAACACCAGGCTAGGAGACTAGAGGAGACTAAAATCTGCTAAGGTGGAGACATAAATGATTGCCAGCCATTATTCCAGAGGTCATGATAGGCAACTTTCCCAATTGCTTCTGCAGACAACATCACTTTTGTGGACTGAGGATTGGCCTTTTGAGATATCTTTTCACAGTTTTTGCATGTCTGACAACTAACGGCTTTACCTGGATCCACCAACCGATGGCTCCACCTAGACCTACCAACTGCTCTTGTGGTCCCACTCAGAAGCAATTCAGTGCAAGAGGACAGCTTCGACTCCCTATGATTTCATCTCCAACCTAACCAATCAGCACTCCCCATACCCTAGCCCCTGCAGTCCAAACTGTCTTTGAAAAACCCCTGACATCTGAGCCTTCAAGGAGACTAATTTGAGTAATAACTCCATCTCCCACATTGCATGGCTGGCCTCTGACAATTAAACTCATTGCTGAAATGCCATGATCTCTGTGAATTGATTTTGTTTGGGCAGTGAGCAGGAAGAATCAGCTGAACAGTTACATTATGAGTACCAGTTTACTCATATTTCCTCAAAGTAAATACATACTGAACATTGAAAATAGTTACACAGCTTCATACAGAGAGATGATCAGATTTCAAGGACATGAAGAGACAGGGAATGGGAGATGTTTTGTCCCTGAGCCTACTGATCTCCCTTTACTACACCACACAAGAAGCAAATCCTTGCTAGCTTTGCCTATAGGTAAGGGTTGTCAGAATGATTCTGTCTTCTTCAAAACATCCTACTCTGGTACTCCACCCATTCCTTTTATGCTAGGATGAGTGTCTTCCCCTAAATACATAATGAAGTTCAAGTTTATGGTGACCCTCTGGCAAATAGACCCCAAAGTGACCCAAATGATTCACATTTCTTAGTTGCATCTTTTTGTATTCCCTCCCTGTTGAGTGAGGGTGTGGTGAGAGGTTGGGCAGGGTTATTACTGTCTTATAACATATAGCATATAACAAAGGAGATAAGATGTCACTCCCTCAACATTATATTATGTGATATAAGCAGACTGGAGTAGACATTCCTTGCAGGCTTGAAGTTTGCAGCTACTTGAAGGAACTGTAGGCTGACTCTAGATCCTGAAGATCCATCTGACAGCCAGGTAGAAGCTGGGTTCTCAGTCACATAACTGCAAGTAAATAAATTCTTCCAATATCTTGTATGATCTTGGAAGTGGATTCTTCTCTAGTTATGTCTCCAAAAGTGAACACAGTTTTGCCAACATCATAATGTCAGCCTTGAGAGACCATAAATGGAAGACATGGTTAAATTGTACTTGGATGTTTAACCCATGGGAAATGTGAGATAATAAATGTGCGCTGTTATAAACTACTAAGATTATGGTAATTCGTCATGTAGAAAAGAATGCAAGACCATTCTTGATTCTATAGTACGTTGTTGATTACTTATCTGACCAGTTTTTTGCTTCTTTAATACAACAGAGTAAATTCTTTTCACTGGGCCGTTATAACCTGCTGGAGGTGGAGGCAGATGGGTGTACATGTGTGATATTGTGAAATACATATTTGATCTTTGTCCCTGTTTCCTAGCATCCAACTCAGAAAATCCTTGGAATCTTCAAAGTGATATTGAAACCACCTTTGCAAAATTATGACTGAGACAGTGAAAGAGATTTAAACTAACCAACTCCATATTGGTTCTAACATTTAAGCTGTCCTTGTTCCTTCTTGGGTGTAGGCTGGACTAATTTTGGGAGAAAGTTAGTTTATAGTTTAAAACAAAGACGATAAGAAGCCTTTCCCAAAACCAACTTCCTTCTTGCCTAGGGACTCGACTACCTTTGTAGGACTAAGAAATTAGCCACAAGATTAGAAATTATGGTTTAGAAGTCATGCAGCTGGAGGCTACATGATTCTGACCCTCCCTAACTACTCCTAAAATCAGTGCTTCAGATATTTTGCAGAGCCTGCACTTGATGGATCAGCTGGCACCACCCAGATCAATAAACTGGCTCATCTGGTCGTGTGGCCCCCACCCAGAAACTGACTCAGTACATAAGGACAGCTTCAACTTCCCATGATTTCATCTCCTACCTAACCAGTCAACACTCCTGGCTCACTGGCTTTTCCCGACCCAAAAAGTTGTTCTTAAAAACTCTGATCCCCGAATGCTCCGGAAGACTGATTTGAGTAATAATAAAACTCCAGTCTTCCGCACAGCCAGCTCTTCATGAATTACTCTTTATTGCAATTCCCCTGTGTTTTGATAAATCGGATCTGTCTAGGTAGCAGGCAAGGTTAATCCTTTGGGAGGTTACAATATCTTTTTGTATGCTAACGAGTTGACTGGTGACTGGAAGTCCCCAGGTAGCTTCAGGATGGGGACTCATCACAAGCAAGAGTAAGGTAGTCAGGATTAGAGGGTTGGAACTTTTAGCTAGCCTTACCGCCCTTAACTTCCATGGAGGGAAGATGACCTTAAGGTTAAATTGGCTAGCAAGGCAGTAATTAATCATGTCTATGTAATGCACCTTCCATATAAACCCAAAAGGATCAGGTTTGCATAGCTTCTGGATAACTGAACATGTGGAGGTTTTTTTGACAGCGGTGCACCTGTGGCATGGAAGCTATGCACTCCTTCCCACATATCTCGCCTTATGCATCTTTTAACCTGTATCCTTTGTAATATTATTTATAATACACTGATAAATGAAAATCAAGTGTTTTCCTGAGTTATATAAGCTCCTCTAGCAAATTATTTGAACCTGAGGAGGCAGCTGTGGGAGCCCCAGCTTATAACCAGTTGGTAGGAAATACAGGTAAAGTAAAACAACCTGGGTTTTGTTTATTGGCATCAGAAGTGGGAAGAAGCCTTGTGGAAATGAGTCCTCAATGTCTAGTATCTGATGCTATCTTCAGGTAGAGAGTGTCAGAATTGAATTGAATTAGAGTATGCACATTTATTTGACGTGTATACAAGGGAGTCTTCAAAATGAAGACCCAATCTCCCAGTGAGGTACAGAAATGATATACCATCTTTTAAGAATGCTGGCTCAGAGCACAGCCCAAAAGATACTATGTTGGTAAATCAAGTTTCAGCGGAGAGACAAGTATAGGAGGAAGAAAGGAGGGGGCCTGGCTAGCAAAGGTAGCCTTGTTATGTAGATAAAACCTCATAGGTGTTAGTCCTCAGAGAGAATAGACAGTAAATATTTCTTTTCAGATCTTTAAAGGTGTCAGAGTCCCAGTTAAAGTCTCCTAGATCTGAGAAAGGCCTAGAAAAAGAAGACTTGGCTGATTTAATGTAGATTCTCTACAGATGCAAATTTTCCCCACCTCATTCAGCTGGCCCTGTGATAGGTATTTCAAAATATGTCAAAGAAATATATTTTGGGGTAAAATATTTTTATTTCCTTTAGTGATAGCACTGATTATGCAGTGGGAAAATATTTTATGTTTAAAAACACTGATGAAGAATATGACAAAAGAATGATGCATGAGCATCAGCAGGTAGTCCAATTCACAGCTCAACAGGTACTTTTTTGATTGACTATAAGATGCCAGAGGCCGGGTGTGGTGGCTCTTGCCTGTAATCTCAGCTCTTTGGGAGGCCGAGGCGGGTGGATCGCGAGGTCAGGAGATCGAGACCATCCTGGCTAACACGGTGAAACCCCGTCTCTACTAAAAAGTACAAAAAAATTAGCCGGGCGTGGTGGCGGGCTCCTGTATTCCCAGCTACTCCAGGAGGCTGAGGCAGAAGAATGGCCTGAACCCAGGAGGCGGAGTTTGCAGTGAGCCAAGACTGCGCCACTGCACTCCAGCCTGGAGGACAGAGCAAGATTCCGTCTCAAAAAACAAAAAAAAACAAAAACAAACAAACAAAAAGATGCCAGATACTGAATTATTTTATCATTGGTGGTAACCAAAGCAGAAGCAGAAATATAATAAGAGATAGGTAAGGTCCTGTCTAGTACTTTGTTTCTGTGCATTTTAATAAAATAAAATATATTTATATACTTAAACATGTGCTAATAGTGACCAAAAACCCATACTTTTAATTCTATCCAGTGGTTCTCATCCTTGCGGAATATTAGAATTTCCTAGGGAGCTTTTAAAAACCGCCATTCCAGGGATGTCATCCAGGCTGATTCAATCAGAATCTCTGGGACTGAGTCCTCAGCAATGATACCTGTCAAGTCTCCCCGGGGAGTGATAATGGGCAGTCAGGTTTGAGAAACTCTGCTTTAAACTATTGACAGAGACTGCTAAAGGGAGTCTTACTTTATACATTTCGTAGTATAGATTTTGGTAATACATACTAAATGTTTACTAATTTTCCTAAATATGCATACTTCCTAATGAAAACTCAATGCTATGAATTTTAAGATTTCAAGGACTTTCGGCCGGATGCAGTGGCTCACTGTAATCCCAGCACTTTGGCAGGCCGAGGCAGGCGGATCACGAGGTCAGGAAATCGAGACCATCCTGGCTAACATGGAGAAACCCCGTCTCTACTAACAATACAAAAACAATAAAAACAAAATTAGCCGGGCATGGCGGCGGGGGCCTGTGGTCCCAGCTACTCCAGAGGCTGAGGCGGGAGAATGGCGTGAACCCGGGAGGCGGAGCTTGCAGTGAGCCCAGATCGCGCCACTGCACTCCAGCCTGGGAGACAGAGCCAGACTCCGTCTCAAAAAAAAAAAAAAAAAGATTTCAAGGATTTTCGTTTGAAACTAATAATATATCCTGACATCTGGGCCATCAGATTTTTTTTTTCTTTGGCAATTTTAGCTTTGCTTTTCTTTTCAAATAGACTTTATCTGCTATTTTAGATTGATTTTTTCTTGTCTATAAGGCAATGATGCATCAACAAATAAAATTATTATAATTAAATAAAAGCAGTTAATGTGCATTATTAGGTCCTAGGATCTTTTCTGAACTGTCATTCCTCCACACCACTAAATGCATAAAATTAAACATATTGAATAAAATAATCCTTCCACCTGCTAAAATTTATTAGAACTACTATATATTTTATGAAATATATTTTGCATATAAACATTTTATTTACTTTTATCATTATGAAATAAATACTGTACATAAAATTCGATATAAAGAATTCTACTGTATCTTTAACCAAGTACTAGAAAATGTCTGAGGAACCCAGTATGTGCATAATTCAAGTGGAAATAAAAGAAACAAGGCAACGCCTGTAATCCCAGCACTTTGGGAGGCCGAGGTGGGCAGATCACGAGGTCAGGAGATCGAGACCATCCTGGCCAACACGGTGAAACCCCGTCTCTACTAAAAATACAAAAAATTAGCCGAGCGTGGTAGCGGGCGCCTGTAGTCCCAGCTACTCGGGAGGCTGAGGCAGGAGAATGGCGTGAACCAGGGAGGCGGAGCTTGCAGTGAGCCGAGATCGCGCCACTGCACTCCAGCCTGGGCGACAGAGCGAGACTCCGTCTCAAAAAAAAAAAAAAAAAAAAAAAAAAAAGAAACAAAGCAATTGTGAGCTGACAGGACAAGTGTGGATTAAGCATCGGTTCTTTTTCTTTTTTGAGATGGAGTCTCTCTCTGTCGCCCAGGCTGGAGTGCAGTGGCGCGATCCGGGTTCACTGCAACCTCCGCCTCCCGGGTTCACGTCATTCTCCTGCCTCTGCCTCCCGAGTAGCTGGATCTACAGGCGCCCGCCACCATGTCCGGCTAATTTTTTGTATTTTTAGTAGAGACGGGATTTCACCATGTTAGCCAGGATTGTCTTGATCTCCTGACCTTGTGATCTGCCCGCCTCTGCCTCCCAAAGTTGGGATTACAGGGGTGAGCCCCCGCACCTGGCCCAAGCATCAGTTCTTTTAAAAAGAACTAACTTGAAGGTAAGTCTTGACTCAAGCTTTAGAGGAACTAAGGTGACTTTGGTGGGCAGTGGAAAGAATCACAAAGAGAAATTAATTCAATAAAAGTGTACTGATTTTTAATGCTTTTGCTTAATATTTCACTTAAAAAAAAAAAAAGCCTTTACACTGTTCATAGAAAGCCAGCATGTATTTTTAGCTCTAAGTTTGTCATATTTCCTTTTCTCCGTTAATGTGGAGAAGAAACAAGTGTGGTTACCTATGGTAGGAAATTTATAGAAAATAGTTTTGTTTCTCTTGCAGACTATATGATCTTTAAATGAAGTAGGGTTTGCTGACTCCGATTATGCCCCATTGTTCTAATACATCAGGCAGATACTTTGCAGGAGATAGTGTCCTTCGTCATGGCCATGCCAGTCCCACTTAATAGGTTCAAATCAGGAAGGATAAAGTTCAGGAATAAGACATAGTGCTTCAAGTCAATTCCATTTGACAAACATTTATTGAGAACTTAATTTGTATAAAGTATAATAATGAATGAAACTTTAATATAGAAATGAATATTGAAGTAGATACAAAGCTTGAGAGCGTGAGACTAGTTAAGAAGGAGAACATTATTGAAGATAGAAAGTGTGTACACATGAAGTGTAGGGTAAAAGAAGATAAAGTATCACAAATATGGAGCAAAACTGATCAAGGATTAAGAATGCCACAATAACCTCAAGCTAGCAAGCAGCCCCACAGTTGAATGCAATAGAGAGTCTAGCTGAAATAAATCCTAAGCATGTGGTTTGTAATTGATAACCTTTTTTGGGGAATATTTTCATGAGGGTTGTTGACAGAGCCCACAGCAGGTAATGGAGTGAGATGCAAAAGAGCATAGGGAACATGAATACCTTATGTATTCAAAGACTTAGACCTAGAAAGACAAGAAATAGGAGAGCACAGTCAAGGAATGAATTTGTTAGGTTCTTAGAGGCCATGTAAAGGAGTAACTAGAGGGAAAATTACTAAAAAGATGCAAAGGGAATAGGGAAATCCTGAGGATATTGAGCAGGAATGAGACCAGTTGTTAAAGTGAGTGTTTCTCTGAAACTAGAGAGTATAAAATACTTGAAGATATGGAAACATTTGAAATGAAAAGGACAAATGTGAAAGAATTCTCAATGGCCAGTTCCAATTATTTTATCAACGTAGAAAACCAATGTCACAGGATTGAAAGTGAGGGCTTCATTTGTTCTTTTACTAAACAAATTCTTAACAGTTTATATATATTAGGCACACTGCTGATCATTGAGGATTTGTTGAAAAATAAATGAAACATGCATGATTTCTTCTCCAGTAAAGGGACAAATTAAAAGATGAGAAAATCGATAAATAATACATCTAAAAACAGATAATAAACTTTGAAATATACTCAGTGGGCTGAAAACAGAAAGGCTGTTGGAATAAGGGTTTAGGCTTTAGAATGGTGACAGCGAATTCCTCTTTGAGCAGTTGAATTTAAAATGAGACTTGAAGGATTAGATGAAACTAGTAAAGTAAAAAATGGAAGGAAAGTCATTCCCAGTGAGGACTGCACAGATCAATAAAGGCTTGCCAGTAGAAAAGGGCACAGCATGTTGAAAGAACTGAAATAATTTCAGTAAGACTGGAAATAAATGAGCATGTGAGACTAGGACATGAGCCTGAAGAAGCAAGCAGGGGTCAGATCATGCAGAATCTTGTACAACTAGTCATAGAATTTGAATGTTGCTCTAAAGACAAGAACAAGTCTGTCATATTCTAAGCAAGGCCCAAATATGATCTCTTATATTCTAAGAAGATAACTTGGGATATTGTATAGAGAATAGCTATCAAAAGGGATAAGAGGAACTGGAATGAAAAAGCTAAGAAACAATAAGGGTTTCAGGAGTAGGGTGTTGGCAGTAGATATGAAAAATTAATAGGCAAATTTGAGATACATTTTGGACCAAACGATGGTCCTTAGGAAGATGACTGATGTAGGGCTGAGGGTAAAGAAGGCATCAGTAACAACTCCTAGATTTGGGGCATAATTACCTGGGTAATTGTGTCATTTAAAGACAGTTGAGATTGTGGATTAGGGGATGCATTTGCTAGGGATAGAGGTTTTTAAGGCGAAATCATGATAACAAAAGAAAAGTTTTGAAATGGAGTAGAATGGGAAAAAATAATGAAACCAAGAATGTAAACAATGATGCCAGGTGCGGTGGCTCACGCCTGTAATCCCAGCACTTTGGGAGGCCAAGGCAGGCGGATCATAAGGTCAGGAGTTCGAGACCAGCCTGGCCAGCATGGCGAAACCACATCTCTACTAAAAATACAAAAAATTAGCCAGGTGTGTTGGTGCACGCCTGTAGTCCCAGCTACTAAGGAGGCTGAAGCAGAAGAATTGCTTGAACCTGGGAGGCGGAGGTTGCAGTGAGCCGAGTTTGTGCCACTGTACTCCAGCCTGGGTGACAGAGTGAGACTCCATCTCAAAAAGAAAAAAAAAAAAAGAATGTAAACAATATTTGAGTAGAAGAAAAGAAAAAATTTAGTCATGGAGGCCCAGCTAGCACATTGATGTGACTTTTCTAACAGTGCACATTGGTTGACAAGGAAGAACTAAGACAAAAGGCTCGGAATCACCTGGTTGAGGAGGAGCAAAAGTTCAGAATCCAGAAGACAGCTACACTGGGTTGGAGGATTCATTTTACACTGGAGCACAAACTAAGGCCAGGGGGAATGAGGAGATGAGAGAGATGAATAGGTGAGAGAAAATTGTTTCAAAGAGGACAATTTCAGAATTTCCTTTTAGGAGGTAGAACAATTATAATATGACAAAGTTCAAATCTGGATGTGATTTTCAGCTGCTAAAAAATAAGACAAGGTGAAAGCTTGTGGTTTTCAGAAAGCCAGGAGACCAGGAGTTTGAGAAAAACAAGTTTGTTCACATATCCTTTCTAAGCAAACATAAACTGTGAGATATTAAAAAACATTTTGTTTGGCCGGGCACGGTGGCTCACGCCTGTGATCCCAGCACTTTGGGGGGCCGAGGCGGGCGGATCATGAGGTCAGGAGTTCAAGACCAGCCTGGCCAACATAGTAAAACACTGTCTCTACTAAAACTATAAAAATTAGCTGGGCATGGTGGCGCGTTCCTGAAATCCCAGCTATTCAGGAGGCTGAGGCGGGAGAATTGCTTAGAATTGCTTGAACCAGAACTCGGGAGGCAGAGGTTGCAGTGAACCGAGATTGCACCATTACACTTGAGCCTGGGCTGCAGAGCAAGATTTTGTCTCAAAAAAAAAAAAAAAAAAAAAAAGGGTTACAATTAAAAAAGAGAAACAGGTCATAAATTACCATCAAGTACATAGTCTACCTCATGAGACTGATGACCATATAGAAAGCATAATTTCAAGAACACATGGACAGCCCATCTGCTCCCTAAATAATTATCTTCAAGTGGTCAGGTTTTTTATAAACTTACACCATTGAAGTTTCATTAGTTTGACTTTAGAGTCTCCTGTTACTAAAATGCAAAAATTTTCAGTCTTAGAATACTTTAATCTATGTCACCTATACTTTAATGTGAGCAGATAACAGATTGTAGAGGGGAAGGCTGTTTTTTTGTAAGGACATGAGTATGAACTACTATATATGACTTTCAAGAAAATGTATCTGCTTTACTGTTTTACAAAATCATCTCTCTCCTTTTCTCCTCATTTTCCCTTTCCTCTTTTTTTTATTCCTACTCCTCCTTACCCTTTGCATTAGTTTCTTATTAGTCGTGTTACTTCCTATTACTATTGTAATAAATTTCTATAAACCCTTCTGAGGGTCAGAAGGCTCATAGGGTTAACATCAAGGTGATGGCAGAATTGCATTTCTTCTAAAACCTCTACAGAGAATCCATTTACCTGTCTTTTGAACTTTTAAAGGCCACCTGTATTCCTCGGATTATAGTCCCTTTCCCTATCTTCAAATACAGCAGCATAGCACCTTCAAATCTCTTGACCTCTGCTTCTATGGTTGCATCTTGTTTGTCCTCGCCTCCCTTTTTCTCTTGTAAAGACTTTTACACACAGATAATACAAGCTAATCTTCCTGTCTCAAAATCCTGAATTTGATCACATCGGCAAAGTCACTTTTGTCATGTAAGGTAACATATTCACAAGCTCAGTATACTAGGATGTAGACATCTCTGGGGAGGGAGTGATTATTATTCTGCCTACCACACCATCTCACCACATGTCCAAAATTATGAAAGTGACACCATTCTGAAGGTACAGAGGCACCTCCAAAGCACACGTGTTGGCAAAATGTCTATCATTACTTACTAATTGTCAAATACTTATTATCTGGAATTATTCTAAAATAAGACTGTAGATTCTGCTATAACAACAATAATAATTAACATTTATTGAATAATTGTCATGTACAGTTATTAGGCTCAATCCTTTTCCAAATATAATTAATTCTTAGAAAAAGAAATGCTCATATTTCTATATGTGTATATCATATATCTTTGTAATCATTATTTGTGTATTCCATCTCTCTCTGTCATTTATCTGTTAATTTGCCTATTTTCATTCTGTCTTTATCTATTATAAAAATAATTACCACCTAAAAGTAATTTGGGGTCATTGTGTTCCACTTGTATCAATAATAGACAATATATTTTGCTACTTAGGGAAGATAACTTTGGGATCATTTGGTTCAATCACTTCATTTGGTAGGCTTGCATAGCAGGACTGAAAATAAAGAAATAATTTGCTAACAGTTATATAGCTACTTACTCGTTGTTTCCTAAAGCCATTTTAAGTAATTTTGGGGTCAGGGTAGAAATAGTTCAGAAAAATTATATTTTAAAAAGGCATTAAGTTATAAGTTATAATTCAATAGTTAGATCTTCCAGAAAAATGGAATACAGGAATTACAAGCATTAGAATTGTTCTTTTTTAAGAAAATTCAGAAATGAATGACTTTGGCATAAGCTAGGGGTTTATATATTATAATAAATAGTAGAAAACAAGTTATATATTATGGATTTAACTATATACTAAATGAACAGAGGCTAAATTCAACTGAAACAATTGTCTTTTATTAGGCCAAAGATTACTTATATTTATCCTTTATTAAAGAATATAATTCAGCATCTAACGGACCTAGGTGAAAATTTTGTCTCTGTTCTTTGTCACTACATGTGGTAGGGCAAGTTACCAATAACTTTTCTCAGTTTTAGTTTTCCTGTCAATAATGTGAATATAATAATGCTTTTCTTTTCTTTGTTTTTTTTTTGTTTGTTTGTTTGGTTTTTTTGTTGTTGTTGTTGTTGTTTTTTGCGATGGAGTCCCGCTCTGTAGCCAGGCTAGAGTGCAGTGTGTGATCTCGGTTCACTGCAACCTCCGCCTCCCGGGTTCAACCGGTTATCCTCCTTCATCCTCCCGAGTAGCTGGGATTACAGGCATGTGCCACCACACCCGGCTAATTTTTGTATTTTTAGTAGAGATGGGGTTTCACCATGTTGGCCAGGCTGGTCTCCAACTCCTGAGCTCATGATCCACCTGCCTCACCCTCCCAAAGTGCTGGGATTACAGAAGTGAGCCACCATGCCAGGCCAATAATGCTTCTTTTAAAAGATTTTTGTAAAGAATAAATGAGATAAAGATTGTGGAGTGTCTTATATAAATGAATATTATAGTATGTATTATATTTACAACTACTACTACCATAGCTGCTACCATAATAATATAATTTACTAAATAGGTAGCTGAATAGATTGATGACATTAAACAAATCTGCTCTTAGCCTGCATTAAAAAAATATTGATTGAACACAGGTAATGAAGATATTTGAATTCCAATACAATTCACTTAGATTTTTATACTATAGACTTTTAGTGTCCACATTAGTGTGTTTTGTTTTTATAAAATGAATAATTATATGAATTTACTACATTAGAAAAATATATCTAGTGATACTATAAATTGAGTATAGATGCAAAGAGACCGATTAGGAAACAAACGGCAGAATCTAGGAGTGATTTAATAATTAACTGAACAGTGGAACACTGTATAAAGTTTCCTCAAAAAATTGAAAATAAAACTACTATATGATCCAGTAATTTCACTTCTCAGTACATGTCCATAGTAAATAAAATCAGTAAATCAAAGAGATGTCTGCGCTTCCATGTTCTCTGCCATATCTTGGCTATTATGTCTAAGAGTGAGTATGAGTGGGAGTGGGAGTATACTATTCTGAGTATGAGTAATGCTACTCATAATAGCCAAGATATGGAATCAATATAAATGTTCATCAATGGATCAATGAATAAAGAAAATGTGGCATATTACACAATGGAATAATATTTAGCATTAGAAAAGAGTATTCTGGATATTTAAAAAATATTCCTCTCAATTAAATGTAATTATATAACCTTTGACCAACATCTCTTTATCCTCCCAACCCACTAGCCATCAAAGCCTCTGGTAACCACCATTCTACTCTCTACTTCTATAAGATACACTTTTTTAGATTCCACATGTGAGTGAGGTCATGCAGTATTTGTCTTCCTGTGCCTGTTTGTCAAAGGATATAACTACAGTTAGGGAGGAAAAACATTTTAAATGTCCAGAATAGACAAATATACGAGACAGAAAGTAGATAAGTGATTGCTTGGGGCCATGCGGTAAGGAAGAGAAGATAGGGGAGAGGAATGAGGAACCACTACTAATGGTTATGAAATTTCTTTTATGGGTGATGAAAATGTTTTAAAATGGACTGGGGTGATGGTTGAACAACTGCTGTGAACATACAAAAAACCACGGGATTATACATTTTAAATGGATAGATTGCATAAAATGTAAATTATATCTCAATAAAGCTGCTCAGTCTTTTAAGACAAATATTCTGTTATTTGCAACAACATAGATAAACATGGATGACATTATGCTTAGTGAAGTAAAGTGGGCACAAATAGACAAAGATTGTGTGATTTCAGTTATATATAAATCTAAAAATAAAAATAAAATCAAACTCAAAGAAACAGAGTAGAAATGTGGTGAACAGGGGCTGGGGCGAGAAAAAGAATAGGGAGATGGTTTAAAGGCACAAAGTTCCAATTAGACAGGAAGAATAAGTTCTGGAGATCTGTTATACAGCATGGTGATTATAATTGATAACAATGTATAGTATACTTAAAAGTTTCTAAGATGATATATTTATTTCATTAAAGATAAAAGGATAGCTAGCCACTACTCATTAGTCTGAAAAAAATACATTGAGACAATTTACATGTATGTCTAAAATTAAGATTTATAATTTATTTCATTAATTATTCATTATAGGTTTTTTCTTTTTTATTATTTAATAATCTTTGCCTTTCATAGCTGAATTTACTAAGTACTCATCTTTTTCTTAATATTAAGCTAAAAATGCACATTAACTTAAAGGGATAAATAAAGTTCTGATCACAAAATGATAATTATGTTAGATGATTAATATGTTTATTAGCTATATTTAGTCATTTCACAATGTGTGTACACATATCTCTCTCAAAATATCACATTTTATACCATTAATATGCACAGTTGATCTTTCATCAATTAAAAAACCTTAATATAACAAACTTAACAGAAGGTTGATTGAAAGAAAGGGTAACCATGGCAACTGAAGTGAATATAAATAAGTAGAAAATTGAATATAAATAAGGAGTTGAATTAGAATTATTAAAAAAGTAGTTAACACACTCTTTATGTGTTAATTTTAGCAATAAATCAAGAAAACTAGAACTATATTTCATATGTAAAATATTTAATTAAATTTTACTCATCTTATTCACCATATAAAAATTAAAAGAAGGAGCAGGTGTGCTTTATTGATTGTTCTCTTTCACTGTAATTGATGTAAAGTTTTCCAAGAACCTTAATGTCAGAAAAGCTCAAACTTGTTTCTTCAGGACATTGTGAACAAATACAAGTCAAAGCTAAGTGATTGTGATTCTGAAAGAAAATGAATGCATTAGTTATTAGAGTATATATTAAGAACCTAAAATGAAAGTGGCACAAATATCACTGAGGAAGTAATGCTACCACAGTATCAATGTTATGCTTAAAACATTCCTTCCAGATAGGGTGTAACTCAATATGGTGCATCCTTTTTTCAACTTCCCATGGGGAGTCATATGGTAAGAAACAATACAACCACCAAAGGTACATTACTCTCTTTGCAAAAATAATAAACTAAACTCTGTTAACATAAGCGTATTTGTTTTATGAAGCTAAAAATTTTATATTTCCAGAATGATAAAATTGGTTTATAAAAGCAAAGAGTAATGCAGTTATCACATTTCATGGGAAAAAAGGCACTATAACACAGAAGTCAGTCGTGCTTTCATAGATACTTTAGTCAAGCTATGCCTCTGCTTTTTACCTATACAATTTCCTTGAGAGTTAGTAATCTATACTTATTTTTATTATGCTATCTCATTAAAGATAAAAGGATAAGTAATCACTACTCACTAGTTTGAAAAAATATATATTGAGACAATTTACATGTATGTATAAAATTAAGATTTATAATTCATCTCATTAATAATTCATTATAGGTTTTTTCTTTTTTCGTTCTTTAATAATCTTTGCCTTTCATAGCTGAATTTACCAAGTACTCATCTTTTTCTTAATATTAAGCTAAAAATACACATTAATTTAAGGGGATAAGTAAAATCTGTTTATGAATGAAATGAAAATTTAAAAGCTAGCTTACTAATTTCAGGGAAAAGCCATCTAGATATTACTTTAAGTGAAATTTGAAACAACTACCATATGTTTAATCACAAGGCATAAACAGCATGAAATGCAAAACTTTTCATTATTCAGGTACACAAGAAACATTTTATTCAATGAATATTCTTACATTAGAGATTAAAATTCATAGAGAATGTAGTTACTATTCTCCATACTACCTGAAATTTAAAAAAAGATAAAAAAGAAACACAATTTCAAAGTAGGTCTAGAGAACTTCTAGAAGACAAATCTTAATTGTTATGTATTAAGAAATGTATTAAGAAGGGAGTTAACCGAAATAAGTTAGGGAAAAATTCCTAAGTGGATAGGTTTGTCCTGATGGAACCCAGAAAACACTACTCCAAAATGAAGGCCTCAGCAGCAGCCTCAGAAGCAAAAGTTTCTCTCTGACCTTCTCCTGTTCTCCTGTCTCTCAGTCGCATTCTCTCCACAGGCTGGCCATAGAAACTAGAATCCTTCTTCCCCAAGTAAGGTCATACAAACCAGAGTTTCTTTTCCCAAAAGCCAGTCATAAAACCTAAAAATATTCTCCTTAAAAACTGGCTATTACAAGATTATCTGAGCTACCATGTTTGACTGTAGGTCATAAGACCCCCATTTCATCAAGGGCCTCACCCCACACCCAGAAGGAAGAAATGCATGCTCAGAGAGGTAAGAAGAATCTAGAACAAAAGGCCTTACTGGGTTTCCCTACTCAGTCTATTAGCATTAGACCATGGCCTTTTCATCCAATCATATTTCTACACACCTTTCCATATTTTGTTAAATCTAACGATGAAAATAGATAATGCCCTTGTATCTTTGGGTCTTCATCCTGAAGGATCTGTGTATGTACATCAAATCAATTTGTATGCCTTTTATCCAACTAATCAATCTGTCTCATGTCAGCAATTTTTCAGCAAACTCTTAGGTGGCCAAAGGCCTTTGCCCTCATAGTCCAAAACTAAATACACATTCTAATTCTTAATGAAAATAAACTCACTATTCTTGATTTTTTTTCTTTCCTTCTCAAGACAAAACATGATTGTGATTGAAAAGGAACCTCTTTCTCTCTCTCTCTCTCCTCTCTTCACAGCAAAACAGTATTTACATATAGGATACTTTTACTGTTGTTTCAATCAAATAAAAATAACTTCATATCCATCAATTTAACTATTAGAATAATGAGAATGATGATAATGGCTCTAGGTATAACTTAGAGTATATGTATGAATTTTTTATAGCAACAACCATGAGAGGTTTTTTAAAATAGCCCTTTGACAGAAGAGAGTCTTATAGAAAGGTTATATAATTTATCCATAGTCATATAACCAGTTTTAATCAAATTGCAAATTGAAATTGAACCTGTTTGATTCCACAATGAATATCTAGAACCAAATATTATGTTAATGAGGTATTTATTTGTGGGAAAGAATGGAAATGATGCTGTAGCATGGAAAATGATGGTAGGGGACTAAGTTAAATTGTAAAAAAAGGAATCCTGCAAATCTTATGCAGGCAACCACTTTTTTAAAGCATTCATTTAAATGTGCTTTATATTCTACTGAAAAATAAATTTTGAATCAGTATCTGCATTCATTATGACTGAGAAATCACTTGTGAATTTCAGCAACAAGTGTGGCATCCATTAAACTTTTTAAAAGTCTTGTACTTTAGTAATACAATATGTAAATGATGAATTATGCCAGTAATCCTTTCAGCCCATTTCACAGTGGTTCTTACTTGTCCTCTTAAATTGTCAATAGTACTCTGGAGAGAAGAAATAACTGCTTTATGAAAAACTTCCCTTCAGCATATATTGTTTAATCTAAGTGATTTTTCATTATAATTACTAACAAGTCTCACTATTATATCTATTAAAAATTCTCACTATTATTATAACTACTAATAGTTCTCACAGTGCCAGCCAACATCCTTAGTGTTAAACAGAGAGTTATATATCTTAAATAAAGCAAATGAAGCAAACTTTTTCTGGAGTACTGCTATTTCTAGCAAATTTTGTTATGTTATCATTTGATATCACTCATGATACAAAAAGTTTATGACAGCAAATGAAGTGATTACTAGAACACTTGTCTAACTAACTTGAGTTATCAACATTACTATTGTATTTTTATTTCCTGTATACAATGTGAATTCTTGTTGAGCAGAAATGAAGTCTTACTATAATTACCTGCTTTTCTACTCTTCAGATCATTATTTGTACAAACTTAAGTTTAGTAAATATTTATTGAAAAAATAATTCAACCAACAGACTAAGTTGTTATGACACTGAAAATTGTAGATAAATGAAAAGGATGCTTAATTTGGAATCAAATCTCTGTCTATGAATCCCTACCCTCTCACTTACTAGTTTTTGAAGGTCAGATAAATTATATATATTCTGTGATTCTCTGATTCTAATCTAATAAATGGCATCACCAAAGCTACATCTCAAGGTTACTGTGAGCATCAAATGAGAAAATGCAGGCAAAATTATTTTTCTAAATTCGAAATTGTGATTATGAATGTTTTAGTTCTTATTTATTTTTATAATGCGTAGAAATAACTCAAGCTGTTTTGTGACTACAGTTTTAAAGCATGAGTCAGTCTCCTAGCATATACCTGACAAAGACAACATGGTACAATATAAAACAAATTACGGAATTTAGGCTTTCATTTTGATAGTGACAGGAGACAGACAAATTCATAGGCCGACAGGGACAGGTCTCTGGTGAAACCGACCTTCAGGACAAAGATAGTCTGAAGCCTGAAAACCAAGCTGCCAGTTCCAGATAGAGTCCACGACCAGAATGAGAACTTCAGTCCTCATCTTACCCACTCTCTCTCTATTGATCCCGAGTGATGGATGCCCTTTAACCAATTGAATGGTGCCTTTTCCAAGCCCACACATGGATCCATGCATTCCCCCATTCTAAGCCCTAAAAACCCCAGACTCAGCCTCACAGACGGCAACCCACTTTTGGGTCCCCCTTGCTGCTGAGAGCTTGCTGAGAGCTTTCTTTCTGCCGCTCCATAAAATTCTAATCTGCCTTACTCACTCTCTGATGTCCATGTACCTTATTCTTCTTGGTGGTGAAGCCAAGAACTCAGAACTTGTAGAACTGTGGGAGTGAAAGAGCTGTAATGCTCCTGCTAGCCAAGCTGCAGATGGCAGGAGTAAAAGAGCTGCAACACTCCCTCCCGCTCACTGAGCTGTGGGAGTGAAGAAGCTGCTGAGTGCCACTCCCTCCTGCTCACTGAACTACAGGAGCAAAAAAGCCGCAAGATTTCAAATTTACCATTACAATTTTTTATCTTTACTGATACCTCTATTCTCTCTGAAACTTAGATTTTTTCATTTGTGACATAAGAATGGAATACTGTAATAGTTCTATAGATTCTCCATTTTGCCAGGTTCTTTAGGATTCCTCAAGATGCATGGTGATGTTAAATTAAATTATATTATATATATTCATTTTATAAATGTGAATACATTTTTTTGACTGTACAATTTTTAGACGTGTTTTTTAAAATATAAAAATATAAATTTATTTGAATGATATCAGTGTGGTCCAATGTTTTCTTTTGTTTTGTGATGCACCAAATATAACTCATTTGATACTCACTGAATGTTTATTGTAGTGATGCTGCCAATATTGTATATACACAGATATTGTTTTCTATGTCATTCAGTGAGGCTTTTGTGGGAACCCATATTCTCAGTGTCAGAAAAGTTTTGCCTTTTATGAACAACTGGTATTAATTTTTTGACAGCGCTTTCAACATTACATCTAATCATGCATTTCTCTTTCCTTTGACTGCTAATACTATTATAGCCAAATATTTAGTTTGCATTCGATAAGCATCATAGAAATTTATGAAGCATATTTTTGTAAAACAAATCTTTTGTTATTTTGGTTTTTACTTTTTTTCTCTTTTCTTTTTAATATCTTTGTATGTGTAAATGTGTATATACATAGTAAATTCTGTTTCTTAGTTTCTATTCCTATTAATTCTCATTTTATTTTATATTTAGTTATTTGCATGTCTATGTGTAAAAACATGGTAAACTAGCTCAGTATCATTTGGCAATTACAACATTCTATCCTGACTTCCATAAACCACTTATGAAAATCAATCTTGGTTACCCTTAATTTTAGATCAAAGCAAAGTGATTGTGCTTGATGATTTATTGTATTTTAGATTGTTTTGACATTTATTAATCTATCTTTTTAATATATATAATATGTCTACTTTTATACTTTCCATCATCCTGGAACAAATCTCCTTTTGTTAAATTATTATTATCTAGAATAATTATGAGTTTCATGGGATTTTGACAACTATAATAAAATACATTTAAGAATGCAAATGATTGGAACATATTTATAGCAACATGTATTCTCAAAAATAAATTTTAAATTATACATACTTTCTTAAATATTTTCTAAATGGAAGAATACTTAATCAAGTGAATCAAATGGTTACAGGGAAGACAGAAATAAAAATTAGGCAACAGATGGAAGCTAGATTTCTCTAAATGTACCCTGTTTTGTAGGTTTGGCATAGGAGTTGTATAAAAATTTTGCATAATTATAAAACAAAATTATATCAAAGTAGAAGAAAAAAGAGCAATTCCTAAACACTATGAGCAAAATAGAACAAATAAACTTAAATTAGTGGCTTTGTCATGCACAGAGGAAATCCTTCAAGTGAGCTTAAAGCTATTCTTTTCACGAATAATAATTTTTTAAAGCAGTTAGAAGTTTATAATAAATAAAACAAGCATTTACAAATTAGTCTTCTACCATGATTACAAATTTCAATAGACTTCACTAAGATAAAGAAATACAATCCTTATGTATTAATTAAGCATATATGTATGGGTGTGCATTTCACACAATGCTGGGGGATAAATGCCTTTAGAGGCTGTTATGTTTTCAGATGCCTGAGGAACACCAAGATGAAGAATTTCAGGAGATAATTGGATATACATATTTGGTACTGAGAAGCAGTTTTGAAAATGGAGGAAAGGATTTGGTAATCTTATGTAAAGTCATAGAAATTGAGAGGGGAAGCGCAGTTTGAAGAAAAACGGATCAACATAAAATCCTTTGAAAACAAAAATTTTAAGTCATGAACAGAAAAATTAACTACTTAAGGAGAAAGAGAAGAGATGTTCAAAAATATTTAAATAATAGGATTTTCAACAGCTTTCTAAGAGAAAGATTTTAAAAAATTGTATCTTTTATAGAGGAGGGCAGGGCTGATTTTTGACATAGTATTTACAGCATATGAAAAGTAAACCTTGAAACTGAATTCAACCAAAAGGAGCTGGGTGCTTGTATTTTAAAAGGTAACTATGTTTATAATTTTGAAAAATGATTGCATTTATTTATGGGGTAAAATGTAATGTTATGATAAAAGTGTATTTTGTGAAATGATAATTAAAGATGTCTAATTAACATATCTATCCCCTTATATACTTATCATTTCTTTGTGGTTAGAGCATTCGAAAATCTACTTATAAAAATTTTGGAATATACAATATTTTATTAACTGTAGTCACGACACCATGTAATAGATGTCGAAAACCTATTATTTCTCTCTAACTGGTACTTTGTACCCTTTGACTAACATTTCCCACTTCTTTGTCCATCCCAGTCCACCTCACCTTCCATTCTTCACCCCACCCGCTATTCCACCACCGTTCTATTTTCTACATCTCTCAGCTCGACTTTTTGAGATTTTACATATAAGTCATATCATGCATATGATAAATAAATAAGATAAATCTTATGCCAGGTTTATTTCAGTTAGCATAATCTCAGCATGTTGCAAATGACAGAACTTCCTTCTTTTTAAAGGATCAGTAGAATTTTATTGTGTATATATTATGTCAGCATTGCTTTAAAAATATGATATTAATGCACAATGACTTCATCTTTGAAACTATTCAGTAAAATATAAAAGAAAAATACCTCAACCCTAGAGTGGAGGTGGCTTGCTTTCAAATTTCACTGAGATAAGCAGTTTTGTGATCAAAGTCTTCTAATTTACATCTTGATTTCTTTGTTGCAGGATGTTCAAATTCACTTGAGCATCCTTCATTATATAAAATAATAATGAATTTTGTATTTATAGACTGAGATATGACTCCAACCTGTCTTATTAACAATTTATTCTGGATATTTAATGTATCTTATCATCAATTAAAAATTACTTATGGTTCCATAATCATACCATTTTTTATCAGGGCTATAGGTACTTGCTGACATTGCACTCCGAAATGAAAGCAAAGCAAAGCAAAAGAGAATAAGATTATTGGAAATCACTCAATTTGTAGATAAAATTGAATTCGGTTCTCAAATCAATATTACTGAAAAATCTAGGAAACATTTCCTTTATAGAATAATAAATGCTATGGTAAATTAATTAAAAAATATTAAATAGATAACACACTCGAACTTAGTCCTTCCCTTGCATGGCAGTCAGTTTTTAAGTCCATATATCTGTAACAATACCATAATACCACAAGGCTAACAGTCATTACAATATAAACTTCATAACTACATACCTTATCCACAAATCTCTGCTCCCATTAGCCACATTCAGAAACTAAATGCTCTACTAATGGTCTGAATTCCCAAGAGCCATAGTGTGGATCTTTTCCCCCCAGTTATTCTCTTATAAACAAAGGAAATGCTTTTATTAACTTATCTTGGCTTTATATAATTATTTTACCTTGTTTCTCAATAAAATATATTTGAAATAGCTTACAAAATATACACCATAAGGTAAAAATGTAACTGAAAAAAATCATGTGATGGAAAAAATAAGGGCATGTAATGTTACAATTTAAACTGAATGTCATTTCTAAGGAAGTTGAAAAATGTTACAAATCTTTGGGATTTGTAACCAGCAATCATAAAGCAGTATGTATTAATAGTTGACTAATTTTATAACCATAAGATAAAAATAAGCCAGCTAATGAGCAGAAGCACGTTTTCCCCTAAGAATCATCATGAAATAGTTATTATACTGTGTTATAAAGAATGTTTTCTAATGATAAGACTGCAGGAAATATAGCAGAGAGCATCAAAGAGTCTTTGTAACATCTTGGTGAGGCAGAGTTCAGCATATTTGAAGCACACTTGACTTTAAGTAGCAGCTCTCTGATCATGTGGCTGAATCCAAGGATTCTTTTTCACATAATCTCCAAAAGGACAGACTGTATTTTTTCCAGGATGTATTTTCTACATAGATTTTTTTTTTTCCAGCACAGCTTTTGCTAAGGCTTGAGCTATAGTAAATTCAAGGTTAGATCTCTGACAAGAGAGTATACTGTACTACTACTCTCTTAAGGGTTTTCAGGTTAGGTATTGAAGTATCAATAACAAATGGGACATTAAAGGCCTTCTTTAACTGAACGGATATATTATTGACCTGGAAAGTTTCCCTGATAATTTAAGTGAGAAAAAAATAGATAAAATATTGGGTAGCAAAATCTAATTATTGTAAATAATAATAATAAATTAACAATTGTATGTATTCAAAGCTTAAATGCTTAGCAGGATATTCAGTGACTGAAAAGTCAGTATCTCAAAATACAAAGGTGACAGATGCTCTTATGTTTTTCTCGTAACTGATTTTTAAAAAATATTATGATGGCATATACATTTTATTCAGATTGGTTATATTAGCTATGATCAAATAATCATTGCAATATAGTATGATCCATGGTAAAATGATAAAATTAAGGCTATTAAGTAGGAATTATTATTGAAAATTGGGCAGATATTTACATCTATGTTTAAGAATTACATGGAGGAAATATGCATCAATATTCTACAACTTGGCTGGGCATGGTATCTCATGCCTGGAATCCCAGCATTTTGGGGGGACCAGGCAGGAGTATTACTTCAGCTTGGGAGTTCAAGACTAGCATGGGCAACATAGGGAGACCCCAACTTCACAAAACATTAAAAATAATGAAACATTAGCTGGGTTTGGTGGCCCATGACTGTGGTTCCGACTGCCTTAAAGACTGAGCTGGGAGGATCCTTTGAGCCCCAGAGGTCAAGGCTGCTGTGAGCCATGATTGCACCACTGTACTGTAGCCTTGGAAACAAAGAAAGATTCTGTCGAAAAAGAAAGGAAAGAAAGGAAAGAAAGAAAGAAAGAGAATTCCAAAACTTATATTTACTTGTTTTAGGGCAGGAGTAGTATAGAATGCAGAATGCTTAGTCTCAGTGATAACTGTGTCCTCAGTCTAGATATTTGCAGCTGAATAAAACCTAAGATAAAGCAAAATATTGTTGTGATATGACTAGAAAAAAATAACTTAAATTTCTTGTTTTAAGTAAATCTTTCTGCATCTCCACGGAATTTTAAAATAATTTCTTCCCATATATATTTTTATTTTTATTCACAAGTCATAATTTTGTATACTTTAGAAGGAATGTGTCTTCATTATTACAGGGATCTTTAAGTAGAAACAAATATGTTAAAATTAATTATATAACTTACTTTACATACTTTAAATTTCTTTTTAGGAGGGTAAAATATGTAATTCCACTCCGATTACGCCTTTAGCTTTTCTTACTTTTAAATCTTAGCATTTAATATGGCTTTTGAAGTGTCTCAACACAAAAATATTAAAAAGATTAAGTCATACATTTAATCCTTTCTTGTCTAGTATTATTTTCATATCACATTATGTTCCATCCATCTTTTTCTTCATTGGTAATATTTAGTATTGGTTGTTCAATAAATTTTTCATTTCATTTCTCCATAACAAAGGGGAAGTGCTGTAAAAGGTACGGTGGCCTAAATTTTATCCTAAAAGTATTATACAAGTATGGATAATATCCACAATATTTGATGACTATTTCTGATTAAGTTGTTTGCTAATGTTGAACTAATTGTTGCTAATGTTTTATTAGCAACTAGTTGTTGCTAATGTTGAATTGCTGCTAACTACATTTTATAATTTTAAATTTCTTACAATATATACCAAATGATGTTTTAAACTATTACTGAATAAATATACTTGAAAAGTGAATCAAATTTGTGAATACTTGACTTACTCATGAAGAATTGGCCTTGATATTGTGTTCTCATTTACAAGGGCTTTATAAAACCAAGTATAGAGTAAGACAATATCTTATCCAGCAAATATTCAAATAGACCTTTGACACCTTAGCCATATTTGTAACATATGCTAGGTCATGAAGCTAAAAATATTACATAAAGAAATGTTACTAACATGATAGTTTCTCTGTGTTTAACCGCATTTGTTTTAAGAATATATTTTATTAACTTATTATTATTTTTTAGTTGAACAACTAGCATTTATCACTCATTGCAGCAAGAGAGAAGACATACCCTGGCCATCTTTGTATGACGCTATCAGAAATAATGTGATATAGGATTTGGGCTCTGGGCCATGATTGTGCCACTGCACTGTAATGCCTAGCAGTGGGATTGCTGAATGATATGGTGGCTCTATTTTTAGTTTTTTGGAGAAGCTCAAAACTGTTCTCAACAGTGGTTGTAGTAATTTATGTCCATATCAACAGCATACAAAGCTTTCTTTTTCTACACATCCTTGCCATTATTCATTATTGCCTATTTTTTGAAAAAAGCTATTTTAACAGTGGTGTGGTGATAACTCATTGTAGTTTGATTTACATTTCTCTGATAATCAGTGATGTTGAACACGTTTTCATATACCTGTTTGCCATTTATATGCCTTCTTTTAAGAAATGTCCATTCTGATCTTTTGCCCAGTTTTTAAATTACATTCTTTGATTTTTTTCTTATTGAGTTGAGCTCCTTATATATCCTGGATATTAATCCCTTGTCAGATGGATGGTTTGCAAATATTTCCTCTCATTGTGTGAGTTGTCCCTTCAATTTGTTGATTGTTTCCTTTGCTGTGCAGAACATTTTTAACTTGATGTGATTCTATTTGTCCATTTTTGCACTGGTTGCCTGGGCTTATCGGGTATTACTCAAGAAATCTTTGCCCAGACCAATGTCCTAGAGACTATTCTCAATATTTTCTTTTAGTAGTTTCATAGGTTGAGGTCTTAGATGTAAGTCTTTAATCCATTCTGATTTGATTTTTGTATGTGGTGAAAGATAGGGGTCTAGTTTCATTCTTCTGCATATTGATACCCAGTTTATCCAGCACAATATATTGAGGAGACCATCCTTTCCCCAATGCATGTTCTTGACAACTTTATCAAAGATAACTTCACAGTAAATGTATGGATTTGCATGTGGTTTTCTATTCTATTCCATTGCTCTATGTGTCTGTTTTTATGCTAGTACCAAGCTATAGTAACCATTGGTTACTATAGCTCTGTAGTCTAATTTGAAATCATGTAATGTGATTCATTCACGTCTGTTCTTTTCACTCATGATAGATTTGGCTATTCTGGGCCTTTTGTAGTTCCATACAAATTTTAGGATTGGTTTTTCTATCTCAGTGAAGAATGCCATTGGGATATTGGTAGGAATTGCATTGAATCTGTAGACTGCTTTGGGTAGTATGGATATTTTAACAATATTGATTCTTCTAGTCATTAAACATGAAGTATCTTTTTTTTTTTTTTTTTGGAGACAGTCTCACTCTGTCACCTAGGCTGGAGTGCAGTGGTGTGATCTCAGCTCACTGCAACCTCCGCCTCCTGGGTTCAAGCTATTCTTCTGCCTCAGCCTCTCAAGTAGCTGGGACTACAGGCATGCACCACCACACACAGCCAATTTTTGTATTTTTAGTAGAGACACCGTTTCACCATGTTGGACAGGATGGTCTTGATTTCCAGATTTCGTTATCGCCCTCCTCAGCCTCCCAAAGTGCTGGGATTACAGGCCTGAGCCACTGTGCCTGGCGTATATCTGTTCATTTTTTGTGTCCTCTTTAATTTCCTGATTCAGTGTTTTATCATTTTTTATTGCAGAGATCTTTAACTTTTTTGGTTAATTGCCAAGTATTTAATTTTATTTGTAGATATTGCAAATGGAATTACTTTCTTGACTTATTTTGCATTGATCACAATTAGTATATAGAGATGTTATTGATTTTTGTATGTTGATTTTGTATTCTGAAACTTTACTGAATTTGTTTATCAGTTCTAATACTTCTTTGATGGAGGCTTTAGGTTTTTTTGAATATATGATTGTATCATTTGAAAACAAGAATCATTTTACATCTTCCTTTCCAATTTGGATATTTCTTTCTTTCTCTTGTCTGATTAATCTATCAATAACCTCTTGTCCTATGTTGAATAACAGTCATGAAAATGGGCAGCCTTGCCATGTTCCAGAATCTAGAAGAAAGGCTTTTGATTGTTCCCTGTTCAATATGGTACTAGCTGTGAATCTGTCACAAGTGGCTTTTATTTTGTTGAGGTAGGTCCAGCATAGCTGAATATGCAAAGTTTTTGAGGATTTTTATCATGAAGAGATAAATTTTATCAAATGCTTATCCAGCATCAATTGAAATGATTATATGTTTTTTAATCCTTCATTCTGTTGATATGATGTGTCACATTTATTGATTTGTGTATGCTGAACCATCCTTGCATTCCTGAGATAAATCCCACTTGGTCATAATGATTTATATTTTTAATGTATTGTTGAATTCTGTTTGCTAGTATTTTGTTGAGAATTTTTACACCATAATTACAGTGTTATAATATTATGTGTTTTTCTGTGTGTTTACTATTACTACTGAGTTTTATACCTTCATATGATTTCTTATTGCTCATTAACATCCTTTTCTTTCAAATTGAAAAACTCCCCTTAGCAATTCTTGTAGGATAGATCTGGTGTTGATAAAATTTCCCAGCTTTTGTTTATCTGGGAAAATATTTATTTCTCAATTTTAAAGGATATTTTTGCTGGATATACTATTCTGGATAATTTTTTTTTCCCTTCAGCACTTTAAAGATGTCATACCAGTCTTTCCTGGTTTGTAAAGTTTCCACTGAAAAGTCTGCTCCCAGACATATTGGAGCTCCTTTGTATGTTATTCATTTCTTTTTTATTGCTGCTTTTAGGGTCCTTTCTTTATCCATAACCTTTGGGAGTTTGATTATTACATGTCTTAAGGTAGTTTTATTTGGATTAAATCAGCTTGGTGTTTTATAACTTTCTTGTACTTGAATATTGCAAAGTTTATTTGGATTTGGGGTGTTCTCTGTTATTTCCCTTTAAATCAACTTTCTACCCATATCTCTCTCTCTGTCTCTATTTTAAGGCCAATATCTTTTAGATTTGCCATTTTGAGGCTATTTTTTCTAGATTCTCTAGGTGTGCTTCATTCTTTTTATTCTTTTTCCTTTTGTCTTCTCTGACTGTATACTTTCAAATAGCCCATCTTCAAGCTCAAAATTTCTGTCTTTTGCTTGATCAATTCTGCTGTTGAGACTCTGATACATTCTGTGGTATGTCAATTGCATTTTTTATCTCTGGGATACTTACAAGATTCTTTTAAATTATTTCAATATCTTTGTTAAGTTTACCTGATAAGATTCTGAATTCCTTCTTAGTGTTATCATAAATTTCATTGAGCTTCCTCAAAACAGCTATTTTTGAATTCTCCGTCTTAAACGTCACATATCTCTGTCTCTCTAGGACTGGACATTGATGCCTATTTAGCTCATTTGGTGAGGTCATGTTTTCCTGGATGATCTTGTTATTTTTAGATATTTGTCAGTGTCTGGACAATGAAGAATTAGGTACTTATTGTAGTCTCCATAGTCTGGGCTTGTTTGTACCCATCCCTCTTGAGAAGGTTTTCCAAGAATCTGAATGGACTTAGGTGTTGTGATCTAAGTCTTTGCTCAGTGCAGCTATATATGCATTAGGGGAGACCCCAAGACCCGTAATGGCGTGGCTCTTGTAGACTTATATAGGTACCACCTTGATGGTCTTGGGTAAGATCTGGGAAAATTTCCTGAATTACCATGCAAAGACTTGTTCTCTTCTCTTACTTTGCCCCAAAGAAAGTCCTTCTCTCTCTATCGTGATCTGCCTGGAGCTAGCGGAAAAGTGATATAAACACCCCTAGCCACCACCACTGGGACTGTTTTGGTTTAGATCTGAAGCCAGAACAGCATTGGGTCTCACCCAAGGCCCGTGATGAGGACTACCTGGCTACTGACTATGTTCACTAAAGGCCCAAGGGCTCTAAAATAACCAAGTGGCAAATCTATCCAGGCTTGTTTTCTTCTGTTCAGAGTGTCTAGTTTGCCCCAACCCCAGGCTGGTCCAGAGATGCCATCCAGGAGCCAGTGCCTAATGTTGGGAACCTTGGCAATCTACATGATGCTCTATATTAATGCTGAGGAGCTGGCATTCAGGCTACATTACAAAGTCCTTCCCACTCTTCCCTCCCCTTTCCTCATGCAGAAGAGTCTTTCCCTATGACCACCACCACCCTAGGTCTGCAGCGAGTACTGCCTAGCTACCACCAATGTTCACTCAAAGCCCAAAAGCTCTTCGGTCAGCTTTTGGTGAATGCTGTCAGGCTTGGGTCTCTCCCTTTTGGGTATAGAAACTCCTTTGGCCCAGAACACGTCCAGAAATGTCATGCAGGGGGCAAAGCCTGGAATTGAGCCCCCGGGAAGCCTATTTGATGCTCTACTCCACAATAGCGGAGCTGGTACCCAAGATGCAAGACAAAGTCCCCTTACTCTTTTCTCTTATTTCCTCAATTGGAAATCTTTCCCTGTAGCCACCACAGCTGGGAATGTGCTGGGTCAGACCTGAAGCCAGCCTGATTCTGAGTCTAACCCAAGGCCTGTGGTGTGTACTACCTGGATAGCATTGCTGATTATTAAGGGCCCAAGGACCCTTTATTTAGCAGGCAATGAAACCTGTTAAAACTAGGTACTTTTGTTCAAGGCAGCAGGTTCCTTTCTAGCCCAGGGTGTCTCTAGCAATATCTGGTAGTTAAGGCCTGAAATGGGAGCCTCAGGATTCTTCCTGGTGCCCTATTCTACTGTGTGTGAGCTGGTATTTAATTTGCAAGACAAAGACCTCTTTACTCTCCCATCTCCTCTCCTCAAGCAGAGGAAAGGAGTGTCTCTGGGAGCTGCAAACTGTACTGCCTGTGCTTTCATAAGTGATGATCCAAGCAGTTCCTTGGCTGTCCTGACTGGTGTCTCTTTAGGTCACATGTCCCCCAAGTCCACTGGCTCCAAGCTTGCCCAGGGCTTGCCCAGGAATTTGCAGTCCTTGTGGCCTATACTGCCTTTCAAGTTTATTTAGGACCTCAGTACACGTTAGCTTTTCAGTGTTCTCTTACAGAGCCTTGTGGCTGAACAGTTTCACCAGCAGCCCTATATTTTGTTTGAGCAGTAAAAACTATAGAAGTGGGGTGTAGACAAAAGTGAACAGCACCTGCAACAAAACTGCTGATCATGGTTAACCAGCTTCCCAAGCCAGTGGCAAGGCTTTCTGGAACTCAAGTTCTGAGTGCTGGGATGAATGATTTGCCTCTGTCTAGGGCTGGTCTAAATGCTCCTTTCAGGAGCACCAGCTGAGTTCTGCCCATGTCACTTTTCACTGTAACAGCACAGCACTGAGTTACAATGCAAAGTTCTACAATCACTACCCTCTCCCTCCCGCAAGCACATAAATTCTCTCTCCACACCATGAGGCCACTGCCAAGGGATGGGGGAGGGACAGTACATGCAACTCAAGACTGTCTTTCTTATCCTCTTCAGTGCCTGCTTCCTTAATAAGATCTCAAAAGCTGGTTTTGTGATCACTCACTTGATTTTTGGGTCATAGGAGGTTGCTTCTTTGTGTGGATAGTTGTTCAATTTTGGTGTTCCTGTAGGGATTACAATTACTAGAGGCTTCGATTCTGCCATCTTGTTCCACCTCCTCTTTATTATTAACTTACATTTGACGTTGAAACTCTATATTATTTTATTTAAAGTTGTGAATGAATCAAGCAGAATTCTAGTTCAACTATTTCCTTTCAAAAACAAATGGAATATGTTATTTTTAACCTAAAAAATGTTTTCTCATGCATTTTGTTTATTTGTTTTGTTCTGGATTGGTTTTACATGCTACATTGGGACAGCCCAAAAAATATTAGAAAGGAAATTAAAACAAATTGTATAAAGTATTAATGCTTAATTTTAAACATATACAATGAAACCCCATGAAAAATGTTTTCTGACATTTTAAAAACCATATCCAATATTGTTTCTAAAGATTAGGGAGTAAAATGGCTTTCCTATGAATACATGCTATTTAAAAGTCAAGTAGCAAATAACATTTTCCAATGAAGTAGTGATAATACCATTGCACTGGGGCACTGAAATGTAGATGAGTCATAAAAAATGTAGACATACTTTTGTGTGTGTGCTGATATAACTATACACAATTAAAATAAGAAGGTTTGTTATCATTGTTACCATTAGTTAAGTTACCATTCTCTTTGACCAAGACACTACTATTATCATTTTATCTCTTAAGCAATAGGAAATTTTTTACTTTTATCATTCACCTAGGCTTAAAATTAGTGGTTACACTTAAATTACTTGCTTTTTCTTTACAAGAGAACATATAATTATTTAGACTAAGTATGGATTCTCAATTTTCAAGAAGTAGAGAATTTAACAGATTTGTTAACTAGAATGTTAAGATTTGCCAGCAGTTTTTCCACCATTGATACTGCTAACAAATGGGTCAAATGCTCAAAGTTGCATTTATTCTCTGCAAAATTTTTCTATAGTAACATAAAGGAACCCACAAATTTACTTCAGTCTAGAAAAATTATAAACCATTTAGTAGAAAATCTCCATTTTTTTATGCTCAAGCTCTTATATTCCTATTCAAGTTAATTTATTATATATTATTGTTTTAAAAACTCTTGTGTGTCCTATACTTGAAAAAAATTTCTTTTTATATTGACATTAATTTACATTATTTTCCAATTTTTATCATAACTACCTCATTTTTCTTTCCCTTGCCTTTAGTTTGACTCTTACAAAATCATAAAATGTGAAACACAATGAAAAATGTAAAAAAATTATCAAACACAATATTAAAAGAAAAACATTAAGATTATTTGAAGGAATATTTGAACAGTCATTAATAACTAACTATAAAACATTTATAAAATATTCACAAGGAGATAGAACTAGGCTACTTACTGAAGATACAGAAATAAAATACTTATTTTCTACCCTCAAAGTACCCAAAGTCTAACTGGGAATTATTATAATACAAGCCGAGGCTTTTCTCTCACTAGTCAGTACAAAATACTCACTTCTATTAATAGACCTAGGCTCTTAATTCCTCTCAGAAATTACATAATTTCTGTTAACTATTTTATTGTTTTTCTCCTCTCTTAGAGTATAAAACAAATGAAGGCAGGAATTTCATAACCTCCTGTTTCCTCAAAGTCTTTAAGAGTATTTTGAACTCAGTAAAATTTAATAGAATTGATAAAACCTCAATTATAAGAATATTCAGATATTATTTTAACCTATAGAAGGAGCATGTGGCCAAGACTACAGAAAAGTAATTTCACAAGAGAATGACGTATAAGAATAAGACGGGATTTAACTAAAGAATAAATAAAGTTGTTTCAGAGGCAACAGCAGAGTAAGTTTCACTTAAAGGCTCACTGTGGCTGAATAAGACACCTTCAGAGAACTGCAAACGCTTGGAAATTCATAACGGAGAAAGGCAATGGTGAAAGTTAGGTAGAGAAGTGGGCATGAATGACCTTTTATGGCTTGAGAAGTGGATTAATTTGAGATCAACAGAAAGACATCGAATAATTTTAAACATGAAGAAGCACAATTATCTAATTAATCTTTTAGAAAAATTATTCTAGGAAAAATACAGGGGATGAATTAAAAGCAGAGTGACCATACATCCCAGCTTGCATAAGAGAATTCTAGTTTACCATGTTACCCAATTAAAAGTGTTAAAATATTCAAGTGTAAAAAATAAAATAAATGAAACATGGTATATTTATGAGAGGAGGTAAACCCCAAAATAGGTTAGTTAGAAATTCAATGCACAAATTCACATAAGTATTAAAAGCTGACTGAATCATGGGCATTAGTTGTAAAATAAAGTGTGGCATATTAGGTATAATAAAAAAAATTCCATATGACTGGAGCATTAAGTATTGGAAGGGAGGAAAGGAAGGATGAGGCTGCTGATGTAGGTAGAAACTCAGTCACTGGAGGTTTTGCAAATCAAATGAAAGCATTTAGATTTTAGCTAAGGAAAATGTGAAACAACAAATGGACTTTGAGAATTAGGGGAACATTGTTATATGTGTGCTTAAAACTAAACACTCAAGCTTCAGTATGGGGGATACATTTATGAGATTAAGACTAGAGTCAGAGAAAATAGAGATTTTTGTAGTAAAATATTAAAGTAAATCGGCCGGGCGCGGTGGCCCACTCCCGTAATCCCAGCACTTTGGGAGGCCGAGGCGGGCGGATCACGAGGTCAGGAGATCGAGACCATCCTGGCTAACATGGTGAAACCCCGTCTCTACTAAAAATACAAAAAATTAGCCGGGCGTAGTGGTGGGTGCCTGTGGTCCCAGCTACTCGGGAGGCTGAGGCATGAGAATGGTGGGAACCCGGTAGGCGGAGCTTGCAGTGAGCCGAGATTGCGCCACTGCGCTCCAGCCTGGGCGACAGAGCGAGACTCCGTCTCAAAAAAAAAAAAAACAATTAATTAATTAATTAAAGTAATTCAGAAAAAAAGGATAATAGACTAAGGTTGAAAGAATGGAAACAGAAAGATTTATTCAAGTATTTCTTATGAAGTGGTTGGAAACACAATGCAGCTTAGTGACAAACTTGAAATCGAATATGAGGGGAGAAGAGGAAATTTCAGATTATCCTTAGAATTCTATTTTGATTAACTAAAGTTTTGTTGAATCATTTAAGGTGGAAACCCTGGAGAAGAATAAATTTTGGGAATAGTTGATAACCTCTGCTCTGATATATGGTATTTAAGATACCTATAAGACATGAACATATATGTATAGAGACAACTGGATATAGAAATACAGAATTCAGGAGAAAAGTAATGAATAAATATAAAGTTTTAAAAAGTTACCAGCATGTGGATTAACACAGAAGTTAAGTGAATGAAAGAAATTGCTAAATCATGTTTCAAGTGGCACATATTCAATGATAACTGTTTATCATTTAAATGACCTGCTAAGAAGATAGACTTAATGTGAAACTCACCAAGTTATTTTACTAAAGTGTGTGTTTACATAAGGTATTCTCAACAAACTGAATTACAGCAACCTGGTTAATAGCCATTCCATGAGTGTATAATCTATGATAGCTCCCACTATACATTATACACTGCTGGTGAAGAATGAAAAATGCCTCCTACAACATTATACAGCCTTATAATGTATAATGTTTCCACCAACAGTGTATAATGGCTCTAATTTCCCCATATTCTCACTGATACATATCACTGATATATATCACTGATATATATCAGTGAGAATATATCAGCCACCCTAACAGTTGTGGGGTAATATCTCATTGTAGCTTTGAATAGCATTTCTTTGATGCTTAGTGACATTGAGCACCTTTTAACACTTCTGATGATGATTTATATGTCTTCTTTGGAAGAAAAAATGTCTATCTATTTTTTGTTGGATTATTTGTTTTTGCTGAAGGAAACTGAAGATCTAAATAACTGGAAATACACTCCATGTCGTGGATAGGAGATTAATATTGTAAAGACGGAAATAGTCACCGAAGTGATCTACAGATTCAGTGAAATCTCCAGTAGAATCTCAGCCAAGTTTATTGAAAAAATTGGTGAATGAATTCTAAAATTCATATGGAAATTCAAAGGGTACAGAATAGACAAAAACATCTTGAAAAAGAACAAAAGAGGAATATTCAGTCTTTCTAATTTCAAAACCTACTACAATGCTGCAGTGTGTGACAGTGTGAAACTGGTATAAAGATAGACATAAAGATCATGTAATAGAATTGAGAGTCTAGATATAAATTCTTACACTTAGGCAAACTGATATTCTACAAGGGTGTCAAGAAAATATAATCAGAAAAGAACAGTCTTTTCAACAAATGGTGGTGAAACAACTGGAAAGCCATATGCAAAAGAGTGAAGTTGAACCCCTTCTTTAAAACATACGTAAAAATTAACTCAAAATGTATCCTATAGGCTTAAATATATGGGTTAAATCTACAAAATTATTAGAAGATACATTGGAGAAAGTATTTGCCTTGGATTAGGCAAAAGCTTCTTATACAACAAAAGCACTAATGACAAAAGAAAAAAATAAATGAATTGCAATTTTTCATTATGAAAACCTTTTTTGTTACAAAAATGCCATCAAAAAATGTGAAAATACAACCCAACAAATGGGATACAATTCATGTATCTGACAAGACACTTGTATCCACAATGGATAAAGAACTCTTTCAACTCAAAAACAATAAAAAATAAATAGACAAAATGAAAAATGTGCAAAGGATTTGAATAAGCATTTCTTTAAAAGGGACATATAAATGGCCATGTGCATAAAAAGATGTTCAGCATTATTAGTTATTAGGGAACTGTAAAGCAAAAACATGATTAGGTGTCATTTCATACCCATTAGGATGACTAAAATCAGAACAATCAACAGTAAGAAGGGTCAGTAAAGATGCAAATAAATTGGAAGCCTTAGATACACTGATGATGGTATTGTAAAGTGGTGCAGGTATTTTGGAAAGCACTTTGGAAGTTTCCTGAAATGTTAAACATGAAGTCATATGATCTAGCCTTTCCACTTCTAGATATATATCCAAAAAAGTTGCAAACATATATTCACCAAAAGATCTATACAGAAATGTTTATAGCAGCATTATTCAAAATAACCAAAAGATGGAGAAGAAAAACCTAAATGTCTACCACCTGATGGCTGAATAAAAAAAAGTCTATCCATACAATAGAATACATTTTTTTAACAATAAAAAGAATGAAGTACTGATTCATGCTACAACACAGATGAACCTTAAACACATTATGGTAAATAAAAAAAGCTAGACACAAAAGACCATGCATTTTATTATTTTATTTATTTGAAATATCCAGAATAAGAAAATCTATGAAGACAGACAGTAGTGGTTTTTGGGCTGAAGAAGGGTAGAAATGGAGAGTGACTGCTAATGTCTATGAGTCTATGGGGCTTCTTTTTTGGTTGATGAAAATGTTTTGGTATGAGAGTGATGATGGTTGCACTAAACTGAAAGCCCTAAAAATTACATTTGCACTTTGAATGGTAAATTTAATTGTATGTGAGTTATATTTTAATAAAACTGTTTTCTAAGTAAAAAATGAAATAAACACTAAAAGTTATTACTGTCTTAATGGAGTCTCCAAATCATCTGTTGTTGTTGTTGTTGTTGTTGTTGTTGTTGTTGTTGTTGTTGACAGGGCCTTTCTCTGTCACAGAGCACAGCGGCACAATCATGGCTTACTGCAGCTTTGACTTCCAGGAATCAAAGGAGCCTCCTACCTCAGCCTCCAAAGTAGCTGGGACTACAGGCATGCACCACCATACCTGGACAATATTTTTAAAAATTTTGTAGAGATAGAATCTTACTGTGATCCCCAGGCTGGTCTCAAATTCCTGGACTCAAGTAATCCTCCTGCCTCAGCCTCCTAAAGTGCTGGAATTACAGGAGTGAGCCACTGTGCTATGCCACCAAATTATTCCTATGTTCTAACTCTTCAGCTACGCCATCAAATGAATCAGAATAATACAGGATACATATAAAGGTGAAAAACACATGAGTGATGCCTCATATTGACATAATGCACATATACTTTCAATTCAAGAAAATGAGATTTACCTGCATTTCCTGAAGCATGAGATTTGTGTTAAATATTTAGGATCAAGAAGTCAACACATATCTCTTTACGCCAGATTATGGGGGACTTTAAATGAAGTTGATCGTGTATTAAAATTATTGAATATAGGTGATGGGTACAGGTAATGATACTATTCTGTTTTCATCACCCATTTGAAATTGTCATAATAAAAACTAAAAAGTGTATATTTTTAAACTACTGCTAGACACTGGAGAATATAAAAATAAATAAGCATGTCTTTGGTCCTTAATGAGTTGGAAATTTAATGGAGAAATACTGTACCACATACCCAAAAAGAATTATTTAAAAAGAAAAATTAGTCAAAGGATTGTGGTTAAAGAGAGAGAGAGGTGGGTAGAGAAAGATGGCATCCTACCACAGTGTTATAAGGAAATGGCATTTAAGCTAAGATTTCAATAGGCAGAGCTGGGAGTGAAAAGCTGAGAGGACAAAAGGTGACAGGGTAGTTTCATGTTCAGAGCAGAGATTTGCTCTGGAGATAGCCTGAAGAATTTGTCTGAGTGGTAGGAATCACAGGGAAGAAAACCAGCTATAAGGCAATTGCAGTAAGTCTATAACTGCAATACATAGAGCTGAATAAAGGTGATAGCAGTTTTTTAAAAAATAAGCCAGTTTGTTAAAATATATTAGGAAGAATGCATTCTTAAATAGCAAATGCTTTTGTTTTTCAGTAATAACAATAACAACCACCATCTTGTAATGTAAAGGACCACTAGAAGTCATTTAAACACATACTCATTTAAGGGATAAAACATTAATTTTTGTTCAGTGTGAGCAACTGCTTTGATAAGAACATCAATACTTCCTGTGTTTATCTATTCCATTCTTAGACAATCTCCCTCAGAACTAAGAAAGCTCACTGAATCTTAGTTATTCTCTCAGAAATCACCCAATAAACCTTAGCCTCCCCCACATTACTTTCCTTCAATATTTTAGGATTGTCTTCATGTTTGTCATACTTCATTCTAGAATAAACATCCCCAGTTGCATACAGTTTTCAAATTTAAGTTGAGTATTTATGGTTTACTAAAGGATACTGATACATTCAATCATGTAATCATTTTAGACATGAAGCAAAGGACCTAATAAAATAAACAATAAAAAATGTCCTCTGCAGCTATAGCCACACTGTGTCCATGTGTACTGTGAATGCCATAGTGCTTGCTCCAGTAGTGCACAGAATTCACACAAAGAGTTTTGGAAAACATGACTTCATCAATGATACCTTAGAGAAAACATACTGATGTTAAAGGATGTCTTTTTACTTATGTCTAAGAAGTGAAGCAAAAGATATTTTCATTTTCAATCATATTGTTTCCTATGTCAGAAATTACAAATATTATTTTCTATTTCAATTTATTAAGGGGATAATAATAAAACTATTAATACTAAAAGTAAATATGGCCCTAAGAAATTATTTAATCCAGGCTCTTAGTGCTAAAGCTAATTTCTTTTATTTTCATAGTTAAAATTATAATGGCCCAGGAAATTGGAGAGACATGATTAAGATTACATCATTAATGAGTTTGGAGATACCAGGGATCAATTGGGTGAACATGTAGGACCATCCTGTCCCATTTACAATAATTAAATTGTAGCCGTGTTTCAATGTTTATTATTATCAGTCGTACTTCAGCTCTTAGAAATCCTGCTTTAATTTTAAATGTTATGATCCTCATTGTATCACAGACCCCTTTACAGTTTTCTCCCCTCCTCTTCCATCTGCACAGTGGGAAGCTCTAATACAACACCGAGCTGGAAAATCAGAAGTAGGAAGAAAGAAAAAGATGTCTTCTCTCTTATCCTGCACACTCACGTTCTACTTCAAAGTGAAAAGGCAAGAATATCTTTTAATAGTTTTATTGGCTAAAAAGTATTGTAATGAATCATGTAATTGTATTGCCTCAACATATGCTAAGTATTGTTAAATTCTGCTGTATCGAGTAATCACCTGTAAATGTTAAATATACTTTGTTTGATTTCTACAGCTGCAGATAACTAACAAATTGATGTAAATTAGCAGTCTTGATTTGAAAGATGTTTACAGGAGTGTATTGGTCAGGCTTCTCCAGAGAGACAGAACCAATGGGATATATAGAGAGATAATATGAGAGGGGATTTATTAGTGGAATTTGCTGACATAATCATGTACGCTGAGAAGTCCCACAACAGGCCACCTGCAGGTTGGAGACCCTGGGATTCTCATAGTGTGGCTCAGTCTAAGTCTGAAGGCCTGAGAACCAGGGAAGTCAATGGTGTTATTCTAAGGCCAAAGGCTTGAGAACCCAGAGGGCAACTGGTATAAGTCCTGGAGTACCAAGGCCACAGAGCCTGAGGTCCTGATGTCCAAAGTCAGGAAGAGAAGAGTGTCCCAGATCCAGAAGAAAAAGAGAGAGAGAGAGAGAGAGTAACGAAATGTTTTTCTCTTTTTTCTTCTGTCTGAGACCCTAGCCAATGGAATGGTGCCTGACCACATTGAGAGTGGATTTTCCCCACTGAGTTCACTGACTCACACACAAATCTCTTCCGAAAACACCCTCAGAGACACAACCAGAAGTAATGCTTTACCAACTCTCTAGGTGTTACTTAGTACAGTCAAACTGACACCTAAAATAAACCAAGTCAAGGAGTGACTTGGAAAAATATTCACTGGTTATATATGTTTGTGAAAATATACAGAGTGCCTACTTCTTGGAGATTCTCAGATCATATTGTTACAGTAGCAAAGTTAAAACATTTGACAAACAAACATTTTTCTCTAAAGCATCTTCTTCATTCTTTTTGAAAACATGTCACTGTGTATATGTGTATGTGTGTGTGTGTGTGTTTGCATGTGTGTGCATGTAAGATGTGTTGGTTTGTTTGTATGTATGTTTTGTCTGGATTTTTGTTCTATTTTCCCCACATACAAATAACACAATAAACACAGGTAAACATGCATGATTAAATAATAACTCATTGAATTTTTAAGAGTTCATAGTATTTGGCTTACCATATGCTTATGCAATTTATTATTATTCTCTCTTTTGACAGTGGCTATATAATATCTAACCTTCAGCTAAGGTACAATTATTTCTCAGATACTTTTGTTTGAATTCAGACATTGTACTTGAAACCAGGAAAACTGCCTTTCAAGTAAAGCAAACGATCCATATACTTAGTTATCAAGGAAGGGCAACACCCTATTTAACAATTACTGTTAAGGAGTAATCTGCTAGTCATGTCTAATTTAAGCTTAAAGTCTTTTTATATTTTAAATATTTTTGATAAAAATATATATAAAATGTATTAAATAATTCTTTCACTAAGGACACAGAACATAGTTTTATAATTACTTTATGATGAATTGATAATTTCTAGACATTGGTACAACACAATAGTATCTTTAGAAATAATTGAAATATAAGTATGATTGAATTCAACAAATTTATATTGATAATGACTGTAAGTTTCTCTTAGCTGCTTTGTCTTTATACATGTTTGCTCTTTACATTTTGTCAATTTATTTTTATTTAAATGCAACTAAAAATGATAAAAACAGAATATTTAAATTAATGTAGGTGTTATGTTTTAGCTGTTTTACCCTAACCACAGAAGCATATAGAAATGTAACAATGGAACAGTTCTAAAACGTAGCTCATTAGATGTTTGTCTAATATTAGATTGAAAATACTTGAAATAAAGAATTAGAAAGCTCTCCTATGCACAGGCTATATGCAATACTTAATAACCAATATGGTATGTGTACTGCCTAATGAACTTGAGCACCAGACACAGCACGGAAGCAGGATTCTGAAACTCTCCATCTGTATATCCTTTGGGTGCAGCATTATTAAGAGGACTGAGGCTTTTGGAGTATAGGCCAAGGGCAGCTGCAACTCTGAAAAGTATTTGAAACCATTTGGAATTCATTCAATAAATTAACAACTACTGTGTTCAAACCAGTGTGTACTGGCTGAATATTAAGCCTTTTCCTATAAACGTTAGCATGGGGAATGAGGTTAGTGACATGTATTTTAACTGCTCAAATACACACACACACACACACACACACACACACATAAACTGCATATATGTGTGTATTAAATGCACATATATTTAATTTTCTTGGCTGGTTCCAGGTGAATTTTGGATTGTACATGTGATGGATAAGAGTTCTTCAGTTATTTTTGCATTTCGAACATCATTTTTAGTATTTAATTTCAAAAAGAAATTCCTGAAAGGTACTCTCTTATTTAATAATTATAATATTGAAAAACATGATTATATCTAGATTATCTTTGAGAGGCAAGAAAGCCTTTATAATTATCTGAACAACTGTTTAATATTAAGAATTTTCAAAATACTACCTAGGATAAGAAAAATTAGACATATTATAATTGAAATAATTATTTAAAATTGTGCTTTGTACAGGGAGGAAATTTATAATAATTAGATAACCATGATTGCCAGTTATTCAGATGAAAATTTTCTATATGATCACTTAGGAGGAGTAAAAGGTAGATAGTTCAGACTGTTGTTATTAAATTCTTTCCTTCCATCTTAAGAAAAGCTTGACACTTTAATATCCCAAAAAGAAGGAATATTCTTTAAGAGTGCCATAGCTTCAAAAGTTGACTAGTTTCTCAGTAGATCACATTGTTCTCTTAGCGATTTCAGTGTCATACTCAACATTGTAACCAGAGTCAAGAAATAAATGGCACACACTACAAGAACTGTAAGACGTATCTTGCTTTCAAGCCTTGAAGTTAATAGAAAAACACCATCTGTGACTATTCATTAGCATGAACATAATAAATAACTATGATAACAAACAAAAGGTTTTATTTGAATTCCCTTTATCCTATTTCTGCTCTACAGTCTTGCTCACATGCATAAGGAAAAGCTGTCTTGAAAAATATCTCAACCATGTTTTATGTATAACCTATTGACTTAGTTAAACTATACAGCTATGAAATTAGTAGAGCTCCAGGGATATAAATTGTCTTGATTTTTAAGAATAGAATTTTTGTTGAGGTTTTAGGTAGTAATATATCAAGGTTTGTCTTTGAAATATACGTGTATACATATAGCTCACAGACAGCTCATATATTTCTCCTGTCTAGTACAAAATATCTAAAACTCAAATTACAAAAATTGTCTAAATAAATATTTAATTTCTATTCATATTTTTTGTCAACAAATGGGCAGTATTTTGCTGATACAAGTATAAACTTCTCATGATCAGATGCTACTTTCTCACAAACTTGTTTCACTACATTTTATTATACAACTATTTAATGATTTTGTTTTTTCTTTTTAAAAATTTAACCTTGGAAACTAATATTTTTGGCTTCTTTTCCCCACAGTTGCCTTGAAACACATAAATCACTAATGTCTTTAAAAAACAGATCAGGAAGAATTCATGTATTTGAAATGAATGCCTATGTGAGGCCTTAATAAATCAATGTAAGTAGAAAAAATAGTTCATTTGTGTGCTTCAAATCTCTTAGACTACTTCTGTGATTGATTTAATGTTACTTATTAAAACAAATAGGTTAATACAATTAAAATGTTACAATCCATTAATGAAATTTCATTTAAAAACTGTAATATAATTTTTAATTACTTGAATGAATAAATTTAGTTTTTATAAATTTAGTACTAATATTTTCATTATATTCTTAAAAACTAAAGCAAAATGTTAAGTTATTTAATTATCATTGCCTAATTTTAAAAAGCATATAATTACAGAAAGAAAAACCTTTTTCGTAACATATTGTAATCTAGACCATTTAAATGCATAGCTTGTCATATAAAAGACAGTTACTAATCTACTAGACAATATATTTTACCACAGTTTCACAAAGGACACAAAAATATTTAAGGAAAAATCCTTAGATTATCCTGCCAAAGAATCTGTTTGTAATAAGAAAGAACTCACTGATACTATCTCTGTGAAACCAAAGACGATACAGTTACAAAAGGTATTTTCTAAGGATCAAACCAGATAACTGCTATAGAAGTAAAACAAACAAAATTTAGAAAATATGTTTGAAATACTACATTATTACTCAAGTCTCAAATGCTTCACATGAACTTTTGGCATATTCTAAACTTATAAATTAATCCCAACCACACAACCTTGATTTTGCCAACACAATTGAATTAACTATATCCCACTCTCTCTGCTACTCCACATCACTAGAAGATGAGTCTGACTCAAAATGAAAATGTAGAAAGCTGATGTCAGTAAGATGGTAGAACAGGAATCTCCAGATCCCCTTCCCCGCCAACAGAGATACTGATCCAACAATATACAGATTAATTTCCTTTGTGAGAAACAGTGAAAACAGTTAAAAGTCTCCTGAACCCTAGGAGAACGCAAAATCAGCTGCATCAAAGCTGGTAAAAAAAATAAATAAATAAAATAAACAGAAACCAAACCAAAAAAAAAAAAAAAAAAAAAAAAAAACTGTGGCACTCACTCATTAGAGCCCTACCTGCTAGCTCAGTAAAGTCGAAATGAGAAGGAACTTCCAGTTTCTGTCTTCTCCCTGGAAAGGGAAATAAAAGACTGAAACACATGTCCAAAGTCAACACTTTGCAGGGGGCTGCTAGATGAACTAGTTTCTGTTTTGCCTGAATCTAAGCACTGACAAAAAAGGTTTTAGTCTGGACAGTCTCTGAGAATAAAGACAAATGTTTAGACTACATAAACTCTCTTGCCAAAGTCTTCCTCATTTCAACTCAGTGCTGAAGGGGTGAGAGAAAATCCTGAACTTGTAACTTCTTCATGGAGAGGACCCATGAAGACAGGACCCAGCGTATTCTAGATGTCTGAAGGCCCTTGAGAAGCAAAGAGAACTGAGCTGCCGGCTGCTGCTGCAGAGGATTTGGAATAAGCAGATGGAGGCTGAAACAACTTGATGGGCTCTCTCTCAGTGGGTAAAGAGAAGAATGAAGTGTTTATCCAACTTTCTGACTTTTGCGGACACTGTTTGAGGGACTGTTTGTGTCTCACCTAACTCAGAGTCCTGACAGGACCCAGCATACTCTAGGAACCTGGAAGCTGTTGAGAACAAATGAAAGCTGTGTGGCTTGTGGCAGCTACAAAGAATCTTCAGTGTCATGGGCAAACACCAGAAAGAGCAAGTGATTACAAGGTCCTAAAAAAGAAACTGGCAAACTCCTCTAATTGGGAATTTATACACAGATGTTCAAGGAAGATGCATCTACAGAAAACGTTGGAGAAACCCTCAGAATCTCTAGCTTGGCTGATTGACAAAGGTCTTACCTGTATGATGTCAATCTTCAAAGATGGGGAGAAGTGGTTGTTTTTCAAATGAATGAATTCCAACAAAAAGTTACAAGACGCATGGTAAAACAATAAAACGTGGTCCATTCCAAACTAAAACTCTAGAAACTGGTCATAAAGAAGTGAAAGTATATAGATTACCTGTGAAAAAATTTAAAATGACAGACATTAAGGTGCTCAGTGAGCTCAGGAAAATGATACATAATCAAAATGAGAATATCAGCAAAGAGATAGAAATTATAAAATGTGGCCGACTGCCACTACTACTACTTGAGACCGTCATTACAGCAGTTACTGCTGTTACTGCTTGAGACTGTCATTACAAGACTGAATGAACGGACGAACATAGAAATCATAACAGAAAACAAAAGTAACTATTTTAAGGAAAGGCTAGCATGGGGAAGAAGAGAGCTCCCTGCTTCTAGTGAGGAAAGGCAGCCCCTGAGCTTCCACAACCCTTCTTATTTATTGGTTAACAAGAGCAAGAAGGAGGAGGTAACGATTGGTCAGCTGCTTAATTGACCACAGGTTCATATTGTTACTGACAGGCTTCAATTATGCCTCATTATAAGAAACATTTGTGCGGCCTCCAACAGCTGCACACAGTCAACAAAATTACAAAGGAAGAGAGCAAGAAAAGAAAAGGACTAAAGAGCTACAAGACAGACAGAAACAACTAAGAAAAGGCAATTGTAAGTACTCACTTATCAGTAATCAATTTAAATGTAAATGGTTGAACTCTTTGATCAAAAGAAATAGAATGGCTAAATGTATTTAAAAAATAAAAATAAGATTCAACTATGCAATCTCTACAAGAGACCCACTTTGTATTTAAAGAAACACATAGGCTGAAAGGGAAAGGAATGGAAAAGGTATTCTATGTAAATGATAATAAAAAAGTAGAAATGGCCAAACTTCTCTCAGACAAAATATACTTTGAATCGAAAAATGTCACAAAAGACAAAGATATCATAGAATAACAAAAGAGTCAAATTACTGGGAAGATATAACACGTATATTTACTCAACTTCAGAAAACTCACTTATATGTGACAAACACCGACTTAATGGAAGGCAGAAATAAAATGTAACACAATAATACCAGGGGAGTTTCAACCCCGCTTTCAAAAATGGATAGAGCATCCAGACAGAAAATCAACAAGGAAATAGCAGATATGAAAACACTGTAGACCAATGGTACCTAACAGTCATATACGGAACATTCCCCTAACAGCAGCAGAACAGGCATCACTCTCAAGCACACTCAAAGCATTATCCAGGATAATTCACATGTCAGACACAAAAATCTGAACAAATTTAAAAAGCTTTAATCATTCCAGTAATCTTCTCTAATCAAAATAGAATGAACCAAACAATAAATGCTTGAGGGGATGGAAACCCCATTCTCCATGATATGCTTATTTCACATTACATAACTGTATCAAAACATCTCAGGTACCCCATAAATATACACACTTACTAGGTACCCATGAAAATTTAATAAAAAAACTAATTTAAAAAGAAATAAATATTGAAAGAAAAACTGAAATTTCACAAATATCTGTTAATTAAATAATACATTTGACCCAAGGAATCACAGAAGATGTCAAAAGGGAAATTAGAAAATATCTTGAAACAAATCATAACAACAAACTTAAGAATGCAGCAAAAGCAGTACTAAGTGGAAAGTTTGTAACAGTATACAGCTATGTTGAAAAAAAAAAATACTTATATTGGCCGGTCACAGTGGCTCACACCTGTAATCCCAGCACTTTGGGAGGCCGAGGCTGGCAGATCATGAAGTCAAGAGTTCAAGACCAGCCTGGCCAACATAGTGAAACCTCGTCTCAACTAAAAATACAAAAAAATTAGCCAGGTGTGGTGGCAGGCACCTGTAATCCTAGCTACTCGAGAGGCTGAGACAGGAGAATCGCTTGAACATGGGAGGTGGAGGTTGCAGTGAGCTGAGATTGCGCCACTGCACACCAGCCTGGAGGATAGTGGAAGACTTCATCTCAAAACAAATAAACAGACAAAATACTTATCTGAAATAAGTAACCTAATTTTCTATATCATGGAACTGGAAAATGAAGAACGAACTAAGCCGAAAGTTAGCAGAAGGAAGGAAATAATAAAGGTCAGAGAAGAAATAAATGAAATCAAGACTAGAAAACTTAATATAGAAAAATTAATAAAACTATGAGTAGGCTTTTTGGAGAATTTCTTTTAATTGGCAAATCTTTATCTAGCTTAAGAAAAGAGAAAGACTTAGATAAATAAAATTTTTAGTGAAGGACAAGACATTGTAACTGATGCTACAGACATAAAAAGGATTATAGAAGCCGTTATGAACAATTATACACCAACAACCTGGATAACTTAGAAATGGATACACTCCTAGGAAAATATTACCAATAATAAATCATGAAAAAAATAGAAAGTTCTAACAGACCTACAAACAACAAGGAGGTTGAATCATAGTCAAAAGCCTCCCAACAATGAAAAATCCAGGACCACATTGCTTTATTGGAGAATTCTACCAAACATTTAAAGAACTCATACTAATCCTTCGTAAACGCTTCCAAAAAAATGAAGAAGAGGAACATTCCCAAACCCATTTTATTCAGCATTAGTCTGATACCAAAGCCAACCAAAGACACTATGAGAAAAGAAAACTATAGGCAAATATCCCTGATAAACATAGATGCACACGAAAAGGATCATGCACCATGATCAAGTAAAATAGTTACAGAGATCTGCTGTACAATAATGTTCATCTATTAAAGTACATACAGTACAGTACTGTACTGTATAGTTAAAATGGTTAAGGAGGTAGATATTGTGTTATGTGTTTTCTAACCATAATAATAATAATAATAATAATAATAATAATAATAAAAAACAGAAAAGCAAAGAAAAAATGGAGTTGGGGAGGAATTGCTAGGCATTGTCCATTTAAATAATCAGTGACCTTACCAAAATTTTAAAGCTTGACTTCCACCACTATCAGGATGCTTTTGGAATAAGAAAAATATGCTACATGGTGATTTGGATTTTTAATTCATTAACATTATATACAATTTCAAGAAGAAAATAATAAAGCAACATATTAGGTTGTTTTACTTTAAGGAATTACCCAATTTTTAATAAAATACTGTGGTTGAAATCTGATTTGTTTGAGTATGGCTTTATATATTTCTTCAGTGAGCTGCAAAAGGGAACAGATTTTTGTACTTTTTCCGGTAATGTATCTTTAAAACAACCAGAATGTACATATTTGACAAAAGTCAAAATGAATCAAAACACAAAACAACTTTTATAGCTGACAGTTTTGGGCCAGATAATTCTTTGTTTGGAGGCTGTACAGTGCATTGTAACATGTATAACAATATCCATGGCTTCTACTCAATTGGTATCAGTAGCGCTTCCTAGTTATGACAACCCAAAATGTCTCTAAAGACAACCATATATTCATTAGAGGGACAAAATCACTTTGAGGTGAGATCTATTGCTTGCACATAACACAGTGCCTGGTATATTCCACAGGTTCATTTTTTTTTAATTAGAAGTTTTATATTTCAATGATTGTTTAGTTCACATGAAGCTAAATTCTTTCAATCCTCAAGGATCCAGAATCCAAAAGTAAAAATTCATTAGAACCTTTTTACTTTTTATGCAACCTTTATCATGACAACAAAATTTTATTGTCAAAATTTTTTTATTATGATCATTCTAGATTAATAATTAGTAAACTCCAGAGGTAGGTGAGTGTATTTTTCAGAAGGAAATGGAGACAAGGCACAAATTTTCTTATTTTCTCTTCCTCTGTATGAACAAAAATTATTTCTGAACTTTTAACTCAAGGAGACTGAAAGAATTGCTAAAAATGTTTATTAAATGGGATAAGAAAAGATTTTTATGTAAGAATTGTATCCTGTAATTGATAGCGTCTTTTGTTCTTACTAAAACAATATGTAAAATAATTACTTACACTTAAAATCATCTAATTTTACTTTTCTGTTGAAAAAGCCCACGCTCGTTCACTCACCAATTTACATATGCCAGGTTGGTAAAATCAGGTACACAGTAAATCCTCATCACACCTCCAAGGTAAGAGATTAATATGTAACTCTTGTGCTATATATAGTCAAAAGAGAAAAAATGCATAAATAATATCTTTTGTGGGCTTAGAATTTAAAGCCTAACTTAAAAACGGTTACTCTATTTATTAAATATTTTGATGTTGAACCTATGACTACTCTTATGAAAAGAGTGTGGTAACATGATACTACGTTACTCCTGAGATCAGGTCATTTCTAATTAGAGTTTAGAAACTTTTGGAACCTCATAAGATTAATTTCAAGTAATATCAACATAAAGATACTCACCATGCTATATTTCACACATTGATAATGCAATCTTTAATTCTTGGAATTTTTATATAATCAAAATTTTATAAAGAGAATAGTTTTGCGTACAACAATTTTATTTATGTGTCATAAAATACAGCTCTCCCAAAAGGAAAAAAAAATACGTGAATAAATTAACTCCAAAATTATCCAGTTTTGGTATTACCAATAGTTTTTTTTCTCCCATATACTAGCTCTACAGTTTTTAAGTAATATGTAGTTTAAGAAATGTAACTTTTTAAATATTTGGCTTTTGGCATATCTGTTATTTCCTTCTATATATATAAAGTGGCACAAGCCTTTATGTATTTGAAAAACATTTCTTGAATCTCTATTTTGTGGCAAACATTGCACTAATTATGAAAATTGTTGAGCAAGAGTATTAGAAATTATATTTGGTCACGAATCATAAAATGGAAATTTTAGCCCATAAATTAACATTGTTAACTACTCTTTATTATATTGGTTTTAGTACCTTTGTGTGAAAACTGTGATTTTAACTCAATGTATTATGTTCATTACATTATTTCAATTCTTATAACAATCCTGTAAGAAATTTATGACCTCTATTTTGAAATAAGAAACTTGGGAAAACAACTTCCCTGAACTTTTTTTTTTTTTTTTTTTTCACCTAGTAATAATGAAAGTAGCTACTTCCAGGGTAGTCATGGAAATCATGTCCAGTCATAGGCAAGAGTGGCCCATACAAACCTCAGGTGATATTATTATGATTAATGACATTGAATAGACATTTTAAGCGCAATAATCCTTTGACAGTTCTACTTCACTTCACCACTTGGATGGCTAATAGACAATTCAGAGGTAATATGTACAAAAACAAATTGTAGAGTTCTGTTCTAATCTTGTCACTTAAATAAATATGCTCCTTTCCAAGTCTTCCCGCAACTCAGTGGTAGACATTATTACAGTTTCTCAGGCCAAAAAAGAGAAATAAAGTATTTTTAAAAAAGAAACACACATGACAAAACAGAAAACAAAAATCTCCTGGAAACTTTGATCTTATAATCCACATCTATCTATCAGCAAATTCTTCCTTCCTTCTATACTTCCTTACATATATACAGATTTCAACCTCTAATGTTACCACCTTATTTCATCAGCTTTGATTACTGCAGTAGCTGCCTATCTATTCTTCTGCTTGAACCCTTACTTTATTTAAATATTTTCTTACATAGATGTCAGATGTCACTTATCTGCCCTTGAACAAGTGCCTAGCCACTAAAGTCAGAGTAAAGCCAAAGCCTTTAAAATAGTTTCCACTGACCAGTAGAAGTTACACAACCTCTTTTTTTTGTTACCTCATCTGTCAACCTCTGTTTTCATTAACTGCGCAAGCAAACATCTCCCCAAATCTCATCTTTGTTCTTGAACATTTGGTCTAATTACTCTCTCACCCAGAAACCCAATTGTCTCATTTTCTGCAAGTCACTGTGCAATGTCATCTTACGAGAGAAACTTCCCCTGTCACTACTTGCCACAGCAGGCATGTGATTATAGAACAGGTCATTTCTAGGTAACTGGGTCACTTAACTTAAAATCACTACCTGAAAATGACCTGTGTGTTGTTTTATATCACAATTTCCAATAGGCAAGTCTAGAAGAAAGATTTGGCAGAGTGATTTGGATGAGAAGCTACTTTTTAAATATAAGTAGTCTCTGAGGATTTCCATGATATGAATTCTTATAAATGAGAACAACAATTTTAAAAAAATTGCAGAAGTAGTGGCTAAGCTCAAAATAAGTAAAATTAGAGAATTCAAAAGTAACATATTATCAAAAAAGCAAATCATGTCAACTAGTTTGTAAACTTGCAAAATCTTTAGAAAGTGTTTTAGAGTTAGAAAATGTCATATTCAAATGTGATTATAACTATAAATAAATAATTTTATTCTTACTATGTTGTTATATCTGCTTCTTTGTTTTCACTGACAATCACAATTTAGACAGTCTTTTTTATTAGTGATAAACTTGCTCTACTTACTCACCATTGTACAGGGAGCATTCATACTATTAAAAGACAGACACGATTAAAAAAAGGAACAGTTTCATCTCTAATAAGTGATATTTTTCAGACATAATTATATACTGTTAATAACTATTTTTACCTTTTCTCAATCTTCCATTTTCACTTTGTCTTTATGTTACTTGTTTCTCTAGGAGCATTTATCAAGAGATTTAAGTGACAAAACCCTTTCACAGAGAAAAATGTGGACAAACTTTCATACTTTACGTAAAAGTGCTTGGTAAGGAAGTAATAAAATATTTCATTTTTCAAAAGAACATTAAGTCTATCAGAAAACGGAATAGCTTGTATCTTTTCTACATTTGATTTCTGAAGGATGATAATAAAGGTCAAGTCCATATTTGAAACTAGAGAAATGTCAAATTAAAATTATGTATAAAACTTCTATGTTACTTTCTTTGATCATTACTAATGCTGAATTGATGGCCAGTCACTTTAAGAGAACACTGGGTGTCAGAAGCTGCTGGTCCTCTGAAGTTTTTGATATGTTGACGAGAGACTTTGTATCTTTTGTTATTGGGATCTATAATATAAAAAAATATATAATTATTTTTGATAGACATTTTCTATTTTCCAACGGACATGTTTATTAATTAAATATAAATATATGTCACATAATTAGTGTACACAATTAGTAAACTGAAGTAATCTTCTGGAAGAAAATACATTATTAAAAGTATAAGAAACATTGTAAAATTTAAGGTTTTTAGTCTGACAGAGACACTGAGTATTTTCTTATTCTCAGGTCAATCTGAAGATTATACAAAAATCTAAATTACTTTTTTGATTAATATAATCCTAAGTCTATAGGTTCATATAACCAGAACATTTGAAATAATTTAAATAAATTTTAGTATAAAATAAACGTAGCTTGAAATTATGTTGTTTTTCATGGTCTTACAAATTATAATTCTTTCTCTTCAGAACGCATTTACTTTTAAAATTGATGGAGTTTTGTGGCTACTGACAACATTCCCATTGTCTAACATGGGTGAATAAGTATTTACCAATATTTAAATATAATAACTCAAACTGCTTTTCGATCTCACTCATCATATTTATTTTCAATTTAATTTCTTTTCTGCAAACACTAGACTTAAAACCAGTTTCTAGGCATCATATAGTTTGACATTTTGGAAGCATTCTTTGTTAATTTTCACTTGCAAAATGTAGAGGACAAAAAGATTCATATAATAGGTTGGTGTGTGTGTATATATATATATATATATATATATACACACACACATATACATATATATATAAAATAAGTTGTTATATATATCCCTGTTCCAAATAAAGTCAATCTCAGAATGCCAGGAGTCTTAATTTGTTAATGAACTTCTTTAGTAATTTTATACTAAATATTTAAAAATTTATGTTATTTCTATTTTTTATGCTCACTGTCTAGAAAGCATAAGGTGGATACCAATGGGGGTTAATAGAAACATCTGGACCTAGAAAGACAAGTAAAATGTATAGAATTGATACAAAATTAATATATTGTGACATTTATGCAAATATAATTATACTCTATCTGCTAAATTGGTGATATTTATTTGTGGTAAAAATAGCAGAAAACTAGGAATAAAATATAGATATTCATTGTTGCTAATTCTTGCTGCTAATTCTGTATAATGGATACATCATCTTCTGAAACTAATTTCTTAGCTTAAAATTAGCTTGACTTGACAAAATCAATGGCTTTCCGTGCTACTGGTAGCAAAACAGAGATATAGACCAACGGAAGAGAATAGAGCCCCCGGAAATAATACCACACATCTACAACCAGCTGATCTTCGACAAACCTGACAAAAACAAGCAATGGGGAAAGGATTCCCTATTTAATAAATGGTGCTGAGAAAGCTGGCTAGCCATATGTAGAAAGCTGAAACTGGATCCCTTCTTTACACCTTATACAAAAATTAATTCAACATGGATTAAAGACTTAAATGTTAGACCTAAAACCATAGAAACCCTAGAAGAAAACCTAGGCAATACCATTCAGGACATAGACATGGGCAAGGACTTCATGACTAAAACACCAAAAGCAATGGCAACAAAAGCCAAAATTCAGAAATGGGATCTAATTAAACTAAAGAGCTTCTGCACAGCAAAAGAAACTACTGTCAGAGTGAACAGGCAACCTACAGAATGGGAGAAAATTTTTACAATCTACTCATCTGACAAAGGGCTAATATCTAGAATCTACAAAGAACTTAAACAAATTTACAAGAAAAAATCAAACAACCCCATCAAAAAGTGGGCAAAGGATATGAACAGACACTTCTCAAAAGAACACATTTATGCAGCCAACAGACACATGAAAAAATGTTCATCATCACTGGCCATCAGAGAAATGCAAATCAAAACCACAGTGAGATACCATCTCACACCAGTTAGAATGGCAATCATTAAAAAGTCAGGAAACAACAGGTGCTGGAGAGGATCTGGAGGAATAGGAATGCTTTTACATTGTTGGTGGAACTGTAAACTAGTTGAACCATTGTGGAAGAAAGTGTGGCGATTCCTCAGGGATCTAGAAATAGAAATATCATTTGACCCAGCCATCCCATTACTGGGCATATACCTAAAGGATTATAAATCATGCTGCTATAAAGACACATGCACACGTATGTTTATTGCGGCACTATTCACAATAGCAAAGACTTGGAATCAACCCAAATGTCCATCAGTGATAGACTGGATTAAGAAAATGTGGCACATATACACCATGGAATACTATGCAGCCATAAAAATGGATGAGTTCATGTCCTTTGTAAGGACATGGATGAAGCTGGAAAACATCATTCTGAGCAAACTATCACAAGGACAAAAAACCAAACTCACTCATAGGCGGGAATTGAACAATGAGAACACTTAGACACAGGGTGGGGAACCTCACACATCAGGGCCTGTCATGGGGTGGGGGGAGGGGGGAGGGATAGCATTAGGAGATATACCTAATGTAAATGACCAGTTAACAGGTGCAGCACACCAACATGGCACAGGTATACATATGTAACAAACCTGCACCTTGTGCACATGTACCCTAGAACTTAAAGTATTAAAAAAAAAAAAGAATGGGGTCCATTTTCAATCTTCTGCCTATGTCTAGCAGTTATTCCAGCATCATTTATTGAATGGGAATTCCTTTCCCTATTGCTTGTCATTCTCAACTTTGCTGAAGGTCAGATGGTTCCATGTATATGGCTTTGCTTATGGGCTCTCTAGTCTGTTTCATTGGTCTAGGTGTCTGTTTTTGTACCGGTACCATGCTATTTTAGTTATTCTAGCCTTGTAATGCATTTGAAATCAGGTAGAGTGATGCATTCAATTTTTTCTTTTTGCTTAGGATTACTTGGGCTCTTTGGTCTCTTTTCTTGATTCCAAATGCATGTTTAAATAGTTTTTTTCTAATTCTAGGAAAAATGTCATTGGTGCTCTGATAGGAATAGCATTGATTTAATAAATTGCTTTGACCATTTTGGGCAGTATGACCATTTTAACAATATTGATTCTTCCTATCCATGAGCATGGAAAGTTTTCTCATTTGTTTGTGTTGTCTCTCATTTCTTTCATCAGTGTTTTATAATTCTATTGTAAAGATCTTTCACCTCCCTTGTTAGCTGTATTCTTATATATTTTGTGTGTGGGCGGGGGGGGTGCTGCTGTGAATGAGATTGCATTCTTGATTCTTGCTCTCAACTTGGATATTGTTGGTATATAGAAATATTACTAATTTTTTACATTGATTTTGTGTCGTGAATTTACTGAAATTGTTTATCTGATGTAGGAGCTTTTGGGTGGAGACTATGCAGTTTCATAGATATAAAATCATGTCATCTGTGAGAGGAGATACTTTGACTTCCTCTCTTCTTATTGGATGCCTTTCATTTCTTTCTCTTGTCCAATTGCTCTGGCTAGGACTTCTGGGACTCAGTTGAGGAGGATTGTTGAGAGTGGACATCCTTGTCTTATTCTGCTTCTCAAGGAAAGTGCTGCCAGCTTTACCCATTAAGTATGATGTTGGCTATGGCTTTGTCACAGATGTCACTTATCATTTTGAATCATCTTCTTCTTCTTTTTTTTTTTTTTGAGATGGAGTCTGGCTCTGTTGCCCAGGCTGGAGTGCAGTGGTGTGATCTCTGCTCACTGCAAGCTCCGCCACCTGGATTCACACCATTCTTTTGCCTCAGCCTCCCGAGTAGCTGGGACTACAGGCGTCTGCCACCACGCTGGCTAATTTTTTGTATTTTTAGTAGAGACAGGGTTTCACCGTGTTTGCCAGGATGGTCTCGATCTCCTGACCTCATGATCTGCCCACCTCGGCCACCCAAAGTGCTGGGATTACAGGCATGAGCCACCCCGCCCGGCCAGAACCATGCTTTTTTAATGCCCAGTTTGTTGAGGGTTTGTTTTTTTTTTTTTCCATGAAGGTATATTGAATTTTATTGAGAGCCTTTTCTGCATCTATTAAGATATTTATGTGGTTTTGATTTTGGTTCTGTTTATGTGATTAGCAAAATTTATTGATTTTCATATGTTGAACCAACTTTGCATCCCAGATATAAAGCCTACTTGATTATTGTGGATTAGCCTTTAGATGTGCTGCTGGATTCAGATCACTCGTATTTTGTTGAGAATTTTTTCATCTATGCTCATCATAGTTATTGGCCTGAAGCTTTCGTTTTTGTTGTTGTGTCTGTACTAGATATTGGTATCAGAATGATGCTTATCTCATAGATTGAGTTAGGTAGGAGTCCCTCCTCCTTAATTTTTTGAAGTGTTTCCAATACAATTGATACTAGCTCTTCTTTGTAAGTCTAGCAAGTTTCAGCTGTGAATCCACTTGGACCAGGGCCTTTTCTGGTTGATAGGAATTTAATTAGTGGTTGAATTTTGGGACTCATTATTGGTCTATTCAGGCTGTTAATTTCTTCCTCTTTCACTGTTGGTAGATTATTTGTTTCTAGGAATTTATTCATTTCTTCTAGGTTTTCTAGTTTGTGTGCATAGAAGTGTTCATAATAATCTCTGAGGATTTTTGTATTTCTGTGGGTTTGGTGATAAAGTCTGCTTTATAATGCCTGACCTATTTATTTGGATCTTCTCTCTCTTTTTCTTTATTATTTAGCTAGTAGTCTATCAAATTTATTTTAAAGAAAACTAGCTTTTAGTTTTGTTGATTTATGTATGGTTGTTTTGCATCTCAATTTCATTCAGTTTGGCTCTGAGTTTGGTTATTTATATTCCTGTGTTACATTTGGGTTTTGTTTGGTCTTGTTTTTCTAGTTCCTCCATGTGTGATCTAAAGTTGTTAATGTGAAATTTTTCTAACTTTTTGCTGTAGTTGTTTAGCACTATAAACTTTCCTCTTAACACTGCTTTAGCTGTGTCCCAGAGATTCTGGTGTGTTACATTTTTGTTTTTATTTTATTTTATTTATTTATTTATTTATTTATTTATTTATTTATTTATTTATTTTGAGGCGGAGTTTTGCTCTTATTGCCCAGGCTGGCGTGCTATGGCACGATCTCAGCTCACCGCAACCTCCGCCTCCTGGGTTCAAGCGATTCTCCTGCCTCAGCCTCCCGAGTAGCTGGGATTACAGGCATTCACCACCAAGCCCAGCTAATTTTGTATTTTTATTAGAGACAGGGTTTCTCCATGTTGGTCAGGAGGTCTCAAACTCCCGACCTCAGGTGATCCACCCACTTCAGCTTCCCAAAGTGCTGGGATTACAGGTGTGAGCCACTGCACCCAGCCACATTTTTGTTTTTATCTAGTTTCAAAAAATTTCTTGATTTCTGCCGTAATTTAAATGTTTACCCAAAAGTCATTTAGGATCAGGTTGTTTAATTTCCATGTAATTGTGTGGTTTTGAAAGATCTTCTTAAAATCAATTTCTATTTTTATAGCAATGTAGTCTGTGGGTGTGATTGGTATGATCTTGGCTTTTTTCAATTTGTTGAGAATTGTTTTATGGCCAATCATATGGTCAGTTTTAGACTATGTGCAATGGGTGGATGAGAAGAACGTATAATCTGTTGTTGGGTGGAGAGTTCTGTAGATGTCTGTTAGATCCTTTTGGTCACATGTCAAATTCAGGCCTCAAATATCTTTGTTAGTTTTCTGCCTCAATTATCTGTCTAGTAATGTCAGTGCAGTTTTTACGTCTCCCACTATGGTTTTGCAATTATTTAATTGTCTTCATAGGTCTCTAAGAACTTCTACTATGAATCTGGGTGCTCCAGTGTTGCATGCATATATATTTAGAGAGTTATGTGTTCTTGTTGAATTGAACCCTTTATTATTATATAATGCCTTTTTTGACTTTTTTGACAGTTTTTTGTTTAACGCCTGCCATGTCTGAAATTACAATAGCAACTCCTGCTTTTTTCTCTTTTCTGTTTACTTAGTAGATTCTTCTCCATCCCTTTACTTTGAGCCTATGGGTGTCACTGAAGATGGGTCTCTTAAAGACAGCACACAGCTGAGTCTTGCTTCTTTATCCAATTTGCCACTCTGGGACTTTTAAGTGGGGCCCTTAGCCTGTTTGCATTCAAGGTTAATATTGATATATGCAGATTTAATCCTGTCATTATGTTATTTTCTGGTTGTTAGGCAGACTTTACTGCATGGCTGTTTTACACTGTCAATGGTCTGTATACTTCAATGTGTTTTAGTGGTGACCAGTAACAATATTCATTTCCATGACTAGCACTCCCTTAAGGACCTCTTTTAAGGCAAATCTGGTGGTAACGAATTCCCATGTCATTTTTTTGTCTGAAAAGAATCTTATTTTTCCTTCACTTATGAAGCTTAGTTTGGCTGGATGCAAAATTCTTCATTGGAATTTCCTTTCTTTAAAATTCCTCAATATAGGACTCTGGTTTGTAAAGTTACTGCTAAGAAGTCCACTGTTAGCCTTATGGTGTTCTGTCTTTTCTCTCTTGCTGCCATTAGCATTTTTTTTTCATGTTGACTTTGGAGAATCTGAAGACTATGTGTTTTGAGGATGCTCAACTCTAGTATCTTACAGGCATTCTCTGCACTTCCTGATTTTGAATGTCAAGCCGTCTAGTGAGGTTGGAAAATTTTTGTTGGTAATGTCTTCCATATGTTTTCCAAGTTGCTTGTTCTCTCTATCTCTTTTTCAGGGACACTAATGAGTGGTAGGTTTTGTCTCTTTACATAACCCCATATTTCCTGGAGGTTTTGTTTATTCTTTTGTATTCTTTTTTATCATTGTTTTTGTCTGACTGAGTTAATTTGAAGAACTAGTCTTCGAGCTCTGAGATTCTTTCCTCAGCTTGGTCTATTCTGCTGTTAATACTTCTGACTGTATTAAACAATTCTAATAAGGTTTTCAGCTCTATCAGTTTTGTTTGGTTATTTCATAAAAATGGCTACTTTACCTTTCTACTCCTGAATTGTTTTACTGCATTTCTTACATTCCTTGAATTGAATTTCAACTTTCTCCTGAACTTCAAGTACCTTCATTCCTACCAAGTTTCTGAATTTTATGTCGGTCGTGTCAACAATTTCAGCCTGGATAAGAACCATTTCTGGGGAACTAGGGTAGTCATTTGGAGGTTAGAAAACACTGGCATTTTGAGTTGCCACAGTTCTTATGCTGGTTCTTTATCATCTGTATGGGCTGATGTTCTTTTAATGTTTGAAGTTGCTGTTCTTGAATGTTTTTCCTTTTTCTTTTTTTTTGCTTTTATAGTCTTAAATGCCCTTTAGGGTTTGACGGTAGTATTAGGTGGATTCAGTTGACTAGCTTCATTTCTGGAAGACTTTATGGGGCCAAGGCTCAGCTCAACACTTCTGAGCTGCATGCTGTAAACCTGGGCAGTTGGCAGCAGGCCCGTTCCTTTATGCTCTGGCTCCTTGAGGTTAAGCACCTGTTATACTGAAAGAGCTAAAGTGTTCCCAGTGCATTGGAAACAAAACTCTCATGGGAAGTGCCACCCAAAATGCTTGATTGTGGCAATGACAGTGGGGGCCATGTTCACACCTGCATCGCAGCATTGGTGGTAACATGGCAGTGTGCATGCCCATTGGTCATGGCAGGGCCCTGGCAGTGGTGGCAGTGCTTCAGGATGCACAAGGGCACTGGTGGTGGCAGGACAGCAGCATCCTTAACAGAGCAGAGTAGCAGTGTCCACACATGCAGGTGTGCCAATGGCAGTGGCAGCACACACATGCCAGGTACACAATGTGCTGGGTGCACACAGATGCCAGCATCCATATGGTGGTGGGGAGGCAGTGTGTGCACCCACCTCTGTGCCAGCTGTGGTGGCGAGGCTGGGTGTGCACACACTGGCAGGGATGAGGCACTGACCGGAGTGAGGTGGCGACATCTGTGAGTGCACTTGTGCCTGTGGTTGCAGGGCAGCAGAGTCCACACACACACTGGCAAATCTGGGGCAGTGAGGTTTGCCCATGTGTGTGCACCTGCAAAGTTGTGAAGTGGGTTGGGGGTGCTGTGTTTTGTAGGAAAATGCAGGTCAGTGGGTGCACATTGTCAAGGGACCATATGCTGGAACTCCTCAATGATCAAGTGCAGTCTTCCAGTCAAGGAGCAATGGCAGCAACTTTTGGGAAGCACTCAGATTGGGTATCTGGGGCTACACTGCAAGTGGCCTCAGACAGGCAGGGACTCTGGGAGAGGGTGGCAGACAGAGTGGTCCCTCAAATCATACTGGCCCCATCCCAGAGCCAAGACCACCCTGCTGTGTCCAAATCTAACAGTTAACAAAGGCCAAAGCTACCTAGAGTAGCTTGCTGAGCCTTGGAGTATGGGTGTTTATAGATGTGCTCATTGCACCCTTTCCTGTACCACACCCTCTGGGGTCCACACAGACTGGAGTCTTTTTCCTGCAACCTCTCCGAAATAGTCTCCCCGTCAACTCAAATGTCTGTGGGGGTTAGGGGGTCTTCTGCAGCTAGGATTCTGGAGGTCCCTGGTGAGAGTTGGCCACTCCTTGCCTATTTAACTCACCCCTTTCCCAGGAGACACTGGAGGCCAAGAATGAGTCCTGGTGCTCAGCAGTCTCATACAGGGCTCCCAGCTTCCTCCCGCATTAGACCAGGATTTGAGTCCTCTCTTCACCCACTCTCAATGACTACCTTCTGAAGTTCTTCTCAAAGTGTGCCAGTCTTCGTGACAGTCGGATCACTCAGTGGGAGATGCTCTTCTCTTCCTTGGCTGTGTCTAGTTGGCCATCTTGGCTCCCCAGTTCTATTTCTATAAAGTTGCAATAAACAGCCCAAAAATGAAATAAAGAAAACAATTTCATTTACAATAGCAACAAAAATAACATTTATAAATATTTTTATCTTAATTATTGTTTTTAATAGATGCACAATAATTTTACAAATTTATGAGATACAGTGTGATATTTTGATACATATATACAATTTGTAAAAATCAAGCCAGGATAATTAGCATATCCATTACCTTAAACATTTCTCACTACTTTGTTTTGGGAACATTCAAAACCCTGTATTCTAGCTCTTTGAAAAAGTACAATAAATTATTGTTTACTAGAGTCACCTTACAGTTCTATTGAACACTAGAACTTATTCACCTTATCTAGCCATACTTTTGTATTCATTAACCAGCCTCTCTCTATCCCCTTCCCCACTATCCTTTCCAGGCTCTAGTAACAAATTTTCTACTGCACTTCTATGATATTAACATTTTTAGTTCCCACATATGAGTGAGAACATGCAGTATTTAACTTCCTGTGCTTGGCTTATTTTATTTAATATAATGTCCTCCAAGCTCATCTATGTTGCCAAAAATGACACGATTTCATTCTTTTTCTTATAAATAAATTTAGCAAAAGTGTGAAATGTATACTCTTAAAATTATGAAACACTGTTTAAATAAATTAAAGAAGATCTAACTATCAGAAAAACATCCCATGTTAATGGATTAGAAGATTTAACATTGTTAAGATGGAAATACTCCCCAAACTAATCGCAAATTCAATGGAATTCTCATCAGGACCAAGCAGACTTCTCGTAAAAATTTATGAGCCGATTCTAAAATCCCTATTAAATTACAAAGATCCAAAATAGTCAAAGCAATCTTGAAAAGGAAGAGCAAAGATTGATGACTCATATTTCCTAACTTCAAAACATACAAGACAGTAATTAAGACAGCTTAGTAATGGTCCAAAATAAACACGTAGATCAACAGAATAAAAATGAGACTCCAGAAATAAACCCATATATTCATGAACAACTAGTTTTTAACAATAATGATGACTCTATCCAATGCGGGAAAAATAGATTTTTCTACAGATAGAACTTGGACAATTGGATAGCCCCAGGCAAAATAATGAATTTAGACCCATACCTCACACTGCATACAAAAATTAAAAGTCAAAATGAATCAAAACATGAATGTAAGAGCTATAACTATAAATTCTTAAAAAAATTCAATAAGCATAAGTTTTGTGATCTTGGATTTCACAAATAAGTTTTAGATATGACACCAAAAATATGCAACAAGAAAAAAAATAAATTGGACACCATCAAAATTTTTTTAAAAATTGTATTTCAAAAGACAGCTTCTAGAAAGTAAAAGGATTATCCACAAAATAAGATATTTACAAATCATATATCTGATAAAGGACTTAAATTCAGAACATCAACTAAATCTTGCAACCTAATAAAAAGGCACCCAATTAAAAACTAACCAAAATATCTACATAAATATTTCTCTAAGGAAGATATACAAATGTCTAATAAGCGTATAAAAACACATGTGACATCGTGCATCATCAGAAAAATGCAAATCAAAGCCACAATGAGATATCAAACACATCTAAGATGACTGGAATCAAAAAGTCAGATATTAAAAATATTGGCAAGGAAATAAGAACTTCATATACTATAGAATTTTGAAATGACACAGCTGCTTTGGAAAATAGTTTGGCAGTCCTCAAATACAATACAAAGTTACCATATGGCCCAGGAATTCCACTTCTAGATATACGTTGTATCCATAAAGGTGAAAACATATGTCCATACAGAAATATGTACACAAATATTTTTACTAACTTTATTCATAATAGATAAAAGTTGAAACAAGGCAAGTGCTCATCAATGTATGAATGTACAAACAAACAAAAGTAGCATACATATTCATTGGAATATTATCTGACCATTAAAAATAATGAAATACTGACTCATACTACAGTACTAATGATCCTTTAAAATATTATGCCAATGAAAAGAAACTAGTTACGAAATACCATTTATTATGTGATTCAATTAATATAAGACATCCAAAGTTAGGAAATCTATTGAGGCAGAAAGTACATCTGTGGTTGCTAAGCACAGGGGATGGAGAGTGGGGATGGGGCTTGGGAAGAGTTAACCAAAGGTATGGGGTTTCTTTTAGAAGTGATGAAATGTTCTAAAATCAAGTGCGGTGATTACTTCACACATCTGTGAGTATAGAAAAAAACACTAGATAGTACATTTTAAATAAGAGAGTTGTAAGAAATGTAAACTAGATCTCAATGAATGTTAAAAATAAAATATGATATCAAAGAACTGGATATAATACTGCTTCATTTTTAATAAAGGAGATATACTTTTCAAGATGTCAGCTTTATACCAGTATGTCATAGGGATTAAATAAATAGGCTAGGTCAGAAACCTGGTTTTCTATTCTAGCTTTACCACCTCCTAAATGTATGACTTTGATAACATTGTTATCTCCTTGAACATTAGTTTCCTCATATGTACTGAGGAATAATAATAGTCCTCGGGTTATAGAGCTATCCAAAAAGAAAGTAAATAACATAAGTCATGCCAAATTCTTAGCAGAGTACCTAGCAAAAGCTATGTGCTAAATAAATTTAGCTATTTTTATAAAAAATGTGATGGAGAAAACTTCAATTGTTGAATTTTCAGAACATCTATTATAAAATAATTCTTTTTGTATAAACTGTATGTAATAAAATAAGAACCTCAGTTTATTTTCAGAATCCCTATAGCTAAATCTCGCATGTTTATTATTTTAACCAAAATGTAATTTTTAACAACTATTTCCTTAAATTTTACATTATTCTGAGATCTCTTTCTTCCTTCTTCACTTAGTCATAAATAACTCAACCTCTTGTCTAAGTTTCACCTATCTGCTAGGACAGACCCAGAATCTAACAGACCTCATTGCCTAAGACTTGAGGAAGTCGGGTTAGCAGTGACAAGCGTTGGGTCTAGTCAGGTAATGAAGAAGCTACTTGAAGAATGAGATTACAGAAAATCTGAGCCAGATGACTAATGCCTGAATAAAATAGCAAGTGAAGACAAAAGACAATGAAAGAATGTAGTCTTCACTAGTTAGAAATCTGAGTGTTGGCCGGGTGTGGTGGCTCACGCCTGCAATCCCAACACTTTGGGAGGCCGAGGCGGGTGGATCACGAGGTCAGGAGTTCAAGATCAGCCTGGCCAGGATAGTGAAACCCTGTCTCTACTAAAAATACAAAACATATCCGGGCCTGGTGACGGGCGCATGTAATCCCAGCTACTCGGGAAGCTGAGGCACAGAATTGCTTGTACCCGGGAGGCAGAGGGTTGCAGTGAGCTGAGGTCACACCACTGCACTCCAGCCTCGGCGACAGAGCGAGACTCCATCAAAAAATAAATAAAAAGAAAGAAAGAAAGAAAGAGAGCGAGAGAGAGAGAGAGAGAGATCAGAGTGTTAACACTCAGGAGAATAATACTTTCAGAACCCAAAGAGATTCTCTACTAACCTAGTGGCCCAGGGTATTCCCTTAGGCCCCACCACCCTATCACAATACATAAAGGATAATTGCATCTAAAAACTGGAATTTATGTAAGCTATAAAAATGTCATTCCCATTTCCATTTTCTTTTTTTTTTTTAGTTCTGTGATTATCCCACAAAAATGGTGAATGATCCTCTCTGAAATTTTTTCTGCTCCATATGTTTTATTTTAGCCCATATATTTGAAATAGAAAAAAAATGACCACATGGATAGCTTAGCTTATTTACTGCCTAAACACATAAAATCCATTGACTATTTCTTCAGTATATCTATACAGAAGCGTCTCGGTTTCTAGGAGCCAATTTACTGTGATAAACATAACAACTCCACATGGCAAGCCATCTCTGCAGAATCATGGTGTGATATAAAGTCATCAAAGAGAGACTTGGGATAAGGTCTCTATTCTATGTAAAGAAGACTGAGGCTACTTAAAATTTCACTTGAGTACTATAATAAGCATCAAAACATCATTTTCAGTCTGAAAAATACAAAAATGATAACCACAAATATATATTTTTAAGCTAAACACAGTCAAAACTGGTAATATTTAAATTAGGATACAGTAGCAAGGAGAATATAAAGGCAGTAAATAGGAGAAAAGATTGAAGAAAGCTTATTAAAAACAAAGTCCTGTATGCTATGGTGGTCTTCAAGTTCAATTCTGTGCTTTCTGACAACCATATACATTTGCACAATCAATAATTTCCACAATATTTGTGTCCCAGGAGTACCATAGCTATTCCTGGAACAAAAACTAAAGACTTTTCTTTCTTTTTATTTTGGCCCCTGTGAACTTTGAAAAAGAGGACATTGTGAAAAATGTTTTCAAACCTGAGAATTAAAACAAGGAGGTTCATAGGACTATTTCATAGCTCTTTTTGGGTTGATGATATCATATCAAAGTACAGTTTAGAAAAATCTATTCTGCTGGTAGCCATAATGTAGTCCCAGGTATGGAGGTTTTCCTGGAATGGCCTAATTCAACTTTAGAGTACAGATGAATAGAGATTGCACATGTTTCTAGCATGTTCCTAAGTAGTATTTTCCTCATCTGAAGACAGATATGTTGTTGATCCTGTACTGCAAGTTGTGTTTTCAAGCCTTAAGTAAGCTAGACTTAGGAATGACAATTTTTTATGAAAACGGAGGTATCCAAATCTAAGCCTATCCTACATTAACTCAAAACTGAGTGCAGTCTTTCGTGGTGCAGAGCTAAGATTTTTTCTCAAAGCAATATTGGATCCTTTTCAGTTTATGGAAAAGATGAAAGGCTGAAGTCCTAAAGTTTTGTGCCTTAACCTATGTTCATAATAATGACTACTGGAATTTAAGAAAAAAAAAATTACCAAATTATTCTCTTGCCCATTAAGAGAGATGTCAACAAACATTTACAGAAAATAAGCAGTTGCTATGAAACTATACCCAGAGTTAAGTAAATACTGAAGTTTTAATTGTAATTAATTTAAATGTGGAGGAATATCTTCTGAGAAGTTTATCTGTGTATTTGAAATTGTTGATTTGAAAAGAATCTTTTGGGCAGTGGAAATAGCAATGACTTGGTTATTTATTAGTCTTACGTAAAATGTTAAGGTAAATTACATCGTACTACACTAGGGTTTCTCAACTTTAGCACTAAAATGTTGCTTGAAAGTCAAATTTTACTCAGTTAAGAACTACTATATTATACCAGTTAGTGTGAGATTATTTGCAGTAAAATGTTTCATTTAAGTATAACTTTCTTTATGATATTCATTCAATTTAATTTCTCTTTAAATTTTATTTTTTACATTTATTACAAAACAGGCACTCAGTGAATGGGTGAAGGTAATACATACATTTAACAAAAAATGAGTATTAAGTCCTAATTGTTTTAGAAAATATTTAGAAAAATATATTTTGCTTGAAAATCATTTTTTAAACTGGTTTTACATGTTGAAAAGGGCAGATTATTGTTACTGCTCTATTAAATTAACACACTAATGTAAGTTAACAAATAAGATTTGAATCATGCCAAGTAAATAGGCCAAAACTTCCATTTGTTCATTAACATGAGTTAAGGAATGCAGATACAAAGTGTTATTAGAACATCAAAAGAACAAAATAAAAGGAACTTCGCAGAGTCAGGTTTTTACAATAAGTTGTCACTCTGAACTAAGTCAAGGCTGTCAAAATGAGGATCAAGCAAATAATTGTGAATATTAGCAGTGGACAGTTTTATTGCCTTGTTATCAAATCTCTAAGTAAAAAATGTAAACATTCTCATCATGAAGATTAAAATTTGTCATGGCAAGAAATAAGGATGCCATGAATAAATCAGTCTAGAAAGCCTTGCTAATTCTTAACAACTGATTATAAAATAGAAGGTGTCTTTACCTGCTTTCCTTTTAATAAACAAAAAAAAGTAGTTTCTTAAATTTTATTTGGGCATCATAAATGAATAAATAAATTCAATTTAGAAAGAAATGTCTTTAAGAAAAAAACAAGAGCCAGGTGCAGTGGCTTACACCTTCAATTCCAGCCCTTTGGGAGGTCGATGTGAGCAGATCACTTGAGTTCAGGAGTTTGAGACCAACCTGGCCAACATGGTGAAACTATGTCTCCACTAAAAAATACAAAAATTAGCCGGGCATGGTGATGGGCGCCTGTAATCCCAGCTAGTTGGGAAGCTGAGACAGGAGAATCACTTGAACCCTGGAGGTGGAGGCTGCAGTGAGCCCATTCTAGCCTGGGTGACAGACTGAGACTCCTCTTCAAAAAAAAAAGAAAAAAGAAAATTTTACTAAAAAATAAACAACTTTGAAAACTAAATTAAGTAGTAAACTCCAATTCTCTTTTCAATGGATGGAAGAAAATAAAGTAATCTTTATTTGGAATCTCAACCATGAAAGAAGGGTTTAAATAACTTGATACTTTTTTTTTTACCATATTGTCTCAAGCAACATAGATCTGACATTCTTCTACAGAATGAGAATTAGTGTTTGTTGACTGAGAACAGACAGCTCTATTTTCCTTTCAAAATCTCTCTTTCAAGATCTTTACAGAGAACATATAAAATCTTGTAATTGTGAATTAGCATGCAGTTAAATGTGAATAGCTAAAAGAACACAGGCACTGCCAATGTTTGAACTTAAAGTTTCTACATATATAGAAACCTACCATCTTAACTAGTGACTACTATGTTGACACAGAAGCATGATTGCATCATGAAAGGTCTTCTGCATTAAATAATTAACCAATTCACTGAATTGACATGGAATGTGTCCTCCCCATGTGCCTAGTACTAAATCATTACAGATTTCTCATCTTAAGGTACATTTCTTACTCAAGGCTACTAAGAGAGCCAGTTGTATTGTCCTTCAAAACCCAGTACAAATCTTGTATTTATGCAGGACCTACTTTCTCAAACACAAATACTATTAACTCTTTTGGTAAAAAGTATTTAGAAGTACTCCATATTTGCAGGATAAAGCACAAAGTTCATACTTAAATGTACAAAACCCTTAAAAATCTAACTTTCTAGCTATGCCTTCTGCCAATCACCTATATGCCTTCTTCATTCTTATTATGCACATTCACATGTTTGGTTGAATGTTAATTAACATCTTGATAACTTTGTAGTTTTATTTTACGTATTAGTTGAGTGTAGACATATAAACTACAATGTAGACATATAAACACAAAATGCATAAAATAGCATATATAGATTGCAATAAAGAAGGAAATACAAGGGTGGGGACAAAGTAGAATGAGATATAAGCCTAAAATATATGCTGTTCAATGCCTATACCTTTTATTAGGTATATATTTGGTAACTTTCGACAACTTGAAGAGGGATAATTTTGCATAAATATAAATTTAATTCTTACTGAGATTAAAATATATTAACTATGCAGAATAATTGCATGCACAGGAAAAAGAAGACACCCAGTGATCCACATAAAAGGCATAATATGATATAGTGAAAAAAATCTCTCCTTAACGTCTTCTTAACTTTAATGTAGGGCTTAAAACATAATAATTGGACTCTGTGTAGGCTCATAGTATGCATCAAGGCACATTTTAGAAAAGCTATTCTGAGAGGTAAGGAAATGACCTATACTAACTTGTCTGTTTCCCATAACACCCTATTCATCAGACATTTTTGCAGACCTACAAGATTGTACTGCAGTCATTGTTTCCCTTAATTATGTAGCCACTAGACTGCAAGCTCCTTGAAGGAAGTGCTTCTATCTTATCATACTAGGTACCACAAGCATTTGGATAGAGCTGAGAAGAGGTTTTATAAGGCTTCAAAGGATACACAATCTTTGACGTGCAATGTCTGGAATATCTACTTTGTAATCACAATAGACTTTGAGTTAAAAGAGAAATACTAATTAATTGAATAACTTATTTTAAGTCATTTTAATAACAGAGACTGGCTTTCTATGCCTTGAATTTAAATTCCCCAATTCAGGAAAGATTCCTTTTTATTGATAGAATAAAATACCTCTATCATTCAATAGTCAACCAATTTTCTTATGATGGGTAAATGAAAATGTTGGTTTCTATCCTATCACTTTTAACTGCCTGCACTTGACCTTTACTAGTCAAAGAACGAGGATAAACTTTCTTTAGCCATTTGGTCAGTGAACTATTTATCTTGCTTAAGACATTTTGTCTCCTCACTCTGTTTAACTGCTAAAGATAGTTTAGATTCAGACTCAAGATTTTATCATATATTGTCTCCCTAGTAACACTGGGGCATTAAAAAAAACTCCACAAGTCAGTCTCATATTCAAAATTTGTCATATCTATGTGTTTCAGTATATTTTTAATTAAACTGTGTTTCAATAATACATATAGTTTTTGTCCTAACTTCATCCTTAATCAATTCCAAATATTATTTTTCTAAGTAGTTTGGCTTTCCTAGTGAATTTTTGATAGTGTGTGCTACGTATTAAGAGCAATGAACATAGAAATAATTTTTAATTAATTAATTAATTATTATGGTGTCTACTTCCAAGTGAAAGGTATTAATCTTAAATCCCATATATTTATTCATATTTTCTTCCTGTAACCCCAGTAAGGAATAGACCCTATTCGCTCTCACAAGCTGCCCATGTGCTTTCTCATCTGAATACAGTGTGAGTAGCTGAAAGTGATTGGACTAGTTTTGTCTAATTGGCCTTAAAATGTTCCAAAAAAGAACAATAACACATATTTGGATAGTGGATTTATTTTTTTAACAATTTTAATTAATTTTATAACTTCTTTATTAGGGAAGATGTGAGATTTTACCTTATTGTGTTACCTCACTTTCCTATCTCCACCTACTTAATTATATATTTTGGATTATCTCAATATTAGCCCTTCCCATTTCGTGTCCATTGTGTTATTTTACCTTCTTATCCTGCTTAATTTCCTTAACACCCATTAATACTTGAGGTTGCATTGTATATTAATTTTTATATTTAATTTATATTTATTTATTTTCTATCATTCCTTCTTAATAATGTAAGTTCCATTAAGGACAGGGATTTGTCTCCTTCCCTGTTCTGTTTAAGAAATATCTAAAAAATAATATTCAACAATGTTTTGTTGAAGGACCAAATACAACTTATCGCTAAAACTGAAATTCCATATGATTTAAATTTCCTTTTTATTTTAATATTTTTTTCCTGGAATATAACATATTCTTATTTATTCTGGAGTCAAGAATTCCTTTTTTTCTCCTAATTTTCTTAGGTGCTTATCATGAATTCTTCCCAAACTCTACAAAAGAATTAAAACACCCATTCAATAAGACGTTATTAACATGGTTGAATGTATCAGATAATCCCTCATTACTATTATTATTTACAATATCCTGATGCTCTCCATCTTTGCTCCATATTAAAATCTGATCTTTCAGTAAACCAGATGTACAGTTGTTGTGCTAGGCATACTGGGAACTCCTTTTGCCTATTCCCTGTGTCATCTTTCTTGTTTGCACAATGAGATATGTTCCTCTTTATTCTCTTGCTTTGTGGAGCACACTCTCCATTTCTTGGAAAAGGGCCATGGTAAGTGTGTTGAACATATTTTAGAATGGTCCCACATGATTTTCATCCCATGATATTTATGCCTTTGTTCAAGGTTCCCTTGAATGTGTGCAGTACCTGTGACTTGCTTTTAACCAATGTAATACACAAAAGATATAGGATAGTATTACATTATTACATAAAACTGAAGCACCAGTCTTGCTGGAGTATCTCCCTTTCCTTGTTGGATTGATGAAGTAAGCAGCCATGTTGGTGAGGCCCACACGGCCAGGAACTGTTGGCAGCTTCTAAGAGGTGAGGTCAGTATCTGGAAGACAGCCAGAAAAAAATAAAAACAAAATCAAAAACAAAAACACCCAAATAACCCTGAAGTTTTTAATCCTACAACTACAGGGACCAAATGCTGCCAACAACCACATGACTGGGAAAATGGATCTTTCCCTAGCTGAGCTAACAGATAAGAACCAAGCTCTTGTTAGTCCCTTAATTGGAAATTTGTGAGCCCCTGAGAAGACGGTGTAGCTCAACTGTGCCTGGACTTGAGACCCACAGAAACTGTGAGATAAAGAACGTGTATTGTTGTAAGCTGCTAAATTTGTAGTAATTCTTTAAACAGCCTAGTAAACTAATACTCTAAGTAAGGTTTTGAGTCCTTACGGGTCAGAAAATTTATTTTTTCTGCGCTAATTTTGTTTTGGCTGCACTTAAATTCTGTAAAATCATTTTCTCTCAGAATTTTGAATGCATTGCTGCATTGTTTTTTAGTCTCCATTGTTGAAATTCTATTCTAGTATTCAATAATTGCATTATGCTGTCTCAATTTTACTATTAGTAATGGTTTGTTTATTACAACATATCTTCCAAAATTATGTTTATACCTCTCATATAATGTTATCTCTTCTGTTCTGCTTATTGTCATGTGCTTATATATTTTTAACTTCTTTCCTCTTTTGGATTAGAGCGAAGAAAATTAAATGCATTTAATTCCTCTGTTTAAGCTATTTTAGATGCTCCATTTAGATCCTTTTTTAGTTGTCTTATATGGGTTTTTTGAAGACTCTCAATAACTGCATTTTACTAACATTGACTTACTATTTTCCACACAAATTCCTTATAAACAAGAAGGAGTCAGAGTGCTTCCTTTTAAAACAAGAGGAGGAAATTTTAATGCCTCAGATTTATTGTCACTACCTATCATTGGATACTTTTCTTTCTTTATACCTTTGTCATTGCCCATCCCGTTCACTTTTATTTGCTTTTTTCTTTTTCTCTGTTTCTGTTTTTATATTGAATATATCTTCCTTTCTCTACTAAGAACAATGAGAGCACATAAGAAGCAATAACTTTATCAAGTCAGGTAGAGAATACTAGCACACTCTGAGAACACATTTCTCCAGACATCATTAATAACCATTCTACCATAATAGCTATGCTTCTGAATTTCAATACAATCGGTAATGTAAGACATTCAAAGATGTTAATAGAATGAGATTCTCCAGTTGCTTATTCTGATAACAGAGAAAAAATGATTTTTTAAAATTTGGCATTTTACACACTTGATCCAGGTAGTGCACTCTCAAATGTCCATGTTAAATGGAATAAGTATATAGCTCTCCTAAATAAAAATATTAGGCAATTAAAGAAATATTACACATAACTTGGTATTCTAGGAAAAACAATTATTATTTTTTGTGTGCATACCCTGATGATAATGACAAGAAAATAAGGTAAATATATTTATCTGGTGGAGCAAGGAAGTTATTAGTGGTGAATCTGGCAGAGTAGAGGTAGAAATAAGCCATAAATAATTCACTTGTAGAATGTCTAGAATTACCCACATATGTACTTTAAAAATGTTAATTTGATCATAAGCTTCTAGAAAATAATGTTATTCTAAATGGTAGAGATAATCCCCTTTTCTAAAAACAATTTCTCCTGAATTCTTTAACTATTTTTTTCATAAATTCAAATAATTATTTGGATGACTGAATGAAAACCCCTTAATTCTTAAAATAATTTGTGTTCCTTTTAAACCAAAAATATCCTGAAGGGTCAGCAATCATATTATTTTAATACCTAAGTAATAATGGATGTAATACATGAAAATTTATGTAACATGACTTGAGATCTCCAGAATTGACTTTAGCTTACTAAATTTTGACAGTAGTATTCCACATCTAATGGATTATCCTTTGGTTCCATTTATGTTCATTCCAATCATCAACTTTCATCATGTTTGACTTCTTTTTTTTTTTTTTTAACCATGAACCTAGATTTCATCATAATATAATTTCAACTGTGTGGCCTAAAGAACCATTTCACGTTCCCACTTTTTTTGTGAATTAAGAGGTGAAATATTTGCTCCACATCACACTGTGAATTACTGAACCAGGCTTAAATCTGTGACTCACCTCGTGAATCACTTTTTTTAACCTTTTAAGCAATACTTAAATACCTTTTCAGCAATACTTAAATACCTCAAACTTTTTAATTCTTCATTCTTTATCAGAGCATTCTACTACTTATCTTCCTCAAACATTATCTGTTCCCTATCATTAAGTGCTGTAGATAATTACTACTCTCTACAAAAGTTCTGTTTTACTGCTTTATTTTTTGAAGAAGATTCCATTTGTGGATTGTATTTGATTTTCACTGCTATGACCTTGTCCTTTTTGCCATGAATGTGTATATCTGTCATAGTTCATTCTATACCCTTTCTCACCAAATGTATTGTTGTCTTTCTAATTACTTGCTATTGTTAAGGTCATTTCTGAATGTCCTCAAAAGTAATTAGCATACTAAACAAAAGAGTGAAATAAATGAATATATAAATAAATCCTTTTGTCTTCAAAATTTACAAGTAGTAAGAAGACATAAAAGCTGATTTGAAGGTATGAATATTGCATAGCTCAATGTTTCCCATTTTACATGAACACTGAGTAAATATATAACCACTCCCCTAATTTCTTAGTGTTTGAACTTGCTAAATCCTTAAAATGCTATAAGGTATATACATAAACTACAGTTATATAGAAGAAATAAATGATATGTATTTAAGGTGCTAGATATGCAAATTTTCTTGATTTATTCATTCCACACTGTAGACATATTATAACATCACTGTATACCCAATAATTATATATGAACATAATTTGTTAAAAAATACTTAGTTAAAAAATAAAGTTCTGTAATTCAAATGTTTGTTTCCTCCAAAACTCATGCTGAAATTTAATTGCCATTGTAACAGAATTAGGAGGTGGAACCTTTAATAGGTGATTAGGTCATGACAGTTTCACCCTCGTGGGTGGGATTGGTACTATATTAAAGACTGTGCTTAATCCCCTCTTGCTCTCTCTTGGCCCTTCTGCCTTTTGCCATATAAGCATCCAGCTTTCTTTCTCTCCAGGGAATGCAGAGCACAAGGGTCCATCTTGAAAAAAGAGAATGGCCTCACCAGACACCACACCTGTGGTACCTTGACCTCGGATTTCCCAGTCCCAAGAACTGTAAGCCAATGCATTTCTGTTATTTACAAATTGCTCTCTCAAGTATTCTGCTATAGCAGCATAAATTAGACTAAACCAGAGTGAATCAAGAAACTTAAAATAACTTGTTTATCCTGCTACTGTGTTGCCTTAATTCATAGGCAGACCTAGAATATGAATCACACAAAACATTGTTTAACTGTCACCATGGTATTAATTACTCTTTGGTACAGAAAAAATAATTTTTTTTTGCCAAAAAAAGTCTATAAAGTATTATCATTTTTTCTTCTTTTTAATGCTAGTGTTCCCTGTTTAATTTAATTTAATTAATTAATTTATTTATTTATTTATTTTTGAGGCGGAGTCTCGCTCTGTCGCCCAGGCTGGAGTGCAGTGGTGCGAATATTCCTTGTTATTAATCTAAATTTGGATTTCAAAGCCATTCTTAATACTTTCCCACCTCATCTAAAAATCATCTCTCCACTTGTATAATATGTACTCTCCACTCCAATGAGGCAAATTTCTAGTCACCCCCCTTTCCACCCCACTACACTATAGTGAATATCTGGCTTTTTTTTTTTTTTTTCTTTTGGTCTCTCCAACATCCCCTCCATTGGGGAACTTTATTTTTCTACCCATTTGGGCTACCAATTACATGGTGCTGGTTTCCCAAAACTGGTCTAGGTACTTAACAAATTAGTTATTCAGTAAGTCCTATCTACTTGATCACACTGATTTGTTCAAGGATGGTAAACTGATTTAAATTGAGTACATCATTCATCTCCCAAAATTCTTTAATAAAATAAAATACATATTCTGCCATAAAAAACATATTATGTTTTTCTGTTTTCTGTTTTTTTGTGAGATTCTTAACTAAAAGTATAAAAAAAAGTTAAGATACTGATGACATCTTTTTACTGTCATGCAGAGAAAAACTCACTGAAATAAACCTGAGAAAAATAGGAATGCAAAATGGAAATTAAAAGCAGAAAAAAAAAAGAATTGAATGCATTTCTTGAGTCTTTAGATCTTTTTCTATATGTTTCTGTTATGGGAACAGATTAATTCATATGTATTATTACAGGCATAAGGAAGCTTGGATTGTGTTTTGTCACTTAACCAAAAAGTCATAATCAATACACTATGCTGATTTACACCTACACTTTTTTTTTTTTTTTTTTTTGAGACAGAGTCTTGCTCTGTCGCCCAGGCTGGAGTGCAGTGGCGCAATCTCAGCTCACTGCAAGCTCCACCTCCTGGGTTCACGCCATTCTCCTGCCTCAGCCTCCCGAGTAGTTGGGACTACAGGCACCAGCCACCACACCCGGCTTTTTCTTTGTATTTTTAGTAGAGACGGGGTTTCACCATGTTAGCCAGGATGGTCTCGATCTCCTGACCTTATGATCCACCTGCCTCAGCCTCCCAAAGTGCTGGGATTATAGGCGTAAGCCACTGCGCCTAGCCTACACCTATATTTAGAGTAAACTTGGTTTCTGGTTTGCCTGGGAAAATTCAAGGTAAAAACTGTTGTTTTAGCATCTCATCCCACTTAGTGTTTGTCCCAATATTTTCCATGTATTTAATAAAACTATATTACTAAAAGGTACATTAACAAATACTAGAAGGAATTTTGTAGACCTCCACTTTGTGCTTCCAATTTTTGTTTTCAATTCAGAGTGTGAGTACAGTGACCAGCATTTGCACATTAATATCTGCTTTAATATGAAAGATAGCCACTGTAACTTGTATCAATTTTTCTTTGTTTTACAACCACAAAGTAATGAAAAAGTTGCACTTTGAAAGACCGAGTAGGTACTTGCTGATAAAGTGAATTGTCCACAGATGCAAATGCTTACATTAGAGATAGCCAGCTCATCTGGTCTCAGGTGTTAAAGTAAAGAGCATTCCATACTGCTGCCCTTGCCAGTAACTTCCTGTGATAGAAGTTTATGCTGTGGCCTATATTATGCCATACAAAATACACAAAACTCCAGATAACATTGAGAAATTACTTTATGTACTTCAGAAGTACATAAAATATGTCATAGAAATGAAGGCTCAGGTTTAGCTACAGAGATTATAGTCTATTTTTTATATAATGTTTTATTATCTACAGTGTTTTATTTTATTGTTATGAAATATATTTCTTAAATAAAAATGATTCAAAATGCTTAGTCGCTGAAAAATTATATAATTTTGCAGAATTAAATTTGGCAAACATTCAAAGGAATAATTAATTAAGAATCTTACTTGAAAAATTTGGTCTTGTAAAAACATACATATGAAAGAAAGGCACTCTGAGTGTGGGCAAAAAGAAGTACCGGAGGAAATATTTGAGCTAAAATATTTATGAATTCAATACAAAAAAAAAAGAATTAATTATATCCTCAGAATTGGCCTTGAGTTTACCAAGTTTCTTAGAACCTGTAACAAGAGTATTTTATAAATTAAAAATACGATTCTCTTCAGAAAAAAGTCAAAAACTGAATCAACAGTTTCAAATTTAGAAAATAATGTGTATAGTGACTAGATCAGGATATTGAACCTATGCATCCTCTCAAACATTTCTCATTTATTTGTGTTGAGAACACTCAAGACTGTCCTTCTAGCTATCTGAAACTGTTATAGTTATTGTTAACTGTAGTCATCCTACAGTGCTATAGAACATTAGAACTTATTTCTCCTACCTAGCTACAATTTTGTATCCTTTAACAAATGCATTATATTTATGGCCACATCATTATGTAACCCATGAAAATGTACAATTATTATGTTTCAATTATAAATTTTAAAAATAATTTCTTTAAAATGAAAAGATTGAAAAAGATGAAGGGTATTTTAGGCAGAAAGAATAATGGTATTACAGGATTTTGTCAGTTCTATAAAGTAGCATATTTCAATTTAAAATACATTTCATTTTTTAACTTAAGAAAGAAAATGTTATATTGAAAAATATTGCAGGGAGTTTTATAAGAAATTTTAAGGACTGATAGTTAAATTTATGTGTCAGCTTGGCTAGGCTATGGTACTCAGTTGTTTAGTAAAACACTAGTCTATATTGTTGCTGTGAAGGTATTTTGTAGATGTGATTAACAATGAATTGACATTCAGTAAATAAGACTACTCTTAATAATGTGAATGGTCCTCATCCAATAATTGAAAGGTGTTAAGAGCTAAATTTGAAGTGTATTGGCGTATGAGCCCATTTTCACACTGCTGATAAAGACATACTCAAGACTGGGCAATTTACAAAGGAAAGAGGCTTAATGGATAACTCACACTTTCACGTGGCTGGGGAAGCCTCAGAATCATGGTGGAAGGTGAGGAGGAGCAAGTCATATCTTACATGGATGGCAGCAGGGAAAGAGAGCTTAGATAGGAAAACTCCCCCTTATACTAACCATCAGGTCTCATGAGATTTACTCACTATCACGAGAACAGCACAGGAAAGACCTGCCCCCATGATTCAATTACCTCCCACCGGGTCCCTCCCACAACACATGAGAATTCAAGATGAGATTTGGGTGGGAACAAAGCCAAACCATATCAATTGGAGACGAAGACATTCTGCCTTAAGACTGCAACATAGAAATCCTTTCCCAATTTCCAATTTGATGGCCTGCCCAACAGATCCTCAAATAGATCTCAAGAAGCAAAACAGTTTATTGTATTTGGAATGTATCCAAAGAAAACCTTACAGACATTTTCCATGTCCTAGTATGAAATGAAGAAGCAGAATGACTCCTATGTTTTTAAACATAGCAAACTATCATAGAGACTAAACAGATCTCAACAAACCAAATGAGAGGAATAAAAAGCACCTACGGGGATACTCTCTTCAACCAAGACCAAGGAAATGTGGCTGATTGAGCTGATGGCTAAAGGGACAGATGACATCTATTACCAGACAGATCCACTTACAAATGCCTTCATACCATGACAGTCTTGCAAACATAGATCCAGCTTTGGAGAGGACAGAAACTGAAATTGTTGGGAATAGTGTTTTGAACTCAGCCAAAGTAATGGCTCAAAACTAAATATAAGCTTACTTAGAGATAATTCAGTTTTATATTTTAAGGTGAATTTGTAGATAAGAATTATGTAATCAAACACCTATTCATGATTAAAAAAAACTTTAAAGAAAACTAGTTATAGTGGGGACCACTTCTTACTTGATAAAGCACAGGTAAAGGAAAAAAAAAGAAGAAAAATACTTGCATATAACATCATACTTAATGGTGAAGAAATGAAGTTTTCCCATTAAAGTGAGAAATAAAGCAAGGATGGCTACTTCACCACTCCTATTTATCATACAGAAAGTCCTGGCTAATGCAATAAAACAAGAAAATAAAATAAAAGTATACAGATTTAGAAGGAAGAAATAAAACTGTCTTTGTTCACAATAATGTGATTGTCTATAAATAAAAGTATCAAATATCAAAAGTATCAGATATGTAAAGTATCAATAAAAAGTCTCCTGGAACTAGTAAGTGTTTATAGCAAGACGACAGGATAAAAGTTTAATACACGAAGGCCAATTGCTTCTTACATACCAAAAATAAACAATTGGAATGTAAAATTAAAAACATAATACTGGCCAGGCATGGTGGCTCATGCCTGTAATCCCAGCACTTTGAGAGGCCAAAGTAAGTGGATAGCTTGAGTCCAGGAGCTCGTGACCAGCCTAGGCAACATGGCAAAACCCAGTTTCTACCAAAAATAAAAAATTGGCCAGGCATGGTGGTGCACGCCCCTCGTCCCAGCTAACTGGGAGAATCTCTGGAGCCAAGTAGGTGGAGGCCGTCGTGAGACATGACCACTTTACTGTACTCCAGCCTGGGTGACAGAGTGAGACCTTTTCCAAAAGAAACAACAACAACCAAAAATCCCAGAAAACATAAACCATTTATATTCACAAAAATGAGATACTAACATATATATGGCAAATAAAATTTTATATGAAGAAAACTATAAATCTCTCAAGAAAGAAAAGGCTGGGTGCGATGGCTCATGCCTGTAATTCCAGCACTTTGGGAGGCCGCGGCTGGCGGATCACGCAGTCAGGAGATCAAGAACATCCTGGCTGAAACGGTGAAACCCCGTCTCTACTAAAAATACAAAAAGCCGGGCGTGGTGGCGGGCGCCTGTAGTCCCAGCTACTCGGGAGGCTGAAGCAGGAAAATAGCGTGAACCTGGGAGGCAGAGCTTGCAGTGAGCAGAGTTCGTGCCACTGCACTCCAGCCTGGGCGACAGAGCAAGACTCCATCTCAAATAAATAAATAAATAAATAAATAAATAAATAAATAAATAAATATATAAAATAAAATAAAGTGACGGTAACTTAAAAAAGTAATAATAGGCCGGGAGTGGTGGCTCACGCCTGTAATCCCAGCACTTTGGGAGGCCGAGGCGGGCAGATCACGAGGTCAGAAGATCGAGACCATCTGGCTAACACAGTGAAACCCCGTCTCTACTAGAAATACAAAAAAATTAGTCGGGCGTGGTGGCGGGCGCCTGTAGTCCCAGCTACTCGGGAGGCTGAGGCAGGAGAATGGCGTAAACCCAGGGGGCGGAGCTTGCAGTGAGCCGAGATCGCGCCACAGCCCTCCAGCCTCGGCGACAGAGAGAGATTCCGTCTCAAAAAGAAGAAAGAAAGAAAGAAAGAAAGAAAGAAAGAAAGAAAGAAAGAAAGAAAGAAAGAAAGAAAGAAAGAAAGGAAGAAAGAAAGAAAGAAAGAAAAGGTCTAACAAAATAGAGATATATCCTGTGTTAATGGATAAGAAGACGATATTGTTAAAATGTCAGTTCTGACCGGGCACGGTGGCTCACGCCGGTAATCTCAGCACTATGGGAGGCCGAGGCGGGTGGATCACGACGTCAGTAGATGGAGACCATCCTGGCTAACATGGTGAAACTCCGTCTCTACTAAAAATACAAAAATTTAGCCAGGTGTGGTGGCGGACACCTATAGTACCAGCTACTCGGGAGTCTGCGGCAGGAGAATGGCCTGAACCCGGGAGGCGGAATTTGCGGTGAGCCGAGATCACGCCACTGCACTCCAGCCTGGGTGACAGAGCGAGACTCCGTCTCAAGAGAAAAAAAAAAAAAAAAAAAAAAAAGTCACTTCTTTCCAATTTGATCTACAGACTCAATGCCATCCCAATAAATATTCCAACAATTTTTTCTTTATATATTTATAAACAGATTCCAAAGTTTATATGGAGAAGCAAAAGACTTGGAATAGCCAATACAATATTGAAGAGAAGAATAAAGTTGGAGGAGTGGTGCAATCCAATTTCAAAATATACTATAAATCTACAGAAGTCAAGATAGTGTGGTACTGCTGAAAAAACTGGCAAATATATCAAAGGAACAGAACAACAAGAAATTGACACACTCAAATATAGTCAGCTGATATTTGACAATGTGAGCAAAGGCAATTCAGTGGAGAATAGTCTTTTCAACAAACTTGGAACAACTGGAATCTGAAAACAAAACAAAACAATTTAGTCACAAGTTTATATATCTTTCACAGAAATTAACTCAAAATGAATCACAGATCTAAATTTAAAATACAAAACTATAAAACTTTTAGAAGATAACATTGGTGAAACTCTAGGTGACATTGTTTTTGGAAGTGACTGTTTATATACAAAACCAAAAGGATGATCCATTAAAGAAAAAAGTGATAAATTAGACTTTGTTAACATTAAAACTGCTCTGCAAAAGACAATGTTAAGTGAGGGAAAAGACAAGACACATACTGAAAGAACATCTTCGAAAAACACATATCTGATAAAGGACAAGTATAAAAATATACAAATAACTTTTTAAACTTAAAAAAACCTTAGTTAAACATTGGAAAAAAATCTGAACATTCACTTCACCAAAGAAGACATACCAATTGCAAATAAGCATTAGAAAAATCCTAACATCATATGTCATTAGAGAGTTGCAAATCAAAATAACAATGAGATACCACTATTCACCCATTGTAAGGGCTATAATCCAAAGCACTGTCAACAACAAATGCAGGATGTAAAACAACAGAACCTTATTCATTTCTTGTGGGAATGCAGAATGGTATCACTTTGGAATACTGTGGGCATTTTCTTACACCACTAAACATACTCTTACCATATGATCCAGAAATCACATTCCTTGGTATTTATTCGAATGAGATGAAAACTTATGTCCATGCAAAAACCTGCACACCAATGTTTATAGTGGTTTTATTCCTACTTGCAAAAATTTAGATGCAACCAACATGTCCTTTCATAAAGATGAATGGATAAACAAACTGTGGTACATCCATACAATGAAATATTTTTCAGCAATAAAAAAAGACATGAATGAACTTTGAGTGCATATTGTTAAGTGAAAGAATCCAATCTGGGAAGGCTAAACGCTATATAATTCCAATTATTTGACCTTCTGGAAAAGGCAGTAAAAATATCAGTCGTTCTTAGGGTTTTGGGGGGAGAGGAAGGAAGAGATGAGCAGGTGTGGGTCATAGGGGATTTTTAGGGTAGTGAAATTGTGTGTGATACTGTAATAGTAGACAGATAACATTACACATTTTTCAAAACCCATAGAATGTACAACACAAAGAATGTCCCCTGTTAGCTAAGGGTAATGACTTCAGGTAATAATAATGTAACAATATTGATTCATCAGTTGTAACAAATGTGCCGCACTAAGCAAGATGATAATAATAATAATAACTATATGGTTGTTGTGAGTGTGGGGCAGTGGTGGGGAGGGAAATGAGTATATGGAAACTCAGTACTTTCCACTTAAAGTACTTTTCTGTAAATCTAAATCTGCTCTAAAAAGTAAAGTCTCATTTTTAAGTAATAAGAGTATATTATGAACCCCTTATGCCAATAAATTGGAAAACTCCAAAATAAATATATTCTCTCAAAAATATGGCTACAACAACTGGGTGTGGTGGTGGGCACCTGTAGTCCCAGCTACTGGGGAGGCTGAGGCAGGAAAATGGCATGAACCCAGGAGGCAGATGTTGCAGTGAACCCAGATGGTGCCACTGCACTCCAGCCTGGGTGACAGAGCGAGACTCCGTCTCAAAAAAAGAGAAAAAATAAAAAATGGCTACAACAATATGTGTTTATGGAGGGGTGTGGGCATGTGTATGTGTGTATAACAGGAAGAGAGGATAAAGAATAGAGAAGTGTAGTCCACACTGAGAAGGGCCTTACATGTTCTGCTGAACATATAGAATATAGGCAGAAGCAGTTAATAATCTGTTAAATATTTTAAAGCAACATAATGACATCTGAATATTGTACTTACCTGTATCAAAATTGTATATAACTATCACTATATATTTTTCATGAATTTTTATATGTAAAATAGAATAGAATCATGTTAGCCTTATTACAATTATATGTTTAACTTTTGAGGATATATAAGAAAATCATCCCCTTCTTCCTACTCTCTTGTTTTAACTAATAACAATGAAAAAATCACAGGGAATATACAAAAAAAATTTTTTGGAAAGAAGCAAATATAGGCAGGTTGACTGTACCATGGGGCTCCAATTCCCCTCCCCTCTCAGTTTCTTGTCTTTACTGCTCACTGCCTCCCGGGATCCCATAGTCAAGGGTACCTGATTTCTACTTTTTACTGGCAAAATGTATGTAAAACAAAATAAATGGAATTCAAAATTATGGAAAACTATCTTATAACATGATAAACCATATAAATATAATCAAATTTATAAAATAAATGTTTTGGATCAGCTTTCTAGGAAATTAAAATGCATTTAGTTCCTGCTTACCAGGATTTTTTTTTTGTTTTCAAGTAAGCCAAATGGATGTGGATTACTCCTCTGAGGTGAATTGCTGATACATTATAGGTAGTTAATGGGGACAACAGGAGATTTCATGAGTAGAAAGTAAATATTTGTCTCTGTTATAGCTAGGTATTTGTGTACATATAAACCGTTAGGGTTTTATGTCCTGCCTCATCATTTCTATGAAAAGAAAAAGGAGTGTCATCATTTCAAGCTTTAGTACCATTCTGAGCATAGTAGGCTATCAAAAAATATTTTTGATAGTTGTGTAATATTGAAAGTATAAAACACCTAGACAACAATAATATAGAAACAGATTCATAATTAATTTGTTGTTTACTTATGACATTCTTTTCTTTGATTTATGGCTGCTACTAAAAGCCGCTGATCCCTAGGTCATATCTCCAAAATAGTTAAAAATGAAATTAAAGAGCATGATCTAAATGGTGAACATATGCATAGCAAGACTGGTGAGTGCATACAAATAATTTGTCAGTGATTTATGTCACAAAGCCCAACTGTTTCCTCTTAAAAACACATCGTATTTGCTTCCAAGCACTGTTACAACGAAGTGTCACAAACTAGGTACCTCAGAACAACAGAAACGTATTGTTTCACAATTTTTGGAGATTTGAAATACAAGATCGAAGTATGATAGGACTGGTTCCCTTTTGGGGCTGTGAGGAAGAATCTGCTTTATGCCTGTCTCCTAGATCCTTGTCCTTTGCTGGTTATCTTTGTCACTCTTTGGTTTGTAAGTTCATCACGTTGATCTCTACAATCATATTCACATCACTTTCTCCCTTTATGTAGTAGATATGTGCATGTCTGTCCTTGTATCCAAATTTCCCCCTTTTATAAAGACACCAGTCATAATGGATTAGGGGTCACCCTAAGACCTCATTTTGTTACAGGACAGCGGTCCCGATCCAGACCCCATGAGAGAGTTCCTGGATCTCGCACAAGAAATAATTCAGGGCGAGTCCGCAGTGCAAAGTGAAAGCAAGTTTAGGAAAGTAAAGGAATGAAAGAATGGCTACTCCATAGACAGAGCAGCCCCGAGGGCTGCTAGTTGCCCATTTTTATGGTTATTTCTTGATGATATGCTAAACAAGCGGTGCCTTGTTCATGCCTCCCCTTTTTAGACCCTATAGGGTAACTTCCTGATGTTGCCATGGCATTTGTAAACTGTCATGGCGCTGGTGGGTGTGTAACAGGAGAACGACCAGAGGTTACTCTTGTGGCCATTTTGGTTTTGGTGGATTTTGGCTGGCTCCTTCACTGCAACCTGTTTTAGCAGTGCTTTTCTCTCTCTCTCCTTTCCCTTTCTTATCTTTTTCTGTTACTCAGGGCGACCATCCTGTCCAGAGACCCCGTGTTGTAACTCCTAGTTGGAGGTTGGATTAAAGATGATGGGGTCCATCTGAGGGCAAATTTAAGCCTTGCCAGTTCGATACTGGATGCTAAGCAGAGTGGCTAATGTCTATATTTTATCACATGTTTTGCTTTGGCCAGAACAACAACAACAAAACAAAAAACAAACAAACAAAAAATCCTTTAGGATGTGGCTTGGCCCCCAGGGCAATGGTGCCGCAAGCAAGATCACTAGGGCCGCTCAGGGAAAGGGAACCCAGAACGCTGGCATGCCTGGAAAAGGGTAAGAATTTCTTACCAGTCAGATCTTTGGCTTCTCTCTCTCTCTGCAAATGGTTGAATGAATGGAAAGAAAAAATCAGTGTTTATCTCCTCTGTAATGTTTTGATTAAAGAGAAAAAGAATTTAAGGCTAGTCTTAACGCTGGTGTATTTTGTGCTATGAATTCGTTTTTCTGTAAAATAAAACATGGACTTAGAACACCTGTAAGTCAGCTTTTCAAGATGACCCAGCAAGCTGGTCAGTAACAAACTTGGCTGCAGGCCTCTGACACAAAACACACAAAAAAAACTGGATGAAGTCTTCGCTTTGTTTTATGTCCTTGGGAGCTTGACCTTTTAACCAGGTGGCGGTAATTTCTCTTCTTCTCCACCTTCCAGGGAACAGGAATTTTAGAGTTCATGTCATAGTTAGCTCTAAAAATCATATTAAATGTTGAAAGCCTTTCAAGCTCAGAATTAACTACTCTAGACTCCTTCTGGGGAAGGAACTAGAGACAGTCCCATGCTGTAGCTCAGTAGTCAAGGTTCAATTCCCCACCTAGGAAGTAAGTCGTTAATTTATGTGTGTATTTCTAATTGTTTCTTATTTTTATTATAATAAATTTTATAGGGTACTCAGATATTATCCAACTGCTAAGGAATGTTTTTTGTTCAACTATAATTTTAAACTAATTATTTCTTTTTCTTTTGAACTATATTTGTGGGTCATGATGATAAATTAGGAACTATTAGGCAAAAATGCTTACTAATTTACAGGTTGTTTTAGAGGAAGAAGTATATCTCCTTTCCAACATCTGTGCATGCTTGAGTGTTGTTTTTTTCTTTTTGAATAAGTGATTCTGCTTTAATTACAATTTCAAAAGATTTCTACCTCTATGTATATTTATCCAAATGTTTAAGTAATCATCACATGTAGCCACACTATTTTAAATACGAATCAGATTATATCCTTCCTTTGTTTTGCGTTACTGCTGGAATAAATATGTTCTCATATTTACAGCCCGAAATACCTTACCTGAAATGGCCTATGCTTGCCTTAAACACACTGGCCTTTTCAATACTAAACACCACACACTTGTTCTCATCTCAATGCTTCCACTGTTCCAGGCTACTCCAGGATTATTGCATGGTTACCTTCTTCCAGTTATTTATTTATTTCTTGGTTCAAATGCCCTATTGTCCTGATGGCTGGGATTGGATATAAACACCATGTTATCTTCCATTTTCTTCAACTCTTCATTGCCTATCTATTCTTTTCACCCAAGAGCTAAGGAAAAAAAAACGTATTTGTTCAAGAAAGATTCCTGGAACCATTAGCTTGACATTTCAGGCTAAAATGGGGTATTTTACAACATAAAAAGGAAGAAAACAATGGGCAAAACTTAAATTTTGATGAAAAGAGGAAAATTTAAAAATAATATGCAGTCACTAAACATGAAAATTTTAATGAAACTGAAAAATAATTATCATATGGTAAATAAAATACAGAACACAATAGGTTGTTCATAGTTCCTGTGCACAAGATATAAAAAGAAAAATTCTATCTATATGTCATTTACCTATCATCTGTCTACAATGTGATTAAAATAAAAATGTATTAAAAAATAATTGTGATTGTCTCCAGATGAAAGAATTATAGCGGTACCTACTTTTATCAATTTCTATTGTAATGAGCATGCAATACATTGAATATAAAAATTTTAGACTCCCAAAATACATTACAAATCAAAATAGTTTATGTATCTGTCAATCTGTCAAACAAATTTGCATGTATATATATATATATATATAGTTGAGTTAAATATTTAACTTTTCCTTCCAGAATTTTTTCATATGCATGAAATTTAATTGTTATATACATAATATTTGGAGTTTTTCTTCACTTAAGGTCTCAAAATCTTTAAATATTACTTATATGTTTAAAAATGTGTATAACTTATTTAACATTGATTTTATTTGCTTCATATTCTCACAATGAATTCTCAGGGGTGGTATTGCTATGTCAAAGATTATGTAAAATTTAAGGCCATCCATAAACGATCTCAGTTGGATATTTCTCTTTCCCAATGACTTCATGCCCTCTTCCTACTTCAATTTCTACCCAGTTTTCACTTGTCATCATGTTGATTAACATCTTGACAATCTCTTCTTTCTACAACATTGTGTGAGTAAGTACTTTCTTGCATGAAAAATTCAAAAGTGTCATTTATTAATTGAGAGATAGTATATGGTGTTTTGCTTTGTCCTTAATACCCTATTTTGTGTAGAATATCAATTACATTTTATTGAAATGTGTAGAGTGTCCTTGGAAAATGAATTTCTAGACAATATTTTTTAATATCTTCAAATTTATCCTACATTTTTACCCACCATCTTCAATTTATCATTTGTTAATTGTAACTGAAATGTATTAATTATTTTTATATTGCTTTCTGGTGACTATTCATAATCAGCCTATTGTTTTTCTGCTTCATAATTTATATAAAAGGAAATTTTATATAAATTAACAATTGAGCTTGGAGAGTTCTGTACTTGGTGGTTTCTTTGTTTGTGTATATCCTTTAAGGTTTTTTTTTTGCTAAAATTATCAGAAGTTACTATCATACGTTAATAGATGCATTCATTTGATGTTTAATGAATTTCTATGTGCCATTCACTGTTTGCTTTTACCTCATTATAGTCTTTATTTACTACTTGTTTCTACTTCAGTTTTTAATAGATGTGGAATTGAACCTTTATATTTCCTTTACATTTTCAGTTCACCTTCTTCCAGAATACTCAATTTTATTTCTCTTTTCTTTAGAAAATAATTATTATATTCTATGTGAATCTTTCCTTCTCTTTTCTTTTGTATTCAGTATACATAAACCATAATCACTATGTATTATGGTATTAGTGATATGGTATTATGGTATTATGGTAAGAGTATTAAACTTCTTATGTCAATCTATTTATAAATATTTATAAATGTCAACATTTTAGGACCCTCACAAACGATATATATTTCTTCTAGAAATAACAGTTTTAGACTTGTAGAAAAGTGAAGAATAGAATTTGTAAATATTTATAGATGAGTGTGTGAATTACTGCTTCCAAGATAAATTAAAAATCCATTTATTTGGTAAATGTCGTCTAATATATAGTTCCTTATTATCATGATTTAGACTGTATCATGTCTATTCAATGCATTCATTTCTCAGAGAGCTAGTTTCTCAAACTCCAATTCAGAGTTTGAGGAACTAGGTATGTAGAGATGAATACAACCACATTCCATGTGTTTATAACCAGTTTCTAAACTCCTGGCTAGTTTTCTGCTTGTAATTTCAATATATATATACAAATTAGAAATAAAATTTAATCTTATACTCTTGCCCAGACATCCCATGAGGAGATCCACAAGGTCAGACCTTTTCCCATGATCCACCTGTAAGTAATTTCAGTAGCAGGGATGCTCATGTGCACACAGAAACACATGAACTTTCTGAATATTAAACAATACACAGCTTTATGTGGCTATGGAACAGAATAGCTGGACCTGATTGTCCCTGAACAATGCTGTTATATTATAGAAAAAATAAAATATAAAGACCATGTATATTTTGTTTTCAGTAACAATATGGTCATATTTATTAACCAGTATTTTATTACCAAACCCAAAGGAATGTTTCAGTTTGTTAGAATATCTAAACTAATGTGACTCTATGATGTTGATAAATATTTTTTTTGCTCAGTAACAAACATAACTTAAAAGTGCGATTTTATAAAGTACTTTAAATACTTTATTTTTATTAACATTTATTTATTTGTATATTATTTTCTAAATTTTGGAAAACGTTGGTCATATATGGAAGTAATATTAGCTTTTGCTAATGAGAGATTGAGGGTTGCTGGTTTGGAAATATGCTCCTTAGAAGAGAGAGAGAGGGAGAGGGAGAGAGAAAAGGTGGGAAAATAATCCATGGTTAAATTATCCTAGAAACAAACACACAGTTAGAGGTAGTGCTAGAAGACAGCACAATCAAACTTCTCTTTCAGAAATCCTGAAAATGTTTAAAAGTTTACTCTTTTAAAATAGATTTCTTCCTTTGTTACAAAAGAAGCACTATTGGAAATATATGTGTATGCCCAGTGAATATGACTCTTCATATATATCATATTGTAACAAATTTCCGAAACAACATTCAGGGTCAGAGTGAAATTATTGTTTTTATTTCTCAGGGAATCATTTGAGTCTAACAGATGAAATGCATTATCTAATATTCAATGGTAATGAATAATAATAGATTTTAATTCAAAATGTATTAGTAGTTTGCTATGTAACTCAGAAATATGAAGTCTTAATCTTTTATTTTTAAAAATAGAAAGTAGTATATTTAATAAAATATGCTTATACTTTATTGTAAAATAATTATTTCAATCATGATATAATTGTAGCCATAGAAAATCATAATTATAGGGTTTGTCATATATGACTGTGAAAATAATTTGTGTAATCTTGGAAATAAAATAAGATGTTTCAGAAAATGGGGTAACTTGCCTCCTGAAAAATGTATACAACTAAAATCTGAGAATAAGTAAAATTTAAGAAGGAGACTGTACCAATTCTTTACTAATTATATTATTTGAGACAATAGTTTCACTGAAGATGTTATAGAAAATAAATTTTATAAACAAACAAGTTTGGAAATCACTGTGTAAACTAACTTATGTAGATTTCAATGTTTCAGAATTTCACAGTACATTTTGTATTAATTAAATTTTTAATCTTCATAAAGAGGTTTATACATAAAATTTCTTACATTTTTTGCAGGATCATCTCCTGTGATAAGTATTTTGACTAACCATTGTTTATGATTTTTGTAGCTATATTAGACTAGACAATTGTTCTTGTGTTTTAGGATCAAAAGTTTAAAAACTATCACATTTTATTACAGAATAAGAAAAAAATGATCTTTTTGTCTTAAATATTTTAACAAATTAATTCTATATATCTAATTTAGCATTGTATAATATCTTATTGCAAATAAGAATGACATAAGCAATAATTAGAAATTACTTTTATTGTAAAACCTGATCATAGCAGATACATCCCAAAAGATAACAATTTTGATTCTCAATCATTTTCAATATTAATGACAAATCTAATTATTAGTGTTTTAACATGGCAGTTCATTCAGTACTATTGCAATTTTATCATAAATATCTCTGTTTTATATTTCTATTAAGCATTTGCTGTGTTAAGTACAAAATCAACTTTCTCAAACATTGCTAATATATGAATATTCACAATATTAATATAAATAAACATAAGCAAATTAATATTAGCAATATTAATGTAAAACAAATATCCTAATCCAAAAAGAAAATGAAGCCTCCTTCTGGACATTTCAGTTCCTCTTTTTCCTTTTCCTTCATCATAATTTCTTTACATTTTTCTCTTCTTCTGATATAGATGAACATTACAGTACAAATGCTGTATTTATATTGAAATATATTAACTGCATAGAATGTAAAAGAAGGTGTTAACCATTAGGACTAGCTATAAAATAGGTCTAATTTGAAATTAAGTTATTTATGCATTTTTGCAGGTCTCTTACTGTTAATGAAATTAAGTCATTTTTTGAATTTCTCTTGGCTTATTATGAACTTGATAAAGATGAGCAGAATGGTTTTGTATGGAAACTGCTCATGTGGAGTTTGAAAATGCTAATTCTCAGAGAAGCTGGTGATACAGCTTAGACTCTACTGAATCTTTTGGCTTTCAGTCCACTTTCTTCTCCACCTCATCATTTCATTATTGAAGTTGGATAAAATACTTGACTTTTCTATTTACTGTGCCTCTCTAATTTTTTTTTCCTCATTTCAACTTGTGATTGTTTACTCCCTTTGACTTTAGACAGTGATTCTGTTTCTTCATATCAACTATAACGATCTCAAAAGGTCCTTCTATTCTCACAAGTCCTAAATATTGAAGTTTCCAAGTTCTATTCTTAGGTCATTTTTTTAAATATTATATTCTATTCAGAGGTTGTTTCATTAACAAGTATAATTTTAACCAGTATCCTGGGTAAAAAGTTGGCTTTTAAGCCAGAAATAGCTGGGTTTGAATATTTAACTTCACTTATAGCTATGTGACTGGACAAGATGCTTGATTACCTTCTACCTAAACCTCTCCTTCCTTGCATATAGATGAAAAAAAATTAAAGGAAGTTTGCTAATTGTAGTAATTGTCTGCTGAATTATCTGTCCAGCAACTTCTCTTCTATACTGACATTCCCCCATTTCCCCACTTCATCGTCTCAATATCTCAGTTGAAGGTATCAACACCTTCCAGTTATAAAAGTCACATGAGAAAATTACATGAATATTTGTCTAGCCAGACCTTCTCCAGACAGAACAAAGACTCCACTGCTGATCCTTCTGATGTGCGGCTTCTGGCAATTGACCATTGCTCTGCAATTCTTTACACTACTGAAACTCTCATTTCTGCAAAGCAAAAATGTAAGGCAACTATGTCAAAACAGTTCCTAAAAATTCAAACCATACAGATATTAATCTCAGAGCTAGCAGACTCTAATCCCAAGCATAATTACAATTTTTTGATAGTTTATAGTGCTAAAATTTAAATGCAAATTTTAAAAATATTTAGTAAAGAGAAATATTCCTACAGTAATTCAGAGAAGTGAAATATATGTAGCCACAAGTTAGTGCTGCCTTTTTTAACTATCTAAGCTGCCCAACAGTCTCGCAAGCTCAGAAAAATGATTTTTATCAAGTCAGCAAGAGCAGCTTTATCTTTCTCAGGCAATCTGAAAAGTAAGAGTTATAGCCTTCTTTAAATAATTCAGAGGAATTCCTTGAAATTCAAGTCAGAAGTGCAAATATAAAAATCTGAAATGAGATGTCATAAAGCTTTTCATTTGCATTCTTGGTTTGGACAATTCATGAACGACTAGGTTGGTCTATGGCATTGTAATTTACAACTTTGCGGTGGCACAAATTTCAATCATACACATGATGGAAGTCACACGGAGGGGAGGCATTTATTTGGGATATGATCACAGCTTGCTACACAGCATCAAGAGTTCAGCGCAGTTTCCCTCAACTTCATTTGTGTCTGCTCCTTTAATAACGTTAATGTGGGTCTGAAAGAGCTCACCTAAATTTTTCATTTATAGTTTGTATGTAAAGAATTTGGAACTTGGAAACTCAGGAAGAGGCTTATAAATTTTCAGTTTCTAGAAAGATAAGAATTAAATAAACCTGTCTCCAAAAATAAACAAATATTCTAACCAGATCGTTACAACATGATAATTTCAGATGAAGCTGTAGTGTGGTAACTCCTATAAATAGAAGACTAAATATTGTTATATAATAATATTAGCTATAAAATATATAAGAAGAACAGAAATAAGGGTATAAAAGCTTTTGGAATATTTTTCTCTGGCCTTAGCACTGAAAATTAAATTCTCTATCAAAAACAGCTTTTGGTGTTTCTCAGTATATATAAATATTGAGATCTCCAGAATGGTGTTCATCAAATATAAATAACAGTCATTTCTGGGTGATGTAATTTTGGGTGACTTAAAATATTTTCCTTTTTCTAATTATTTTATTTGATTTGAAAATGGCAATGCACTGCATTTTATTTAAATTATAGACAATTGCATATGAATTTGGTTCTAATATCTTTAAAATATTGTACTAGACATTCTAAAGATGATTAATTTTTATGATGTGTTTTTATCATACTCTAACCACAATAGCAAGCCCAGGTTTCAAGTCAATTACATTTAACAATGTTTCTTGACTGGTATTGGAGCAGGAAGAAAATGCCCTTCATGAATTTTTTTTTTCTATTTCTATAACATCCCCTCTCAAGATATAGCTAGATTTATAATGTAATCACAGGCTTGCTTCACACCATGTATTTTATATCCAGTTTTCATCTTTTGATAGATAATTTATATAATCAGAAAATATTTATTAAGTTTTAATTTATCGTTATTGTTATTATTTCTATCTTTCTTTTCTTTTTTTTTTTTTTTCAGAGGCAAGGTCATACTCTGTGGCCCCGGCTGGAGGGCAGTGACATGATCATGTTTCACTGCAGCCCTGAACTCCAGGGCTCAAATGATTCCTTCTGCTTCAGCCCCTTGAGTAACTGGGGCTACAGGCAGATGCCACCATGCCTGGCTAACGTTTTTGTTTTTTGTTTTAATTTTTTGCAGAGACAGTGTCTTGCTGTGTTGCCTAGGTTAGTCTCTAACTCCTGGACTCAAGTGATCCTCCTGCTTCAGGCTCCCATAATGCTAGGATTACAGGTATGAACCACTGTGCCTGATCTTATTATTTGTGATAATGATTCCTAATAATAACAGTGACTTCAATTTGTTTATAATTTATGCACCAGCTTTGTATTACCTCACAGGTGTGTCTACATTTTATGACTGAGGAATGTAATGATTATAGGATTCAGTAATTTGGCAAATGTACTCAAATAATAGATGATATAAAATCAGGATTTAAGTCCAGGTCTACTTGACTCTTGCATGTGTTACTATTTTAATAGTATCTTCTGAAATTAAAATAAAATAGTTAAGCTATGTTAATCTTTTTCTGTGTATTAGACTTTATTTCAGTGAATAATTTCCTTTAATCCATACAAATATACATGGTAGATAGTATTATTGTCAAGTTTTTACAGATAAAAATTATTACATAATGTGCCCAAAGTCAAACAACTAGTATTTACAATAAAGCTTGTTGATATCCAGCTACCCACTCCTTCAGGGCTCTCACCACAAGACCATTAGGATGGAAAACACTTCCCTGATTTTCTTACCAAAGAGCTTCCATTAGAAGAGATTATGTTTTATACAGATCTGGAATAGAAGTCACTATTCTGTAGAGAAAACTATGGGCAGGTGTATGGATGTCTTCAGACATTAGACATGGAGTTTTGCTTGCAGTAATAGAGTCTTTTTCTGAAACAATTACAGACTTAATTCTAGATATATATTATTCATGCTTCTCCTCTAAAATATTACATAAAATTTAAAAGTTCTGTATGCCAAAATGACAATAACAATCACCACAACAAAAGTTCTGAGTGTAATTTCAGGTTATACTTTAAAAATCAATGTATTCATTTTCTATTGATGCTGTAATAACATATCACAAACTTAATAGCTTAAAATGCCAAAATGTCACAGTTCTGAACATCAGAAGTCAGAAATGTCACACCAGTAAAAGCCAGGTGTTGGTAGAGCTGCATTCTTTCTGGAGTGTCCATGGGAAAATTATTTTTTTTTTATTTCTCCAGCTTCTAGAAGCTCCACATGTTTTTTGACTTTTCCATTTTTCATCTTCAAAGCCAAAAATGGACACTTGCATTAATTTGATACAGACCTTCTTCTGCTTTCTACTTCCACTTATGAGAAACTCTGTGATTAGGACTTAGGACTTCATGGGTAATTCAAAATAATCTACTCTCCTCAAGGTCACTTGATTAGAAACTTTAATTTCATCTGTAACCTTAATTTTCCTTTGCTATGTGACTTAATATATTCATAGGTTCTAGGGATTAGGGTACTAACATCTTCAGAGGGCCATTATTCTGCCCAATACAATTGAATATTATAGTAGACCAAAGATTAATTAAGGTTTCAGATTAACAACCTTTAACTTGGTGGCTATGACTACTGTGGTCTTGTGTTTGAGAAAATATACCCAATTTGTTCAGAGAAATAATGTATTTGCTGTAGTTGTTGTTGTGGTAGTACTCATTGTGATGACAACTGTGTCTGTGTTTGGTATTTCTTGGGATTTCAGTATTATTTTGAATATAGAATTAAGTATTCAGTTTCCAGAGTTTCACTTTTATAACATTGTTTCTAACAAGGAAAATTTTGTCCTTTTAAGGAAAAGTCTATTTTAAAAGTTAACAATATTTGGGGATAAGACACATTCTGAATCCCATTTTAAAGCAATTTACACCTATTAGAATGTGTTGAACTGAAAAAGCGAGCATCCAAATTTGTAGTGCATCAAATGAAAATGTTTCCTGTATCTAAATATTTCAAGGCTGAAAACGCTGCTCAGGTCAACTAAATTTTACCACATATATGGCTAATTAAATGCAGAAATCCACCAGTGGCAAGGTATCTAATACTGATTTCTGTTTCATCTATAAGGTACATCATTTAAACTAAATAGAAACTAGGAAAGGGAGTGCCCCAAAGATGTCTATAAAATTAATAACCATTCTACTAAGGAAATTATTTTCTCTTCTGCTACTCCCAATCCATGCAAGCACATGTCTCGGCATGAGACCAGAGTACTTGTAGCCTAGCACTTGAGATTCTAATCTCTGCTCTGCCACTTTGTCATTGCCTGAATTTAACAGTCAGTTTCCTTATCTTTAAAATAGAGGTAAAAATATGAACTTTCTGTCATCAGGAGAATTAAATTACATGAATTAATCATCATAAGTATGTATTGAGGGCTTACTCATTGATGGGTATTCTTCTACGTGTGAAGGATATGGCAGTGAGCAAATAAAACAGATTCATTGTCCCCAAAAGCTTGAATTCTTGGGGTGGGAGATGGGTGACATACCAGTGTGTAATTAAAGTGTATAGTGTATTTGTATCTTATGGTAATAAGTGCAAAGGAGGAACCATGGAAGGGGAATGGGGAGTGCAAAGGTGTGGTCAATGATTACCTCATTGAGAAGGAGACATGTGGCAAAGACCTGAAGAAAATGAGGGAGCTAAATATGCTGTTACCTGGAGAACAAGATGTGTCAAAGGGGAGTGAATACGCAAACATCTGAAGTGGAAAGAAGCACACCATTTCGAAGAACACAAAGTAGACAAGCGTAATTGAAGCAAGGAGAGGTAAAGGGAGAGTGGCAGAGGTAAATGTGGAGAAGTGGATTTGCACCAGGGCAGAAAGGCCCTGGGGCTCATATTAAAATATTCCTTTTGCCCTAAAAGCAAAGGGAAGCCGTTGATAGGTAACCATGGTGGTGATATAATTGTATTTGTGTTTTTATTATAAAGCCCTTCAATTTATTTAAGGAGAATAGCTGGAGAAGAAGCAAAAATTGAAGAAATTGAGGAAGACAGAATAATTGGTGGTCTTCTATTGTGGTGCTCTAGATGAACCATAACAATGGCTTGTACAATAATGATGGCAGAAGAGATGAAGAACAGGAGATGAAGTCAAGAGAATTTAGGACCTAGAACCAACAAGATGTGGTGACACATTAGATCAGGACAAACTACCGTCAAAGCTAACACCCAAAACTTTGTCATGAACTGCTGGGTGAATGGTAGTGTTATATTCCAAAATAAAAAGAAAGGGTGAGGAGCTAGTATGGCAATTAAAATTGAATTGGAAAGGTAAGCAAGATCATGAGTTCAGTTTTTTTAATGTTTACATTTAAGGCACTTGTGAGATGTCCAAAGAATTCCTGTATAAAAGGAGATGAATGCATGAATGTGAAGACACAATAGGGATATGGGTTGGTGCTTAAACTTGTTGAAATTTAAGGTAACAGCACCCAGAGAATCAGTGTCATTAGGATAAACCAGGCTTCATCCTGGCTGAGGAAACATTTGAAAATTTGAAGATCTGGGCATTTACTGACTGCAGAGCTAGAATGTTTTGTCTCAGGTTAGGAAGTGGAGAGATAAAGATCTGTGACAGGGAAAAGAATTAGGGAGCTTTTGGAAAATGTGGAATGCCTCTAAGTTCAAGTTACATATTTCTGCTCTCAACTATTCTGCATTGATTTCTGAGATAATCTTACTTCCAAATTCTTAGTATTTGGCTTATAACCTCTGAGTATTGCTAATAAGTTTCATATCTTAACTAAATACATGACATAAAATTTAAGGGTAAAGGTCATTAAATCTTATGCTTCTAAAATTATTTTCCAAAAGAATTATCATATATTGTTATTGTGACATTTTTGCATATTTTATTATACTTGTGTATTTCAAGTGTAAATTTCACCTAAGTGAGCTATCATTTTTCCATAACTTACTAATAAGAAATATAATAACAGTTGATGATAAGTACAAACTCCACATGATAATGAGATTAAGTACAGTAATACATGTTTTATCTTATGGTTAACCTATTTTATTGTCTCATTTTTAAAGTAAAATGATGCTAGCAAGTGGTTATTACATACTGTTAATATTCATATCAAAATAAAACCAATATTGATATCTATAATAAACAGAAAGTTACATCAAAGAACCTTACAACGTATTTTAATACTAAAGTGACATGAAAGATCATCAATAAAATATCATGTCACGGGGTAAAATCCTAACCAAACATATGGCAGAAACATAAGTGAGAAATAAAATCTGAAAAGCTCTAGTTGGTTAAGGAAATAATTATAAGATAAAAGAACTAATAATGTCAAGTCCTATATGATATGTCAAGTTAAAGAAAATATATATACAGCTATCCAGAGAATTTTTATTATTATTGAAATAACTAAGAATGTAACAAAGAGATATGAGAACAGACAAGTAAGAGAAGAAAAAAAATTCATTAAAGATACATTTTGGACAATTTCTCCAAACTTTAATTGGACCTGAAATATAAAGTACTATTTGATTAAAAAAAGAAAAAATAAATAAATTTTGAAATAAAACAGTAAAAGTTAAAAAATATGAACGAGCAACTGCAAACTGTTGTACTTGTTAATGGTGAGATACTATCCATAATCTTAAGAGAGATTATGAAATGTTTCACTTATTGATTATTTTGTCACTTCCTTCAGTCTCTAGGATGTCAGCTGTATCTAGAAAAATAAAGCATACTATAGGCTAATAAAGTATTTTATTTCCCTTATGGTTATACAACTTATATGAAATTTGAAACTTATATTCATTAAAATTGTAATTACCCAAAGAAAGAAGCACCTCACTCTGCTCTGTAAGCTTTCAGAATGCTCAAAAGGTGACTCTCAACATTCCCCACCTTGTTGAACCAAAAGATCTCCCAGAGAGAGTTCTTCTCTCACCCCTTTGATATAAGTAGAAAATAATATCATCAGGTAGGCTAAGTTAGACGCATTTTATTCCTAGAAGAGAGCACTAATGATACTTATTCATTTGCCCCTCCCTTATTTTCCATTTCTCCTCACCTACCATGACATTTTCAAATCTGTGCAAAAAGGAAAAAAAAAAGGTAATTTTCTCATTATACTTATTATTTACTCTATTTTTTCTAAGATATTTCCCAGACAACCACTATTTCTATTTATGTCAAATAAAAATTTGCCATTGGGATGACTTAATAATCAGAAAAGAAACAACAGATTTAATTTCATGGTATAAATGGAGAAAATTAGAGAAAACAAAAATGTGCGCAATTTTTACATAGCTCAGGTTTAATTTCCATGTAACTGCCCCTTTATTTTTATATTTTCATGTTGTTCTAATCTATTTAACCTCAAATTATATGGATGGATGATTGATAGATACGTAGAGTATAAATTAATTTTCCAAGAAGCATCTTGCTTAATATATATAAGATAATTTTTCTAAATATGAGCCCCAGTGAAATTAATACAGTGGAGGGAAGGAAGACCTTTAGTGCCAACAATGTGGCAAAAGATAGAAAGATGAAGCCAAAGGGAAAGAATATAAAACTCACAAGTCTTCCATCAGTTTTCTCCTCCTTGTGTGTGCCATTCCTCCATGGAGAGAGTCTATTCCTTCAACCCCAGCTCCATGAAACGGTTAGTTTGTAACTGTTTTTCTAGTTGAATCACTTCTTGACTCTTGGAGCTCTGGGTTTCCACAGAAGAAGTCCAAGCAACTCAAAATGTAGAGTGAGAACATGAGGATAAAATCTAAGACAACAAATGTAAGTAAAGACGTAATCTATTTCCAGCCAATCCAGTCTTCAAATTGATCCAGTGCCAACCTATATCTGACTGGCACCATATGACACACCCCCAGGCAAGCTAATGGAACCATGAAAGATAAAATTGTTTTAAACCACAAAATCTGAGAATGAGTTTTTGTTTTGTTTTGCTTATTTTTTTTTCTCACAGCAACAGATGAGCAAAACAACAAGTAACACTATTTTTCTTTGGGACTAAAACCAAGACATGTAGAGAGAAGATGAAACACAGAAGTCATGGGTAAGCAGAGGCAAAGGTTGGAAAGGAGAAAAACCACTGGCAGTGTCTGTATAAAAATGATAATAATTAAAAAAGGAGGAGAAATGGCAAATTTAAAGCTGCCAATTCTCTAATGAGCCTCCTTTTTTTTTCTTATGCTCTCTTACTTCTTTGTGTATTTTAATTCCTTTTATATACAATAAAGCGCATTGCCTGAGTTCAGTCTCTTGCAATCTGATCTAACAACCTAAGATGAAGAAAAGTCTATGACCATCAAAGTTGGCTGCCAAAGCTGCTACAGTATAGAATCTATAAATCTGTACTGGAAATGCCCACATTCAAGTGTCAAGGAGACTTGAAAACAACCCTAAATCATCTCTATGTGCCCAACTCTCACTTCTTTGCAATTCATAGAGGCCCACATCTCACAATAATCCTAAGATTGATCAGCGTTCAATGAGAGAAATGAATAAAAACATCTTCGGTATTTCCCTAGTTGGATAAATTCACCAAATGTGGTGCCAATTTGCCAGGTTACATTTAGAAAGGCTCATAGCAGAATTATTCTTCAGGTGTGAATGAGGTATTAAAAAAATTTCTATTCACATATATTAACCCTATAGAATAATTATAGAAACCTAGATTTGGAGTCTACTTTGTTGTGTTATATAAGTTAATATTAGACATTTACTGCTCAGGTGTTTGTAGTATTCTTCAACTTTCTGAATAGTCATGCTGCAATGAAAAATGTACAAAACATGTAATGAATAAAGCTTAGCAGTGGGAGGTAGTATGTTTGAAATTCATTTCTGCATGAAATTTTGCCAAACAACTTAATAGAACAATTTGCACTGCCAAAAACAGATAAGAATTCTCAAGTAAATATGAGATTATAGTTGTATTTTAGTATTTTATAGTCCTAATGCCATTTTATAAGAAAAAAATAGATACTGAAGTATAATAAAAACGTTTATTGTGTTTTAGGTATATTTTTTCTTTTCTTTCCATCTGAACAGATTGATACATTTGTCATAAGTCTAAGTAAGGTGTTTTCAAAATGTAATGTGATCACAGCTTTTTATTTATTATGCTTTTTATGAGCAAGACATCATTATAAGAATATTGAAGATGGAAAAAAGGAGTAAAAAAATTCGTCAAAAGAAACTTATAATCTACCAGCAGATAAAATACATAAGCATTTGAATAACTTTATTTAAATTAAATATAAAAATATTAGTTAAATAAATTAATTTGCTGATTATGCCTTTATATGGATAATTATCAAATGACAATAGTGATAATAATTGCAGAAAAATTTGAATTATGTTTAAGAGGTTTTAAAAGATACATAAATTGGCCAGAAAATATGATGAAACTGAGCATTCTGAAAATAAAGCCCAGGAGACAGCAGATTTAGATATATAGAGATACTTTTCAGTAAATGACTACCATGTGCCTAGTGGACTGGAAGTTCCATGCATCTCTCAATAAACTGATTAAATAGGCCCCATCCTAACCCCTACTGTGCAGGCGAGGAAACTGAAGATTAGAGAGCTTAAGTGAGATGGTACAGTGTGTTGGTGATACATGCGGTAGAGTCAGTTTTTTTTTATTTATTAGATATATGGCCTTGGGCAAGTTATTTAGCCTTCTGTTCCTTACATTCCTCATTTATAAAATGAGTAAGATGATACTACATAACTATTAAATGTTAATGAAGACAAATTAAGATGATATTTGAAAATTATTAGCATACCACGCGATCATCATTTACCAGTTGGTGAAATATGGATTCAGAAACAAATTCTGATTTCACATCCACTATCCTTAGCTCACTCTCATAGCTTCAGGTTGCAGAGAGCCTCACATGATGGCTCTTTCACGATGGGCTAACAGTTTTAGACTTTAACTGTGTCACAAAGAAATGAAGAACTTTTCAAGTATGGTGAGAAGTAAATGAGGAATCACGACAGTGAAATCTGGGGACAATTTATCTGGAGGTAGTGTTTAGGGTGGATTACAGGATGAAGGTTTGAAGGCAGGGAGTCTAATTACAAATTGTTTTTAATGATACAAACGAGGTAATGAGGGTCTTCATTATGTGATCGTTGTTGTAAAGAAAAGGAGGGACAAAATTAATAAATGCCATTGTGCAAAAAATGGATGAGGTTGGATGGATGGGTGGAAGAAACTAAAAACAAATAAAAAATAATGTCAAAATTTTCAAGGGCCAGGCATGGTGGTGCACGCCTGTAATCGCGGCACTTTGGGAGGCTGAGGTGACAGGGTCACTTGAGTCCAGGAGTTTAAGACCAGCTTGGGTAACATAGGGAGATCCTATCTCTGCAGACAAATTTTAAAATAGCTGGGTGTAGTGATGCTTGCCTGTAGTCCTAGCTACTCAGGAGGCTGAGTGGAGAGGATTGCCTGAGACCTGTAACTCAAAGCTGCAGTGAGCTATAACTGTCACTGCACTCCAGCTTGGGTGACAGAGTGAGACCCTGTCTCTAAAATAATAACAATAATTAATAGTAATAATACATGAATAAATAAAAATTCCAAGTATCTGTCTATAGAATTGTGACTATGCAATGAAAGAAAGGAGGAGGAACTGTCTTGGGGGAAAGGTGAGAATAAATGTGCTCAGTGACCTGCAAACATTCTCTGATCTTAATTTTATGACTTATAGATGTTACATGTTCAATTTCTGATTGAGTGAGTTTCAGAAGACTAAATCACATGCCAGTCTGACCATTTGTGTAACTTAAAGGGGGTTGTGGTGGAAAAGAACATGAAAAGAAGTTTTCTTGAATACGTATGAAATATCCTCAGTGGTATATATAAAAGATGATACATTGCTTGTAGGACAAATGAATACTTAGTGCCAGGTGTCTGAGAGAATAATTTCACTACTTATTTTTTTAATTTTTGAGCCATGTGACTATATTGCCATATAATAATACATTTTAAGAATTAAAAAGTATACCTTACCTCATAGGCAGATTAAAACATGCGTTTGAAATTGAGCATTAAAAAAGTATGGGGGTTGCTTATGTGATAGTTGTTCTCATTAAGAGGATACTTGAAACCAAAAGGATTAATAATATCATCAAGAGACTACATGAAGCAAGAGACCAGCAGAAAACTATTGGCTGAATCTTGGAAAATGTCAAACTAATTTGGAATAAAATGACTTATAAAAAGAACATCTATCAGGATTTTATTGTATATTGTCATATGGTTTCAGAAACAAGTATATTTACATCTATTCTGCAGTTATTGCTGTTAAGATGATCTTTGTCCTAGATATAAAATTTAAGGGTATGGAGCGTGTTATGCTTATGTATTAACAATTTTTTCACATAATAAGACAAGGACTCCTTCAAGAAAAAATACACAGGAACTAAGTATAAACCACCAAACATGTTTCTATTTAACTCATCTTATAAATCCCTCAAATTTAGTAACTTTTTATTAAAATGTACATATAAAAATGCATGCAAATACTAAACTATATGTAGAGCTAAAGAAATTTTTGCAAAAAGAATCCGTCTTTCTTGCTTGCTTGCTTTCTTGATTTTTGTCACTATTTATTTATTTATTTCAACTTTTATTTTAAGTTCTGGGTACAATGAATCCATATTTAAAACTAATAATGTAATCAAGAAAAATGTTACCAACACTCAGAAAGCACCTCTATGTCTCTCCAGTTACTACCTCCATGAAGGCTGTCAATCATGGCTTCTATCACAATTAGTTGGTCTTGCCTGTTTTTTTTATCTTTATATACTTGGCATCATATTGTATGTTTGCTTTTGTATGTGACCTCTTTTATGGTAAAATTTACACTTTAGGTGTGCAGTTCTGCAAGTTTTGAGAAACTCATACAGCTGTGTAACTGTCACCAAATTAAAGATATAAAACTGTTCCATTATCTGAAAAGGTTTTTCTGTGGCCTTTTGTAGTAAAACACTTACCACACTCCATTCCCCTGATAACCACGGTCTAACTTCTGCCTCTATAGTTTTGCTATTATATAATGTTTTCAAAAAGAAATCATAAAGTTTTTGGCATTTGAATTTGGCTTCCTACACTTAGTGCAAGCCATTCGAATTTCATCCAGGATTTTACAGGTATCAGTAGCTCATTTCATTTATGGGTGTATAATAGTTTATTTTTTAAAATTTTAAATAATTGCTTTATTAGAGCATATTATTATTATTATTATTATTATACTTTAAGTTCTGGGATACATGTGCAGAAAGTGCAGGTTTGTTACGTTGGTATAAATGTGCCATGGTGGTTTGCTGCACCCATCAACTCATCATCTACATTAGGTATTTCTCCTAATGCTATTGCTCCCCTTCCCCCCAACATCCCGACAGGCCCCAGTATGTGATGTTCCCCTCCCTGTGCCCATGTGTTCTCATTGTTCAGCTCCCACTTATGAGTGAGAACATATGGTGTTTGGTTTTCTGTTCCTGTGTTAGCTTGCTGAGAATGATGGTTTCCAGCTTCATCCATGTCCCTGAAAAGGACATGAACTCATTCTTTTTTACTGACAAATGGGATTTAATTAAACTAAAGAGCTTCTGCACAGCAAAAGAAACTATCATCAGAGTGAACAGGCAACCTACAGAATGGGAGAAAAATTTTGCAATCTATCCATCTGACAAAGGGCTAATATTCAGAAAATACAAGGAGCTTAAACAAATTTATAAGACAAAATTATCAAAAACTGGGCAAATGATATGAACAGTCACTTTTCAAAAGAAGACATTTATGGAGCCAGCCAACATATGAAAAAAAGCTCATCATCACTGATCATTAGAGAAATACAAATCGAAACCACAATGAGATACCATCTCACGCCAGTTAGAATGGCAATCATTATAACATCAGGAAACAACAGATGCTGGAGAGGATGCGCAGAAATAGGAACACTTGTATTGTACACTGTTGGTGGGAGTGTTAATTAGTTCAACCATTGTGGAAGACAGTGTGGCGATTCCTCAAAGATCTAGAACCAGAAATACCATTTGACCCACCAATCCCATTACTGCGTATATACCCAAAGGATTGTAAATCATTCTACTATAAAGACACATGCACACATATGTTTATTGCAGCAGTATTCACAATAGCAAAGACTTGGAACCAACCCAAATGTCCATCAATGTTAGACTGGATAAAGAAAATGTGGCACATAATGGCTTATTTATGGATCACCTAGTTGAGAGACATTTGGGTGGTTTTTAGGTTTTGGCAATTAGGAATAAAGCCACTAAAATATTTTACACATAAATTTTTTCCTGTGAACACATGCTTTTGTTTAAGTTGGATAAATACATGGAAATGAGATAGCTAGGTCAGATAGCAAGTGAACACTTAATTTTTAAGATTTGCAAACTCCTATCCAAAGTGGCTGTGCTATTATTTCCTTCCCCTAAACACATCCTTTTTTTTTTGTTTGTTTGTTTGTTTTGTTTTTTTTGTTTTTTTTTTTTGAGACAGAGCTCACTGCAACCTCCACCTCCTGGGTTCAAGCGATTCTCCAGCCTCAGCCTGCTGAGTAGCTGGGATTGCAGGCACCTGACACCATGCCCAGCTATTTTTTGTATTTTTAGTAGAGACTGGGTTCTAAACACATTTTAAAATTTATTTACTTTGTAATTTTAATGGGTATGTAATATATGGATATATTTATGGAGTTCTTGAGATATTTTGATACAGGTATGCAATGTGAAATAACCACATCCAGGATAAATGGTGTATTCAGCACCTGGAGCATTTATCCTTTGTGTTATAAACAATCAAATTATACTATATTAGTTATTTTCAAATGTATAATAAATTATTATTGACAGTCATTCTGTTGTGCTATCAAATAGTAGATATTATCTTTTTTTTTCTAACTATTTATTTTTACTCGTTAACTATCCCCACTTCCCCTCGACCAGCCGCCTACCACCCTTCCCAGTCTTGGTAACCATGGTTCCTCTCTTGAGTTCCAGAAGTTCAATCGTTTTAATTTTCAGCTCCCCAAATAAGTGAAAATATGTGAAGTTTGTCCTTCTGTGCCTGGTGTATTTCACTTAATATAATGTTATTCAATTCCATCCATGTTGTTTCAAATGACAGGATCTCATTCTTTTTTATGGCTAAGTAATACTCCATTATGTATATGTACCATGTGTTCTGTTTTTATTCGTCTGTTGTTGGACATATGGCTTGCTTCAAATCTTGGTTACTGTGAATAGCGCTGCAATAAACATGGGAATGCAGATATGTCTTTGATTTGTTTTCTTTTGGGTATATACCTAGCAGTAAGATTGTTGAATTTTGTGAGAGTTCTATTTTTAGTTTTTTGAAGAAACTCTATATTGTTCTCTATACTGGCTGTACTAATTTACATTTACATGAATAGTGTAAGAAGTTTCCCCTTTTTTCACAACCTTACCAACATTTGTTATTGTCTGTCTTACTGGGATGAGATGATATCTCATTGCAGTTTGGATTTGCATTGCTTTGATGATCAGTGATGCTGAGTACATTTTCGTATGCCTGTTTGCCATTTGTACACCTTCTGAGAAATGTCCATTCAGGACTTTTGCTCATTTTCATCAGATTACTAGATTTTTTCCTATTGTTTGAGATTCTTATACAACCTTGTTATTAATCCCTTGTCAAATGGATAGTTTGCAAATATTTTGTCCCATTCTATGAATTATCTCTTTGTTGATTGTTTGCTGTGCAGAATCTTTCTAACTTGACATGGTCCCATTTGTCTATTTTTTACTTTGATTTCCTGTGATTGTGGGATATTGTTCAAGAAATCTATGCCCAAAGTCCTGGGGAATTTTCCCAATTTTTTTCTTTTAGTAGTGTTATTATTTCAGGTCTTAGATTTATGTCTGTAATTCAGTTTGATTCAATTTTTTATGAATGAGATTATGTCTTTTGCAGGAACATGGATGGAGCTAGAGGCTATTATACTTAGCAAACTAATGCAGGAACAGAAAATCAAACACCACGTGTTCTCACTTATAAGTGGGAGCTAAATGATGAGAACTCATGAATACAAATAAGGGAATGACAGACATTGAGCCCATCTTGAGGGTGGAGGGTGGAAGGAGGCAGGAGATGAGAGAATGAGAAAAAATAACTATTGGGTACTAAGTTTAATATCTGGATGATGAAATAATCTATTCAACAAACCCCCATGACATGAGCTTACCTATATAACAAACCTGCACATGTACCATTGAACCTAAAATAAAAGTTAAAAAAAGAAAATACTTTGAGATGAATGAGAATAAAGGCAAAATATAAAATTATGCTTATGGGAGTCTGTTACAACTATGATTAGAAGGGAATTGATACCTGTAAATATCTATATTATTTTTAAGAAAAGAATAAATACTTTGAATAAATTATCTAACATTCCATCTTATTATATTGAAAAAGGAGAGAAAAACTAACCTCAAAGCATACCAAAATAAAGAGATAATAAAGAGTGGAATGTAAGTGGAATAAAGAGTAAAAAATGGAGAAAAATGTTTGGAAAAAATTAAAAAGCTGCTTCTTTTAAATTTCAAAAAGTTAACGAATCTATAGCTAGATTGACCAAGAAAGAAATAGAGAAGACTCAAATTGGTACCAGTGGAAGATGTATGAGTTACTTCAAGTTATTGGCGGCCTATCCTTTCAAATCCATAACTTCAGTCTTGCCTCCACAGAATAAATAATTCAAGTGAGGGGCATAAAGCAGAAAGAGACTGAGGAAAGTTCCAGAGCAGGAATAGAAGTTTATTGTAAAAGGCCTTAGAACAGAAAAGAAAGAAAGGCGTGCTTGGAAGAGACCCAAGTTGGCACGTGAATGTTAAAGAGAGAAGGTCAAGTGCCCTGTTTAACTATGATCCTAGGACTTTTAAGAGCTCTCCTCTTTCCCATGATTATTTCTTTAGGATGGGCTTTCCGCATGCTTTGGAATTGAGAAAAGCCTTCCTTACCCTTTGGAATTGAGCATGTGCATCATGTTTAGGGAGTTACATAAATCCCCATCTGAGGCTTTCTTCCCTTTTCTGGTGGAGTGTGCCACCAGAAGATCATACTTTACTATTTTTGTCTCTTAACATGCGTGCCCAGGAAGTTGCTTCTTCCTGAGGTCTGCATTCAATTAACATTTTGATGTTAACAGGTGTGGACCATCAGGAAATTGTCTCTCCCTGGCACTGCCAAATTATTTTTAGAGAGGTAATTTGATAATTGCCGAACCATCACCTGACATTCTAGTGGGTTGGGAGGGAGCTCTTTCCTGCCCTGCTCATGCCTAGCTATCTGTAACAAAATTACTAAACTCAAGAAGGAAAAAGGGGGCATAACTACTGACATTATAGCAAGAAAATAATTAAAAGGAAATACTAAGAACAACTATTTCTCCACTATTTGCCAACCTCTCGATAACCTAGATGAAATGGATAATTTTCTAGAAAGACAAAAGTGACAAAAGCTGACACAAAAAGAAAAAGAAAATCAGAGTAGACCTCATATTAGTACATTCTCATGCTGCTATTACAGACATAACTGAGACTGGGTAATTTACAAAGGAAAGAAACTTAATTGAGTCGCAGTTCAGCATGGCTGGGGAGGCCCCAGGAAACTTACAGTCATGGTGAAAGGGGATGCAAACACATCCTTCTTCACATGGTGGCAGAAAGAAGTGCCGAGCAAAAGGGGGACAAGCCCCTTATAAAACCATCAAATCTCATGAGAACTCACTCACTATCGTGTAGCAGCAACATGGAAGTAACTGCTCCCATGATTCAATTACCTCTCACTGGGTCCATCCCACGACACATCAGGATTGTGGGAACTACAAGTCAAGATGAGATTTGGGTGGGTACACAGCCAAACCACAACAGACCTATAAGCTGTAACAAGTAAGAAGTAAGATAGTAATAAAAATGTTGCCCTCAAAAAAAAGCTCAGGCCTAGATGGTTCCATTGGTGAGTTCTACCAAACATTTGAACAAATAATACCAAATCTGCTATCATTTGTGTGTTTCTCCATTCCAAACTCATGTTGCAATTTAATTCCCGATATAGCAATATTGAAGTAGGACCTTTAAGAAGTGATTTGATCATGAAGGCAGAGCTCTCAGAATGGATTAACCTATTTATCGAGTAATGGATTAGTGGGTTATCATGGGTGTGATACTTGTGGCTTGATAAGCAGAAGAGAGACAGGAGCCAGCATGCTTAGTCCTCTTCCCACGTGATGCTCTGTGCTACCTCAAAACTTCAGAGTCCCCACCAGAAAGAAGACTATAACAATATGCCGCTCATTGATCTTGGAGTTGTCTGCCTCCACGAATGGAAGTAGTAAATTTATTTTCCTTATAAATTACATAGTTTTAGATATTCTGTTATAAACCATGACTAATTTGGGTTTCTCCCAGGAATACGATTGTTTAGCCTCTGATAAACAACCAATGTAGTACACCATATTAATAGAATAAAGAACAGAAACCATATGATAATCTGAGCAGATACAGAAAATTCACTTGACAAAAATATCTTAAACTTTTATGGAAAAATACTCAATAAATTAGGAAAAGAAGGGAAATTTGTCAACCTGATAAAGGACATCTACAAAACAAAACAAATGCTAATAGTTATCATACTTAATAATGAAAGTCTGAATATTTTTCCCTTCACAGGAGGAATAAGACAATGATATATATTCTTACCACTTCTATCAATATTGAAATGAAGTAAAAGTATCTCTATTTGCCGAAGTCATAATCTTTTTTGTAGAAAACTCTATTACTTCCAAGAAAACTGTTGTAATTAATAATATATAAAAATCAATTGTATTCATATACACTAGCAGTACATAATCTGAAAATGAAATTAAAAGACGATTTATTTTACAGCAGAATTAAAGTGAATAAAATATCTTAGACTAAAATTAACAAAAATAAATTGAAGATTTATATACCGAAAACTACGAAACACTGTTGAAAGAAGTTTAACACTTTTAAATAAGTTGAAATCCATCTTATGTTTATGGACGGGAATGCCTAATATTGTTAAGATGGCAGTACTCCCCCTACTGAGTTAAAGATCAACACATACTCTGTCAAATCCCACCTACTATGTTTATAGAATTTTACAAGTTGATTCTCAAATTCATAAAAAAATCAAGAGACACAGAATAGGCAAAACTATTTTGAAAAAGAACAGAATTGGAGGACTTGTACTTGCTGATTTCAAAACTTAACCACAATGCCAGAGTAATCAAAATAATGTGGTACTAGCATAAAGGTGGACATACTGTTCAATTGAATAGAATTGAGAGTTTTTAAATAAACCCATTAATTTATGGTCAATTGATATTTAAAATTGTGTTTATAATTCACACCATAATAATTGTACATATTTATGGAGTACAGAGAGATATTTCAATACATATATACATTGTATAGTGATCCAATCAGGATAGTTAGCATGTTCATCACCTCAAACTTTTATTTCTTTGTAGTGGTAACTTTCAAGATCTTCTTTCCTAGCAACGTTGAAACATGCAGTTGATTATTATTGGCTATATTCACTCTACTACCTGATAGCACACTAGAACTTATTCTTCCTAACTGTAAGTTTGTACCTGTTGACCTATCTCCCTTCATACCCCCTTCATTTCTCCCATTCCTAGCCTCTGATACCCACTATGGTACTCTTCATTTTTATGAGATAAGCTTTTTGTTTGTTTGTTTTCTCTTAATAAGTGAGATTATCGAGTATTTGTCTTTCTCTGCCTGATTTATTTTACTTAACATTATGTCCTCCAGGTTCATTCACGTTTTCACAAATGACAGGATTTCATTCTTTTTCATAGCTGAATCATATTCAGTTGCATATATATACTATCTTTTCTTATCCATTCACCCATTATGGCCATATAGGTTGATTCATTCTCTTGGCTATTTTGAATAGTGATGCCATAAACAAAGGGGTACAGATATCTTTTCGACACACTGATTTCAATTTTTTTGGACAACCAGTAATGAAATTGCCAAATCATTTTGTAGTTCTACTTTTAGTCTTTTAAGGACCTTCCATACTGTTTCCCATAATTGCTATACTAATTTATATTCCCACCAACAATGTAAAATGTCCCTTTATTATGTATCCTTGCCAGGATTTGTTATTTTTTGTCTTTTTTATAACAGACATTCTAACTCAGGTGAGATAATATCTCCTTGTGGTTTTCATTTGCATTTTCCTGATGATTAGTAATGTTGGACATTTTGTGATATATCTGCTGGCTATTTGTATGTATTCTTTTAAGAAATGTGTATTCAGGCCTTTTGCTCATTTGTAAATTGGATTATTTGTTGTTTTGGTATTGAGTTGTTGGAATTCCTTGTATATTTTGGATGTGGACCTCTTGTCAGATGCATAGTTTGCAAATATTTTCCCTCATTTTGGGGAATAACTTTTCACTTTACTGATTGCTTTCTCTGCTATAAAGATAATTTTTAGTTTGATACAATTATATTTGTCTCTTTTTGCTCCCATTGGCTGTGCTTTGAAGGTTCTATCCAAAATTTCTCACTCAGACCAATGTCATAAAGTATTTTTCCTATGTTTCCTTCAAGTAGTTTCATAGTTCAACTCTTTAAGTCTTTAATTATTTTGAGTTCATTTTTATATATGCTGAAAGATATGAATCTGGTTTTATTCTTCTGCCTGTGGATAGCCAGTGTTCCCACCACTATTTACTGAAGAGACTGTCTTTTCCTCAATGTGTGTTCTTGGCGCCTTTGCCAAAGATCAGTTGGCTCTAAATGCACGAATTTATTTCCAGACTCTATTCTGGTCCATTGGTCTGTGTGTATTTTTTTTTTAATGTCAGTACCATGCTGTTTTGGTTACTATTGCATTGTAGTATATTTTGAAGTCAGGTAGTGTAATGCCTCTAGCTTTATTCTTTTTACACAAGATTGCTTTGGTTATTCTGGGTCAATTGTGGTTCAATACAAATTTTAGGAATGCTTTATCTATTTCTGTGAAGAAAGTTACTAGTATTTTGACAGAGATTGCATCAAATATGTAGATCACTTTGGGTAGTATGAATATTTTAACTTATTTTTGTATTCAATTTATAAGCATGGGATATCTTTCCACTTATTTGTGTTTCCTCAATTTTTTTTCATCAATGTTTTCTAGTGTTCCTTATACATATTTTACCCCTGCTTGAGTAAACTTATTCCCAGAGATTTTTTGGTGGTGGTGGTGGTGTGATTTTTATGTGTGTGTGTGACTATTGTAAATGGGATTGTTTTCCTTTTTCAGATAGTTCATTATTGGCATATAGATATTCTACTAAATTTTGCATGTTTATTTTGTATCCTGCACCTTAGTGCTCTTATAAAAAGAGACATGAGAGAGTTTTCTTCCTCTCTCTCTGCCATATGAGGATACAAAAAGATAATTGTCTGTAAGGCATAAAGACTACCACCATCAGCAGTGGATCTGCTAATGTCTTGATATCAGGCATCCCAGCTTTCAGAACTATAATAAATAAATGTTTGTTGTTTAAGCCATCCAGTCCATGATAAATTGTTATAGCAGTGCAAGCTAAGACAATTTCCATTAGGAAAATAAAGACAAAATGCACATTTTATACACTTACATTTTTTATTCTCTTTTTCTAATTAAATGTACATACTAAGAAATAATTAAATCTTCAAATAATTGTTGTTACATATCTTAAATCTGCTAAACGTTGAGAAAAATATAGTATATAATTTATAATTACATAAAAATTTTATTTAATTTAAAAATCACGTTTAAATTATATCTTAGCTATTTACATACATATTTAGTAACTAGTTTACAATTGTAGCTGATACTTAACAAGGATAAATAGGGCTATTCAAATTTGTTAAATATGCCTTAAAATTGAATCCAAGTCACATTACTATTATAAAATTAGCATTATCATTGATGTATGCTACAAAATAGCTTTTCGATTTTATGAAAGCTATATTTTGTAGAGTACAATAACCAAGTGAAGAGGGAAAGTTGTAAGTGCTGTGAAACTTAAATCCTGGTGTTTTTTCCCATTGACAACTAAAATTGATGGTGATCTTCATGACCAGTTGATTTCTATTGGTTCTTCTAGAGTAACATTGTGTGTGGTGAGATCAATATGTAATATCTAAAAAAGTTAAAATGATAATTAGTTGTTTAATCAGAACCACATTTTTCTTATTTTCATGAATGCTATTTCAAAAAAAGTTTTCTAATAAATAGTATATACCTTTATTTTCTTTTATATCTTGAGAAATTTTTACTCTCAGAAAGTTTGCAACCATTTCAGCAACAATTTCACCCAACCTATCCATTTTACCTAAGGTTAAAATAAATCTCAGAAAGGTGAAGTTGCTGTCAAAAGATACTGAAAAACCCAAAACCCTCAGCCAATTTTATTGATTTCTATGACTTTACACTTTTCACATAATTTCGAAATATGGAGTTATTTATAACTGCACCGCATGAATCTCAATGCATCCCTTTGTCAAGTATTATCCAGTCATTTTCAGCCAAAGTTTAGATTTAAAAGTGTTATTTTACCTCAATCAAAAAAGATTTTATGATGCTTCATTTATTGCCAATGATTCAATTTTGCATGTGTTACTTTATTTCACTGGAGATAATCTAAAGTAGACTCTAGAGAGATTATTATCTCTATCATGGAGATTATTAAGTTGCTGTAGTCAAATGATCTTCTGTCATAGTTTTATGATATGACGATTTCAGGAGACTTTACCATTGCTGCTTTTTGTCCAATGAACCGACAAGATTTTCTGTGCTTTAGCTCAGAAAGTTTGGATTCAGTTATCAAATACGCAAGAGAAGGGGAGGTGAATCCTTTACTGCCTACCATATACCAGGCCCTTTCATAAGGGCTTTATAAAATTTAATCTTCCTTAAAGCACAGCACATTTGGATTAATTTACCACATTTGATAAATTAATTTAAAAAGTAATAGTTAAATAATTGAGTATTCATTAGACAGGTTTAAAACAGATCCATCTTGTAACAAAACCTAAACTATTTTTTTAACTTAAATGTAGAAAGCAAAAATACACCACATAGCTTTTAATACTTTTACATAAATCGGCTGGACATAATTGTTACTAGAAAAATGTTTTTGAAATTATATTGCTAGAGCAATTAAATAATCTCTTGCATAAATTAAAGGACAAGCAGGGTGGAGAAAGAAATTGACCATCCTCTCTTCCTTTCCTATGTATCTATGAAGGCTTGGAAAACAGTGATTACTCATAAATACTGAGTTTATTTAAATGCACTTAGAAGGAACTGCCCAGAGTTGTTGGTTAAAGTAAATGTATATTTCTTCATCACTGAGGTAATGAAACACTGTCAAATATTTGTTCTCAACACTTAAAATTATTTGTGAATGTTTTTAAAGAGAATAGAAAAAAAATGATTTTTAATGGTTCATTTTTATGCTACATATTTGATCAAAACAACCTTGAAATAACACCCCAAAATATTAAAATATCTTATTTGGCATTGTTTATTTACTTTATTTTTACCATAAAAGTTGTGAGCTTAATTTTCACCATTGTAATTTAGTAAATAAAAGGTAAGATATTATCTAAGCCAAACCGTCTTTTCTTTATCTGATTGAACATTGGACCATGCAAAAAAGTGATTTCTAATTGTGATTGATAACTATTGAGTAGTTGTTTTGGGGAATTAATTTCCTTCTTTGGGGACTTAATTTCTTTGTCAGCCACATAAGACTACTGGACTAGATCAGGTATTCTGGAATTTTATAAATCAGTCAAATTATAAAAATAAAAATATGAGTGTAAGGCACTAAGATATTAACTTTTATTTTACCAAGGAAGGACATTAAATATATCAAAGTTGGGAAATTTTATTTTATATTTCCCATCCTTGATATAGTTTTAAGAAAAATAGCGAGTTGCAATGCAAAAGCAGTAAGAAAAACATAGTTCCATATTAAAGGAAAACCCCACTTGTCAACAAAACAGCAGTAGCAGTAGGATGGATGTTGAGTTTCAAAAAGATGGAACAGACTTTCAGGTGCTGTTTAACTCTAACATCCTCTGACACCTACAAGGACCTAGGACTGTGTCCAAGATGCATATATATATTTTTTTTAGGTTCAAGTTAGTCGAACATCTGACAATTTTAGAATTTAAGTTCATCTAAAGTGACTGATTAAAGGCTCTTTGTTTTCATCCAAGTTTAAACAATTAAGGGTGGGTGCACACAAATTTACACAGTTTTAGTAGTGCATAAGTAGGCTTAAACTTAAAATGAACACCTAAAACAGTTAGCTGTTTTCTAGAACATGTATTTGAAATTCACCTTTGCAAGCCATAGATTCACAGAATTTAGAACTGGAAGGAGCTTAAGAGATTGATCATTTACTTGCATTTTTTTTTATTCAATTGGATAGAATAATAGGCCTAAAATTTTTTGTTCAAAGTAAAGAGCTAAATACTGGCAGCAATGATGCTTTAACGCAAGAATCCTGATTCCTTGTGTATTATCTGTATCATATGTATCACACTCCTGTATTAATGAGTGCTGACAGTTTTATTAAGTTTTCAAGAATTTTCAAATACATTTTCAAGACATAGTCAATGTTTAAATGCAGATATCTTATTTTTAAAAAGTATTTTCTGAGGCACTTTATCATATAGGGATAACAGTTATTTAAAGTTTTAAGTTAATTTTGCTTTGATTGTATCATAATAAGAATAAAATAGATGTCATTAGATTGATTTGTATGACAGTTTACTAAGGATAATAATAAGGAAATAAATATGGAGGCCTAATGAAAAGGAATATATGAAGAATGTCATAATTGACTCATAATTATGTTTCTTACGGATGAGGGATATAAGAAGTCCATGTAGATGCTTTAAATACGTACGCTTTTGAAAAATATTTTCTTACATTACTTACCATGTTGGTACTGTCTTCATTAAAAGGAAGCGAATTTGTATTTCCGTTATACGTTAGAGTAACTGCATTGACAGGAGTAGTTCCTTTTCCCCATACATGAACGGACCCAAGCCTCGTTTCACTTTTATTTATGTAACCTCTCTTCAATATAGTGCTTGTTAAGGTGGTCTATAAATAAAGAAAAAGGAATAACATAAACACTTTATTTGCAAAAGCAATTAAAACTTTAAAAATATGTCGGTTAACCAAAAATGTATTTCGTAGTATAATAAATTGTTTATTTGTGCATTTGATATAAGGTATTTTATATAATAAACATGAATAAAACTTCAAATTTTCTTCCTTTTTTCCTATGTATCTCTTTATTGAGACAGGGTCTCCCTCTGCCACCCAGGCTCAGAAAGTTTGGATTCAGTCACCAAATATGCAAGAGAAGGGGAGGTGAATCCATTACTGCCAGGCTGGAGTGCAATAGTGCAGTCATGGCTCACTGCCATCTCGAACTCCTAGATTCCAGTGACCCTCTAGCCTCAGCCTCCTATGCAGCTGGGACTACAGTTGCATGCCACCATACCTGGCTAATGTTTTTATAGAGATGGGGGTCCCATTATGTTGCCCAGACAGGTCTTGAACCCCTGGCCTCAAGCAATCCTCCCATGTCAGCCTCCCAATGAACTAGGATTACAGGCATGAGCCACCCACCCAGCTGTGAACTTCAAATATTCCTTAACAGAATTGCATATAAATAATCTTACATACCTGGTTTAAATTAAATTGTACAGATAAATATAGGTCTCTTTCATAGGTGTCTGTAGAGAGAGAAAAAAAATGTGATATATTGTTATTTCCAAAGAAGAACCATAGTAAATACCTGTATACTTTGCTTCTCTTTCCCAGTATAAAAAGTAGCAAATAGTATCAAGATGTACCTATTTTTTCTCTAAGCCGATTTAACTAATTCAGATACAATCCAAGGAGCCTTGGAAATGAAGGATGAGTCACCAGGTAAGGTCCTAAGAAGACATGCTAGGTGGTATATGTGTGTGGGGGGGTAATGATAAAGCAGTAACAGGTTTAAAATCATTTTCACACACAACACTGGGAAGGTGGCAAGAAGTGCACAAGTAATGCAAGAATAAACAGAATTCAGTGATGATAGCAATTGACACTTACTTGTCACCTTAGTGACTGACAAAATAATATAAAGGAAAAAAGAACATGGTAGCAACACATTCTAGTGTCATTTGAAAAAACAAATTCAATAGTTAGAGATTGTTACAGGTCAACTAAAATTAAACTGGCAAAATATAGGTTTATAGCCACCTCTTTAAGGTATAATCATTATTTTTTAGTTTTTATTTTTTTAAGACAAAGTCTGGCTCTATTGTCCCAGCTGAAGTGCAGTAACACAATCATGGCTCACTACAGCCTGGACCTCCTGGGCTCAAGCAATCCTCCCACCTCAGCCTCCTGAGTGGCTGGAACTACAGGCATGCACTACCATGCCTGGCTTTTTTATTTTCTTAATTTTGTAGAGGCAGGTTCTCCCTATGTTGCCCAGGTTTGTCTTGAACTCCTACACTCAAATGATCCTTCTGCCTTAGCCTCCCAAAGAACTGAGATTACAGTCATGAGCCACCATCACCAGTTTAAAGTATAATCTTGCCATATTTAAAACCCATTTTAATGATCATCCTAGAGGTAAAACTTGTTAAGTGCTTACTATTTGCCAAATTCTAAATACTTTATCACTTTACTCTAAAAGATATTTTATTATTATTCCCACTGTATGGAAGAGTAAAGTGACTTTCAAAGCAGTTAAATAAATTGCCAAAAGTAAAAAAACAAGCTAATTACTGCCAAGGTCTGGAATCAAGCCCAGTTTTCCTTGACTTCTAAGATTGTGTTTTTATGTAAAAAAACAAATAAGCAGACATAAGATAGAAAGAGCAGAGTAGAGTCAAATAAAAGAAGTATTGGGGTAACATTGAAAAAGCAATATATTTTTATTCTCTTCTCTACTTAAACGTATCAGGGCTGTATTCATTAACCAACTAAAATTAACTTGCTATTGATTTTACCTATACTAAAATGGATATTCTGCCTAAGACTTCTTTGTATGCTAATATATGTATGGCTAATTTAATATGTATTACAATACACATTAGTGTCAATATTCCTTAACCATTTTAGTTCTTATTTTCAAATATACAATTACAACTTAAGTTTTCATGAACAATCTTTTAAGTATAGAATTCTGAGTTAAAAAAGCAAAAGTGACAGCTATTACGAAGATATGGGTAGCTTTGTTGTTTTTAATAAGAGGAAGAAAGATCTCACATATGATCTTGGTCAAGGACACACATATAACTATTTCATTAAGATAAATAGAAAAATTAACATTTTACTAAGCTATAACTTTATTAATCAAGAATGGTTAAAATTTACTTAATGTTAACAAGTTTTAGGAGAAGTTCATTTTGATTTACGTTTAATTATTTCAAGATAATTTGTTACCACATTATAATATATCACAAAATTTGAACATATTTGCTTAAAAGAAAGACATCGTTTCAGATTGGATGCCCATCAACTAGATTGTTGTGTTTGCTGTGAGAGAAAACCTCTTTGGAGATTCTGGTCTAACAAATCCAGAGAATAAGCATTTGCTATATATGGTTTTTGCTGTTAACTCAGGAAATTTCAAGGGACTATTTAAAAATATTTATACTAAATTATACCAAATAAACTGATATTGTGAAACATAACAAAGTAAGTAGATCCAATTGGCAAAAAACAATTTTTTATACTTGCATGAGGAGATCATAGAGAAATATTTGGATTATGCTCAGGTACTTTCCAGTGATTACAAAAAGTCTGCCATGAAACTTGAATAGGGTAAAGTCCACACCAAATGTTTTCATCGATGCTGTAGTTGGATAGGAGGAGCTGGAGAAAATTCTAAGAGAAGCTTTGTCTACATAACTGATGAAATGAATTAACTTAATTTGTTAATTATGAGATTCAAAGATCCCAAGTTGCATACTAAAACTTTACACCCCTGGGAAATTGTAGGCAAATTTCCTGCTGGACACAAAGGGAAACGCTGAAAACTTCACAGACCCTCAGTTATTGTGGTGATGAAGGTCAGAGCTCTAAAAGCAAAGGACTAACTTGTGTTGATATCTTCACTTTCTAAGTCACAAAATGTTAAAAAGAGGGATTTATTTTTCCCAAAAGTCTTGCTGTCTAGCATATAATTCTTATATCAACTTTATCACACTTATTTACTAATGGGTTATTTCTTATGGTTGCAGAATATTAACTATGATTTACCTTAAAGATAAAAGATGCATGTCTTTGCTATTAATGAAAAAACTATTATCTTCGGATAAGTTATTTAAATTGCAGAGAACTGTCAACTTCAAACAGATATCAGTTTTTATGATTAAAGTTTGTGTCAACAAAATGTTCAGAACGCTCATCTAGTAGTACTGACACTATTAAATGGCGGTCAGTAAACCTATCCTCTATCAGTGTTTACATACAGAATAAAAATCTCCTATGGGAGATTTCTGAGTTTCTCCTAAAATTAATGAAACTTGAATGAGTCCTATAATCTGCATTCTTAGCAAGCTGTCCCAGGTGTTTCTGATAACAACGGTTAATGAATTTTTCACATGGCTAGGAGTTTAGAAGTTTAGTATGGTCTTGAGGAACAGTTATGAATGGAATAAGCCTAGATCTAAATTAAAATATATCTCCTCATGTAAAAAAATGCTAAATACTAATGCCAAAAGCAAGCAAACAAGCCAAAAGAGTAGATATAAAAACACAGAAATCAAATTTACTTGAGATTGGTTTCTGGACTACCTCCTTGTTGTAGAGGCACCACTTGTACATTTTGGGGGCTCAAAAAGTGATTTCTCAAAATAAAGGTCCCAGAAGCAACACTGGAAGCAAAGTTTCTCTCTGACCTTCTCCTGCCCTCCTGTCTCTTGCTCCTTATTCTCTAGTGAGAGAAACTAGAATTCCTTTTCCCAAAGGCAAGTCACAGAAACTAGAATCCTTTTCCCCCAAAGCTAGCTATAAAGCCTAGAAATGTTACTCTCTTTTCCTGCTTTTCTGTGTAACAGCTGGCCATGAAGAAGTTAACAACCTCCTTCCAGAGGGGTCTTACCCCATACCTGAGAGGAAGAAATGTTACAATTAATAAGCCAACAAGAATGTGGACAGGTCTTACTAGATTTCCTCAGTCAATCTATTTCCATTAGCTTATACCCTTTTTGTCCAATCACATTTCTACATGGCAGTTCTTGTTTCACTGACCCTAAGAATGAAGCCTGAGAGCATTCTCTGTATCTTTGGGCCTTTATTCTGAAGGTTCCTGTTTTACATAAAACTATCATTACATATGTTTGTTATGCTTTTCTCTTGTTAACTTGTGTTTTGTTATAGAGGTGTTGGCTGTGACCCTTACGATAAATGAGGAAAAGTATCACCCCTTTTTGTCCCTGTAGTATCAATATTTTGCACATATAATAATGTGGTTATTCAGCTAAGTTAACTTTGTATATATGCCAAGTGTCTATTATGTGAATAGCACTGTGCTAGCTCCTGGAAGTACAAAGATAATAGATACATAATTCTGCCCACACAAATTTCTTACCTAGACACTTACCATAGGGATTGACTATATTTAGGATAAGAGAAGTCTTTAAATGTTTGTGACATTGTTTATCTATTTAAGTTGATTCAGTGAATTTAGTAAAATCTTTTAGCCTTGAATAATATTAATAGCTTTGTACTCAGCTTCCAAAGAACAATAATAGATAACATAAAAGTAATGTGATAGAATACGACATCAATTAAATTTATCTACTAAAATGAGCACTCACCTATACTCTCTCCATCATCCCAAAACAGAGAACCCTGTGCCGTCTGATTGTCATCTGCAGCAACAATGAGATTCATGTGTTTTTGTCGACTATAAGAAAGAAATATATAATTTTACCCATGTTTGTAGAATAGCATATGTCTAGTTACGATATGACATCCACATAAGGGTCTACAGGAACCCAAGCATTAAAGAGTGTGCAAACTGACTTAGACTAAGAAAATTAAAGAATTTCCATTTTTCTAAATTAGTTAACAGGAATGATATAAAACAATAAAATTCTTCATATTTAGGCTGGGTGCGGTGGCTCACGCCTGTAATCCCAGCACTTTGGGAGGCCAAGGTGGGTGGATCATGAGGTCAGGAGTTCGAGATCATCCTACCCAACATGGGGAAACTCCATCTCTATTAAAGTACAAAAATTAGCTGGGTGTGGTGGCAGATACCTGTAGTCCCAGCTACTTGGGAGGCTGAGGCAGGGCAATTGCTTGAACCCAGGAGGTGGAGGTTCCAGTGAGCCGAGATTGCACCACTGCACTCCAGCCTGGTGACAGAGCAAGACTCCATCAAAAATAAAGTTCTTCATATTTAATAGGAAATATCATGCATGTCTTTTGATCTCAAGAATTCATGTAATGTAACAAATCAGAAGTGGCCTCATTGAAAGTAATTAAAACCACATTAATTTTATTCATATATTTACTCATGCTTCTCGGGTAATCCTGTCATTAACCATTAAATATGAAACAATTTTAATAGCATTTTTAAATCTTTTATGACTTAAGCCTTCCTCACATTTCCACACATAAATCACGGAGTTATCACTGGTTATAATTAATAAGAATGTATAAAGTAGCCTCCAAGTTCTAAGTTCTATCTTTGTAATAGAGAATACCTTTCAAGCATGTTCCTGCATAGGGCTATTTGTGAACTAAATACTTGCTTCCATGTTACATCTCCAGCAATCTTTGAGAAGCAACTTGATTTAGCAGCCTCATATTGTTTGAAATAATTTACCAGACCAATTGTTTAGCTGTCTGCCTTTTCTAATCATAAATGTTGAAGAATGTACAGCCACGGAAGTCTCCTAAAATTTCCAGAATCTCTAGAGTTCAAATCTCCACAGTAATTAGATATTTTCCAGTGAAATATATTAACATACCTTACCATGAATATGTATATGAATTTCAGTTCACAGTCACTGGGGTTTAAATATAATTTAGAAACATCAAAAATATGGCTTAACCTGCAATTTCCCAACATATACTAAAACTTGTGATTAGAAAGAGTTTTACAACTTTCTACCCTGTACAATGATCTGTCTTCTCTCTCATAAAAAAATAAGGATTATTCAAGGCACACCTTATGAATGGTCTCCTCCATGAAGCCCTCACTTTTCAGGTGCAATAATGTCTCTCCTCTTTAATTGATATCAGGATAGAATATTAGTAGAAATGGACCTTGGTGGGTCCAGGAGATTAGAAGATTCTGTTCATGCCATCGGGGGCTGTCAGCATGTAGATCACCAAGAGAGATGATATAGCATAAAAAGAGAAGAAAAACAGAGACAGGGCCCTCTAGAATTTGAATGTCAAAGCAAGGAATTTTGCAATGGAAATAAAGACTGTGACAGGAATAAGAGATTTACACCTATGTCAGTCTGAGAAGACAGAGCAGATCCATTGTCCCTGGTAAACTGGACATATTGCTGAATGAGAGAAACAGAAATCCAGGTAGAGGTTCTCAGGCAAAGAGGAGAAGGGCCTGGCCAGACAATCAGTTATAAAAATGGTGATAGACAGAAATCTGGGATAGCCTTCATCTTTATATGGGACAAGGTCATTAAATGACGAGCTAATGGGTGCAGCACACCAGCATGGCACATGTATACATATGTAACTAACCTGCACATTGTGCACATGTACCCTAAAACTCAAAGTATAATAATAAATAAATAAATAAATACATACATACATAATAAAAAAAAGAAACAGGTCTGGAATTCCAGACCAGCCTGGCCAACATGATGAAACTCCGTCTCTACTAAAAATACAAAAATTAGCTAGGCGTGTGGCAGGCACCTGTAATCACAGACACTTGGGAGGCTGTGGCAGGGGAATCGCTGGAACCCAGGAGGTGGAGGTTGCAGTGAGCCAAGATAGTGCACTCCAGCCTGAGCAACAGAGCAAGACTCTGTCAAAAAAAAAGAAAGAGAAAGAAAAAGAAAGAAAGAAAGAAAGAAGAAAGAAAGAAAGAAAGAAGAAAGAAAGAAAGAAAGAAGAAAGAAAGAAAGAAAGGAAAAAAGAAAGAAAGAAAGGAGAGGAGAAGGAGAAGAGAGGAGAGGAGAAGAGAAGAGATGAGAAGAGAAAGAAGAGAAGAGAAACAGGTCTGGTTCCTCTTGGACAGCAGGACACTTAGTAGTTTGATGGAATAGTGGTACTGCCAGTGAATGTCTACATTTTCATGTACTGTAATGAGTCAGGAAATATATCACAAGACAGACGAACAGAGACAGAGAAAGGGAAACAGCAAATTAATGGAAAGGAAAGAGACACCTCCAAGCAATACTGACTTAAAGTTTATAAAAAAGGTTCATCAAATGGTATATTATTCAGTGCTAAAAAGAAATGAGATACAACCCAGGTATCTCATGGAGGAATCTTAAAAGCATATAACTAAGTAAAAAAAGTCAAATGGAATGTTACATACTGTATGATTCCAACTATATGACATTCTGGAAAATATAATATTTTAGAGATAGTAAAATATCAGTGGTTGCCATGGGTTGAAAGAGCGATGAATAGGTGGCACACGAAGGATGTTTAGGTCAGTAAAACAATTCTAAAGGACACCAGTGGTGGATGCGGGTCATCATACATTTGTTTAAACCCAGAGAATTTACAACATCAACAGTGAATCCTAATGTAAACTGTGGTCTTTGGGTGATAAGTGTTAGTGTTGGTTCAATGACTGTAACAAATGTGCTACTCTTATGGGGGGTGTTGAAAATGAGAGAGGCTATGCATGTGTGGGAGAGCAGGGGGTAAATGGGAAATCTCTGGACCTTCTCAATTTTGCTGTATAAAACTGCTCTAAAAAATAAGTCTTTGAAAAACAGGTTAATAAATATTTCATGTTTTCATAAAGTGATCTTCATAATACTAGATCTTCCACATGTCAGAAACAGAAAAGTAGGGTAAAAATCTTGTTGAGGCAGCCATTCAAAATATAAGACATTAATTTGTCATTACTTTCTGCATATTATAGACAGAGATCATAAAGGTTTCATTTATATTTTTATCTGGGAAGCTTTCTTACTTTAAGAGGGAATATCCTGTTGGAAGACAGTTTTCCATGGGTCTCTTGCATTTTTATATGTCATAGGCAGAGGCACTGACAGCCTGTCTTCTGAGCTGTCTTTTCAGGGATGTTTTAAAAATGAATTGAGTTCATGACTTTTGTAGGGACATGGATGAAGCTGGAAACCATCATTCTCAGCAAACTATCGCAAGGACAAAAAACCAAACACCGCATGTTCTTAGTCACACGTGAGAATTGAACAATGAGAACACATGGACACAGGAAGGGGAACATCACACACCAGGGCCTGTTGTGTGGTGGGGGGATGGGGGAGGGATAGCATTAGGAGATATACCTAATGTTAAGAGACGAGTTAATGGGTGCAGCACACCAACATGGCACATGTATACATATGTAACTAACCTGCACGTTGTGCACATGTACCCTAAAACTTAAAGTATAGTAAAAAAAATGAATAGCATTGGACGGCAGGGTTTCTTTTTAAAAATTCTTAATATTTCTTTTGACTGTCCAATATAAAAAAGATAATATCTTTTTTTTGAAGCAAATAATGGATAGATTTGTTTGTAGTCTTATTAAAGACAGGGTTTTCCTAAACTTGGGGTTCCTTATTTGTGACACAGACCTCCTACATGTGCAACGTCTGCCTGGGTCGCTCCATGTCATCCCCATGGGACTTGGTGGAAAAGAAAACCTGATGCTAAGATAAAGTTCCTGTTTCTTGCTATGCTATAAACCACAAACACTTTTGTCTCTGACCTGGCATTCATGTTACTGAGGCAGGCTAATGTACTAGCTTGGCGATGGGTTAAAATTTCAAACCCTTTCTATTTCTTAACAATGCTAGCATGATGTATCTCAAAATTTAACCTGAGCTTTGTAAACAGTTCACTTACCTGTAAAATGTGTTTTGAGCTGGCTCTTGACATGGTAGGATGTGACCACCACGGACATGTAGGTTTATTGTGTCATAAGAAGCATTAAATGTTTGAAATTGTCCTCTGACGCCAATATCTTTGCCCTGGAAATGAAAGGGATGGAAAGAACAGGTGGAGCAAGAAGTGGAATCATCAGCAACACTGGTACTTGAGGATATACATTTTAAAAAATCAAATGATACACTTTTAGATTAAAAACTTAACATTTATTCAGAAAATCTTAATTTGTTTCACTATAGTAACCATTTTACTATATATATATCTCATAACATGATGTTGTATACCTTAAATATACATGGTGAAATTTACTTTTTAAAAAAGCATATCTTTAGAATCTAGTTAAATATAAGTCTTTATGATAGCTTTGAAAATCATTTATAGTGTTGTTTTTGTGGAGTTCACATGCCTAAAGTGTGTGGATTTTTGAAAAGTCACAAAAGCTCTGCTTGACTTGCCATGTACATTATTCTTAGAAGGACTGCACTACCTTTAATGATCATTTTACATATCCAATAAAAGACAATTATCTTTTTGTATGTAATGTGTAGTTACCATGTTTATTTGCTAAAATAAATCAATGACTACATAACAAACTGTAGCAGAATAAATTAACTCTCTTTCACTGTGGATTTATTCAATTCAGCTATAATTTACCGGAAATATGTTACTTTCCACTCTTTTTAAGTGGAAAGTAAATCCAACATACCGTTAATGAAAAGGCTAGGGCCAAACAATTACCCATTTCTGTTTAGTCAATTCCCCAGAATTCCTTAAATACTTACTGTATGGTAGTCAAACCACCGAGCATTGGGGACGTAGGCATTTACAGTTTGAACATACTGGAATGTAAATAAATAGCCATTAGTTGTATATAAACCAAAGAAAATTGTGTAAACAAAAATATGTGGTGGGACTTACAGGTTCCAGTACTGGGGTAACCATAAATGCTGGACCCCATAAGAACTGCTTGAATATATCCCAGGTTGGTTTTTCATCAAAGAACCTTGACAAAATTATCACAAATAATTAAATTAAAACAAATAACTTTCTTCTGAATACCATAAAATCATTATTCAAATTACATTTTGTAGTATGGATTTTTGTGGATTAAAATAAAAACAAAACTGTAAAAAAATTAAAAAATATATCAGTTGAAATGTAATAGTACAATGCTCAGCAGTATAATACTTTATGAGTAAATCTAGACTATGACTAAATTTCCCGAGAAAATAGAGAATTCTGATGGGCATGTAACATCAACTAAATGAGAAATTACTTTGGAAGAGAACTAATAGAGGTACAAATATTAACTTTGCCTAGTATATGATCAACAAATTAAAAAACATATTAAAAACACTGGAAGAAAATTGAGAGACATACTGTAAGAATTTTAATTCATTAATTTTAAAAAGAGTTTGCTTATCTTACTTAATAAACTCTCTAAATAGTAGATTTACATGTTCCTAAAGGCTCTGTAACATGTTAATGGATTTCTGACTTTGAGATGCAAATGGCTAGGAAAAACAAAGGTTTTTTTTTTGTTTGTTTTGTTTTGTTTTTTAATGGCTTAAGAGCCACTATTAAATGTTCACATTTCTTCTCCAATTGAAATGAAAAAGAAAAGCTGTTTCTTAAAATTTGTTTGTTCTTTTGTTGTGGTTTTGTTTTGCCTTATTAAAAGCTGAGATTAATGCTGAATTGGAAAGATGGGCTTACACCTCCATAAACTCATGAAAGTAGAAACCCAGGTAATCTCAATAGAACAACAGTCTGTATAGTTAATAATAATATTTCTGACTAGTGACTCAGCCCAGAGGTGATACTCCATTATCCTGGGAAGCAAATAAGAATAACAAAAAGGGGTAAAGTCTGAAAATAAAAAGGAGCTCAATAAAATGTTATCAGAAATAAAGAAGGGATTATGGTAGATGATAAATTAATAAAGCAACCAGAACATAATTTGAATCCAGAAGGAATCTTTTGTTGTTGTTTTAGGAAAACTGGATCGCTTATCCTATCATCAAAAGAGAAGGCATACCAATTCACTTCTTATTTTGGTAAATTTACTTTGGGTATTGTTTTAATTTGGGTAAATATCTGCCTTTTTTAAATGGGCTTATCAATAGTGAAATCTAACAAATAATCTCATTCAATTACTCTGGTAATATAGGGTGCTCAAAAAGCTAAATATACTGTGATTATTCAGGGTTTTTTTGTTTTTATGTTTGACTGCATGCTTTGCTTTTTGTAATATCTACAATAAGAATTTGATTGTATTCAACTTAAAATGGGTGAAAATTTTTGCAAATATGCTCCATGAAATAGAATTTTTAAGATTTGGTCATATAAAAGTTTGAGCTTTAAGAGGTGAATCCAAAACAAATTTATAAGGATAATGTTGAAACTGTTCCTGTGTATCTCATTGGGATACATCAAGGAAAAGGTGGAATGGTCTCCGGTAAGACATCTGTATATAGTAGATTTACGTAACTGCAGTAAACCGTGATTAATTAAATCATGAGGGGCATTACTTATCTCCCTGGAAATGTTGAGAATACTCAAAGTAAGCACATATACAAAGCATGTAGAACAATACCTTGTATACAGTAATTATTCTGAAATAGAATCATTATTTTTTAATAACTAATTAATGTGGTTCATTCTTTAATGGCTTATGCTAGTCTATTTATTAATGGACATATTTGTGTAAATGCTTTATTAATAAAAAATGTATGCTAATATAACAATGGAAAAATTGCCAATCTAAAATATTTTATATTGCACTATAAGAGATCATTGGGTAAATTAAGTGAAAAGTATCTCTCTGTGATAAGAGAAAACAAACTTTGTACTTACTCATGCAAAAGGGGTCGGATAACAGTGCCACCATTAGCATGAATTTCATGCATTTGTGTGTAGAAATAGGGCAATAAGGTGTATCTAATATTTAGAATATTCCTTGACATTTCAGCAAAAGTTTCATTCCAGGAAGCGGGATCTTGTCTCTGAAACAAAGCAAAATAACATAGTTATAAGCTTTGGTCCTTGTTTAAGTCATAATATTCATATTCATATTTGAAGAACTAAAAAGTAAGACATGATATTAATTGCTTGTCATGTGCTATGTACTTTCTTCCCAAAATCTTACACAATAATATTTCTATCACATGATAAAGAGAAAAGGTACACAACATTTTAATAAGAGAAATTCAAATTAAATCCATGGCTTGATTTAGTTTAAGTGAACATACCCAAAGAAAAGTTCACATTTTAATGGATGACAAATATGTTGTCAATTAGGTGATAGTCAGTGTTAGAGTGATCAGTGTAGGAGATAAATGAAATGATAGGCTATCCAAAGTCGATTGAAATAAACATAGACAAGCAGAGCAAATGATGGTGACCATGCACATTGTGGGTTCTCAGGAGAAATGAACAGATTATGGTACTAAAGAATACTAAAGAATACATAGTACAGATAGAAGGGAAGGCATAAAGTTGAATGAAAGGAAATAATGTGCCTGAGTATGCTCTGGAATGCACACTCCAGCTCAAAAGACTAAAATTTTTAGTCTAAAGTTTAGAGTGGAAGATTAAAAGTCTACAAAAAAAATTCTTGCACATATTAGTTAAAAAATAATAGGCAAGAAAAGTTATTACTATTTTGTATTTTGATTTGCACCAGGGGAATAAGCAAGGCCATCACAAAGCTCGAGGTAACATTTAAATGTTTTTCGTTGACATCAGCATGACTGGGGCCCTTTATAGTTGTGTCATATCGATGATGATTCCAATTTTTCTGTATTTTAGGAGTAAGAAAGTTTGAATGAAAATTTTGTGTCATAGCTGTTATATGCAGTATTAGAATACAGAAAATCTTGAAAGTAAAAATGGTCCAAGAACTGTTAAGCTGTATGTAATCCTATTGCTGGTATTTCCAAAGTTAAATAAGAAGAAAAAAGGCAAAGATCATATCTGTTGCTTATTGACCTGATTAATATGATTTTAGTTTTAACATGTTGATACACAAGCATCTAATTCTAAACTATACAATTCGAGTAACACATTTCAATAGTTCATTTGTACCAACTCATATTTAAACTTAAGTAGAGTTTTCTATCCTCTAGATTTTTATTTAGAAATACTTCCTCAGTCTTTCCCTCCTTCTGCATTTGAATTTTCCTTAAAAACACCAACCACATTACAATCATTGGGTATTTTACTTTGTTGCTCCCATGTGGAATTCTCCATACGTTTATATTGGTTACTGTTCCCCACACCCATCTCAGCTCTAGTATTCCTTCATTTAATACCTTTCTGAGCACTTTTCCTAAAGCAGAATCTCTATAAAACTCCATCACTTTAGCTTAATCTATTTTCCCTTATAGACATTTATTTGTATCTGACCTATTACATATAAAATGGTCTATTATTTATATCCCTTTTTAGAATATATAAATCATTTGAGCAAGGACTTCGTAAATATGAAATAGTATATTCTCAATAATGAATCTCTCTCCAAGCTTTCATTGATTCATGCTCTACTTTCCCAATATTACAGCTTTCTAAATTGCATTATTGACAGCAAATTTTCCTGTTGAGATATTACTGTTTCGTCAAGTTATGTCTCTATTGTCCAGCTTTCAAATTCTTTCAAACGTGGTTCCGTTCTGCCTACAATCCTTGTATTTCAGCATTTTCTAAAATAAATCCTACTCTCTATTTCTACCCAAGTTTCCAGTGTGGGGACCATGTAGATTTCACAGCACATCACGAGCTCTGCCATTTACTTACTATAGGCAGAGCACATCTTTTAAAGGCCAGCTCTGTCTTTAACCTGTCCATCATGCGCATTTTGCTAATTTATCATTTTTCTTCATTTCTTCACTGAAAGTCAGCATCATGAAATTTAGTGCTTATTTAGATATTGGCTCTAACTGTTCCTACTCTTCCATAATTTTTAGTAATGTCTCCCCAGATACTCAAAAAAAGTTCCTCCAGACAATTTCCTCACTACTCCAAAATTATATATAACATCAATAAATATACCAGCTAACCAAGCCATGTACACTAAAGTATAATGAAGCATAGCCCAAGTAAGAAAATATTGAAAGTAAATGTAGTAATTACATACTCTAGTATTTGCAATGTTGTGATTCCTTGAGTATGGATAAAATGCTCCAAGTTGCATCCAGCGGGTACAGAGATGATATTCTGAGTTGTTGAAAAAACCACAGATGTCTGCTCCAGTCTAAAATATATTGTTATATTTAGTTAAATTTGAATAGTTTATGAATGTTTATAATTTATGAAGATAAAAGGAATAAAACTACTTACATATGATATTCCAAACAGACTAAATTCCATCATACCTGAAAAAGTTAGAAAAAATATCTTAGAAAGTTATTATTTCATGTATTTTAATATTTTTATTTCTATTTATGATGATGTTCTCTTTTTAATATCAACCTCCAAACCTGAAACATTTTTCAGATTATTAATATAATTATCTCATAATGCTTCTCATAATGCTCACACATTTTGACTTTGTAGCATTTATGATATTTACAAAAATAAGATACTATAAGCTTCCTTGACACTTGCAAGGTGACATATTCAGACAACAAATACATTATAAACACATTATAGTGTGAGAAGAAAGTGGTGTCCACAGTTTCATTTTTGAAAATAAATATGCTATTTCTGCAGTTACTTAACTATAGGTCTGATTGAACTATAGATTCAATTGGTTTCAGGCTATCATTTGAAAAAACTGAATCATTCTTATTAAACAAATCCTCTAAGGAGTAATCAATTCTATAAAATACAATGAATATGATTTCTGAGCTCTTATTTTAAAGGAATATTTCTAAGAATTAATTGTTTTCCTTGAATTTATTTATCAATGGTGAACAAATTTTAAGACTAAACATAGAGCACAAAACTATCTATTTCTCTATTAAAATGATAATGTCTTATTTAGCACTTATTCTACTATTGTCACAAATTTCTTTCCAAATTTCGTTCGAAATGTTTCTTTTTTTTTAGCATCTATCAGTGATTTATATTCCCTAGAATCTAGAATCTTTTAAATTTCAGTTTCAGAAGTACATTTGCAGGTGTATTATTTAGGTAACTTGCTTGTCACAGGGGTTTTGTGTACAGATTATTTTGTCACCCAGATAATAAGCATAGTACTTGACAGGCTGTTACTCAATCCTTACCCTCCTCCCACGCTACAACTTCATATAGGCCCTGGTGTCTGTTGTTCCCTTCTTTGTGTCCATGTGTACACAGTGTTTAGCTCCCAGTTATAAGTTAGAATATGTGGTATTTTGTTTTCTGTTCCTCTGTTAGTTTGCTTAAGATAATGGCCTCCAGCTCCATCCATGTCCCTTGAAAGGTCATGATCTCATTTTTTATGGCTGTATATATTCCATGGTGTATATGTACCACATTTTCTTTATTCAGTCTACCATTCATGGGCATTTAGGCTGATTCCATGTCTTTGGTGAATAGCGAATTGGCGAATTCCATGTCTTTGGTGAAAAGTGTCTTTTGTGAATAGTGTTGTAATGAACCTTCTTGTGCATGTCTTTATGGTAGCATCATTTCTATTCCTCTGGGTATATAACCACTAATGGAATTTTGGGGTTGAATGGTCATTCTGTTTTTAGCTGTTTGAGGAATCATCATACTGCTTTTCACAATGGTTTAACTAATTTACACTACTACCAACAGTATATATGTCAACTTTTCTCAACAATCTTGAAAGCATCTGTTATTTTTTGACTTTTTAATAATAGCCATGAAATCTAGAATTTCTATTCATTTCTCTCTATTAGCTCTAGACGTTATCTTTGCCAGATACTGCCCTTTTCAGTAAGGAAACTCAGGCCAATAACAATGACACTGTTTCCTCAAAATAAGCTAATTGAAGATCATTAGTTTCTACACAGCACCCTCAATCCAGCTTCCTGGCCCACTGTCTTTTTCTGATGCTATATGACATAAAGTACGATGTGAAGAACAAAATTCTGAGGACTTATAAATGTTATGACCTAGCACCAGCAAAAGTGAGTATCTAATAGAAAACACAATATAATAATAAAGATGGTGACTTTCACTTACCAATGATTGATTTGTCCATGTTGTCCCATCGTGCATAGTTGTCTCCAAGCCAGTGTCCTCCCCATCGTCCACTAGTAGGATATGTGGAACGAGAAATTACAATCCCTCTTTTTCCAGTTGTCTTCTGCAATGCACTAATATAGTAGAGAAGTATTTTTGAGTTTTTACATGAGATATTTTCTCCAAATATATCTACTTATGACTACTTTGTAAAAAAAAATAGTGATTTGTGGTGCTTATATTGTCACTTATTACAACTGGCTCTTGATAAGTTTGTCTTCTCTCATTAAATTATAAAATCCTCAAAACATAAAGGACGTCTTTTTCCCTTCCAACATTTACCAGAGTGACATGCAGATATTAAGAGGCCTTTATATATTCCTTCAATGAATACAAGTTAAATCAACTATTAATTGAATGAAATCAACAAGTTCATCACATTGAGCTTTTTATTTTACTTTAATGTATTTTTAATAAAGGCTTATGCTCTAACTATTCATTGCCCCAACGCCTCTCAACTGTAACATATCAACACTTAATGTACATATTACTGTGCAGACAATGCCTACTATCATACTCTTTGCTTTAAAGGTTTAATTTGAAGAGAGCAAAGTATTCTCGGGTCTTAAAACTAAAAAGAATTGCTCCATTTCAAGTGTAGAATCTATTGGGAGTAAGTTCTTCTCAACAGAATGGGTTGTGTAAATGACATCATATGATTTATTTCCCTTCTCAGTCTTTGGAGAATGAATTTAATGACATGCATGTTAAAATATGTTCTAGTTTTAGAAAAAAATAAGTATTTTTATATCATCTTCATCTGTTTTCTTCTATCTCCCTTTCTTTTCCCTCTGCCTTTCTCTCTGACTGAACACAGATTATAAGAGTATCAATAACGTTTTACTCTAATATTAGTTGGAAATAAAAATTTTATTTTTATATTACTCAAATAATTTGAATATGAATAAGAGCTACAGAACTATCTTAGAAGAAGATACCACAAATACATAATTAGGCAGACTTTACTGGACACTAACACATTATCAAAAGTATTGAGTCATTTCCTTGTTACAGCAGGATCCCAGTGTTTGTATGTATGTAAAGCTCCTTCCATGACACCTTGAGATTCCTAAAATCAAGCGCTATACTTTAATCTTCCTTGCATTCCTTATATCTAATGCAATGCTTGGCATGTAATAGTAGCTCAAGAAAGTTCGGAATTAACAAATGTCTTAAGTCAAAAGTACAAGAAACTAAAAATGTATTAAACAGACATAACATATTGAACCATCACTTGCTAATAAAGGCAATATTGTGTTAGTTAACTTAAAATGTTCTACTTCAAAATTGTCACTGTTTTAAAAAACCAATAAAAGAAAATGATCTTCACTGCTTTATTTTTTCATAACAAATATAAAAGGGCCATTTAGGAATATTAATCTTTTAAATATACATTACATATATTTTTTGAAATTTAATAAGAAATAAATATATAAATATGAAGAGTAATAATTGGTGACAATTCTATAAATCTATATGAAAATGTATTTTTGGAGTTCAGTTCATTTGCAAACAAAATTAGTTTTGTTTAATATAAAATTTATTTACAAGGACAGTGTTGTCACAAATTCTTCACGTGTTCACATGCAAGAAAATTATGTTTCTGGAGGATTTCTTTTTTTTCTCTATTATATATCTTACACTTGAAAAAATTCTTTACTGATACTTTAAATTAATAGCTGAATATATGCTTATCAGGTTGATAAGGATTCTACATAAAGTAGTTTCACACAATGGGCACAAAGTTAGATAGGAAGAATAAATTTAGCAAGATGACCGTAGTTAATATATTGTATATTTCAGAATAGCTAAAAGAAAGAATTTTAAATGTTCTCACTACAAATAAATGATAAATATCTGAGAAGATAAATAAGCTAATTAGCCTTATTTGATCATTTCACACTGTATAATGTATGAAAACATCACAAGGTACTCCATATTTACTATTGTTAATTGTAAATTAAAATAAAACTATAAAATAAATGAAGTATTTACATAATAATTTTCTCTTAAGGGAATTCTAAACTCTTATATAAGAGGAATCTCCTCTGTAAACCCTCACACAGAATATGTATTTGACGCCACTAAAGATATAAAGTTCAAACACGGTAAATATATTCTAATTATTTCCAACAGTGTTTCAATTTTACAAATTGTTCAGTAACAATTAACTTAGTTTAAGTTATTCTTGAGAAACAGCTTTAAGCCAGGAGAGTTTGTTCTTTGTTACCACTTGACATTGGAGAGTTCAGCTTATAGGAAAGAGATATTTTTGTTGTGTGTTTATTATTGCCTACAAGAGCATTTTCTTGAAATATATTTTAAAAATTAGAATATATCTTCAATTATTATAAAAAAGTTTTTTATAGAATTAAAACCAGAAACTCTACATATATATTACAAAAATGAAATATGTGAAGAGAATATTAAATTTAAAAATTTAAAACATATTTTTAATCTTCCAACAATAATTAATATCTTTATTTTAGTCATAGTTTCTAAAAGAAAATGTTAAATTAATTAATGTGACTATTATCTTTAATTACTGATGAAATCAATTTATAAACATTTTCCAAACACTTCTATCTCATGACTGGATGGTGTTCTCATGATTGGATGGTGTTAAATTATTTTAGAATATAGACTGCTGTATAGTAGAGAAAAGAAAGTTATTACAGAATTGTTATCCTCATTTTTATGAAAACAACTCTTTGAAAAATCAAAGATATTTTATTGAATTATTTTTGAAGGCAATATATTTAGTATTTATTAGAAATATAAATTTTCCCAATTCACATTTCAAATAGTCACCATTAGATCAGAAAATGTAATATCTGTTTTAATTTTGAAATTGGATAACAAGTATTTTGTAGGCTAAAATATTTTAATTATGTTTTAGTGTATAACAAATTAATGAAATTTGAAATTTCCCTTAGCAAGAAGACAATGTGAAAGACTATATCATGGAAAGAGTTTTATAGATTCATATCTCAAATTTTATATTTTGATATACCAATTGTATCAATGTTCTATTCATCTATATCATTCAGAATCTAATGTCTGGAAGACATGCATTTACTATCTGGTCTTGAGACGAACAGCTGATTAATAGAAAGTTACAGCTATAACTAAAGTAACTTCTAAATTAGTGAATGAGGTGAGGTATACTGTGTTTGTTTTTCATAGACTAGTTTTTGTTTATTTAAAAAAAAATACAAGAGACCACTTCCTATAGTTTACAATGCCCCCACTTCAAAAAGGCACTCTTATTTTTCCAGAAAGTTACATTAAATATAATTTTCCAAGTTGCAAATTATCCCAGTTTATAAGAATATCTGCAAAAATAATTTATAAATATTGACTTTTTCCATTCCATTTTATGATTACAAAACTCTTGGGCACTTATTTAAAAATTGTATATTAAAACACAACCTAAGCATTCAGAGGGAGTCAAAGATGTTTAATTTTCTAAGTCTTCTCTAATGAATAGTATGTACTAATCCCTAACATCTTTAAAGCTTTTGGTAAAAATGAAAATAATATATATGTAGTTACATAATCCTTGAATATTTGTCTGAAATTTGAACCCATAATTTGAAGTAGATTTTTGAATGTATTTCTTTCTACATTTGAAGAATAGGCTTTATTTCAGTACAACATTGAATTTCAAATTACAAGAGATAAGAGCAACTGAAGACTCAAAACTTTTTGTGCAGGATTTCTATATGAAGCTTTTTTTATTTGCCATTAGTGTCCATGATTCTTTGTGTAAAACTATCTGCAATTTCTCAAGCTGATTAAATCCCATTTCTGAATCCATGCATGCTATTCTTTCGTTGTGTTTCTTGTTTGTTTCATGTTAAGTGAAAGAGCACAGTAGCAAGAAATAGCTAAATGTCAAATATGTGGCAGTTTATAAGACAGAAAATAAGTCACTAAAAAACAAAATGCTATGGTCTGTATAACTTGAGAAAAAAACGTGTGTTTATAATTTGTTCAGTTTTCCTCAATGATAAACAGAAAGACTTTACTCTTCATAATTTGCTTAAATGTAACATGTACCTTATTTATAGTGTTTTTTTACATTTGTCAAGGTCTTTATACATGTAATTAATTATTTAATCTCTAAAATTTTCCGAGTTCAACAGTTTTTTGTAATTGAAAAAATTAAAATATTAAGAAAGTATCTGAAACATATGAAAAATCTAAGACTGTATAAAGTAGGCTACTTAATACTTAATCCAATTAATCTACTCAATATAAGTAATGTGATTGAAACTTGCACTGAAAAGTTTTATGAACGAGAGCAAAATTAGCACTAATAAGTATATGTATATTGATTTCATTTTCAAGGATATTCCATGGAAGATTGTGCTGATTTCCTCCTCATAATTTTACTTAAAAGTGGAAATGGACCTTACATATGCTTAAATATCTCTGCATATGGACTATTTGGAAATTTACCTGTATCTACCTTGAATTTATCAAAATAACTTTGATACCTGTGATTATAACAGGATAATGATGAATTTATTTAAATTTACTAAGCATCCACAATGTGTCAAGAATCATGTCTGACTCTGTAATGTGCTTCAGAAGTATACTTATTTCCTGTCTTCTGTGGAGAGGAATTTTTTTTTTCAATTTTTGTTAAGCTACATACTTTCAACTCAAAGCGCATAATTTTTGTCAATAAGATCATCAGTCAATTTTCAATATTTTTGTTCTTTTTAATGTCTACAGTTTTAGTTAAAGTAAATTTAGCTGTGGATAATTATGCCCCAATATTACGTTCCAGCAGGGTTAATCAAAAGTAACATTTGCCCCAGTGAAAAGGCATTGTTCAATGCCAGTTTATTCACTCTTAAAATAACTTAGTGTTTTATTTTTGGATTTGGTGAACAAGTGAGTTTTTGGTCATACATTCATGTATTCTGAGTTGATTAAGAGTTAATTGCTAGAAATAAGATAAGTACGTTTTACTAAGCGAGAAATTTTATCCATACTCTTCAAAATGCTTTTTATTCTTTTATCAACTTCAGCTATTTGTTAGAACAGAAGTTTTCAACCCTGTCTGCTCATTAGAACTGCCTGGAAAGTTTTAAATATTCAGATGCTTAGGCTATAAAAGAGACCAATTAAATAATAATTTATTTAAAAATCACAAGCCTTCTGGTAATTGCAAATGAAAAAGCATACAACAGATATACAAAATATAAAAAGCAAGAAATCAAATAACACCAGAGAAAAGGGAAATAAGAAGAAATGAAAGAGGAATGAGAAGACCATTAAACAACCAGAAAACAAATAACAAATGGTGGGAGGAAGTCCTTACTCATCAGTAATGAAATTGAATATAAATGGATTAAACATTCCAATCAAAAGACGCAGTGAAAAGACAAACCACAGAATGGGAGAAAATATTTGCAAAATAATCATTTGACAAGGGATTAATGACCAGAATATATAAGGAGCTCAAACAACTCTATAGGAAAAACTTCTAATAATCTGATTTAAAAATGGGCAAAATATTTGAGTAGGCATTTCTCAAAAGAAGACATACAAATAGCAATCAGGCATATGAAGAGGTGCTCAACATCATTGATCATCAGAGAAATGCAAATCACAACTACAATGAGACATCATCTCACCGTAGTTAAAATGGCTTTTATCCAAAAAACAGCCAGTAACAAATGCTGTTGAAGCTGTGGAGAAAAGGTAATGCTCTTTCGCTGTTGGTAAGAATGTAAATTCATACAACCACTATGAAAAGCAGTTTGAAATTTCCCCAAAAACTAAAAATAGAGCTACTATATGATCCAGCAGTCCTGCTGCTGAATATGCATCCAAAAGAAAGATATATCAAAATGATATCTGCCCTCCCATGTTTATTACAGCACTGTTCACAATAGCCAAGTTTGGAAGCAACTTTAGTGTCCATCAACAGATGATTAGATAAAGCAAATATGGTACATGTATACAACGGAGTCCTAGGCAACTATAAAAAAAGAATAAAATCCTGTCATTTGCAATGACATGTAGGAAACTGGAAGTCACTAAATGTTAAATGAATTAAGTAAGACACAGAGACAAACTTCATATGTTCTCACTTATTGTGGGTGCTAAAAATTTTAAAAAAGCAAAACATTGAACTCATATATATAGACAGGAGAAGGATGGTTACCAGAAGCTAGGAAGGGTTGTGTGGGGGTGAAGGGAAAGCAAGTGTTATGGTTTGGCTTTGTGATCCCACCCAAATCTCATCAGGGATTGCAATCCCCACCTGTCAAGGGAGCGACCTGGTGGGAGGTGATTGCATCATGGGGGCGGTTTCCCCTATGCTGTTCTTGTAATAGTGAGTTAGTTCTCATGAGAGCTGATGGTTTTAAAGTATGGCAGTTCTCCCATCACTATCTCTGTCTCCTAAAGTCATGTAAGATGCACCTTGCTTCCCCTTCACATTCTGCCATGATTGTATGTTTCCTGAGGACTCTCCAGCCATGCAGAACTGTGAGTCAATTCAACCTCTTTAAATTGCCCAGTCTTTAAACAAACATCTTTAAATTACCCAATCTCAGGTAGTATCTTTATGGAAGAGTGAAAATAGACTAATACAGCAGTAATGGTTAATGGGTGCTATATATATAGTTAGAAAGAATGAATAATATATACTATTTGATAGCACAACAGGACGATAGTCAATAATAGTCAATAATAGTTTAATTGTATACTTAAAAAAACCTAAAAGTGTAATTGGATTGTTTGTAACACAAAGGATAAATCTTGGGGGGAAAAATCCTTCTGTTTTCTATGAGGTGATTACTGTGTATTGCATGCTTAGTATCTCACTCACCCAATATATATACCCACCTACTATGTGCACATGACACTTAAAAAAATCTAAACCCTAAAAAGAAAATCTCCAAGTGATTATAATATGTAGTCAAAAGCCAGGGATCTACAACTGCAGTGTCTAATATGGTAGCCACTAATTATCTATTATTTCATATTTAATTATTGTATACTACTACTTAAAATTAAATAACTTTAAAATTCCATTCCTGAGTCACACTAGACACATTGTTCCATGGCCATATATGGCTGGTAAGTACCACATTGGCACCCAGAATTATAGATGATTTCTATATATTTATTTATTTTTTCAGACAGGTTCTTGTTTTGTTGCCCAGGCTGGAATGCAGTGGTAGGAGCACAGCTCATTGCAGCCTCAACCTCCTGGGCCCAAGTGATCCTCCCATCTCAGCCTGCCAAAGTGTTGAGATTACAAGTATAAGCTGCTGTGCCTGGCCAGAAGATTTCAATCATTGCAAAACTTGTATTGGAAAGTGCTAATAAAGAATTGATTTTCAGTGAATGGTCTGTATTCCATCATCATTGGCCTTACATAAAAGTTTGTTAAAAATGCAGATAATTAGTATGATCATTAATATTTGAGAAGTTCATTAAAAGGGCTCTAATTTACTAATAATGAATTTATTTATTTTATGTTTTTATTTTTATTTTGAAACAGAGAGTCTCGCTCTGTTGCCAGGCTGGAGTGCAATGGCACAATCTTGGCTCACTGCAACCTCTGCCGCCCAGGTCCAAGCGATTCTTGTGCCTCAGCCTCCCGAGTAACTGGGACCACAGCTCTGCACCACCACTCCTGGCTAATTTTTTGTATTTTTAGTAGAGATGGGGTTTCACCATTTTGGCCAGGCTGATCTTGAACTCCTGGTCTCAATTGATCTGCCCGCCTCAGCCTCCCAAAGTGCTGGGATTACAGGCGTGAGCCACTGTGCCTGGCCTGACAATGAATTCAAATAACAGATTTAGCCAAATGTTTGATGCTTTATGTCTTAATGATATCAAATTATATGTTATTAATTAATTTATTAATATTAATCCAATATTATTTATTGAGCACCTACAATTGGCCAGGCACTATGCTGGGCACATAGAAACAAAATAAAAATGGTCTAGGATTTATTTTGGAATAGTATAGAAATTAGAATAATAACAATAAAGATATTTGGATAAATTAGATAGAAAAACACATTTTTTCTAAATGCTATGAAGGAAGAAGTTACAGAGAACAATTGGGAAGTAAAGAGATACAAGAGAAGATTGTCGGGACTGTTAAAATGATAGCATTAAATGTAAGATCCAAAGAATAAAAGAGTCAGAGAGGATAATTCAGAACATTGCTTACTCATGAGTAGGTTTCATCTGTGACCATCCATAGAGATTATGAACATCGTAATGTAAAACTGATGTTCCATCACTAAGAATCTGCTCAGCTTCCATGCAAATTGTTCTGAAATGTAATCCATCGGTTCTTTTTGTGAGTTCTGGAAAGAATCAATGAAAAAATATTAATATATTATACAGTGCCCTACAATGAAACGTGTAACTCATAATTATGTATTCCTTGACAAAGAAATTAATCAGTGTTTTTTAAAACCTATGTATATTTTAACCATTTGTATACTTTGTATGAGTTAATTATCAACTTAAAATGGCCTGAAATTGTAACTGAATTACATGAATTAATAAAAACCTGAAAAATAAGTACACTCCTCAATGTCTACTCTTTCTAGTGCATTTAGATGGAGAACACTGATTAGAGTTTTATTAAAAATTCACTTGGTATCATAAAGCCCAGAGTTTAAGGGCTAGGCAAATGTTATAACACTGCCTTTTGATCCACATTTTCTCAGTTTAAGATTTTTTTCCAGAGTTTTGCCATCACTTTATGTGCTAATAGTTTGTGACGTTTTCTGCCTGCATAAGAGAATGATGATGAATATGAAACATCACATTCATCTTCATTTCCTTCTATGTCAAAGGTAAACAGATAAGTGTTAGCATTCTTTCCCTTATCCTTAGTAAAGAAACACTTATAAAAACTTCCTTTCAAAATAATTTTATTTTTTATCTTAAAGAGTATTTAACATTTTTTGAATCTGGGAAAATTATTAAGCAAACCAAAATAACAACTTCAAACAAATTTAGAATTGTGTTCATGTAGATAAAATATATTCCTTGATTTTTTTCTCAAAATGTTGTTAAATAATATTGGTAATGGGTCAAGGTGTGGTCCAGTGTGTGGGTGGGTAGTGAAAATTGGGTGTGTGAATCCTATTCCCTACATTCTATATATATCGAACTGATTTTTTATATATACATATATATATTCTATATACATATTCTATGTATAGCTAACTGATATATATCAGTTTATATTATATACCTATTAATATATAATAATAACATGATAATATCAAAGGCATACCAACAATATTGTACCTGGGAAATAAGGTGGATAATTTAGTTCGTCATTTCTGCATTGATTAGTAGTTGTTCCATTTACAAAACTTGATGGCTCATTCATATCCTTAAAAAAAAGATGACAGAAAAAGGTAAACAAAAAATAAATTTACAATGTATATTCTCAAAAGAGCTAGTTCAAAAAGTAAGTAGGTTAACATATTTGAACAATGTTATATATACTCACTATTCTAAACAAACAAAATTGTAAAACATCTCAATGATATTAGTTTATCTCATTGATTGCTTTTTTCAATCAGTTTCCTTTTGAAAAATAAAATGTTCTGTTTTCTCTGTATTATGCTTATACCCATAAAATAGTTTATATTCATATCTTTAAGACATAGCATTATAATAATATGTGCCCTATCATCTCCTTCCCCTCCACTCCTGCCCTGAGCCTGATATCAATTGCGTTTACTGCTAAAACTACAAGATATATTAATAGTTTACAAATGCAGATAATTTCAAGAAGTATCTCTATTGAGTACATATCTCAGAATCTCAGTAGTCATATTTAAAAGAATCATGATCTAAATAAATAAGTCAGCCACCATTTAAAATGGATTGCCTCCACCTGAAAAAGATAATTTTCTCTGGATCCAGATGACATTCTCAGGAATATACTTAAGACAATCCCTTATGTTATACCAATTGATACATCTAATAAACATAGATGTTCCATGAATTTTTAAACAAAATATATGCTTTATACAATCTTATATCTACAAAGTTTCCACATAGTGACAGCTGTATAAAGCTTTTTTCAATTTAAAAAATAAGTAAACTAATGCTTTACACTGGAAAAATCAACAAAGTAAAAAATTTTTCCTCCGGAAATTGAAATATATTATATAAAATTTTCTGTATTAAGCATTTACTTGTAGCAAAGTAAATTATTTTTATGCTATCTCAAAAAATATATTATTAAAAATCTTACTACTAACATTTTAAGGTTACATCAAAAAAGAAACTTTAAAAGACAATGTTACCAAATTTAAGAAATTTTTATCTCTCATACAAACGACTAATGGTTATTTAAGCCTGAGACTTATTCCTATATTAAATAAAAGTGAAATTAATATTTACAAGGATTTATTAATATATAGAATATTTTGCTTTTTGAATTTAGCAAATTGAAAAAGTCCAGGAAATAGCATCCATACATATAAATTTAATTTTTGAAACTTTAGCAGTTGTTTGCGTAAGAAAGTTCTGTGGGGGAAAAAGGTGGACTAGTTTTCAAATAAAATATTTTGTTGACATTATTTGAGCCAAGTACTAATTTTGCATAATCACTGCACAATAAATAACTTAAAACATAGATTGTTCAAAGCTTACTTACAATCCACAAACCATCAAACTTCATCTTTTCATTGTAAAAGTCCACAATTTCTCTGGCCCACCACTCTGCTGTGGAAGTCCTGAAGAAATCTGGGAAAGCTACATGAGCTCTGGAAGCCTGTAAAACCAAAATTTAGGCTCACATGTGGAAAGTCTTAAGAGAGATTATATACATATAAATCTGACTGTATTTGACAGATTCACAAGTCATGTATGACTGATAATGAAGGAAATTGACATCAATCTTAATTACATAAATGTGTGTGGTTTCTTCCTCAACACTTCAATAGAGTAAAGAGGGACATCGGTGGAGATAATAGAGCCATTTTGGAATCCTATGTGAATTATAAAGGAACAGTTCACAACCCACAAAAGCATTATTTTTAGTGCTTCCTAGAGTAATGGGGAAGCTTTTTTTCTCTGTTACTGCAGAGCCCATACTTCAGGTTTACCTTTGTGGAGCACAATGAAACAGCAAAGGGCCATAGTATAAAGCCTGTTTTTATATAGCTTTCTCACTTCCCAGAACCATCTCACCACCCTAATCAACTGCTTCTTTTTTTGTCTCTCACATCTAGCCCTTCCCATCCCAGCAGAGAAGAGGTGTTTTATTCCAATCTCTACTAAGAATATTCCCTACTTGCCAGTCGAAACATAAAAGTTCCAGTGTCAGAGTAACCGTGTGTTAGCAAAAGATTGACCTGCAGCTAAGTTAATTGGGTATGTCTCAAAAAAATGACATGACAAACTGGATGCTTTTTTGGCATATGCTAAGATTCTGTTGTAACTGCCTTAACAGTCTTCTCTATGAACAGGATATCAGAGGACATACAGAAAATGCAGAGAGTAGGGAATATAGAGATTTACAAAATACATACGATGGATTTTGTGTTTTTTTAAGATAGAGTTTTGCTCTTGTTGCCCAGGCTGGAGTGCAATGGCACAACCTCGGCTCACTGCAACCTCTGTCTCCCAGGCTCAAGGGATTCTCCTGCCTCAGCCTCCAGAGTAGGTGGGATTACAGATGTCCACCACCACGCCTGGCTAATTTTTTGTATTTTTAGTAGAGACGGGGTTTCACCATGTTGGTCAGGCTTGTCTCAAACTCCTGACCTCAGGTGATCCACACGCCTCGGCCTCCCAAAGTGCTGGGATTACAGGCGTGAGCCACCGCACCTGGCCTATGATGAATATCTTCAAGAGTAGAAAGGGACTTAATTTTATCATCTTACCCATTAATTACATTTTACTCATAAGGATAGAAGGCTTGGTGGGATTATATTGAATATTTTCTATGCAAGGATCTCCCGTATGATAATTAATAACAAATGGTAGCGCCAGATCTTTTTCATTAATTTTCACTTTTCTGCTCTTTACATAATTCATTTTTTAGTTTAACTTATTCTATTAGCTGGCTGCTTCTATCACTTAAATAAAATCATTGATTATATCCAGAAAATCAATCAGGTACATGTAATCCAACACTGTTGTTACCTTTTGTGGAAGACAATCCCAGGGAATTCTGCATAAGCCATTCTACGTAAATTGACACTGTCCTCCAACACCTATATAAAAATCCATGCCTGTGTCTCTAGTGGTTCTCAAGAATAGTGGGTGGAACTCAAGTTGAAATAACACTTTTTTCCTCAATGACATAGTTCAGTAGGTTCAATTATCTGACTCTGTTTTAGAAGTAGTTTTGGTAAGTTTTAAGCTCCTAAATTTTTCACAGTTACCTAAACTTGTATAATTTAATGATTATAAATTCATCTGGCTAAAAGAAGGATCACCAACTCTTAGTTTTGTTGATATTTTCTATTTATTTTGTGTTTTTCTTTTAATTTTTACTCCTCTAATCTTTATTTTCTTCCCTCTACTAACTTTAAGTTTATTCTTTTTCTAATTCATTGAGAGGTAATGTTATTTATTTGAGATTTTTATTATTCTTCATGTGGGTGTTTCATGTTATACACTTCTCTCTTAGTACTGCTTTTGCTGCATCCCAGAAGTTTTGCTAAGTTGTATTTTTATTTTTGTTTGTCTGAAGAAATTTTCTAATTCTCTTTTGATCTTTTCGTTGTTCCACTGGCTGTTCAAAAGTGGGTTGTTTAATTTCCACGTATTTTTGAATTGACTTATTTCCCCTCTTTTTCTGATTTCTAGTTTAATTTCATTGTGGCTGGGAAAGATAAATGGTATGTTTTCTATCTTCTCACAATTTTTAAGGCTTGTCTTGTGACTTAACATGTGATCACTCTTAGAAAATGTTCTATGGGCACTTGAGAAGAATGTATATATGGCTGCTTTTGGGTAGAAAGTTCTATGTATGTCTGTTAAGTCCATTTGGCCTACGGTGTTGTTAAAAACTGCTGTTTCTTTGTTGATTTGCTCTCTGGTTGTTCTATTTATTATTGTTATTATTTATTTATTATTGTTCTGTTTATGTATTATCATTTATTATTTATTTATTCATTATTGTTATTATTTATTTATTATTTATTATTATTCTATTTATTATTGAAAGTGTGGCAACAAAGTCTTCAAACAGCATTGCTGTTTCTCATTTCAATTCTGTTAATGTTTGCTTTAAATATTTAAGTGCTTTCATGTTGGGAGCAAATATTTATAATCATCGTATCTTCCTAATGAATTGGCCCTTTTGTCATTATATAATGACTTCTTTTGTCTTTTGTGACAGTCATTGTCTTAAAATGTATTTTCTCTGATATAACTATAGCCACTCCTGTTCCCTTCTGTTTATCATTTGCATTTAATATCTTATTCATTCCTTTTGCTTTCATGAATGAATGTTTAGGATGTTATACTGAGTGAAATAAACCAGTAACAGAAAGAAAAATGTTGTATGATTCAACTTACATGAAGTATCTAAAACAGTTAAACTCATAAAAGCATAGGGTAGAATGGTAGTTGTCCAGCACTGTAAGTGGGAGAAAATAAGGGCTTGCTAAGAAATAGACACAAAATCTCAATTACGCAAGGTAAATAAATTCTAGAGATCTGCAGCACAACATTGCCCCTATAGTTTACAATGATTTATTATATGAATAAACATTTATTAAGAGGGTAGATCTAATGTTAAATGTTATTGCTGTAATAATTTTTTGTTGTTGTTGTTTTGTTTTGTTTTTTGAGATGGAGTCTCGCTCTGTCGCCCAGGCTGGAGTGCTGTGGTGCGATCTGGGCTCACTGCAAGCTCCAACTCCTGGGTTAACACCATTCTCCTGCCTCAGCTTTCCAAGTAGCTGGGTCTACAGGCTCCTGCCACCACGCCTGGTTATTTTTTTTTTTTTTTGTATTTTTAGTAGAGATGGAGTTTCACCATGTTAGCCAGGATGGTCTCAATCTCCTGACCTCGTGATCCACCCACCTTGTGGCCTCCCAAAGTGCTGGGATTACAAGCATGAGCCACCGTGCCAGGCCATAACTTTTTAAATAAAGGAACGATTGCTTGGATTAAATAAAGCAAAATATAAAATTGCTTAATAGGGTGACTGGTACTTTGTTATTTAGGAAAATTAGGTAAATTTTATCTAAATATGGTCTGATATCGATAATTTAAAATGGCCATCTATTTTTAAAGAAAAGCATTCAAATTTAGTTATTGATTAAAATAATCAAGTCTAAGTTTTGAATTTCTTTTCATTGTATAGTTAGCCCGTGTAAAACTTACATTAACAGCTTCATCTTCCGTTAGAGTTTTATCTATTGTTATGTTGGGCAAATCTGGCCAAACCTACAAGAGACAAGACATGGAAAAGCCGATCAAAACATAGTCAGCATGATATGATTGCTATGTAGATGAAGTGTAATGGAGTATTAGAGGCATATTATTAACTCAAAGTCTTCAGATCTGTAATCCCTTCAAATCTCATTATTATTGACACACATATCATTTGCGAACTATTCCCATTTTCCATGTTAGTCTACTCTTTAATATGGCAAATACAAAATAGCATTGCCAACCTTTATGGTAGTTAGTGATTTTGAAAATAATACATATAACCAAAAGGTTCTGGTCAAAAACTAATATGAAAAATATGTTAAATTTAATTTAATATAGTATATTAGAATTATTTGTAGAATTACTCCAGGGTTAAAAACTAAAAACAATAAATCTTTTTGTTTGAAAGGAAGCAAAGATCCGATTGAATAATGTCATGCTGAATCAAACAACCCAGTGATTTTCAGAATTAGTACTAAATCCTCCTCTCCCTTCATCCCACCACTATTCCCAGCCTGACCTCATTGCCTACCAACATTTTTTTTCCTTCTACTCTGACCAGAAACACACAAAACAGAGCTGAAATTCAATTTGCTGAAAGCTCTGGAAATTTGGATCTATATTGTAGAAGTTAGAAAGTCCTATATAAAAATATAAATAATCCACCAAAAAGGGATTATTTACAAGGCATTAGCTGATGGTAGAGAATAGTGCTCTAAAGGAAGGGGAGAAATGGTAGAAATCTGACAAAATGTGTAGAAATACAGAATGAGGAGAAAGTAGGAAGTTAAAAAAAAAAAACCTTCTGGATTAATATGCCTCTCAAGTAGCTGGGGCTACAGGCATGCACCACCATGCCTAGCTAATTTTTAAATTTTTTGTAGATACAAAATCTCCCTATGTTGCCCAGGGTGATCTCGAACTCCTGAGCTCAAGCAATCCTCCTACCTCAGCCACTCAAACTGCAAGCATTACATGCATGTGCCACTGTGCCCAGCCCTGTCTATATTCTTCACTCAGCTTTCTCTAATGTTAACATGTTATATAACAATAGTGAACTTATCAAAACCAGGAAATTAATGTTGATACAGTACAATCAACATTTATTGAACATGTTTGCATTTCGCAGATTTAATCACTAATGTCTTAATTTTGGCCCAAGATTCAAAAAGCCTCTCACATTTCATTTAATTGTGTCTCTCATCATAGATTTTTATTTTTTTATTTTTATTTTTTTTTTGAGACGGAGTCTCACTCTGTCCCCCAGGCTGGAGTTCAGTGGCTCGATCTTGGCTCACTGCAAGCTCCACCTCCCGGGTTCACTCCATTCTCTTGCCTCAGCCTCCTGAGTAGTTGGGACTACAGGCACCCGCCACCATGCCCTTCTAATTTTTTTGTATTTTTAGTAGACGGGGTTTCACCACATTAGCCAGGATGGTCTCGATCTCCTGACCTCATGATCCGCCCGCCTTGGCTTCCCAAAGTGCTGGGATTACAGGCGTGAGCCACCGCGCCTGGCCCTCATCATAGATTTTTTTGAGGGTGTTATCATTGTTGTTCATTCTAGTTTCTACTATGAGATTTTTTTTCTTGATTGCTTTATATAAAAGCCAAATCAAAATATTTTTGTAATATATTAATATATCAGGTCTGAATATACTTGCTTATATAAAATACAGTGAATTATACTTCATGATCTAAGTTTTAACTGTAAGTATAGCTGTCAAAACATGTTGTTGCTACTATTAACAATATGTTTTCAAGAGAAGTGAACATTTAAATAACTTGCAGTACAGAATAATGAGTAGCCATCTTACTAATGGTAGTTTTATAATAAATTACAAGTGGTACCAATAAATATAATAAAATATGTCTTAAAGATGAAACAAATCATATTTGGACATGTGACTTATATGAATTCTTTCTTTGTGTCTAATTTGGATTGAACCAAAGACTCTACATTATTTTATTAGTTATTAAATCATTACATTTCCGTATAGCTCTACTGAATGTTTTAACTTTTACTAATTAAATGGAAACTTTCATTGAAATATAATTTTTGTATTTATTCTATTTCAAGATATCGATTTAGTACCTTTGCCCAACAAATGTCATTGGTGTTTGGCCATTTGACAAAGACATCATTCTGCTGTCCTCTTTCAAATGCAGGGTAAGTCTTTGTTTCATTTCCTGAAATTGCTGGATCCTAAAATTAAAATGAAATATAAACAAGGTACACATGAAAAAAGCGTAACTACTTGGACAGTGATTATGAAGCATAAGTTTTCATTACTACATTATCATAATAATGTGCTCTCACATGAAATGACAAATGATATAAACATCAGTGTTCTAGCTAGATTACCCTCCAAATTTCTTAGAAGGAAATTCTAAGGACTCCTGGAAATGCATCAGCTATCATTTCAAGAAAGATTAGTAGAGGTTTTTATTTTGTTTTTATTTCTATGGTGACATATCTGGCTACCTAGCTTACTTCCTATAAGATAGTGATAAAAAAATTATCTTCACTGAATCACCAATCTGAAGGCAAATTTTTAAATATGAAAAACATCAGAAGCAATCCCAGAGAATGAACTAATAATTGTATAAAAATAGAAAGAGGCCAATCTGTAGCTTGGATGATAACTAGAAAACAGCTTCCCTTTAACTCAGCTTTGGCTTTAAATCTCTAGGGATATACCTAAATACAAAGGTAGCTGATCACAACCCATGCAAATAAAATGAAGTGCTAAAGGAACAGAGTTTTAGATTTGGGAGTGTTACTCAAAGTTATATACTTTCTATTTTGAAACATCTTCCCCCACTCATTTTAAGTGAATTAATGGAAACAAGAAATAAGACTCAGATAAACTCCAAGTACTGACCAGGATAATAATGTATCTCATTCCTTCTCCTCTTATTTTGTCAACAAACTGAGGAAGGTCCTGGAATGCTTCACCAATTGTAAAGTCTAGCTGCCTTTCCATGTAGTCAATGTCTGTGTACTGAACATCCTGAAATACACAAAAATTCATCAAAGTAGGGCAAAAAATACAAAATAGTAAGTGTATCATATTTTATCATACTTATAAAAGTAACAGCAATATGAAAGTTTGAGTTCCTCCTCACTAGATCCTAAAAAGAATTAAGTGGTTTAGTGATCAAGGAATAAAAGTAGCATGTAAAGATGTAAAGTTTTCTAAGAACAACTTTCTATAAATGTTCTGTTTTGTCAACAGTTCATTTAGTCATTTTGATTTAGAGGTAAAAACTGTTCTAAATTGGTATATATTATGTAATCCTCAAAGGAAACAGAAAGACACTGAGCAATAGGATTTATGATACTATGAAATTAGGTTAAATGACAAATAGGACTTTTGTACAGTATATACAGAAAGAGATGTTGCTGTTTCCGGGAACTATACAGCAAATATCGGGTAATTTCAAATAATTCTAATATTGGCAAAAGGAGTATTAACAATTACATCAATTACTATAATCTTGTTCTTGTAATATCCATCAAAGTCATTTTTAGAATAACAGCCCTGCTTATCTAAGCAAGAATTGCTTTAAGATAGGTAATTGCAAGTATGTTTAAACCAACAAATATTTGAATTATATCATGGAATGTTCAATTTAAGCCTAAATACAAAATTTGTTAATTATTTTCTGTTAGTTGACATTATCTCAATTTCTTCTTCTATGTGTTATAGAAAGTATGGTCAATAATGTATACTTCCTTTTAAATAATAAATTTCCACTTGCATGTTTCTGTATTGTCAACATATATAATTAATTTCCCATACTAGTAATTCAGGAACCCTATATTGGACCCTACTATAAATACCAATGTCTTATAATGAGGTTTTTCTGATTTCTCTTAGAATAAACTCATATATCAATCCTTCTATATTTTAATGTTTAGGTGTTAGCAACAGCATCCCTAGGATTGCTTAATTTTGATAAAAAATGAGGAAATTCAGAGATTGATCATTTGTGGATACTTTGGAATATTTAGCTTCCCGAATATTGAGTGAATCTGTATTATATATTACAACTATTATCTATTCCAGGGCAAAAAAAAAATTAGTTCCACCTCCAACTTGTTCTCTGGTTGATGATACAGATTTCTTATCTTATTGACGATACATATTTCTGTGAACTTTAACATGAAGAGAACATAGTGACTGCCTGTACAACCCAGAGTTTGTGAGAGGAAATCAAGTGCACAGTGACTTGTTTAGCACAACACAGCATGATAGTATTAGGGAGGGAAAAGGAAAAGGAATGGTATTTCTTCCTCTCCTTTATCAGTCTGACAAAGACACTGTTTATAAATCTCATATCCAATACATAAGGTGCCAGTAAAAAAAGCTAAGCATTATTACCAGCTGCTTAAATTAAAGTATACATGTTTAATTATTTCATTCTACTTTTACATATTCCATATTTAACATTGTTTTAAAATTGATATACATACATAGGGGATGTTAGCAGCCACCATAGCGTCATATAATTCCCGAACCTCTGAAGTATTTGCATATCCATAACGACATAATTGGAATCCCAAAGCCCAATAAGCTGGCATGACTGGATGGCCAATTACCTTTAAAAAAAATTCATGTGTGAACTAAGAGAATTACTTTATGCTATAAAAATTTTTAATTTTTTTTAAAAGAAATATGCAATCATACTTCATGGTATTGCTTTGTTGCAACTTCTGGAGTTGGGCCCAAAAACATATAAAAATCCAAGATCCCTCCAACTGTACGGTAAGTTAGAGCAGGAGTTGGCTGGAATGTAACATCTGGAAATCCAAAATAAGATCCCATTTTCATGTATGTATACTAGTTTATGAAAAAGTCACATAAAATAAGAGACATTCAACAAATGATTTTTTTACCCATTGCATTGCTGTTGAGTAAGAAAACACCATGAGCATTGCCCTCCTCTTCCAGAGCCATGTAATAGGGATGAAATCCATAGGAATTAAGTTTGTACTGAAATATGAAAAATATGCACAATATATTTTAAGTAACAATAGCATGTGAATTTAATCAATGTTATTTTAAAATTTATTATACAATCGAGACTTGATATTTAAATTCCCGTTTCCCAACCTTAAGCTATGCTTCAGTTAAAATAAATGTGTCTCCCTAGAAAATAATTGTTTAAATTTTTCCTGCTTTCGTGTAGTTTACAAATATGTTTCTATAATATTTGTATATTAATAGAAATTAATATACAAATATGTATATATTTGTATTAATATACAAATATGTAACAACTACAAATGCTTCCACATTAAATGACATAGAATACTATTGCCATTAGAGTAGTTTGGTTTATTTCCAGAGGTTATGTGTTTAACTTATCTATAAATTGGTATTTTTTCCATAGTAAAATGTCCTGGAAATGATAAAAGTGATGAATACAATTAAACTGTCCAGAAAATATCTTGTTTATATATTTTATATTTATAGAACATTTAAAGTTTTATATTTATAAAATATTTCATTGTTTCATACTGTAATCATAGTCAGATTTTATTAGATTATATACTTTTGATTCTTTATATATATAAAATTACCAGTGAAATAGATTTTATAGTAATTTATTTTTAGTAATATACAAAATTACTAGTGGAAGTAATTTTAGATATCAAGAATCAAAAGTATATTAGTCTAATAATATTGGTACAAATGCTGAAGGGATTTTAAGAAATCAGTTTTGGTAAAATGTATTCTTTCAAGTTAGTGTTAATAGAAAACAGCCTTCAATAACCTAAGTTTGGAGTATTATGATATAAATGCAAGCTGTTTGAGCACCTAACAATAAAAAATGCTTACAATAGTTCACAGACTTATAGTATGGTACTGAATATATCCTTTTAAGTATACATCACATGTGAAAAATACAAATAGAATAATTTTTATTAAAATATATTTTTATGATAAGTTTGGAATGTTATAGATAATATTATTTGTTGCACAGTACATTAAATATTCATAAAATCTGTTGCATTAACAAGACAAATCTTTGGAAAAAGAGTCATGAGTATATAAAAACACATTGTAAAGATGTAATTAGCAGTTTGGCCACATAAAGTTACCCAACTGGTTATAGGTTGGGTATATAGTAGGTTATAAAGGGAAAAAACATCAAATCAGTACCTGAGAAGTAAAAACAATCAAGAAAAACTTTAGGCAGTTATTTTCTAAAAGCTGGAGTAAAGGTAAACTTGACAGGGAATACAGAATCAGCATATTCTTTGTATGCATTTGAAACAGTTAAGGTATTGAGTCAAAGCCTGGCTTCTCACAGTAGTCAAGCAAATTGTTATCCATCCACTCCTCTACTTCCACCTGTAATTTATGGTGACTTTTTGGGTTTGTTTCTCAGAAAATTGCTATAGCTGCTCTGGAGATCTCTAGCTAATGCCTTTGTCATTACTTCAATCCTAAAGCACAGGCCCATAAAGAAGTGGCTTGGATTCTACTCATGGTCTTAGTTGCCTCGTGGAGTGGTCACATGTTGGTACCTACACCAGGGGGTTGGTCTCTTGTGAACATTCCCCAAGTATTCCAGTTCAGATCTCGCTTAAATGCTGTATGTTCCACTTCCCCAAAACCATATATATATTCTGATGGCAGGCGAGTCGATATTTGAATGAACTGGTCATTAAAAGCAAATCCAGGCAGCCAAGAATCCCAACTGAAAACAAAAGAAAATAAAGCTATGTCTGTCAAAATATATGCAACGTAGTATCACAAATAATAATGGTAATTCTTTCTTAGATTATCTAAAAATCAATATTATTTTCCATATTCCTAATTATACCTAGGTACCAAATGGAAATAGATGATTAATCTAATACATGTTTTCTTTTAGCTAAGTTAAGGAATATGTAAAATATGTTTCATATACTTATAGGAGAATCATAATATAAATAATATGATTGCACGTTTTTCTTTAGACAAGTATTCCTTTTAAAAATAAAATTAATATGAAATCATAAATGACTTAGTAATGTGTGACCTAGAAATTAAAAGGTCTCAATTTTCCTGCTCCCTTGAGATAATCACAATACATTTTTTTCTACATATGGAATAAAAATAAATCAATATTATAATGAATTTTACGTTTAACGGATTTTCAAATGTTGAACTCTCTCCAATTACTACTGCCAATTGTGTTTTTCTTCCTTTATTTTATGTTCATAAAAATAGCTGTGTATGAAGAAATGTGTTACAAGAAACATATTATTATTCAACTCATTTGCAAGAAGAACATAAAGAGGAAAGAAAGTAACATGGGCAAGGAGAGGAAGCATCAGTATTACAAGTAATCTGGGCATATTTTAACTTTTTATATTTATTATTTTGGAAAACTATTTAATCGAGAATAATGCTTGTCAAATGACAATAAATAATGCCCTTGCACCAGGATATTTTTATAAAATGACTTAGCTTCCCATGTTTTTGAACAAAAATATTGTCATAACAACAAAATTATTAAAATAATCCAGATATAGTTTTAGATATTATTTGTACATATCTTGACAATACCAGAAAACATCCTGATAACATCATCTAAGGAATGGCATGGCAAACTTAAATTACATAAAAGTATATTTTAATATGTTATAGTTTATAGATCTTTTGAATAAAATAAAGACTACAATTTTAAAATTAAATTTATTCATTGTAACATAAAAATATATCTAGACTTACGTGTTGTAACTTATTTTCACTAATACCTGGCAGATAAATTATTAATTCTATCAGATTCAAGCACCAATAAAGTATTTCAACAGTTTTAATAAAATATTTACTTCACTTGTTTCCAAATACTTATTTTTGCCAACACTCATCATGCTTTTTAAAAGAGGTTTTGGTTTTGGTTCTCAACTTGATTAGAAGAATCAGTCTGATACTAATAGTGAAATTGAACACCTCCAAAGTGTAGATAAAATTGTGGGCCAATCCTTTAAAATAGTCCCATGGACTATGTTTAGCTAGAAATATTAAAATGGGCAAAGTTATTTAACACGACTTAAATTTTTTTGTGTGATGCTACTCTAGGACAGTGAAGGCTGTTAATCATTTTACTTTTCCCTTCCTAAGCTAAAATTAAAATATCCTTTATATCAAATAATTCAATTACTTACATGACTCTTCCACTGCTTCTCCGTCGAATCTGGATGCCAAAAGGATTTTCCTTGATTTCCACATCATAAAGTCTGTCTTCATAAGTACTTATTGGGGTGGTTGGAATGTTTAACGGTACTGGTACTTCATATCTCTTCTTTTGGGGATCATAAATCTATTGCACATAAGTAGTAAAAAAGTTTATTCTGATTGCTGACATAGCATGTACATATCATGAACTAAGTTAAATAATGGCTCAAACAAGAATATTTAGAATTTTTCTCCATATAATTTCTAATTCTACATTCATGGTCCATATAACCATATCAATATAGAATTCCACATACACATTTATAATGGGTCCTAACTGAGTACTGCATTTTTGAACCTTTAAAAAATGTTTCGTGATTTGTTTTCTAAATAATAAGAAATCAAAACAAAAATTTTAGAGCTAAATATTCTGTTGTATGGGTATACCAAAATTATTTCATGGTTAAAAACAGAAGTTGTTTCAATATTTTTTGTCATACATATTATATTATACAATAAACCCTAATGCTAATTTATGTTTATTTGTGTTTTTATTTCTTCAGCACATTTCTTAAATACCACTAGGGTCTGAGTATACTTACCGTTTTAGGGTCTTTGATAACTATTGACAAACTGCTTTCCAGAATTTGTTTACTGATTAATATTCTCACCAAAATGTGTACTCTAGTGCTAATATATGTTAAATTAAAAGCATTTATTTTTCATTGTTAATCATTTCATTTCCTACTTATGAGGTTTCATCTTTTTCTACATTATTATTCAACATTTATGTTCCACTGTACTTTAAACTGCATTTTGCTCCTGGAATTTTTAATGAGTGTAATTATGTTGATATTTTAGTTTCTTCTGTTAAATGTCTTCTTATGAGAGGTCTTGATATTTTTTCTTGATTACATGAGTTGGAATTGCTTTCCCTATGTCACATCTTTATCAGATGTTTACCCATTTTTTTGTCCTCTAATTGTTTATAGTGTTTTTTGATGTGAAAACATATTTTATTTTTATGTTAGAAAATGTGTAGATTTTTACCTATGTCACTTAACGCCTTTTTATCTGTGGCTTGAAAGGCCTTTGCTAGCCAGATACAAAATAAATATGCAGCTAAATGTATTTTAGGCTTATGTTTAGTTTTCACATGGAACTCATTCTAAATTTTATTTTAGCATATGATTAAAAACAGACACTTTTTAATATAAATTATTAAATAACCTACCTCTTCATTATTAATTTGCGAACCTTTCTTCACACACACATCTTCTATGCTTTTGTGCCATCACACACACACACACACACACACAATCTTCTATGCTTTTGTGCCATCACACATACACACACACACACACACACAAAATCTTCCATGCTTTTGTGCTGTCTCGTTTCAATAAACAACCAGGCAATGCTATCTCCAGTTCCACACTGTTTTAATTATATGAATTTTTATTCTTTACCCATTGCTGAATTTTAACAATTGCAAGGTGTTTATTTTTTCAGAGAAACTTAAAAGTTATTTTATGAAGTCTCAAAAGATATTTCACTAAGATTTATATGAAAATACTTTAAAAGCAGCGACTGAGCTAAAGTGAATTAACATTTAAAATATCGTTTACTCTTATTTATAATTTTAAAATACTTAATATGAACATTTTTAATAATTTTTCTCCTTATAGATACTCCACTTGGTCCTATAATTTTTGATGATTTATTATTTGATTTTTTCATTTGAGTTTGCTAATGAGATTTGTTGCCATTTCTGCTTCTAAATAATGAGCAATAATGCACAAAAAAATCTTTGGAAATATAATTTTACATCTAGTTATTTTGTTGATATTTTAAATTTCTAATACTATTCTTAATGGATTCCTTTGGAATTCTTAAGTTAAAAAATGCTATCTCTAAAAGTTGAATGAAATTATTGCTTTGGTGTGTCTTATTGCATTGGCCAGAAAATTAAGACCACAACTTAAAAATAATGGAAACAGTAGGCATCCAATTTTGTTTATTTTAATGACACTATCAGCATAGTGTGATAATAAATGACTTATGTATTTTGTAAGAATTTAAATTTATTTTTAAAATCATCATTGTATTAATCACAAAGTTAGCAAGAATGAGCAGTTTCATTTATTGGGCACCTAGCTATGAGTTGTGTAGGAAAAATATTTGTATAGAATCAAAATATTATCAAATCTGTTAATAACCTTTAATATTACATTAAATATCAATCACAGGATTATTCAAAATCTCGTCTCATAAGATGAGTTAAGCTTTGGGGTAGTTTATATCAAGCATACCTTAAACTGCAACATATCATTTTTGTGATATTTCACCTCCACACGAAGAGTTGAGATGGGGTCAGAAGGTAACTTTATTCTGGCATTTGCAGTATTTAGTTGGAGGTCAGCTGTTATACCCATGGATGAATAGCGAGCTGAGTTGACTGAATAAGAGTTATCTTGTCTGGGAAAGTAACACTCAGGTGCTTTGGATAGAGAAGAACCCTAAAAACACAATGCACGTTCATTGCCAGAAATTATAAGCCTTGTAATATTTTACTCTTTAAAATTATACTGATGTTTAGTCACACATTGTATGATTTACAAGTTTCATTAATACAAAAATGAAATAACAGTTATAACGCAAAATATATTTTATGCAATTTGGGATCCCATGTACTAAAATTTTATACAAAATATTTACATTTACACTCTAGAGAAAGAATGGTAGAGCAGAAGGATCAAATGTCATACATTTTTTAACTCAAAAAATAGCATTAAATTGTGTTGTCTGCAAAAGCAAGTATATTACTAATAAATTTTGATTCCATGTTTGTTCTTACTCTTCATAGTGATTGTTCATTATTGTGTATAAAAATGGCATTATAACATGCCTCTAAAGGGCAAGTGCTAGAATTCTGTTACTTATAATGAAACTCTCAATCCTTCTTTTTTTAACATGTTCTTATACTGGTTAATTACATCCTGACCTGGATTTGAAATAGGAACCCTGGCCAAGAATCAGAGTTGATTGGTTTAACATAGAAGTGAGAGATAAAACCTAAGAAAAAGAATTATAAACTGTGGCATTGATGGCTGGTTGCCATACCACAATCCATTCTCCCTATCTTCCTTGTTTATTAAATTATTATATTTTGGAGAGAAATATTACATTTATCTACATTTCCAATTTCCTTTTAAAGAAGTTGTGTAAGTCCTCATAAAAGCTCTTTAAAAGAAAGGGGCCTAAGCTGACTAAATTGAGATACTCTGTTTGACTCATCTTCTTCAGGGTGTACTGTCTGGCTTCTATCTAAAGTGAACAATTTCATCTGTGTACCCTATCCCAGGCCTCCTTACCTATAAAAATATTTCTCCCTCAATTCTCCACCCTCTCTCTTGCATCAATAATATTTCATTCATTATGTTATTTTTAACAGCATAAACTGATTTTATTTCTCTCATTTTTTTAGAGTAAATGTCACTTCAGTAACTTCTCTGACTACTGTTCTATTTTTTCTGCTTTCTTTACAGCAAAACATAGAAGTGTTCATCATACTCACTATCTCTAATTTGTCCCTTGATTTTCTCTTGAACTCACTCTAACCAGGCTTTTATCCCTAGTACTACATCTAATGTTTGCATGTTAAAGTTACCAAAGACTTCCATGTTGCCAAATCCACATGTCAGTTTCCAGTCCTTATCTTACTGACAAACAATTTGCATAGTTGATCATTTCTTCCATTCTAAATGCTTTGTTCAATTGGCTTCCAGGACCCAGTATGTTATTTCCAACCCAATACTTGAGCTGTTCTTTCTAAGCCTCCTTTGTCATTTCCTCCTTGGCTAAAGTTTGTAATCACCCAGGGTTTAGTCTTTGAACACTTCTCATCTATTCAAGCTTATTTCATTGACGATATCATGCTACCACATGGCCTTAAACACAGAAATGAAAGTCTCAGCAATAGAATCATACAGGCAGAGGAAAGAACTTCAGAGCTTCAAGATGAGGTTTTTGAATTAACTCAATCCAATAAAGACAAAGAAAAAAGAAGAAGACAATATGAACACAGCCTGCAAGAAGTCTGGGATTATGTTAAATGACCAAACCTAAGAATAGCTGGTGTTCCTGAGGAAGAAGGGAAATCTAAAAATTTGGAAAACATATTTGAAGGAATAATCAAAGAAAACTTCCCTGGCCTTGCTAGAGACCTAGACATCCAAATACAAGAGAGCTCAAAGAACACTTGGGATATTTGTCGCAAAAAGGTCATTGCCTAGACACATTGCTGTCAGGTTATCTAAAGTTAAGATGAAGGAAAAAATCTTAAGAGCTGTGAGGCAAAAGCACTAGCTAACCTATAAAAGAAAACAGCAGATTTCTCAGCAGAAACCCTACAAGCTAGAAGGGATTGGGGCTCTATCTTCAGCCTCCTTAAACAAAACAATTATCAGCCAAGACTTTTGTATCCAGAAAAACGAAGGTTCATAAATGAAGGAAAGATATAACCTTTTTCAGACAAACAAATGCTGAGAGAATTGTCCACTACCAGAATCAGTACTACAGAAACTGCTAAAAGGAGCTCTAAATCTTGAAACAAATCCTAGAAATACATCAAAATAGAACCTCTTTAAAGCATAAATCTCACAGGACCTATAAAACATAATAAAAAAACAAGGTATACAGGAAACAAATAGCACAATGAATAGAATGGTACCTCACATCTCAATACTGACATTGAAAGTAAATGGCCTAAATGCTCCACTTTAAGGACACAGAATTACAAAATGGATAACTATTCACCAACCAACTATCTGCTGCCTCCAAGAGACTCACCTAACACATAAGGACTCACACAAACTCAAGATAAAGGGGTAGAAAAAAACATTCCATGCAAACGAACACTGAAAGCCAGGAGAAGTAGCTATGTTTATATCAGACAAAACAAACTTTAAAGCAACAGCAGTTAAAAAAGGCAAAGATGGACATTATAAAATGATAAAAGGCCTTGTCCAACAGGAAAATATCACAATCCTAAATATATATGCACCTAACACTGGAGGTCCCAAATTTATAAAACAATTACTAATAGACCTAAGAATTGAGAGAGTCAGCAACACAGTAATAGTGGAGGACTTCAATACTCCACTGATAGTACTAGACAGATCATCAAGATGGAAAGTCAACAAAGTAACAATGGATTTAAACCATACCCCAGAAAAAATGGACTTAACAGATATTTACAGAACAGTCTACCCAACAACCACAGAAGATACATTCTATTCATCACATGGAACTTTCTCCAAGATAGACTGTATGATAGGGCACAATAAATTTAAGAAATTTGAAATTATATCAAGCACTCTCTGAGACCACAGTAAAATAAAACTGGAAATCAACTCCAAAAGGAACCTTCAAAACCATGCAAATGCATGCAAATTAAATAATATGCTCCTGAATGATCATTGGGTCAAAAATAAAATCAAGTTGAAAATTTAAAAAGTCTTCTAACTGAATGACAATAGTGACACAGCCTATCAAAACCTCGGGGATACAACATACGCAGTACTAAGAAGAAAGTTCATAGCCCTAAATGCCTACACCAAAAAGTCTGAAAGAGCACACATAGACAATCTAAGGTCACACTTCAAGGAACTAGAGAAACAAGAACAAATCAAACCAAAACTCAGAAGAAGAAAGGAAATAACCAAGATTGGAGCATAACTAAATGAAATTGAAACAAAAAAAATACAAAAGACAACTGAAACAAACATCTAGTTCTTTGAAAAGATAAATAAAATTCATAGATCATTAGCAAGATTGATCAAGAAAAGGAGAAAGTCCAAATAAGCTCAATTAGAAATGAAATGCGAGATACTACAACTGACACCACAGAAATACAAAAGATCATTCAAGGCTACTATGAACACCGTTACACACATAAATTAGATGACCTAGAAGAGATGGATAAATTCCTGGAATGACACAACCTTAAATCGGGAAGAATTAGATAACCTCAGCAGATCAATAACAAGAAGTGAGATTAAAATGGTAATAAAATTACCAACAAAAAAATGTCCAGGGCCACATGGATTCATAGCAGAATTTTACCAGAAATTCAAAGAATAATTGGTACCAATCTATTGACATTATTCCACAAGAAAGAGAAAGAGGGAATCCCCCCTAAATTGTTCTATGAAGCCAGTATCACCCTAATACCAAAACCAGGAAAGGACATAACCAAAAAAGAAAACTACAGACCAATATCCCTGGGAACATAGACGCAAGAATCCTTAACAAAATCCTGGCTAACCAAATTCCAAATTCAACAACATATCAAAAAGATAGCCCAACATGACCAAGTGGGTTTCATACTAGGGATACGGGGATGGTTTCACATATGCAAGTCAATAATTGTGATACACCACATAAACAGAATTAAAAACAAAAATCACGGGATCATCTCAATAGACACAGAAAAACATTTTAAACATCCAGCATTCAGCAAAATCGGCAAACAAGGGACATACTTCAACGTAATAAAAACTGTCTATGACAAACCCACAGCCAACGTAATACTGAATGGGGAAAAGTTGAAAGCATTCTCTCTGAGAACTGGAACAAGACAAAGATGGCCATTCTCACTTATTTTCAACATAGTACTGGAAGTCCTAGCCAGAGCAATCAGACAAGAGAAAGAAAGAAATGGCATCCAAATCAGTAAAGGGGAAGTCAAACTGTCGCTCTTTGCTGATGATATGATTGTTTACTTAGAAAACCCTAAAGACTCCTCCAAAAAGCTCCTAGAACTGATAAAATAGTTCAGCAAAGTTTTTGGATACAAAATTAACGTACAGAAGTCAGTAGCTCTTTTATAAACCAAAAACAACCAAGGTGAGAATCAAATAAAAAACTCAACCTCTTTTACAATAGCTGCAGAAAATAAAATAAACTAAAATACTTAGGAGTATACCTAACCAAGGAGGTGAAAGACCTCTACAAGGAAAACTACAAACACTACTGAAAGAAATTATAGATGACACGGATGGAAACACATCCCATGCTCATGGATGGATAGAAAGAATATTGTGAAAATGACCATACTGCCAAAACAATATACAGATTCAATGCAATTTTCATCAAAACACCATCATTATTCTTCACCAAACTGGAAAAAAACAATCCTAAAATTCATATGGAACCAAAAAAGACCATGCATAGCAAAAGTGAGAATAAGCAAAAAGAACAAATCTGGAGGCATCATATTACTTAATTTCAAACTATACTATAAAGCCATAGTCACCAAAATAGCATGGTACTGTATAAAAATAATCACCTAGACCAATGGAACAGAATAGAGAACCCAGAATTAAACCCTGATACTTAGAGCCACCTGGTCTTCGATAAAGCAGACAAAAACATAAAGTGAGGAAAGGACATCCTATTCAACAAATGGTGCTACGATTATTGGCAAGCCACATGCAGGAGAATAAAACTAGATTCTCATCTCTCACCTTACACAAAAGTCAACTCAAGGTGGATTAAGGACTTAAATCTAAGACCAGAAACTACAAAAATTCTAGAAGATAGCATTCTAGAAATTGTCTCAGGCAAGGATTTGATGACCAAAAAACAAAAGCAAATCCAATAAAAACAAAGACAAACATCTGGGACTTAATTAAACTAAGATCTTTTGCAGTGCAAAAGGAACAGTCAGCAGAGTAAACAGACAACCCACAGAGTGGGAGAAAATCTTCACCATCTATACATCTGACAAAGAACGAATATCCAGAATCTACAACAAACTCAAATAATTTAGCAGGAAAAAACAAACAAACAATCCCTTCAAAAAGTGGACTAAAGGCAAGAATAGACAAATCTCAAAAGAAAAGATGAACAAATGGCCAACAAACATATGAAAAAATGATCAGCATCACTAATGATCAGGTAAATGCAAATTAAAACAACAATGTAATACCACCTTACTCCTTCAAGAATGGCCATAATCAAAAAATAAAAAAAAATAGATGTTGGCATGGATTCAGTGAAAAGGGGACACTTCTACACTGATGGTGGGAATGTAAACTAGTACAACCACTATGGACAACAGTGTGGAGATTCCTTAAAGAATTAAAAGAAGAACTACTATTTGATCCAGCAATCCCGCTACTGGGTATCTACCCAGAGAAAAAGAAGTAATTATGCAAAAAAGATACTTGCACGTGCACGTTTATAGCAGCACAATTGCAATTGCAAAAATGTGGAACCAAACCAAATGTTCACCAATCAATGAGTGGATAAAAAAACTGTGGTGTATATATATACATATATATATGTATATATATATATATGTAACATTAGCCTTATATATATATATAACATTAAAATTATTTAATAGGAAAGATAAAATTTCACATTTTCATGTTTAGAAGATATTTATTCTTTAGTAAAATGAATTGTTCCCACCTGTCCTTTATATTCGTTTTGATAAAGTTAGCATACTTTGAATGCAAAGGGGAATGGATGTGTATTTGGCTGAAAAGAGGCAACTTAAGAGAAGGTTTAGAGAAGTGAACTTCACTATTTGACTTTTATTGATTTTAGAATCTTTTCTTCTCCTTACTTTTTCTGTTCTTATATTCTTCCCTATTCTTCACTAGTGATACAGATTATGCTGCTTTAACAATTAATGGAGAGAAATTGGGATAATTTCTCTGGAGGCAGAGATTCTATGCATCTCTTTATACAAATGTAAATGTCTCTGGGAAATTGCTGACAAATATGTCTTGACTCGCCTCAGTGATATAACAGATGCATTTAGTTATTTGGTTATATTAAATAAATATATTTGTTGACAAAACTCAATGATGTAATGAAAAGCCCAGAATTTGAAAAACAGGCATAGCAAGAGGAATGTTTTACAATGTCCTTCCTGTGACATTGGTAAAAACACCTGCCATCCTCAGCCATCATCATTTTGTTAAAATGAAAGCCAAAATAACTGGCAAGAGATTATCATCCTTAGTGGAAGAGAAGTAGCCCATTACTCAACATCATATGTCTTAATAACTTGAGACAACTCTTTCAAAATAGTGTCCACTACTGGCATATCTTACCCAAACGAGCAAATCAGCTACAGTCAACACCAAGTAGAGTGTAACTCTCAGACAGAGTATTAATTTTTAAGTAAAGTTACATTATCCAAAGTGCCTGGAAAGCAATTTACACATCAATTCAGCCTGGCATTTACTAAGATATGTCTTTGGATAATTAATTAAGATAAAAGTGAATTGCCTGTCAGAGATGCTAACTTCAAATTCCAAATGATTATCTACTTGAATTTAGTTTATATGCTGCAGATTTAAAATTATAACATGTAAAATTTGCATCAAAATGCTTATGTGATAACCATATCATGAGTAATAATTAAAATTATTATTACCGTTCGCCATACACAGCCACGTTGTGTGCACTTTTGTTCAGTTGCCAAATCTGCATCTGGATAACAATTAAATCTTTCATTTTCAGAGAAAATTTGATTCCATTGAACACTAAAGTTTCTTCCAAGATTAAGTTTGAGATCTGCAATTAGGAGAACCTTTGAAGACAAAAAAAAAAGAAAAGAAAGAAAGAAAAAAAAAACACAAACAAACAAAAACATTAAACACTGTATCTGATCATTGGATGATTTAAAAAAACATTTTACATTTCACAAAATGTGGCAACGAGGGCAATTCTTCAAATTAAATCATTAATAGTTTTGATAAAATACTAGAAAAACAGAAAATATATATGCAATATATATGCGTGTATTTATGTATATATATACATATATGTACATATGTCACACACATAGAATTGTGTCTATAATTGGGATTTCAAAATTATGTTTGATTATTGCTTATATGCCTTGGGAATAATGTGAGCAAGATTTATCCCACACCTAGATTTTCATCTGCATAGCTTACTTTTTGATACCCATCAAACATAATTGCAAAACTTTAAGGAATGAAAATTCATATAAAGATCAATCTATGCACAGCAGAATTATGAAGGTATACACAGCAGAATTATGAAGATTATATATATATAATATATATATTTATAAGCATAAAAGTGGACATACAAATAGCCACAGATAGACCTTTATATTGCATACATAACCAATAAAATTATTTTTTATTATTCCCTCTTTTAATCTCTATTAGAGTCATAAAGTTCACAATAAGCTTGTATTACTTAATTTATATCAATTTATTCTTATAGTGCTAGGAAATATAAATCATAATATGCCTATTAAATAAAAAATAATTGACCAGTACATATTTTCTGAAAACTAATAATTGAAAAGCCCTGGGCCAGAGGTCTTACGAGTTAAAACAAAAATATTATAAGACAATGTTCTATATCTTAAATAATTCAGAAATTATTTATGGTAATATTACTAATAATTCAGTATTATATAAATGGAGAAAAGGTAAATGACAAAAATAATTGCTTTCGTGTTTTTAAATATTACAGTCTCTTTTTTAATACATCAGTCTACTACCCAAAGCAACATTATGATTGAAATATTACATTTTGCAAATGAGAAAGCTAAAATAATGAGAGATTGATTTAATGCGTTTAGAAGCAGAGATAGCAGAGTTATAATCTGTGCATCCAATAACAGTGCATCCAATTTTGTTATTTTTTCCCCTCTATACTACAACTGTAAAAAGAGACAAAAATCACAATATAAGGAAGGCTTTCTACAGGAGAAGAAAAGTGTAAACACAAAATTAAAGTTAGAAAAGTACAAGATATATTTTGAGGACAATGAGACCTCACTAAAAAAGAAACAGGAGAAAGACTAAAGAAATGAACAAAACCAATTTGTTAAAGAATCTAAAGCAGCTAAAACATTTGGGATTTTCTTTTGTGTGCAATAGGTAGGTTGGAGTTCAGATTTGAAGAATTTTTATGGAAAATATTAGAAAGTCCCATATAATTAGAATGCATGAGAAAATGAAATATATATAGAGAAATAACAAGGAATTCCCTTCATGTTGATATCTAAATACAAATTGGATTGACATAAATTGGAATATTGTTCAGAAAAAGTGAAGAAAAAAATGAAGGGAAGAAGGAAGCAACGAAGGGAAGAAAGGAAGACACACTGTGAGGAGAAATAGGATAAGTGCCTGAATGGTTACATAATATTAAATGTGAGATTATATGATAGCTAAAATATTTTAAAAGATTGTAATTACCTGGTTAGAAGCATCATAAGTGAAATTGGAATGAGCGTTCATTGGTTGATTATTTTCCGCCACTCTAACTTCTGTAACACTGTCTGTCAACCCAAGGATTTTTACAGTCTGAAATGCTAAGGTAGTTCCTTCCTGATATGATGAATGTGTGCACACAATATCTAATGTGTTCTGAGAAAAATAGTATAAGGTATTATATATTAGGTCATCAGATACAAACCTGAAATAACAATACCGATAAGAAATAGGAAAAAAAGGTCATCATCTACATCTCTATTCCCACCAGCTCTCCTCATCCAAGTAGCACATAGAAATATACTCATTAATATCTATTTTCATTTTTATATATATGCCAGAAAATTTTATTTTCAGAGATAACCTTAATTACTCATATGCAACACATATATACTCATTCTTATTCTAGCCCTAACATTGATGAAGAATAATTTAGCTTTGCTAAAGAAGAATGTATGAAAAAACCCAAAATCTATGAAAAAATCATTTCTATTAACTATTCAAAATTTAATAAACCAAAATCCACATCAATTATTACTGTGACTAATTCATTAAAACATTTTCAGATATGTTGAAATTGTTTTCCTAGGGCATGTTGCCTAAAACCAAACATAACATGTCAAGAAGTCTAAAGGTTTCTTTCCATCAATTACATGGTCACAAACTTTATAAAATTTTAAGGTAACAATTTATTTATAATTTAACAATTTAAATATAACAATTTAATTGAACAATTTATTTCATTACATTCCATTAAAATCTGTAGGCAAATGTAAACATCTTTTCCAAAAAATTCATCATAAAAGAATAACCTAGGCATGAACAAATTATACATTTAAGTATATGTACAAAGAGAGTGCTTACATTAGAAACTGAAAATGTGTATAATATGTAGTTGCCATTTTGTATGGTATCTGAAATGAAAAATATCGTGATCAGTACAAAATGCAATGTTAAATTCTCTGCTCTGGTTTTACACTTATATAACACTTAAGAAATTTGAACAAACTAGATGCTGTTTATTAATGAAGCATCCCAAACAGATTTTGTTTTTAAATTTTTTAATTGTCTCTAAATTATATAATAATGGTATTTCATTTTCACAGCAAGTAGAGGTAATGAATACATATTTGCCTTGCTTATTTTTTCAAAGACTACCAAGATATTTCTGGAAATTAAGAGAAAGCAAAACTTACAGTAAATAATATATAATTAAAAATGTATTATTTTGAAAGATATTCTCTCCCTTGTAAACCTCATAACAGTACATTTTTCTTAGGAAGACATGGCATATTATAATACATTTTACATCTTTTTATTTTTTTCTATTATTTTTGTATTCAAGGAAAACAATAAATCTGGAGACATGTTGAAGATTGAAATAAACTTTAGTCTGTAATTTAAATAAACTTTAATGAGGAAAATGGATGAATACAATGATTCTGTACAATATATGTAATATAACTTTTATTCAATGTATCTCTTTAAAGAAAAACTGAAGATAAGTACTGAAATAGTTTGTCATAAACAGTGTTAAAATATAAAGGGAATCCTAGGATTCATATAATATACTTTCCATAACACTAATTTGCTTAAAATTTTAGTCCTAGGAAAAAATATTATATTCAGAACCTGAACTGAAGATCACTTTACTGTCTCCATGTTTGCTTACAAATCTATTAATCAGAATTCTGGTTTTCTTTCACTTTTTAAATGCACATAGATACATAGGTATCATATTAGATAACTGATTGAATTATATTATTCATATTCTTAACTACTTACTTATATGAAAGTAAGCTATTCATATGCATCTTTATCAGTAGACAGTATGTATTTGGAATATTTATATAATTTGAGTAATAGGAATAATCTTATAATTGCTCCACACATGCTATCGATGGAGGTATTATCTCAACATTGTTTGATTGATGACTGCAAGTAATGTTAAGTTCAGCTGAAATCCACTTTTACAAAACTTCTATGTAGTAAGTTTTGGCTTACTACATAAGCCAGAGAATAGGTTTGGAATCTAATCTCACAGAAGAGCTCACCCTAGTGTGCTTACACCTCAGGGTATTTAAGAAAGAGCAAGAAGATTGGTCTGCTAAAATTGAATGAGAAATAGAAAGCAATACAGGATAATGTGTTTGTGTGTGTGTGCGTGCGTGTATGTGTGTGCGCGCATGCACGTGTGCACATGTTAAAGCACAAATAATAAGCTCTCTAGGTCGGGATAAAACTCTGTCTCCTAACTGAGTAAAATGGAGGATCAATAGAAGGTTTTGAGAAGAGATGCAATTACTGGAATCACCTTTTAAAATGATTACTCTACCTGCTGGATTGTAATAAAATTTTAAAAGGGGTTAAAAAGAGCTACAGGCCGGTTAGGAAGTTATTGCCCTAAATTAACATGAAAGATGGTGGTGACAGTGGAGGAACTGATGAGAGGCTTCAGATCAAAGTAGAACCAATGAAATCCTTAGGTTGTGAGAGATAATAGCCCATTCCAAGGTGTTGGCATCTGTAGAAATGAAGTTACCATCAACTGACAAAGGGAACACCATAGATGGAGCAGATACATGGTGGTAAGATCCAAGTTCTATCTTGGCAGATTATGTTTTAGATTTTTATTAGACAAACAAATAGAGAAGTACATAGAAGACTGGTTTGGAGATATAAATTTGAAAGTCAGGTAAATGGTATAAAAGACTACATTTATCAAGGAAAGGACTACTGGTAAAGAATAGTAATAATTAAAAGACAGAGAATATTTATAATTAATAGCTGTTAATGATACAAGTAATTCATAGCTTGCATTGAGAAAATCACCCAGAGAATAGATCTTTCATTAGAATAAGTTTGATTGCTAATACATTGATATAATGCCATAAATAAATGTAATTTATTTAAATGAATGTTAACTGAGGGTGAATGTAAGTCTTAGGAGAGAATTATAGAATCCTGTGGTAATTTTTAAATATACACATTTTCAAAAATAAATAAATAAATATTCACATGTTTCATATACATTTAAAGGCGTTTAGGATAGTCTTTTTCTTCTTGTTGTCCTTCCTATATTTATCTGTAACTCTTTAAAATTTGTACAAGGATATTCCTTAATACACCTGAGAAGTAGTTAATTAAAATAGAAGATAAACTATAATTTTTATACTCATATATAAAACACATACCTAACAGCCCTCTATTAGAAGAAATGAGATTTTTCTAAAAAGTTTCTAAAAATGTATAAGGAAAATTGTAAGTGAATAGTTAAATACAAATAGACAAACTTACTATGGCATAATTAGAAATACCATAGCACAAAATCACTTTTAAACATCTTGTTTGGTATATTGAATTCCCAAGTTTGGAGCTCAAGAAATTCAATGAAAGATAATAAGGAAAATAAGTTGTAAACAATTGATACGATGATATTCTTACCTCAAATAATTTGACATGAAATAACTAAATCTTTAAATGTTGGTTTTATTTTCTGTTTACAGTAACAAAATTTTAGTTATAATCACTACCTTACTTTAAAACAGTTGAAAATATAATGCAATTAGTATATCTGAGAATTTATTGAATATTTTAATCTAAAAGATAAAGATAGATTAAAAATCTTGCCAAAGACTTACAACAAACAAAAGCACAAAACTGGATATTTTAATTACATATAGATAAAGCAAATAACAATGTTAAAAGTTTTAAAGTAGCCTAAAAGCCTGAAACAGGTAAAAAAACATTAGGAATTAAAAATAAAAATTTGTGATATTTAAAAAATGATACAACCTATATCAATAAAGCCAAAACTTCCCATTATCAGAGTGAACATTTAAAGCGTATTACTTTCAGACTTACCTTTAGTTTCTCCATCATCCCAGAAAAAGTCTCCTTTGGCTGTGTTGTTTTCACCTAATGCGACTATAAGTCCTAGAGGATTCTTACGGCTGTTAAGAAAAATTAGGTGCATATATGATTAAAAATAAATCCATAATAATACAATATCCTATAAACAAGTCCACTTCAACCTGTCTGTTTTATGGGCCCTGAATTCAGTAAGGACATTGACATCAATAAATTTGTATTTATATGTATTAATAATTTACCGATATCAATGTTCTTATGTGAATACCGAAATAATTTATACATGTAGAAAATAAGTCAAAAGAATAAATGTAATAAATGCAATAATGGATTTTTTGAAGGCTGAGATACTTGCAAAATTGAAATAATATAATATTTTAATTCAAACAAGAAAAATTAAATGTCTTATTAAGGCTCAACTCCACCTGTATAATCCTAAATCTCAATGTATTATGTTTACATCTTATGAGAAAAAAAAATATGATTAAAATTAAAAAAAAGTTTAGTGGAATCTGTAAGAATCTTATAAATGAAATGATTATAACAGGAGTAATGAAATGTAGTCAAGAAATATGGTTTTTTTTTTTTTAGTTACATTTTACCAGGCATCTCCTGGACTGTATAGGATGTATTCCTTCCAGTATGCATTTACCAAAGTGTTTGTTGCTGTTGATCATTACAGCTCTGGTGTATAACAATTTTTTGAGAACATACTCTTGTATCAGTTACATTGTGATACTAGTCCATTCCAGAATGCCAAAACAGTTAAATTACTAATTACTAATGCATATCGCTAACATACTACATACAAGAAAAGAAAAAATAATATAATTTCAGATATTCTTAATGTTATGAAGAAAATACAGTAGGGTAAGGAATAAAGAGTAACTTCCTGTTGGGTTGTGGCAGAATAGGGAAAAGTATGTAAATTCAATACGGCACTTTCTGTGCTCTTTGTACTCAGAATGAACATGTGAGATGGAGCACCAGCATTTTCAAGTTTCTTTTATTTTTAGAAAATATTTCTGAGATTTACACTTAGTGAGCAATTTAGTTTCTCTCTCACTCTTTACCTAACATAAAATATCCAGTTCATTTATGAACTTAAAGCATTTTAGCAGAAAGAAATACATTGGGATTTATTTATGTATGGAAATTCAAATATGTAAAAATTAACAAATACTTCACTCAATTATATAACAAATATTCACATTTTGTATAGTTATTAAGAATCAAATATTATCTTTAATTATGCTAATGTGGGTAAATTTTTGATACAGGAAGTTAACTTCTAAGTAAATTAGAAATTTTGAAAATCAAGATATTTATAATAATATAAATAATTTCATTCTTTTTATAGCTATGATGGTTATAGTTCAGTATTACCTCTGTATGTCAAATATCTTCTGGTGCAGAAACTAAATATTATCTCTAATTCTTAATGCAAATATGAAATATTGATTTGAATTTTATTTTAGATTTCATCTAATGATTTTTCATTTTACCTTGCTGTTGTTGTTACATCTGGTTCTTGAATGGGGATGATATAACCTCCTCTAAGATGTAATCCTATTTTGTCTGCTGGAAGATACATATCAACCCGTTGTTTCCTCCATGGCCTTTTTGCACCCTAATAATTGGAAGATTAAAAACATTCTTAATATTATTGAAGACTTTAAACTCTATTTCACAAGAATTAAAAGGCATTTTTATTATGAGCAATTTATGTCATCCAAATGAATACGAATATATTGTTTTCTAACTTTAGGAGAATTTTTTTTCAGTTTCCTGAACAAAGTAGAGGAAAAATAAGTTCACTGTCTCAAAAATAAAAAAATCAACAAAAAGAGACTCATTTTCTTTCTACAATAATTAACAGTACTTTAATTAGCTTTTTTATTCTTTGTTTTGGTTTAAAGTTTATGCCTTTAGGAAGTATTTTCTTAAAATCATTATTTCTGTAAAAATAAAGGGTATACTTAGCCAATGTAAGTGATATGCAAAATAATATCATTTAAAATAAATATTGCAGGCCAGGCGCAGTGGCTCACGCCTGTAATTCCAGCACTTTGGGAGGCCATGGCGGGCGGATCACAAGGTCAGGAGATCGAGACTATCCTGGCCAACGTGGTGAAACCCCATCTCTACTAAAAAAAAAATTCAAAAAAAAGAAATAAAATAAATATTGCTCAAAAGGTCTTGTTCAATTGAAAAAATGGATGGTGTATTTGAGTGCTGTTACTTTGCCTCTTCAAGGTTGAAATAAAAGCCTTTTTCAGATATTTGAATATACCATATAAAAACAAATATATAAGACTAGCTCAGTACTCAAGTCTTCTGGAAATAAGATAAATACGTAAAATAGGAAAAAACATTAAAATAAGTTGCCACTCCTTCCTAAATTACTGCTAACCTTTTATTTCCAAAATTTAAAAATAAATAATATCTCTTTATGCTAAATAATATAACTTCATATTTGAGTCTAGCTCATGTGCAACAAAGGGTATACTTACACAAATTCTAACACATTTTTAAAGTCTGAAATTATTATTTTTTATAGTAATGACAGAAATTCTAAAAATATGTATGCTATGTAGTTAAGTTTCTATGGAATTAAGTGTCTATGTAGAAGTGTTTGAAAATATAATACTTGTGAGTCCATTAGTATGTTAAGGTTACTTACAGATTCATAATCATACCAAATAGCATCAGGGATGTAGGCACTCACAGTATCTGCTCCCTAAAATAAAGATAATATGTATTTTTTAATTTCAATTTTTAACAAAGAGGATCTTATCCAGTATTAAGTTGGGTTTTCATAGTCAAGGGAAAAAAACTTTATGTTGTTACACTCCAATATTTCCTATAGATAATAATCAAAGGGCTATTTTATTAGCTTTAGATAATATCATATTGTAAAACTTAAAAAAGCAAAGAGGTAAATAAAAAAGTAATTTAGATAGCAATTAAAATAATGCATGCATATATGTGTATTGTTATAAACCACATGGTCATTGTGAATGTGAATATGTTTATTTCTGTATAACTCAATGGACACATGCACCTTTTAAAAACAGGTAATAATTACCAACCCACTCCAGTGTTTCTCCAACATTTTCATCTGATCAGCGAGTTTTCCAGTTCCTCTTTATTTACAATTGAGCAAAATTTCAATGTATATGTCTACTTAAATGAGAACTCTTTGTTATTATGAATTGATTTTGATTTGATAATACAGTTTTTTTTTCCAGGAGAACAATAACTTCATACAATTTTCTTGTCCCCAGTTAGATATCACATATTTGGTAAGCAATCTACTTAATATTTTTATAACATTTTGAAATTTGTTTCACATCGTAGAATTCCAACTTGATATTTATCAGCTTGAAACAGTCCACTGAGTAACATCTATTATTCAGATGTTTTGTAATGTAGGGTCGATTTAGTTATGCAAAGTTCAAACAGTAAGGTTATTAAACCTGTAGAGCCTACCTGTTTTAGAACAGGAGTAATAAGTAATGCAGGGCCCCACAAAAACTCAGTGTCCTCAATCCAGCTGTTCGTATCCTCATAAAACCTAAGAACAATGACAATGTTTAAAGTATAATAATGAAAAAATAAGTTTATCCAAATTCCTGGTTCAGTTTATCTTTTCAGTTTTTTCCTGGGAATTGTTGTTATCTTGAATTGTGCTTGTTTCAGACGACATTTTCAATTCATAGTTCTTACATCCTTTATTGTTCATCTGACACTCAGGAAGGAAGGGAGGAAGGGAAGAAGGAAGAAGGGGGGAGTAGAAGAGGGAGAAAGGAAAAGGAAGAAATGAAGGAAAGAAGGAGGGGAGGGAGGATAGGAGGAAGGGATGGGAACAGAGGGAAGGAAAGTAGAAAAGGGGTAGGAAAGGGAAGAAGGAAGGAAGAAAAGAGAGAAGGAGAAAGTTTATCTCATACTCAGAAAAATCTATCACAGATGACAAGGTTACTTTTTATTTATACAAAAATTCTTCTGTTAAATTATTTTCTCCTATAAGATAGGTTCATAAAGTATCGGAAATCTTTCATGTTCTACTTTCTTCACTTAACTTTTTTGTGGTAAGCTCTAGTTTTTACCTGAATTTAAAAGGATCTTTAAGTCATCACAGAAAGGCCCTGCTCTGGTCAAAGATACATGCAAAGATAAGCACAATTTCCCTTTTTTGTAAGTTTTATACTCTACTCTTGATCTATATTGAGTTTATTCTTTCAATATTTAGTTGATGTATTTTTAAAAATTCTATGCTTAATCTCTTTACTGATATAATATCCTAACATATTTTATATATCTTTTCCTTGTAAGTTCTATTTAATTCTCTCATTTCTACCTAAATATTGTCCAATTAATTATATTTACTGGCATCATTATATAGCCCTTAAAATCATTTACACCAATGTAAAAACAAGTAGCAGAAATTTAATTGATATCTTGATTTACCTCCATTAAACTTTTCTGTGTATGTTTGAACATACTTTAAAAGGTATTATTATAATTATTGTACGTAGTACTCACTCATGAAGAACTGGTCTTGCTACTGTTTCTCCAAACACATGGGCTTTATAAAACAGAGTGTAGAGGAAGGGTAATAAGGTGTAGCGAATAGTTAAATACTGCCTTGATGATTTAACCAAAAGTGAATTCTGCCCAAAAAATGCAGGATCCTGATGCTGTGAGATAGAAAGAGAAATTAAAATAAGAAAGCTAAAGTATGAGTGAAAATTAAAGTAGAAGCATTTTAATCTGCTTTTTAAAGCAACTACATAAATTTCAGCTTGTTTATGAGAAATTAAAATTATTCCTATTTCATCATCAAAGTGTCTGAATGAATATTTCTAGGTTTTGTTATATGTTTTAATTAAACTTAATTTTGAAGAGGACATTTCAACATATTTAAAGCGTTGCCACAGAAATAATAAATTTTTTTTTTACAAAATAGAATTTTTATCTTGTAAATCAATGTTTCATGCTTCCTTGTACCCACAGCCTTTATCATGGAATGTTGTAATCCCTACCAGTGAAGGTGGAGGGTACCTACCCATGCTTCGATGTGGCGCTCAGTCATGCAAACTACTCTGGCCAATAGGATGTTATTATATGTGACACACTAAAGCAGAGGCTTGAAATGGGCTTGCCTAAGGACTTACTGTCTTATCCCATTGCTATTAGAATTATCACAGGTAGGTTGCTGGCTCAGGAACACAGTGAACAGAGCTACCTGGACAGCCTGTAGACTTACAATTTGTAGTGCAGCCTCTCTACTGAGCTCAGGCTAGATAAGTGACTCCTTCAGCCAAGTAACACTGATATGGACAAGCCTGTGTAGACCTCTTGCTTTGGATAACAATATTAACTGAAGACCTCAACTACTGTCTCCCTGAATCCACTATTAAGTTTGCACTGAAAACCATGTTTCCCAGTGCTGCTCCCAGCCTTGAATGAGCATAGTAAGAACACCATGCAGGCCTATTCTTGGGAGATGCAAGAAAGGTCAATGGTCAACTTTCCCTGAAGGACTCCCCACTCACTTGATTGAAACTTGGTTAGAACTAGGCTGCAATTCGGGATTCTGCCTACCAAACCACCTTCCTTCCCTTCATCTTCATCAAGTTCAGACCTGAACGGTGGTCTGCAGGCTCTCCTCATTTTCTCATGCCCACTCCCTTTGTCATTCACATTATTTCACCAATAAATTTCAAAATTTATTTCTGTCTTATCATCAGCATTTTGGAGAATACAAGTGAACGCAGAGTGTCATGTAATTTCTATCAAAATCTCCCATGGACACACATTTCCTGAAAGTATCATTTCAGTGTAGTAGGAAGAAACTAATCTCCAATTTGTACCTTTTAATTTTTTTCCATCATGCCTCCTTCCAGGCTGAGCTCAGTAGTTGTCCCTCTTCTCAAACACAATATAAGCCCTGTATGCAACCAGTGTGTGAACACTGAATGGTTTCTTAACCAACAGATACTTAATTGACTTAATGGTTTAACTGAATTTTACTATTCTCTCCGAAAAACATGCCTATGATCATGAGCCCACAGTATGCTGAGTTCCCACGACTGGTAGACTAGCTTTGTATTGTCTTGCACTTCTGCTCCTACCAGTCCAAAACCGTGTTTTAAAAGTGTTAGTTTTGTTTTTGTCTCTATGCCAGTTCTATTTATTATTGAAAGACGCTGGACTCTAATTGTTTTGTGACTATCTTTAAATTCTTATTTTACATGAACTAAACACAAACTCAAAATCCATGACAGTATATTATAACTTTTCTTTGTATAAAAGTTACCTGGAACTTACATTGTTAGAATCCAAGAATTCATACTCTAAAAGCTTTGGCTCTACTTTAAAATACCGGTAACTTAATATACTTGTACAGTTATGCGTTAGTCTCAACTAAAATATTTGTGCTGTGAATACATTTCATTTCATGATTTCCTTATTTGACCGTTTTTTAAAAAATGTAAAAATATACAAAATATGTATAGGACTTGAGAGAGGGACTTCTAACAACGTCTTATAAATTATGCTACAATCTTTCAGACCATATACTCTATAGATTTAATTTAAGAACATTAATAAAAACTATGGTTGTTTTTTATTTCACAACATGGAGAACAAGAGGCTCTTACTTCATATCCGTCAGAATTATGGTTTCTGGAAAATGGATAAAATGCCCCAAGTTGCATCCATCTTCTGCAAAGTTCTTCTGTGGTTTCAGCCACAAATCCACAGATGTCTGCTCCAACCTAAATAACAAATATATTTACTATTTATAATGTTAAGATTCTCAAATTTGCCTAGAGCATCACACTGTATGCCTCAACTGATGAATGTGCCTTATATACAATTTGTTTTACTCCTTTTATATATGCTTCCTTAAACCAATTTATTTTCCATTTTTGCTCCATCCTTGTCTCTAGTTGCATTATTTTATATGTTCTTTCCTTCATTGTCCCTTTATGCATTTTCTTATCCTTTTGTATTTACATTTTACTCATTTTTTATTTTGATGTTCTCATTAATTCATTGTAAAAGATGAAATTACTGTATTAAAATATGTTGCTTCTTAATCCCTAACTCAACTTCTTTGATTTGATTTTTCTTATTTAGAATATAATATGTAACTGTAGGAATAAAATAACAAACTGTGACCATGTGTTCATGTTGAGCTTTGAAATTAATTATTCCAAATAAAATTGAGCTTTGCCCAATGTGTACCCATGTAAGACTGCATTATCCTTATTCAAGGACTCTACAGAAAATACTATCCTGAATTTAGTGTTTACCATTTACAAACATTTCTTTATTTTTTCTGTGTAAGTATATATGTATCTATAAACAATATATAGCATTGTTTTGCATGTTTTCTTAACTGTATAAATGACATGTTGTATGCATTATAATGTAATTTCCTTTTTGTGTGAAATTGAATTATATTAATGTCACTCTAGTTCTCCAATATATGGGAACTCATGACTATAAAAATTCTTCCGTGAAATTTATATATAGGCTGAGCATCCCTAATCCAAAAATCCAAAATCTGAAATACTTCAAAATCCAAAACATTTTGAGAGCCAACATAATGCCAGAAGTGGAAAGTTCCATACCTTACCTCAAGTGACAGGTTGCAGTCAAAACTGTTTCCTGAACAAAATTATATAAAATTACCTTCAAACTATGTGTGTAAGGTGTATATGAAACATAAATTTGCTCATTTAAGTCATTTCATTACATATATGTAAATATTAAAATATCTGAAAATACCTGAAATCTGAAACTCTTCTGGTCCCACACATTTTGGATAGGGGTTACTCACCCTGTATAGATATCCTTGTGAATATGTAAAAAACATATTCTTATTCTATGGTGTACATACATAGGATTATTTTTCTGGTTTACTTATAATGTGCATTGTATAATCGGAACTGTTTGTAACCATTTGCAAGCACTATATAGCACACGAAGCTTCCCCTTCTTCATTTTCTTGCCAATTCTTGATATTTTCAGACAAATTTTATCACCTTTCTTTATAAAATGTATCTCACCACAGTTTTTACTTGCATTTCTCTGATTACAGGGAAATTGAGACGTTTTTCATATTTTTATTGGGTCCCTATAGATTACTCTTTCTATAGAATTGCCTATTTATATCTTTTACTTATTTTTCTATTGTTCTTAATTTTTACAGATTTAAGGTAGGCACTTCAAATTGAATATCATTTATAGACTATGTGAATTGAAAATAACATTTCCTGGTGAGTTGCTTTTAATTTTTAACTTTTCAAATGTTCTTTTGATGAACAGAAGTTTTCATTTTGTTGTAGTCAAATTTATGTATGTTTCTCTTAAGATTTATTCTCCTTGTATTCTGCTTAAGAAATTATTTCTCTAACCTGATGTCATAAATTTACCATTTTATATTTTCTTCTGAAATGGATAAAGTTTATTTTACACACATAGGTCCGTTAATCTATCTGGGACTGTTTATTGTGCATGGTGTGAGAAATTGACACATTTTATATTGTTTCCTAAATACTGAGTCAATAGTCCATATAAATAGTTGATACTTCCCTTCACTGCTGTCATTTAACAAATTATACATGCATGGGCCTGTGTCTTATATTGCTGTGTTAATCTATTTGTATATCCACAGTCCAGTATCATTGTGTTAATACCTATAGCTTTATCTGGTTAGAAATAATCCTCATTCTTTTTCTCTACTTCCTTAAAATGTATTGTTTTCCATATGAAGTTTAGAGTCACCTTTTATGTTTCCCAAAATCCCTTTTATTGTTTAAATTGGAATTCCACAAAATTTTGATAACATTTTGTAGAGAATGCCTATTCCTAATATATTGAGCCTTCTTATTATTGAACAGGGTATATCTTTAATTTACTTAGCTATCACTTATATTTTCTCAAAAAGTCCTACATTTAGTTTTAATATTGACTGTTGGTTACAGTTTATTAATTGGTTGCTATAATAAGTGACACCTTATACTAAAATACATTTGAATATTGCTTGTTTTTCCTTCTTTTTTTAACAAATATGCTATAAATTGTTCTATTTTATTAAAATTTTTGAAGAGTCCCCTTTGTATTTTAAAATTTTTCCTCTAGAGATTTTGTTTACATTGTATTAATTTTTTCTCTTATTTTAATTACTTACATCTTTCTTTAGGTTTATTGTTTTTCCTTTTCCACTTTTTAAATTCATGCACTTCACTCACTGTTCAGCGTGTCTTTCTTTTTAAGTATTTAAATCAGTAAGTTTTTCTTTAAATATTAACAGCTGACATTTCCCAAGATTTAATAAGTAAAATTGTTAACAGTTAATTCTTAGGTTGTTTTATTTTTCAATTCTATTCAGTTTATCTTTTGACTCATGAATGAATTTGGTAATATGTTTTTCAATTTTTTTTTTTTTTTGAGATAGGGTCTCAAAAAAGTGAGTCCCAATCTTGGCTCTGTGCAACCTCCACCTCCCAGGTTCAAACGATTCTCCTGCCTCAGCTTCCCAAGTAGCTGGGACTACAGGTGCCTGCCATCATGCCCGTCTTTTTGTATTTTTCGTAGAGACAGGGTTTCACCATGTTGGCCAGGCTGGTCTCAAACTCCTGACCTCAAGTGATCCACCTACCTCGGCTTCTCAAATTGCTGGGATTACAGGAGTAAGCCACCTTGTCCAGCCTATTTTTCAATTTTCAAACACAAGATTGTGTGGGTGGGGGGGGTGTTACTTTTATTGATCGGGTTTTTGGTGTTTGTTTTATTTGTGCATATGAAAGAAAACAAATCACTACAGTTTTATAATGCCTTCTACATTATTGTTGTTATGTGGTGTCTCTCTTTAGTCTTGAATATCAATATTGGATACTATGTTTTTGTTTGATAGAGTTAGACTTCTCAGATATTTCATGTCTACAATTCCTAGTACACATTTTCTCCACTTTTGAAATTTTAAACGTTTTCTTCTGTTCTTATGTTTTATATATATTGTAAACAAAAGATTATCTTTTAAAATCTAAACTGGTAATCTAGTATTTTAAATAGACTTAGACTTCTGACATTTGTTTTTATAACCAATATATTTGAACTTTTCTTCACCATCTTATTTTTTTCTTTACATCTTTCATATAAGCTTTTCTATGCTGTTTATATTTATATTTGTTTTCCTCAATTATCTTGATTTCATTGAATTTTATTAGTTCTACATTCCCACTTTAATGGTTGGAAATTATAGATACCATCTGTATTCTTATTTTCCTCATAAACTCCATAAAAATAAAAAAAAACTGAATTATTTCTGTAACATGCCTTTTGATCATTTCACTAAAATTAATTGATTACATTAAAAATTAATGTAATTGTAGCTTTTATGAGTAACACTGTATGAAACTGTCTTACCAAAGGTATTCCAAACAAACTGAACTCCAGCATTCCAGTTATAGACCATTCCATTTGTTCCCATGAAGCAGTATTGTCTCCTAACCAATGTGCAGCATGTCTTCCAGATCCAGCAAATGTTGAGCGGGTAAGAATGAAGCTTCTCTTATTAGGAAAAACTTTTTGTACAGCTCTAAAAATAAAAGCAAATTAACAAATACAATTTATTTTTAAAAATAAAGTTGGTATTTAAATTCTAAAATTTCATAATTCCAAAGCCATGTGATATAGTTTGGCTGTGTCCCCACCCAAATCTCATCTTGAATTGTAACTTCCACAATTCCCAGATGTTGTGAGAGAAACCCGATAGGAGGTGATTGAATTATGGGGGTGGGTCTTTCCTGCACTGTTCTTATGATAGTTAATGAGTCTCATGAGATCTGATGGTTTTAAAGAAATAGGAGTTTCCCTGAACAAGCTCTCTCTTTGCCTGCTGCCATCCACCTAAGATGTTACTTGCTTCTCCTTGTCTTCTGCCATGATTGTGAGGCCCCCCCAGCCATGTGGAACTGTAAATCCAATAAACCTCCTTCTTTAGTAAATTGCCCAGTCTCAGGTATGTCTTATCAGTGGCATGAAACTGGGCTAATACACCATGCCATAATATTTATAATAATTATGTCAAAATTTTATATCAATTTTGTATTTTGTTATTAATATTTACTTATTTAAATATATTCTGGTAAAATACAGTGAAAAGGAATTTTTAGAAATCACTAAATTTTGAATGACTCCAATTATCCTTTATCAAATTACATAAACATGGGCATTTGGTATCCACTCAACATTTGGTTTTGAAATATACTATTTAAAGTAATTGAATTCCCTTATAAATAGAAAATATTATACCTGAACTTGAACCTAATACATTTTTTGTAGTGTGGTGACTCCAATTATATATTTATTTCTACATTTTCAAATATTAGCCGGCAAGGTTGGGATAAAACTTACGTATTTAAGAAGATTTTTTTTTTTTAGTTTCTAGAAGTTAACCACCGTCCACAACTACAAGCATCACTCACGTTACCTAACTATTATTGATAACATTTTCATAATTGGAAACAATTAGGAAATGTGTAACTACATTCTCAAGTGCTTTTCCATGTTATAATCTTTATTATATTGAAACATAGCCTGTTTTTTCCTTTCCTAGGATATAATAACTTAAACACTGCTTCATGTAATACTCCATTGAGTTTACAAAGTAAATTAAAGTAACACCATGAATACAGTGGTTAAGAGTTCTGGTATCAGTATGATTTAAGACCATAAAAATACAAATTTGAATAAACACTCAATCACAACTGTTTAATTATGAGAAAATCGTAAGTATATTGAGAATAGTATTTGGTTTACTGACTATTGTATCACAGGACCATAAACAATGCTTGAAAATTAGCAGATAATGAACATATGATTGTTTTCTTCTTTTGTTTTGTATCATATTTTATAAAAATGTATTAGAAAATTAGTTAGAAGGATATTAATTAGAAAACTACGTTTTAATTAAAATACTTCTTTTTGAAAAATAGTTAAAGACCTATTCTTGGGGCAATATTTTCACAGGCCAATTGTGAGATGCAAGCTTAAAACACAGTTATATTCAGAAATGGTAAAATTTTGAAGGATAATTTAAATCTAGGAGTTACAAAAAAGGGTCTTAGTTAAATATATATATACATATATATGTGTATATATATATGTATATATATGTATATATATATATATATAGAGAGAGAGAGAGTCATTCTTTTTTGTTTGTTTGTTTTTGGAGACTGAGTCTAGCTCTGTCACCCAGGCTGGAGTGCAGTGGCATGATCTCGGCTCACTGCAACCTCTGCCTCCTGGGTTCAAACTATTCTTCTGCCTCAGCCTCCGAAGTAACTGGGATTACAGGTGCCTGCCACCTCGCCCAGCTAGATTTGTATTTTTAATAGAGACTGGGTTTTGCCATGTTGGCCAGGCTGGTCTCAGACTCCTGACTTCAGGTGTTCTGCCTGCCTCGGCCTCCCAATGTGCTGGGGTTACATGTGTGAGCCACTGCACCCAGCCTACCATGTCATTCTTAATAAATGAGTCCCAAATTCATGAATATTAGTAAGAGAACTGATATTTTGAATGCCATAACTTTTTAGCAGGCATAAAATATTATCTTTCTTTTTTTCAACTTTGCTATTTCCTAACTATGAATACATTGATAAATTATCAAAAACATTTTTAAGCAATAAATATGAAAGAAGTCTTTGAATGAAATTGCACTTACTGCTCTGTGGCTATAGCCATGCTGTATCCATAGAGGCTATGAACATCATACTGTTTACCCCAGTTCTGCACAGCATCCATGCAAATTGTTTTGGAATACATGAGTTTGTCAAGAATATCTTTGAGAAAATACATAAGAAACATTTCTTATATTTTTCCATTATAAATGTTATAATATATATTTTCCATCATAAATGTCATATTCCTTTTCATTTGTGTAATGAAATTCCATATTTGGTCAAAAACAATGACAAAGGACAATCCAATTAAACCTAAAATAAGTTCCAATTAGGTCCTCATCTTTCACTCTTGCTAAACTTGGATTAACTATTAGATTTATATTTACATTGGCAAATACTCTGTTTCCTAACTTTGATAACAAATAATTTAACTTTAAAAATAACCTTTAACAATATAGAAATATACCTATACCAAACTATATTGTACATCATATATTTATGGACCAATTTTAAAGCCTTATATTAGATTTGTCTATTTAAATATAATCCTAGGCAGAAAATATTTGTCTGAAGAAAAGATAAACAAATTGATTTTATGGTTTTAGAACTATACCAAAAATTGTAATTTAGAAATATATGTTAGAAATTACTAGTCAACTACAAAATTATTCTCAATTAAAACAGTAATTAGATAACCAAATAAATTTTACCAGGAGTAAACGGTGGATAATTCAATTTGTTTACATTACATCCTTTTGTTGAACCTTGAATAAAGCTGGAAACTTCATTCATGTCCTGAATGGATACAAAATGAAGAACAGCAGATTTTACATAATTATAAATCCTATTAGCAGAAACTCTCTAGTTGTTTGTAAATGTTTTATATAAGATAACCATAATGCTCGTTAATTCCTAGAAGATAAATATAAGCTACCAACCTAAAAATAAACAGAATGTCTATATCAGATAAGTATCTTAGATGGGATAGAGAGATTTTAAACAATCAAAATGTAGTTCATGTGTCTAGTTTTGATTATATATAATTACATTAATTATAAGTATTAAGTCATTTCTAAATAGCTGTTAGTCTTCTCATTATGAGTCCATTAATGTACACATTCCTTGCATATTCATTGATTCAATATGTTTGGTTTCATTTAAACTTTACCTAGTTTCTATGATGTGCTAAGCACATTGCTAGCAGCAAAATTTGCCTACCAACAGCTCCTATACACTCATAAAAGAATGAAAGCTGTAAAAAGGCAAATAGCCTTTAGTGTTTTAATTAAAATAGTTATGGCTTCACAGAATCTCTGAAACATTCAGAGGACCCCAGGTGAGCATGATCACACTCTGAAAACCAAGACCTAAACAGCTCTTGAAGAAATAGTGGTGGGATATTATGTCCATGGATTTTCTAGCCATTTTAACATAGGCCCCAATCTCATCCCACTGCCAGCTAGCTATGTGACCGTAACCCAGTTAAGTCTTTGCACTAAAAAAGATAAATTTTATAAAATCATATATCACAGTACATATACTCAAGAAATATGCATTTCATCTTTCTTCTCTGCAAACTGTGTTGAGGACTTCTATAAGCCTTATTTTTCTCATCTCTATAATAGTCTCCTTTCACATAAAGACATCACATTCAGTCACATCCTTGTCTGTGTTACTTTTATTTCTCTCAGAAAAAGTAGATTTTCTTAATTACATTTCCTTTTCCCCATCCACATCATGCCCATATTTTAAGACTCACTGCTTTTCAGCTTCTTGAATCCTTCCCCTCTTATTTCAGCTTTCAATCCTCCCTTTAACCTTAACACTCCTATATTAACTTTGCAATCATTAAACCTATCTTTCATACTACTTTCTGAGACTTCCCAAACAGATAATATTTATTAACAGATTAGAAAATATCTGAGACCGATGGTGTCACTCAAAGACACTAATAAAATAATTTTTTAAACACATGTAATGGTGAATCATTTGTATTGTAGTCATTTGTTTCATAAAATTATAACTATAACTAGACATACTTATTTAGTTTGCAAAAGCTTCCATAAATATTGAGTTCCTCTGACCCAAGCACACTCAATATGATTATTCATCTCTATTATTCTCAAAATATTCTCATAAAAGTTTCTAACTATGGATATAAAAAGAAGCTAAGAAAATTTGATACATGGAATTGAAATGATAAATTAATGGTGCTCAAGGGAAAAAAGAATAGATTTGTTATCATGACACATTTAATCGGTATATATTTCCACTTCCCAAATGTTTTCAGAGTAAGCAGAAATGAGAGAAATTAATATAGTTATTCCAAAGTACAAAAATATCTAAAGCTACATTGAATTATTTTTTTGAAATTGTCTGGAATGTTATATTCAATTTTGTTTCCTGTGTCCAGTAGAAATTAATAATGGTATACTGTAGTTACAGAGCAAATAAGTGTAGGTAAACTACATTTTTCTTCATGATTCCACAATAACATTAAATTTTTATAAAACTGCTGCTGAAATGTATAATTTGGGAATAGTGAGCTGCATTATTTTAAATTTTAAAAGAGTCTTTTTCTAAACAATTTTAACATCCGAATATATAATATAGTTGAGGAATTGCAAGGGTAAAACACTCAACTATGATATTAATATCATTTCAATTTGAGTTAAATATGTGTAAATTTGCCATAAATTTCACAAAATCTTTCATCACTGAAAGTAAACATTATTATGTAATTTAAGGATGAACAATTTTTTTAGAAAATAATTAATTGGTTTTACTGAAAATAATTTTTAAAATATTTAAAAGTTTTATTGTATGACCATTTCAACATGATTGAATCAGAATGTGATTATTTTGCCAGCTCACAATAAAAGGGAAAATAGTTTTTTGAACCAAGAATATAAATTATTAACCTACTGAGGCAAAAACTTTTTCATAATTTTAACCATATTTTACATAATACATGACATTTAATATTTTAGTAACCTTCCTTAAATATGTCTAAAGTATGTCTATATAGCAAGATTGTATTAAATTAAACTTACTACCCATATTTTTAAAGAATTTATCTATTGTAGTGTTTTTAAGTGGTATTTTGAGAATTATAAAAGCATTTTAATTCTCTAATTTATCCAAATGATTTAAGTGAAACTACAGTTATTTAATGTCATATACCAGTGCATTAAATTAAGATTTTTAATATTAAAACTAGTAGATTTGGAACATTGTAGTCATGAGGCAAAAGCCTCAGTGGACTGATAGTAATAAAAACATCTAAAGATATGTAGGTGTCATTCAAATCATCTTAAGTCTATTAAAAACTATTTTTTGAGGCCGAGGTGGGAGGATCATTTGAGTCCAGGAGTTCCAGACCAGCCTGGCCAACATGGCAAAACCCTGTCTCTACTAAAAATACAAAAATTAGCTGGGCGTGGTGAAGTGCACCTGTAATCCCAGCTCCTCGGGAGGCTGAGGCAGGGAGAATCTTTTGAACCTGGGTGGCGGAGGTTGCAGTGAGCCAAGATAGCACCACAGCACTACAGCCTGGGTGACAGAGCAAGACTTAGTCTCAAAAAACAAAAAAAAAATAGTCAACTTTGTTTCTGAGAATGTACCTCAAGTTTCTTTAAAATTCCTTAAAAATTGTGATAGTGATCTGATGGCATTTTATATTCACATCTAAACTAAATCTAAATATATATAGCCCTATTTTTAAAAGAATGTGTAAAAGAATTTCATTTTTATAAGATTCACATGAAATGTAGAAAGAATATAACCAAATAAGCTTCTAGTTATTTGGATATGTAAACTTATTTGGGCATATCTTCTTAATAAAATTTATGTTTCCAAATACTATATATTAAATTATTCAGTTTTTTCATTGAATAGTTTTGCTTATTAGATTTTTAAGAATAGAACCAAAATAACAACAATGATATCAAAATATGCATATGTATTCAAAAAATGGAAATGGTATTTTAATTTTAAAAATATTGACTAACACTTTTGTTTTGAAATCATAGTTTTGGTCTTAATTATATTAAGTACAGTAGGCTTTTGTTTCTCAACTATTCGATTATCTCGTAAATGATGTAAAAAAAGAGAATTCAAATTTATTATATTTTATACACAAAAACTATACTTCAATGACAATTAAGCTCACATCATTTCCCAAAGTGATTTTAATATTTAAACCTAAAATTCACAAATGTTAGCATGGAAACTAAATTACAAATCTAGTAAATTATAAAACTATTTTTATACTTGACATAAATATTAAAATTTTATCAGTTGAATAACAACTTGTTTTAGCTGGATCAGAAACAATAATCTGAAGAAAGTGAAATAATTAGATAAACCACTTAGCAGTGTGATATGGCAAGTATATAAGTAATAGCTGAAAGTAGAATATCCACTGTTTATCCATGATATATATTAGTTCACTGATGTTCACTGATCTTTGAAATTATACTGCTTCTTGTGTTTTTTGTTTGTTTGTTTAAGGCTTAGTTACAGTGCTTCTGTAGCAGTGTTGGAAATACTCTGCCTTTCTCAGATAACCTTCTCTCCCACACTTTGGAGGTGAATCAGGAATTTCAGTTCTCAATGAATGCAAGAAATGCAACATTCTCTCTTTCTATAACACAATCAGGCTCTGTCTCACTATTCCTACAGTATTATTTATACTTGTAACTTTACCGTAATCAAAGTGGCTCCTAACTAAGAAAAAAAAAAAAAGACTAAAGAAACTTTCAATATAGGTTAAATAATATAAGAACTAGAATTAAAAATAAAGCTCGAGATCACAGTAAATTTTTTTTTATTTCTACCAATTGCTAGTTATTAGTGGTGTGATATCACTGATTTTACGTTAAATAACTGAAGCCTTTTCATCTTCATTTTGTTACTGTCATCATAGGAATCCTGAAGATTATGCTAATCCTTTACCCAAATCCATGTTGTCAGCAGAAACATAATTTTTCCATCTTTGTATTCCCAACAACATGTCTGATAGATACACGGTGCAAAATAAATATTTGCTAACTAAATGATTGATTGATTTAATAAATAAGTGAATAATTAGAATAATGATTGAATCAATAATGAGCACTTAAGGAAAATAGAGATGGTGTGGACCCAAAAACCAAAGAAAATATAGTCATCCTTAGTGTGCCCATTATGTATTTTTTCCAAATTCTTGCCAGTGGTAATTTAGTTTCTATGCCTAGCAGCAGGCCATCAATAACTACAGATACACAACTTCATTTAAAGAAACTCTTAAACACTTGTATTTTTTTTCTTTTCTGAGACAGAGTTTCACTCTTGTTGCCCAGGCTAGAATGCAGTGGCACCATCTTGGCTCACAGGCAACCTCCACCTCCCGGGTTCAAGCAATTCTTCTGCCTCAGTTACAGGCGTGTGCCACCAAGCCCAACTAATTTTTGTATTTTTAGTAGAGACGGGGTTTCACCATGTTGGTCGGGCTGGTCTCGAACTCCTGAACTCAAATGATTGGCTCACCTCAGCCTCCCAAAGTGCTGGGATTACATGCATGAGCCACCACACAAGACTGTATTTTTCTTTAATAAGTTTATGAGCAAAGTAGGGTTCTGTTTGTTGCTTTTTTGAGATACAGTAATACTTAACCTATTGCCAATTTTTATTTGTTCTGTTCCATAGCTTACTAAAGAGAAGTCTCTAAAGGACAGGGGCTTATTCAGATCATATTGCTGCTGTTGCTTGACTGTTGTCAACTTTAATAAATGTTTTGCTAATTGCACTGCAATAGGCTTATCACCACCAAATCTTATTAACTAATTTTCAGGTAAAGTATTAGTCATAAAGGAACAAAACCTTGTGTACAGAAATAAAATTTATTCTATAAAGTGTATTGCTAAAAAAGAAAAACCTTGATTGGCATTTTTTGTTTTGTTTTGTTTTCTTACTTATGCACACGATGGGTATATTTATCCGTTCTAGGAAAAAACATTATAGTAGCTTTAAATTTTACGTTGAATACATCAGAAAAAAAAATATTTTTTTGACTTAGTAATTTTTACAGATAAATAAGTCTATGGTCATTGACCAAAATCATTGGTTTAAAATAGCTACTTACAATCCAAAGTCCATCATATTGCACTTCCTGATGGAAAATACTGCATTCATTTGCCCACCAATCAATGCAGTTTGGATTAGTGAAATCAGGGTATACTGTTAATCCTGGCCATACCTAGAAGAATAGATCATTCACATATATACATAAAAAATAGAAAAATAAATAAATGGAATTTCAAATTAATAAAGTTGAGAATAGTAAAAAAAAAGTTATTCTACTTCTTTAGGCATATGTGACTCATATAAATTTACAAGAATATCATGACTTTAAAATGCATTTAAAGAAGAGCAGTAAAAAAAGGTGAAATCATGAAGCATTTAGGAAGAAAAAAATTATCAGAACATGGTATAAGGCTGCTATTTTGACTTTAAATTTGTTTTTAAGCATCCTTGTAGGATAGTTTAATAAATACACAATAAATATTCTATATAATATATTTTATATCCCATAAAATAAAGCACATTAGCTTATTTCCAAAGGTGTATGCCTCCCAGCAATTTTAAAAACTGTCTTTTATGTTTATTTGTATGAATAAACATGAATATGATACATACTGGGCACTATTTCAAGTACTTTCATAATTACTAACATATAATCTTCATTAGAATTTTTGAAAGCAGGTACTATTTTTATCACCACTTACAGATGAGGTAGGTACTGTAATTAAAGTCATTTTGCAGATTAGAGAAGTGATGCCCAGAGAAGTTAAGTAAATTGTTCAAAGTCAAACCACTAATAACAGGTACAGCAGCAATTTAAACCCAAACAGTCTTACACCTGAGTCCATGCTGTGAAACACTATGTGTATTATGCTGTCTTTTTCTGATTTAGGCTTCTTGAAATTATTTTACATTATTTGACTTATTACTTACAATAATCACATTAGGCAAGGAGAATTTAATTTCAGATAAGTTGAGCTAAATTATATTGTTTTGTATCCAAACATTTCAAATTGGCTGTCTGATCTGTCCATAAGGAACAAAGCTGGTGTTAACATGTATTCTGTGAAATGTTAATTAAGGGTAGGAAATTGTGTGGGCTTTCTTTTTTTACAAAAGGAGTTCATAATTATTTAAAAGACTTTCACCGGAAACTTTAAGTTGGATGAATGTGATAAGAATGAAGCTTATGGCAGAGAGACAGAGCAAAATGGCTGAAAAGAAGCCTCCAGTGACCATTCCCCCCTGCAGAAGCATCAAATTGAACAACTACCCATACACAAAAAAAGCACCTTCCTAAGAACCAAATTCAGGTGAGTGATCACAGTACCTGATTTTAGCATCATATCAAGTGAAGAGTCATTGAAGAGGGTAGGAAAGAGAGTCTTGGATTGCATACACCACCCCCTCACATTCCCCAACAGTGCCCATGGTGCATGTAGAGAGAATCTGTGCACTTTGTGAAGGGAGAGCAAAGTGATTGTGGTCTTTTGCATTGGAGCTCAGTATTGGCCTGCCACAGCAGAAAGTACAAAGGGGCAGAAATCAGCTTACACCCATGGATGGAGCATTTAGAACAGCACTAGCCATAGACTATGAGTCTGCAAGAGCCATGGCATTTTTGGGCTTGAGGTGCCTCCTAAAGCAGATACAGCTGCAGTTAACAAAGACTTAGATCACAAAACCCATGTCCCTTAGAAAACCCGGAAAACCTATGAATGAGGATGGGCAAAAACAAGCCTAGACTGTGAAGACTATAATAAATACCTAACTCTTCAGTGCCCAGACAGTGACAAACATCCACAAGAATCAAGACCATCCAGGAAAACAAGAATTCACAAAACGAACTAAATAAGTTACCAGAGACCAATCCTGGAGAGACAGAGATGTGTGAACTTTCAGACAGAAAATTCGAAATAGCTGTTTTGGGGAAATTCAGTGAAATCCAGGATAACGTGGAGGAGATTAGGGTTCTATCAGATAAATTTAATGAAAAGATTGAAATAATTTAAAAGAATCAAGCAGAAACTTGAGCTGAAAACTGCAATGGATATACTGAAGAATGCATCAGAGTCTTTTAATAGTAGAATTGATCAAGCAGAAGAAAGAATTAGTGAACTTGAAGGCAAGATATTTGAAAACACAGTCAGAGGAGACAAAAAAAGAATAAAAAACAATGAAGCATGGCTACAAGATGTAGAAAATAGTCTCAAAAGTGCAAATCTGAGTTATTGGCCTTAAAGAGGAAGTAGAGAGAGAGAGATAGAAAGTATATTGAAAGGGAAAATGACAGGAAACATCCCAAACTTAGAGAAAGATATCAATATTGAAGTACAGGAAAGATATAGAACACCAAGCAGATTTAACCCAAAAGAGACTACCTCAAGACATTTAATAATTAAATTCCCAAAAGTCAAGGATAAAGAAAGAATGCAAAAAGCAGCAGGATAAAGGAGACAAATAACATACAAAGGAGCTCCAATATATCTGGCACAGACTTTTCAGTGTAACTTTACAGGCCAGGAGAGAGTGGCATGACATATTTAAAATATTGTAGAGAAAAAAAAAACAAAAAACCTTTTATCTTAGTAGACTACATCCAGTGAAAATATCCTTCAAACATGGAAAAGAAATATAGCCTTTCTCAAGCAAAAGCTGAGGGATTACATCAACACCAGACAAGTCCTATAAGATATGCTAAAGAGAGTTCTTTGTACAGCATTGTACAGATCATCCAGACAGACAGAAAACCAACAAAGAAACATTGTCTTTAATCTTTATTATAAACTAAGTGGACCTGATAGATTTTTACAGAATATTGTATCCAATGGCTACAGACATTCTTCTTTTCAGCACATGAATTATTCTCAAGGGTAGACCGTATGTCAGGCCAAAAAACAAGTCTTAAAATATATTTTTTTAAAAAACTGAAATCATATCAACTATTTTCTTACACCCCAATGGAATAAAATCAGAAATAAATAACAAGAATAACTTTGGAAGCTATATGAAAACATGAAAATTAAACGATATGCTCCTGAATGACCACTGGGTCAATGAATAAATTTAGGAAAAAATTAACAAATGTTTTTAAGACGAATGATAATGGAAACACAATGTACCAAAGTCTATGGGATAAAATGAAAGCAGTGCTAAGGGGAAAAATTATAGCAGTAAGTACCTACATCAAAAAAGTTGAAAAACTTTAAATAAACAACCTAATCATATGTCTTAAAGAACTAGAAAAGCAAGAGCAAACCAAACCCTAAATTAGTAGAAGGAAAGAAAAAATGATCAGAGAAGAAATACATGAAATTGAAAAACAAACAGTACAAAAGAGCAATGAAATGAAAAGTTGGTTTTTTGAAAATATAAACAAAATCAACTAACCTTTAGCTAGACTAAGAAAAAAAGCAAGGCCCAAATAAACAAAATCAGTGATTGAAAAGGAGACATTACAACAGATAACATAGAAATGTAAATAATTTTTAGAGGCTAGTATGAGCAGCTATATGCCAATAAATTGGAATACCTAGAAGAAATGCATAAATTCCTAAACACATACAATCTACTAAGATTAAACCATGAAGAAATTTATCTGGTATATCTTTACATTTTGCATGACTTCTTATAAGAACTGTTTTATAAATTCTTGGAATAGTTTCTTTGTCTAATATTTTTCTCCACAATTAAAATATAAAATTCAGACTTGAAAGCAGACATACACACACACACACACACACACACACACACACACATGCACATCCACAGAAACTTTATTATTTCAGAGAAGAAAATTTGAGCAACACATTTTTAATAAATATCATATTCTACCTCTCCAATAATTGGTGTACTTCCATCTGACTCATTTATCCACACATGTTGTGTGTTTCCCCTCTCATAGGTTGCATATGTTGTTCCATTGGCACGTCGACCTATGGAAATTGCAGGGTCCTAATAATAGAAAGAAGAAACTGCAAAATCTATTAACTTACACATGTGTAAACACTAAAAATGTATTAAGGTATAATTGATTATTACCAAGATGATGACATATTTCTGTCCATGGTCATGCAAATCTTGCACAAATTGAGGGAGTCCGTTAAATGCAACTTGATCATAAGTAAAGTCTTTCTTGTCTTCCATGTAGTCAATATCAGTGACCTGTGTATCCTGAAAGTTAGAAGATTATATTTCAATACATAGTACTGAAAGAGCTCTCTAATCAGGTCAATCTTTAACTCCATTGAATGTGTATTATAAACATAACCCTTAAAAAATAAATGAACGTCCATCCTTTTCATTTCACTAAAGAAGCAATTGTACTGTTTGTAAACTGGTTTTTCTAATTATTAAGTACAAAAGCATTAAGTGATTATTCATATTTGTCAGTGATAATGACTAGAATGCATTGTTTTTATATACATGGATTTCAACATACAAAAATCAAAAATACACTTTTCAGAAAATTTTTAAAAAATATATAGATTCTAAAATTAAGGTCTATTTTAAAAACTAAATATGATTTTGTTTACAGTGGAATATGTATTCTGTTCTAGTATAACTAACAATTGATTCTTCAAAAGCATAAATTTGTACTTTCAGGAGGCAAGGGCATTACATATGAGATAAAATATACTTTACAATTAAAAGGCAGCCTCGTAATTATATTATATAATGTATATAGTAGATATTCCTGACAATTTCCTACAGTTCTTATTATGTGACAATATTTAACTCGATATATATTCCCACGGACCCTTCATTCTACTTACAAATGGTATGCCAGCTTCCCGGTTTCTCCTTACCACTTCTTTCACTACATCTAGTGACTTATAATTCCAGCGACTTAGTTGGAATCCAAGATTCCAATATGCTGGCATTGCTGGTAGTCCAACAAGCTTAAAGTAAATGAGCATGTAATTAGTTTGAATAGAAATAAATTTATTTAGCATTAATAACCAAGGTTAATGTGCCTCTTATTTTCTTATATCTCTAAAATCCATTTAAGTTTATATAATTTAAACAAACATTTAGTGTTACCTGGATTCTAAACAATTTCCTATTCTATTTGAATGTGTTATGAAATTTTTAACAAGTTTATGTCTTGTACTTCACGTTTTAGTTTGTGTTTAAAAATTAGAAAGTGTAGCATATCAGAAAGTAGCATTTGCCAAGATATGTTTTGTCTATTGTAGAAAGTTAAATAAGATAATACAAGAAAAGCAACAAATAAATAACAAAAGGGAAAATTTTCCACCACACTCCTATTTTCTATTACAAGTCACCATAAAAGAAAAACAGAAAAGATGTTTAAAAGTACAGAATTTCTGTTTCCTTACATTTTGGCAGTTATCTATCTCCTGGTTTGCAAAAATGTTAATAAAATATATGTTCTGCAATGCTCCCACCCAGTTATTGCATAGGCTCTTTCTTATTCACATGCAGTGCCTCAGCTTCATTTCTTCCTCCTGGGGACAAATGGATCGCCATCTCTTCCTATTTCTGTAATGGCCCAAGCAATCTCAGTGCAAGAGAATATCAGTGTCACATTACAACAGATGATATAATTTTGCACATGGAAATTTGGATGTAACTGGTGGTTTTTTTTTCACCAGTTAGGTTATATATGATGCATAATCATACTCAACATAATAAATTTTCTTTGGTTTAGGCTTTTATATACATATCATATATATATAATATATATATTAAATACATATATAATATATATTAAATACATATATATATTGGATCCATGATTTCTCCATGATACATATGTAAAAAGTTACTAGGTAACAATCAAAAAGAAATTAATTACTCATGTTGGGTTATTATTTTCTATTCAAATGAAATACTAAACTTATTTCAAACTTGATATCAAATAAACCTGATATCAAATAAAGCTCTCAAGAATTAGTATGTTTTAAACTATACTCCTAAACACCATATGTTCCATAGAATTAAAGATTTAGACATGTGATTGAAATTTCTTCTCATATATGTGTGAAGAATCAACATATATGTTGACATAAATTTTTTCTCATATATATGTGAAGAATCAACATGTATGTAACAATACTCTTTTTGAAATAGTTTGACATTCTGCTGACTTTACTTAACATGTGGGAGATAGCTATACCAACTTATGTTTGACAATTGGAATATCAAAGAGTGTTGTTTCTCTCTCTTGTTCATGTGATAACCACACACAAAGTCTATATGTAGGCCAGCCTAGAACTGTAATTATGATTTTATATTACAGATATTGTAAATTTTCTGTGCTTCTTTTCTAAATTTTACATTTATAAACATGAATTTGGGAATGATTAGACATTGTAAATGATTAAACTGCAAAAAACCTTAGCTGCTCTCATTTCAGCTTTTTGGATCCTAATTTAAATTTTTTTTATAGTAATCAATTATCTTTTGAGATCATTTTTGCAAATGGGAATTTTATGTCAAAAGGTATATCAAGAAAATAAGATTTTTAAAATAAGCATAATCTTAAAATCTTAAACCAATGAAAATAATTTTCTTTTCCATTGTAACACCAGGAATCATATATATCAACAGTTAGAAGAGAGAAATTACATGAAAGTTTTAGAATCATCTTCAGTGTAGGTCCTGGGTTCCCCACCTCTCTAAAGCCCATATTGGTCTCAGGTATACAAGATGTTACTTAATATGTAAATAAGAGTTGCTTAGATAGTAACTGGAGATGTAAAGTTTCAGGCTAGGTTTCAAACTCAACCTTCTGAAGTCCCCAGGATAAGAGCCAATTTTCCTGGAGTTTACCTGCTATGAATTTATGGCTAGATTCATTGGTCTTCTCACAACTCAGTTACCTCTAGGATTTTGACCAAAAGGATATATGACCTACACATTTATTGCCTATCCTCAGTGTTAAATAAGATAGTTCCTTTTGCTTTATTCCATCAGATAAAGTCATGAATAAGTAAATATATAATATTCAACATCTCAATGAATTCCAATTCTTGAACTCAGCTGCCTAGAGGTAAGAAATTTTGAATTCAGAAACATAGATACTTGAGTATATGTAGAGTTCTTTGTATAGGGGGAAAAAAAAAACACCCAGCTGCATCTTAAATATGATAAGATTTTCAAAAACATTTAGCTAAGAGGCCCCTACTATGTAAAATAAAGTCATCTAAATATGTGGTCATGTTAGATGAAATAAAAGTATGCAGAAAAAATTTTATAAAATAGACCTGAAACACACCTGTTGATACTGTTGAACTACTTGTTCTGGTGTATCTCCTAGAAGGATGTAAAAATCCAGAATGCCACCGGTAACTCTATATGTTACTATTGGAGTAGGCTGGATAAAAATCTCTGCAAAATAAAATTGGTAAACTTATATGTAAATAGTGAAAAGGATTATAGTAGTTAATTGCAAAGTCCACTTAAATTAATTTGTATTAACTACATTATTTTACAATATGTTTAAATAATTAAGAAATAATGAAATATTGAATGCAGGAATAACATAGGAAAAAAGTAAAACGCCAACATGTCTGAGGCTTATAATAAAATATCCCAGCTATTTTCTTTCACAGATGGTGGCAAAAGCTCCCCTGGATATTGTGTTGCAAAGGGTTAGTTGCAAAGGATTAGTTCTCTGGCAACCAAAAGATTTTTCTCTAAAACTGCATTTTTAATTAGTCATTTAAATTGAAGATTATCTGAAAGATCAAATTATCACATATTAATTTCTAAAAGACAAAATGTCAAAAGTTTTAATTTAACTTTTCTAAATATAAGACACAGTAACTGGCTGGAAAACCATGTAATAAACTGATCCTGCTGAAATGTGATTAATTTCTTTAATTTTTTGTTATCACCAATTCACCTATTAGATACTACACTCATAATATTAAAAAATAAAATACTACATTATATGAATTATGATAAACTAAAAAAAATACTCTTTTTTTCTACTTCCATAGACATCTTTTTTTGTTTTCATTTGTAGTGGCATGTTTACTTATCTCGACAAATGAGATTGTGGGAATGAAAACGCCCATTGGCATGGATGTGTTTCAATATTCCTTTGAAAGGAAAATAGGGTGCCTGAATACCACAGCATAGCATACTCTCCCCAAAATAGATGTGCTGGCATGCAAAAATTGATTTTGTCTTTAATTTCAAAATCTTCTTATAATAATGTCACATGTTAATATTAACTATAATAGAGTTTACTCTCACATACAATATGAATGATTGAAATAAAGAGAGCAGTTAAAACATTTCAAGTGAAATCTATAAATATATTATCAAATGAATTATTCTTACCCATTGCATTGCTATTCATTAAAAAAACACCGAATGACTTTCCAGATGTATCTTCAATACACATAAAGAATGTTTGATGGCCGTATAAATTATTATTATTCTATAAGGCAAGAATTTGAAAATACGATTTTCAAATATATTTAAAACAAAAATATTATATATTTTATATGCTCTTCATGAATTAATTTGTTGCTATAATTTACTTCTCCTGTTTCTACACAAATTGTCTTCACTATGTGTACCAGTGAAACATTATAGGTAAAACAAAAAACTTCAAACTTTTTAACATTATTAATATAGTAATGTATAAAATATATAACATATATAATACTATTAATATGTTACTTAACTGTCCTGTTTCATTTTAATTACATTAATTTTAATAACTTATGCCCAGGTGGGTGGATCATGAGATAGGAGATTGAAACCATCCTGGCTAACACGATGAAACCCTGTTTCTACTAAAAATACAAAAAATTAGCTGGGGGTGGTGACACGCACCTGTAATCCCAGCTACTCAGGAGGCTCAGGCAGGAGAATCGCTTGAACCCAAGAGGCGGAAGTCGCAGTGATTTGAGATAGCGTCACTGCACTCCAGCCTAGGTGACAGAGCGAGACTCCATCTCAAAAATAAATAAATAAAGGCCAGGCGCGGTGGCTCACGCCTGTAATCCCAGCACTTTGGGAGGCGTGAACCCGGGAGGCGGAGCTTGCAGTGAGCCGAGATCGCGCCACTGCACTCCAGCCTGGGCGACAGAGCGAGACTCCGTCTCAAAAAAAAATAAATAAATAAATAAATAAATAAATAAAATAAAAAATAAAAATAAATAAAAATAATAACTTAGTCATGATAAGGTAATGGCATGTTTATCAGTTAGGCCCATGTATGCCCAAGGTACTGCAGGAGTTTCCAAAATGATATGTACCCTAATAAAAATTTAGTAGTCTGTTTCTTGAGAGCTGATGAAGAGCTGACATGATAGAGACAAACTGGAAATACACTGATATGATGAAAGGAAAAAGACTTCCTGACTAATTAGATATGGATTTTTAAAGGATTTTTAAAGGAAAGGATGTATGGAAATTAGCTCTGACAGTCTCACTCTGGTGTTGATTATAGATAGTGATGCTGCAAACAGAGATTAGTAAAATTTATTAATAATTCTGTACCAAATGAAACTCTTTAAAACAACTACTCACTGGTTTATCTTTGATATAGAAATAGTTAGCATTGCCATTTAAAAAGAAGTAACTGACAAACGTTTGACCCAAATCCATCATGAATCAAAAATATTTTTTTAAAGTTATGATGTTTGGTCTCAAAAATCTCACATTTTTGAGCAACAAACATAGAAACAAACATATACAGGAATAATACACTAATAGGATTATTATACTAAGTCAAGTATAAAGATAAAGACTAAGTCCTTATGGGAGAGTTTGGGAGAAGTTCTTATGAGATAAAATTTTCGTTGAGTGCTGAATGATATATGAGTGATAAAGAACATTAAGTTTCCGTACTTACCAAAAAAACAAACTGTGCAAAGATTTGAAGTTATGGAAAATGACCATATATTATAGAACCGTAAGAAGGACAGAGATGCGTGAGATAATATCTGGTAGCTAGGCAGACATTGTATTATATGAAGACATGTAAAACAGTGTTTGGAATTATTCTAGTGCAATGGCTAGCCATTGATGGATATAAGTACAAGGTGAGTGAAAAAGGAATAATAAAATACGATCATGAGAGTCAAAATAAAACATTTATAAACTGGAAATCCTGTGAAAACGTTTACAAAATCTGTTAGTCACTGAGTCAATTTAGAACCTATCAATTGTCCCTCCCAAGCTAAACAAGCTTCTGTATTGGTATCAGTGACATTGAAATAGTTTAGTTGATCAGTTAAAATAAATGCTGTTTTCAAATATGCTAAGATTATCATCTGCTGCAATATAATGATTTTATTTATAACAAGAAAAATAATTTCTTACATCACCAGGAAGTTGGTCTCGAGTAAAAATTGGCCATGTTTTCCAGGATAAATCATGACGAAATCTCTTATGAACCTGTTCTCCAATACCATAAATATAATCACTTGGAAGACGGGTTGAGAGCTGCAAGTACTGGTCAGAGTACACTAAGGGACCAATGCTGGTGTCAAACCTGCACCATAAAAGAAATAAAGAAATAATCTAATATATATATATAAATATATATATATATATATATATATATATATATATAAAATGTTCTACCAGATACAGGTTTATGTTAACATAATCCAGAATATTTCATTTTAAACATGCCAGTGGTTAGCTTTGGTCACTTCTTAGAAACACACAAATTACACCATAAAAGAAATTTGTTCACTGCATCAACACAATTTTTGCCAATATCTTTCACATCCATTTCTTTACTTTTCATCACAAGTTCAAAGCATAACTACCATTATCAGTCACATTTCAAAGATGACACAAACTGGGATAATTAATTGATGTTTTTAGGGGTCACAAACTGGTAGGCAGGAGAGCCAAGTTTCAAACACAATTCTGCTTGCTCTAGGTACTAGATTTTAAAATACAGTATTTTACTGGCTTCCACACTTAAAAATTAAGTTTGAAAGCATTTTTCCCCCAAAAAGTTTTATGTGTTATGCAGATGAAATATGTACTACAAGAAATGCTAAATGATGTTTATGATTTTTATGCTTTTATTTTTATTGACAATTAGTCATTGCATATACAGTCAGCCCTCCATATCTGTGAGTTCTGAATTCATGGATTCAACCAATCAGAGATGGAAACTATTTAAGGGGAAAGAAAAGAATGGTGCATCTATACTGAACATATACAGACTTATTTTTCTTGTCATTCTTCACTAAACAATATAGTATAAAAACTCTTTACGTATAATTTACATTGTATTCATTATTATAAGTAATCTAGAAATGATTTAAGTATACAAGAAGATGTGCATAGTTTATATGCAAATATTATACAATTTTATATAAGGAACTTGAGCATCCATGGATTTTGGTATACTCAGTGGGGGAGCGGGGATTATCCTGAAAGCAGTCTCCCATGGATACTGAGGGAGGTCTGTATTAATGGGAGACAATATGATGTTTTGATGTACATTATTTGATGATAAAACTAATTAACATATCCACCACACCACATACTTTTTACCACACATTTAGAATTTATAGTAGTCTCTTAGTACTTTTGCAATATATATTAAACTATTATTTTATTATTAACTATAGTCATCATGTTGACTGGTCTCAAAAACATGTTGTTTCTGTCTAATCCTTTGACCAACATCTCCCCCATTCTCCTCCACTCCCAGCCTCTGGAAACCATAATTCTACTTTCTGCTTCTATGGTCCCAACATGTTTTAGATTCAACATATAAGGGAGATCATACAGTATTTGTCTTTTTGTGCCTGGCTTATTTCACATGGCATTTAATATTTTTATGATTTAACACAAAGTCATAAACAAAAATACTAAGATACATTTAATAAGAGTAATTGCTGAGATTTAATCTTGACAATTGCTTTATTAACAATTCTTGGGGATACAAGAGCATTTATCTTGAAACCATTCCTAGGAAATTACCAAATCTCTTGCACCTACACCCCTCATACAATCATAATGAAGGTGTTCATTCTATATTGGATTCTACATATATATAAATTATTTTAATATTAATATGGGAAATAACTCCTCTTTGGTCTTTGAATAGTAACTGTCTGATTCTACAAATCGGCAACAAAATACGATAAATATAAGGGGGAAAGACACAAGAGCTATTCTAGGTATGTACAAATATATGCAAGGCTAGGGTTGCATTAGTGAAGCTCTCCACCTTCATCTTTGTTCAACCTTTATTTGTAGATTCTAATTTATGTTCCAGTATCTTTCATCCACAAGAAACCAAACTCCTTTATCACCGTAATTTTTATAAACCTATCCACCTACCCTCTTTTGGGAGGAAATTTATTTCTACTGAAAATGTCTTGAAATTAAGACTTTCCAATTCTATAATAATAGAATAAACTTATATAATTGTAAAATAATACACTTACAAAGTTTTACCATTGCTTTTCCTAATAACTTGGATGCTAAATGGGTTTTGGGCAACCTTCACATCATACAATGTATCAGAAACTGTGGGTCCAGTAAACTCTTGTACATACTGATGAGGAACTTCATATCTTCTATTATTTGGATCAGTAACCTGGAAAGATTTAAGCAAGGTAGCATTACTTGATTCTAAACTATTATTTAATATTCCAATTCTGAATTATTAAATGCAAGTTCCAAATAAAAAATAACGTGGTGATTAGTTTCATAGAAGAGTATTAATTCAGAACCTTAATTTTAATATTTTTGAAGGGCTATGCACAAAGTGTATAAATTTTAAAGAAATACAAGAATTAGTTGGTTATGAAGTATTATGTATAAAATTAAGTACAGATTTTTATTGACTGATATAAAAATGACAGTATTACCAAATATTGATTACAGAATATTAGACCTTTGTGAATTTAATCAATCTCAATGCTTTTCAGTGTTTGGGTCCTTATATAACTATATAAAGATAAGAATCTTACCCATAAAGATAAGAAATTTTGTTTAAAAAAATTTATAGAAACTAAACAGAAGCACTGAAATAAAGCAGAATCACTGAGAAAAAGAAAAATTTAGTTCCAGTGAAATTATTGCTAAAAAGGTGATATACAAAGAATTTGGTGCTGTTTTTACTTCCAAATCCAAAATATTTATACTAGTAAACTACATGCTAAAAAAAAGAATCATAGTTTTTAAAATCATGAATAAAATTTATAATCAGTGAAAGTATTATGTTGCATGTATACGACACTAACACTTTTCTCAAATTAAATTTTAGATTAATCTTCTATCATAGCCTGTAGTTTAAATAATAAAAATTTTCAAATGTTTCTTGAGAATGTTTATTTTCTTCAAGGCATTAAGCTAAATATTTTACATGAACGATATTATTTAAAGCCTCCAAAAATAAGTGCAGAGCACACTATTATTATTCGTATGTTATATTTGCATAAACAATTTGAGAGAAGTGCAGTTTAATTAATTCTTTGCCTTGGAATAAATATTTCTCAAGAGAGAAAATGTATTTGTAGGATGAAAGGTGTGTTCATCAAATGTCTCACTGAAAGCCCCAGCTCCCGGGTTCTCGCCATTCTCCTGCCTCAGCCTCCCGAGTAGCTGGGATTACAGGCGCCCGCCAGCACGCCTGGCTAATTTTTCGTGTTTTTAATAGAGACGAGGTTTCACCCTGTTAGCCAGGATGGTCTCCATCTCCTGACCTCGTGATCCGCCCACCTCGGCTTCCCAAAGTGCTGGTATTACAGGCGTGAGCCACCGCGCCCAGCCCATCAAATGTCTTTTAGTATTAAATCTTTGGAAACCTTAAAAACCGAACCTTGAACCGGAAACGATTGGGTGTCTGATTTTGAGTTGTGAAGAGAACACTGTTGATGTCATTTCCAAATAGTGTAGGTGAAGGTATCCTGTTTAATTTGGCTTCAACTCCTTAAAGAATAAAAAAAGCTGCCATGAGTGACTTGATTTATAATGTTAACAAAAATTATTAAATATATTTATGTTATTGTATTTACCACAAATGAGTACTTTTTAAATTTGTTACAATCATGCAAAAATAAGGAATTTGAACATTCTCAGGAACATATTTCTTATTTGATTCTATTTAAGGTATTTTTCCACATTTTCGCTCCAGTTAGAATATATCTTATTGAATCATTATAACAGAGGACTTCTTACCAATACTTGTTGTTGTCATGTCTTGAACGTTATAACCATGATTATCAACGAAGAAGCACCAAGGAATAAGAGAGTCATTCCACGGCCTCCAGCAGCAGCCTCTCTGTGCACAAATTCCCTGATAAAATATTTTTAAAGGAATTATATCATTACTACTATTATCAGATGTCCCAGTCTCTCTTTTTCCAAGGAATGAATATTTTAAAATAATCTAATTTTTTCAAATGTATAATATGCCAAAATAGCATTTGCTCTTTTGTTTCTTCTACCTGGAAGAAATACAAGTATTTAATAAATTGAATTAATTACACCCTGTCAGAAATTTATGACCTGAGATGTGATTATTAAAATCACGTATCTATACAAATTTTTGTAAGCTCATGTATTTTAAAGGAACCTGATCTCTAAGTAATTATAATTTATTCTGTTGTCATGGTATTGACATGGAAGAACTGAAATATTTATTTTGTACTAATTATGTATCAAGCTGAAATTTAAACTAGGAGGATGAAAATATGGCCCTGAATTTAAACCCACTTAAAATGTGTAAGGGATTTAATTCTACCTACTTACTAGTTCATATTTAATTATTTAAACTATCTTAACTAGTTTATGTGCCAGGTATCACAAGTAGTTGCTGCAATAGCATTCAATTAATAAAGCAAAATACTAAATTCTCAGTAATTTTATTAACCATATGGAAATACTATCTGAAGTGAAAGAAAAATTATAAATGTTTATTTATAAATAGTTTAGCAAAATAGTGATGCTATGCATGAATAGCAGTATAATTATAAATCTATGTAAATTTAATAGTGTGACACACTTTCATAATTTGAAAAATTGTAGGATTTTCCCCTTTGCTTACTTTCCATGAAAATAAGTTTTTAAAAGCCTCCATTTTAATCAGCTGAAAGTGTGCACTAACCTTTCTCCTATTTTATCCTCAAATTAAAATGGTATCAGATACAGACACACACACACACGCATATAATATATATAGTATATGTACTATATATTTATATATTTTATATAATATTTAAATAGATAAGTATATGGGATATAAGTATATTTATTATATGTAAAATATATTTTGATATATTTGTTTATATATTAAAGCATATATTATATATAAAATATGTTTATATAGAATAAAAATACAGTTTTATTTTTATGTATAATAAATATACATATATGATTATATACATATATAATTATATGTATATATACATATATTATATATATAAAATCTCTCTAAACACCATATATATATGTGTATGTTTGAGTATGTATTTATATATTCATACCCAAACACACATATACACATATACATTGCAAACTGGGGTACAATTGGATCTAATAACTTATCAGAGTCTAAAGTGCGTGCAACTTTTGATCAGGCAATTTTATCTCCAATTATCTAACCTGTAGAAATACCTAGCAATACAAAGAGACAATTCCACAAAAAAAAATTATTTACAGCAGTCTCTATGAAAGATTTGTATATAAAACTCTAAATATATTTATATAAATATATCTATAAAACACACAAGGGTGCTAAGTTTAAAAAATAAAAGGAAAGAAATAAGCACACTATAATCACAATTTACATAATTAAAAATATATAGTAAAATAGGCTTACGTTAATTTCCTGAAAATATGCCATATTAGTTTCCTATGTCTTTCATAACAACCATGGAAACGGTGACTTAAAGCAACAGAAATTTACTCTCTCACCGTACTGGAGGTTGTAAGTCCTAACTCAAGGTGTCAGCAGAGCCATGCTGCCTCCAAAGGCTTCACAAAATAATTCTCCCTTGTCTCTCTCTAGCTTCTAGTGGCTCCTGGCAATCCTTGGCATTCCTTGGCTTATAGGCGCATTTTTCCAATTTTTGCTTCCATTTCACAGGGCTTTCTTCCCTGTCTGTCTCTGTGTGTGGTTCCTTCCTCTTATAAGGACATTAGTCATTCGACGCAAGGCCCAAATTAATTTACTACGACTACATCTTAACTAATTGCTTCTGGAAAACTATATTCCCAGATAAGCTCATATTCTGTGATTCCAAGTAGACACGAATTTTTGGAAAACATTATTTAACCTACTACATATACACTCCAATATATTAATTAAAAATGTATCTCCCTGTTGTTGCTTTCAAAATATTAGTAATTTTAATTTATCTTGCGAAGATTTTGATACTTGCTATTTATGTTTAGTTGGTCTTCCTATTTTTCAGGGTTTTAGGCATTTTCCTCATTATTTTTAATTTCTCATCTAATTATTTTCCTTTTGCCTTCATTTGACACAGTTAAACTCTAGCAAATAAAAGTATAATAAATTTATCATATTTTAACATATTTTATCATATATATGTATATACAATTATAAGTGATTATATAGTAAATGTAATAATTTCATATGTAATAATATATGTGTATTCAATATGTAGATATATATATTCACTGTATTATGCCCCCGAAATTCATATGTTGAAGCTCTAACCCCCAATGTGAAGATATTTGGAGATAGGTCCTTTCAGGGGTTAATTAAGTTTAAATAAGGATATAAGGGTGGGGCCCTAATTCATTAGGACTGGTGTCCTTATAAGAAGAGGAAAAGACAGCAAAGATCTCTTTCTCTCTGTGCACGAAGAGGAAATACTATGTGAGGATAAAATGAGAAGGAAGCTGTCTACAAGCGAGAAAGAGAGGCCTCACTAGAAACCAACCTTGATGACACCTTGTTCTTGGACATCTAGCTTCCAAGACTGTGAGAAAATAATTGATATTGTTTAAGCTGCCCATTCTGTGGAATTTTGTTATGGCAGCCCGAGCTAATGCACTTTGCATGGAATTATGGCTGTTACTTAGGTAACCATTTGATTATTCCATATTTTGTCATCATTGTGCAATAAGTAAACATGCCCTTTCTAACATACAATAAACATGCCATTTCTAGTATACAATAATTTATACAGTAAGTTTAATATAACCAATTTTCCAATATTTAACAATCATGATCTATCCTCATGTATACGAAAACCTAAGATAAATCTTTTTTTTTAAATTAAGGAAATTTTTAGAAAATCGTTACTTTAACCAACTTCAATCTCTACCACTGCATTTGGAACAAATAATATTTAGTCAGATGGAATGCTTCTCAAATATTTAAAAGAGTAAGTGTATATAATTAAGATGATAAATAATTGCTTTAGTTGATCCGTTAAGATGGTGGAAAATTAACATTTGAAGTATTTTAAAGAATCTTTAGGGTATTTAATGAAAAGTACTATTAAAGATACATAGCTGTAAATAACAACAACAACAACAAAAAAAAACCCTGAGTGACAAAGTTTGAATAAAAATCATATTTGAAAATTGCAACATCTCCAAAAGCAAAAAAAAAGGCAAATATTTAGGCCCGTTTTCTAATTTCAGGTAGATTTCATTTTTCATTCCTTTATGATTTATTTTTTAAATCCATTTCCTATAATAGAAAAATGCTACCTTGAAAATTCATCTACTTAGAAAATTATGACATGCTAGTTAAAGAACAGTGACTACTGAGTTCGTGAAACATGAGCTCACATTGAAATTTGCATACCACTGTTCTAATTCCAGTTTTGCCTGTAAACTAGCAAAGTGACACTGGAATATTAATTTAGCCTTGAAAAACAGTCTAAGCTTCCATATAAATCCAAAACTTTATGAATAAGATACCATTTAAATGATAATCTCTTTAAAATCATTTTGTTAACTTGCACTTTTCCTAGTTAAAAATGTCAAGAAAACACTCAAATTCTTTTGAGATATACTAAGTTAAACTTTTAAAACTGTAAGTTGTCTTTTTATAAATAACAAGCATAAATATATTGGCTGAAGTTTAACTTGCTTACTTCACAAATATAGTTTATTTCACACTGAAAACATTCTTCAGCAATCTAACAGTTTAGGTTGACACTAAAGACTAATATTAGGCAAGAAAAATGTAAACCACTGACTTTCAAATATTGTTTCCCTATAAGACCTTCAAAACCCATATTGTTCCTAATAGAATTCTATGTTCAGCTTCAATCATTGCTCTCTCTCTCTCTCTGTCTCTTTCCCCCTCTCTCTCTCTTTCGAGACGGAGTCTCGCTCTGTCACCCAGGCTGGAGTACAGTGACGCGATCTCTGCCCACTGCAAGGTTACGTAACCTAAGAAGGTTAAGTAAAGAGAATATCTGGCCACTTTCCTCAGTGTATCTCAGTAAATACTATGTTATTTAGCTCTTCTATCAGCAGGTAAGCTATAGGATCTATTATTTGTAATGTTACTCAAAGGAAAATCTCATCTCTTTCAATTTTTTTTCAAATTAATTAGAAAATTACATGCTTACTATGATGTAGGGAAGATAGAATAGGGACAAAATAAATGTTATAGTTTATTCCGTTAATTTGTGTGTGGTAAGGTGGAGTGGAGAAGGTGACATTTGTAATTGCATATCATATTTGCAAATGCAAATATTTGCAAAATGTCAATATATAGAGTCAGCCCTCTGCATCTGTGGAAACAACAAACTGTGGATCAAAAATATTTCAAGGAACAAAAAATATCAACATGGTAATAAAAATAATGTAAATAAAAAACAATACATTATAACAATTATTTGTATAGCATTTACATGGTATTAGAGTTATAAATACTCTACAGATGATTTAAAGTATACAGGAGAATGTGCGTAGGTTATATGCAAATACTGCCATTTTATATGAGAGATTTGAACATCTGCAAATTTTGGTATCCTCAGAAGTCCTGAAACCAATTCCCCGAGGATACCCATGAAGGAGTGTACATATACACCCACACACAATGACTTTTATTCCCACACAGGTTTGTGGGAAAAAAAAGGAAGAGTGAACTTGGGTTACATGAATCCAATTGGTTACTCCTAATTTTCTCCATTTTCTCTTCTTCACTTCTAATTGCTAAATTAAAAACAATTAATAATTTTCATAAAATGAGTATCATTTTGTTTTCCACAGATACTTCTTAATGCTATCATTACAAATACTCTACTGGAACATATAAACTCCCTCCTAAATGTTCTATATTATCAAAGGTATACTTTCTTCAAGAAGTAGATTTGAGATGACAGAATTTCATGAAGATTTATAAAGTTAACTATAACTTGTTAAATATGGATGAATATTAACTTGTTAATTTAAATTGAGCAGAGATAAAGGAAAGCAAGGCCAGTAACTTCTATTATCTATCATTTTTAATAGGAAGCTATAATAAAATGATAAATTCAGCCTAATTTATGTCTAGACCTTTATTAAATAAGATCAATCCAATATTCAGCAATTATCTTAATATAATAATGTATATAGTCATTAAAAATATTAAAGACTTTTGCTGCAGACCTCTGTTGGGAATTGTTCTGGAATGCAGTTTATTCTCACATTGACAGGATCATTTAACACATTTGGACATTTTCCTGAATCAGGATTTGTAGTCACACGAGTAGTAGCTGGAGTTGAAGTAGAATCACTAATTTCTGGGGGAGGAAAAAACTCAATAAAATAAAACATGACATTAAATTAATTTTCTCAGAATTATCAAGTAATAAGTACTTTTTGAAAGAATACATGAATTCATATAAAATGAAAATTTTAAAATAAATTTTGCATTTAAAAAGACCCACAAATTCAAGCACTAGTCATCAAAAGGAAAAGATCCAATCATACTTTTAAAATTGACAGTGTAGAATCCTATTGACTGTTTCTGCAGAAATACAAAATATATTTACAAAAGGACTTGGTGTAGATTCAGAAGGTAACAAAATATACATTCATACTGTATTTACAACTTGTATTTTATAGCTGAAGAAAGAAGATGGAGCAATATGAGTTATGAAAAACATATAGAGAAGGTGAGAAGAAATTAGAGAAGAGGAAAGTAGGTGAAAGTTATTCAAATTATCCCTTGCAAGGGAATAATTTGATAGGTAAAGTAGAGAAAGCTGGAATAGCGAAGAATGGTAGATACCAACGCCATATAAATAACATTCCAGCAATGAGATATCATTAAAATATATTGCTTCATAATACAGTAAGCTCTCAGTTTCTGGAAGTAGGTAAAACGAAAGATTAACAGGAATAGGAAATGCTAACTGTAGTCTAGAAGATAATGTGTAACATCCTTTACGATGCTGATTTGCTCAAGAGAGAATAATGAAGAGATTCAGCATTCCGTATGTACCAACTCTAAATTAGAATTAAAATATTCAGAAAAAGATAATTAAACTATCCAAGTCTTTTTTCAACTTTCCTCTACCTGCCTTTCTCATACAACCTCTCTCTCTCCTTAAAATAAAATCTAACCAGAACAAAGAATATTTGCTAAAATCCTTATTTCCTTTGCAAGTGTGTGAAGGCTGGAGCAAAAACCCAGGTTTTCCCACTAATGAGATGATGCTCACACCAGTAGGTGATTATTCCACCTTACATTAACGATTTGATCCCTTTGCCTCTTTGCTCTTTGTCAAGTAGCTAGGGAAGGCAATTAATGTCAAAGCACATGGATTCCTTAATTACAATAGCTCATCATTGAAATAAATGGAATATAATGAATAGAAAAAGTTGAAGTAATTGTGTAACTTACCCTGGATTTTTCTATGAGTGTTTCATCTTACACAGATTATTTTTTAAAACCTATAACTATTGTGGAGTAACTTCCTCCTAACTTCACGATAATGTAGCCATGCTTTTAATGTACTACTTACCATCAACAGCAGGTGTTTTAGTTGCTAAAACAACAATTAAGGCAATAGCTATTATAGTAACTATGACAAAGAGGACAATCAGAGAGATTTCCAATCCACTAAATTTCTTTCTTGCCATCTAAAAACAGAAAAGAATATATATTTAAAATGTAAAATATATAACTATAATAAACCACCAACAATTCTCATGAAATTACATATTTTTTTTTACTAAGTATAATGCAGAGTTGAAGACAGCACTTACATAATATCCTAAATTAAGCACCTACTTAATAATATATTAAGCATGTACTTAATAACCTGAAACTTATACTGATATAAAATGTAAGCAACACATGCAATTTAAAGTAAAAGGAATGAATTACTGATGCACATTACAGTAGTAGTAGTACACTAAGATGAAAATACAGATGGAAAAAAAGATCTTCAAGTAGGTGTGTCTTGCCTTCTCATTTAGAGCATTTTGCAAGGCAAAGGCTTCCACTTGCACTGTTTCTCAATTCTCACAACAATTCTATGAAGGAAATAGTTATTCGCATTTTACTGATCAGGAACTTAAAGTTTAACAAAGAATAAGTTATAGTTCAAAGTTAAAAACTTCAGTTTTTTTGTTGAACTCTCCTCTCTCTAATTCCAACACAACTTTCCACAATATTGTCGAAAAGAACATAAATACATATATTTGATAGAATAGTATATATTTGGGAGTTGCTACTCTGTTTAAAAATCTTTTGAATTTTCACCAAGTTCCTTCATCAAACAGCAGCAAATGAGATATACAAAACTCTTATATCAAAAATACATATTTATTATTAAATGACATTATACTTTTGAGGTAGCATATGGAAGATACCCAAATGTAGACAGGAAAGAACACATCTCCAATAATTATCTGAAAGCATATTTGTTTAATTTAATTTTGACCACATATATCTTATTTTTCTTAGTTCTCAAGTTTCCATGGATTATCTGTATTCTATGATTTTAGTATAAATCTTAATTCAAAGACATATACCAAAGTAGAACTTAGAATTACTACAGTAAGTGCTTTAAAAAATTATTGGGTTTAAAATCACGGTTTGTTTGTTTTTTTTTTTGGTCTCACAATGGTCCCTGTTCTGTAACTATGTCAACTCATGTACCCAGTTGTCCCAACCTAAACACTTTTTTTCCTTCTTCCATATGTTTTACAACATTCAATCATTCAATAAGTCCATTTGACTTTATCTTCAAAGTATTTTTAGAATTATGCCTTCATTTTATCCCCAGCACCACAGCATAATTTTTAGATAACATATTGCCTTCATACCTGCTGTTCAATTTCAATCCCTCCCCATCCACTCTTCTAGGTGAATTCTAAATTTTGCTCAATTCAAATGCCATGGTGAGTTCCTTACCACTCTGAGGCACAGTTAATCTATCCTTTCTTCATTTACCATAGCATATTAAATGTCCATTGCAATTATTTATGTATATGTTAATTTCCTCAATTAGATCGTTACATTCTTGTTAGCAAAAATTATAAAAGTAGTCAGAGACTAATATTAAGTAAGCAAAAACTTAATTTTTTAGTATAGCTTATAAATGAATATCTGCAGATTAGCATTTATTCTTAGTATACAATTTTCTGTTCCAGATATGTAAGCTCTTTATTGCATCAGTAATTTTCAAAGAAAATGAATGTAAAGTAAACAGAGCAACAGGTAACATACAAAGCTGTTCGAAAAATGAAGCCCAGTCGCGTGATGTTATGTTGAGAAATGACAAAGTTACATTTAGTGTACAACTTTAAATAAGTGTAAATCTCATTTGAAGTGATAACCTACTTTGCTACCAAGAAGTCAATAATGAGAATTGTGCTTTCCTTTTTGGTAAGGGAAATCTTAAAAAATGCATTTTTGTCATGAAACAAACTCTCCTTTGTCTAGAAAAATCAAAACAAAATTTAAAACAATTGCTTAAAATTACTGTGATAAAAAAATATGATCCCTGTAATTTTGGATTACAGTAATTTTAAGCAACTCTTCTTGGAAAATATATATTGATACCCTTTCTCTGCATATTTATTATGAAGATGAATAATACTTTATTGTATAACAACTTGATGAATGATCTTTAAAAGGGCAGCTATAAAACAGTAATGTTTTATAAATGTAGCATTCTATTTTATATAGATTTTCTTAAAATATATTTAAGCATACTTTATTATTCATCTATTTTTCAAAATCTTAATCAGTACTCATTTTCTTTCATATAGAGTCATTAAAGAAAACTTGCTATGAGTCCACCTAAGTCTTACAAAAGTTATAATGAAGAGTTGGGCCAAAAAAAATCCTGTATTTAAAAAAAAATTAGAAATATTTTTTCCTGTTTAATACAAGGTACTACATATTTCAAATGGCAACTTAAAATATATGATATTGCTATTTTAGCCTAGTGCAGATAGACGGGAATACTGCTAACACAAATTAAGAAAAAATATAATTAGTTGAAAACATAAAAATAACAAAAAACTTATGAGCCATAGACTTACCTTATTTCATAGCCTGTTCTCTTTGCTATGTTGTACCAGACTTGGATAAGGCTGCCAAAATAATGATCAAGGAAAGCTGCTTAGGTATATATTGACCTACTCATAAAGTTTTATTGCACCCTCACCAGCCTATCAGTATTTAATAATCTTCTGCTCAACATACAATTGTTAAAAGCCTTAACCCTGAAAGTAGTTTACATAAATGTTTCTCTCTGGGAATCTAAGTTAATTAGTAATTGTACTGTCAGATACTCTTCGATTTCTCAAAGCTGTGAACTATTAATATCTTAAGAACATAAAAGTAGTTCTTTCTATTTTTTCTCCTTTCAAAATCATATTTATTTTATATTTGGATTTTGTTATAATAACTATTTTGTCTCATTATGTGCAATTTAGATCCTCACTGGAAAGTAGAAACATATTTGAAAGACAGAATCTGTGAAAAATTTTCAGGATATAACAATTAGAAGATAATATTTTATAAAAAGTAATGATTAAATAAAAATTATTCCCTGTATCTTGTCTTCGATCTTAAGGTTGAAAAAGTGACCAAATCCTTAAGTATAAAACATAAAGTAGAGGTGCCCAGATCAGTAATTTAGAGATAAAATCAACATTTTTATCTATTTATTTACCACAGATAGCACTCATTGAATTATAAAAAATCATATTGTAAACCTTCTCATTTCATGTAGTAAAATGTATAAAATTAATTACACTACTGGTTTAAGCTAGCATAATGTTTAAAAGCAATGGATTTGATATAATAAATTTGGATATAAATGCTGGCTGTACTATGCTTACCTGAGAAATTGTGGGCAAAATACTACCTATAAAATCATTAAGAGAATTATATGAGCTAATATTGCTTAATTATTATTGACCCCAATTTGACTCTGAAATTGTCAGAGTCTAAGCCTTGCATACCATCTGGATACTATCTTTTCAACAAAATATATATTAAAATAATGTGTTTGCATAAAGTAGAGCAATTAGTTTTTGAAGCAAACTAAATATGAGTCTAAAAAGAAAATTTAAAAAAAAGTATGCATAGATTGTTGTAAGACTCAGTAGCTATATAAAGGAGAAATTTCAGTATATAAAATCAGTTATATAGCAAAAAGTTTAAAATCAGTCCAGAATGATCTAAATAGGAAAAATATAATAAAACTTTTGAGTGATTTACTCTCTATTCATATGCCACATTATTTTATATGTGTAAAATCTCACTAAATGAACTCAAAGCTCCTAGAACCAATAGGCAAGCAAAGCAAGGTCACAGGATATAAGGTCAACATACAAAGGTCAATCATGATCCTACATAATAGCAAGGAAGAATTGGAAACTGAAACTAAAATATAGATATAGACAGAGATATAAGTTGATGGATAGCTAGATTATCAATTAGAATAGCACCAAAAAATGTTTATGAAAAAGTTAAAGATTTTAAAAATTGAGAGATATGCCATATTCATAGACTGCAAAACTCAGTATTAAGCTGCCAATTTGCCACTATTAGATCTACACATAAAATATAATCTAAATCAAAACTCCATGAAGTAAATATAGACAAGCTGATTGTAAATTTTGTATACCAATTTGTATAACAGCTTTATTGATAATTTCCCCAAACTGGAAACAACAAAAGTGTCTGTAAACTCTGGCATATCCATACAATAGCAAACTACTCAGTGATGAAAAGTTATAAACTACTGATTTATGCAACAACATTGATAAATCTTATATTTCAGATCAATTGTTTTCCCTTTAATTTTAGTTTTCTGATAGATTCAAGAGAAATAGTTAACAAGTTGTCTTTTTATTTCTTCCTTTAAAAGTGAGAGCAAAGATTCTTTCCAGCTTTCCACATCTTTGAATTGAAACGATAAGCCTCTGTCAAGTTTTAACTAGTCCTCCTTTACATGTTCCTTTATTTATAGAAATATTTCAAGTAACAGCTTTTGTTCTCTCCAGTTAAAAACTTTGTGTGATTTTCATGCTGCTAAAAAGACACATGCACACGTATGTTTATTGCGGCACTATTCACAATAGCAAAGACTTGGAACCAACCCAAATGTCCATCAATGATAGACTGGATTAAGAAAATGTGGCACATATACACCATGGAATACTATGCAGCCATAAAAAGGATGAGTTCATGTCCTTTGTAGGGACATGGATGAAGCTAGAAACCATCATTCTCAGCCAACTATCGCAAGGACAAAAAACCAAACACTGCATATTCTCACTCATAGGTGGGAATTGAACAATGAGAACACTTGGACACAGGAAGGGGAACATCGCACACTGGGGCCTGTCATGAGGTGGAGGAAGGGGGGAGGGATAGCATTGGGAGATATACCTAATGTAAATGACTAGTTAATGGGTGCAGCACGTCAACATGGCACATGTATCCATATGTAACAAACCTGCACATTGTGCACATGTACTAGAACTTAAAGTATAATTTAAAAAAAGTCTTAAAGAAACAGACAGAAAAAAAAACTTTGTGTGATTTTGAATTTGTGTACCTTCTATTTCGTATCTTTATCTCCCTGTCATGTCGACAAACTGGCCTTTGTTTTAAGCAATTACTTCTGCCACCCTAGCTCTGGTTCCAACAATGAACCTCAATCAATAGAATAAGGTGTTCAAAAAATGCTTAGAAGGTAAATTCAGATAAAAATCACAAAATAAATGTATTCAATTATAAGCATAAGGAAGTTATGTACAGTAATTAAAAAGGCGTTTTAACTTAAAACATATCATTTTATTTAAAAACAAATATAAATTCTTAAAATTTCAATTATGAATATAAAGTTATCCAAAAACTTTAAAACTTTATAAGCAAAATGACCCCCAAATTGAGTTGGATAGTCAGCAGGCAGGATGAGTTGTGAACACCAAAAGTGAATCATAACTGGTGATTGACACCTAGTGTAATTAAAACAGATTAATGTTCAACTACTCTCTTTAGGGAGTATTATGTACTTTATCTCTGAAATGTGCATGTCAGAATTTCAAACATATGGTAGTTAAATCATGGACGTCTACAGTAGTTAAATCATGGACCTCAAATATGCACCTTAGGTTAAAAGTTACACGATTTAATATACTAGTTTTATATGTTACTTGCCACCAGGATGCAACAAAAAGACAAAAATTGAATTTTCACAGCGCTAATGCAGAGATATTTCAAAATATTAAATAATAAAAAATGTTCTGCTTCTTTTAGAGGCCTGTGAAAAAACTAGAAGGAAAACAGCCACATGGCAAGAGAAGAAGGAATGGAAGAAGGCTCTGGGAGGTGTTGAATTTGTTTGAGTTCTTTCTCCTAGAAGACAGAAGCAGGTGCAATAGAACACAAATATAAAAAGGGAAGCCAAGGTTCCTGTCCGGGTCATAAAAAATATTGGATACAAAAGATTTTAGAAGAAGAAGGAGAAGACAAAGCCAGGGGCAAGACACCAGAACCATTGGAAAGACCAAAAGATGGAGAGTTACGTGAAGAGCTTCCAGAAAATAGGACATATACAAGTGGTGGTATTCCAGTCTTACACACAGATGCATAGATAAATAAATAACATCACACATTTGCTAATAAATAGCACAGATGACTTTTTAGATGTATCTCTAGATGTAACGATTCTTAGAAGCTTCATATCCAAATTTCCAGATATCTTCAACAGTCTAAAGTAGAACTCTTTACCAGCTCCATCAAGACAATTCTTTATCTAGCTCTATCTCAATTGATATCTTTACATCTCCCCAAGCAACGCGAGCTCAAGACTTTTAATTCCTTTTTGTTAAGTGTTATACATTGACACTTAATTCTGCAAGTGCTCTTCCTCAGTGTCTCATACGTAATTCTATTTACTTTGCTGCTACTGGTATAACAATTACATTATTGTAATTGTTTCCTAACTGGTCTCCCAAACTCCAGTTATTCAACTTTTCTCTTTTCTCTAAAGTAAATCCACCCACCTCTCACCACAAAATAATTCAACTCATATTCCCAGTGCAGTAGTCCAATGATACTTAATGCCTGGAGGCGGAGAACCAAATTTCTTAACCTTATTTTTAAAACCCTATACCTTTCATATTTGCCATTTCATCTCCCCTACTTTTCCCTTCATAACAACGTGTTTCATGCTTGTAGTATAGTGCTGTCTTAGCTTGTCTCATATTAAAGCTATCCATAATTGCTTCAATTGGTCATGTGAGACTGGAAATGCAGAGAGAGCCAGGACAATGCTTTCCTTGCCTTTGCTTAATTCAAAATGCTTTTCAGGATGTTTTATATGCAGTAGAATATAGCAGTGACTGCCACTTGTATATCCATATCAATTCTCCCTTATCAAAGCTCACCAGTCAAAGTCTATACAGAACTCAAATGTGGTCAAACAAGGAAGAGCAGGGTCTCTTAGTAACAGGAAGTTGGAAGAGGCTTATTATAGGATTTAGACTTGTGCTGTGTGGCTATAGAGGCTAGAGAAAGGAAGGCTAGCTTTGAATTGAATAATGTCCAGAAGCAAGAGCAATTCAGTAACATAGTTGCCAGGTATCATAATCTTTGTTCAGGACACTGGAGGAACAAAATCATGCTAGGGATATATCATTGGTAATAAAACAGCAACATACTCAAAAGTCAATTTTTGCAGCTACAATATGGCCTTGTTAAAAACATGATTTATTATAATCTGACCATTAACAGCTAATTTTTCATTTTCTCTCTTTTCTTTCTTTTAGTGATAGAACCACCTAAATTTAATAGGGTATGTGGCTGTCCAGACTATGCTATTAAACCCTTCATGTTGCTAATTTTGTGTATGTAGCTAAATTCTAGTCAATGGGATGAAACCTGATTTCACGCATGTGACTTCCGTAGTACATTTTTTTTAAAAAAAGAAACAGCTTTCTCTCATTCATCCTTTACTTCATTCTATGAACCAAACACATATGTATTTCTGTAAGTCAGCTTTGACCATGTATTTCCTTGGAGATAGTGGAGTAAAAAGTTAGAAGGCTCATAAGATTCCATGACAACTTTGTGGAACATAGCTACCTGTCTACCCTAGATCGTTCACCTTCTTCTGAATAGTAAATGAAAAAGAAATAATCTATCTTCTTTTACCCAGTGAACATTTGAATCTTTTCATTAGAGTAGCTTGTTTCATACTCATCTAATAACATATGACAAGATATTGGCCATTGAATTATGAATTATAACAATAAAATGTTAAGTACCTCTACTATGGATCTAGAGGTTCTTAGTTGGATTATGTGCATTATCTATTACCTTCTTTGGCCTTCCATTATGTAACTTGCCAAGTATTTTTATGAATCAGGAAACTATTTGCATAGATACACTGCGTAAACATGTAAGACTAAGAAGAAATAATAAAAACCAAAAACCTTAAAAGGATTATAATATCATTATAGATAATTGTAAAATGAAAAGGAGTTTCACTCATGCTTTGGTGTTTGATGACAAAAGTTTTATTTGTGTTGTCAAATCTGCATTTTTGAAATGTGAACTGTGGACTTGGATGGTGCTATGATCTGAAGGTTTATGTCCTCTCCAAATTCATATGCTGAAATTCCTACCCTAAAGATGATGCTATTAGGAATTGGGGCTTTTGAGAGATGATTAGGCCATTGAGATGGAGCTCTTGTGAATGAAAATAGTGCTTTTCTATAAAAGAGGCCCCAAAAAGAACCTATGCCCCTTCCACCTTGTGATGTCACAACATGAATGCACCATCTATAAACCACGGATATGGGTCCTTACCAGACATCAAATCTGGCAGCATATCGATCTTGGATTTCTCAACACCCATAATTGTGGGAATTAAATTTCTATTGTTTACAAACCACAAAGTTTATGGTATTTTGTTACAGAAACCTGGACAGACTAAGATAGATGGAGAAGAGCTGGTTGATTTCAAATGCAAGTTCTTGGAGAACTACCTTCCAGTTATATATAAAAACCGTTCTTTAATCTTCACTGAAGCAAATTGACAAAACAAATTGCTACCTAGTAAATTTCAGTCATTTGATATGTAAAAAACTTTTTTCTGTATAATATTATCCATGCTATGAATACACAAAAATTAACAACTAATAAAAATGAATGAGAATATTTATAATTATCACTATAAATATTATAAATATAATTGAAAATACATTTCCTTCCTGAAATATTCCAGTCCTAAAATATTCAACTTGTTAATAATTTTCTTTATCCTACTTCCATATTTTATTCTAGGAAATTTATTACAGAAAATATCACTTTTGGAATATGAAATATTTGTTCACATATTGGAAACAGCTATTCTAAAAAGACTAGGGACAATAAGAAATTTAAACAGGACATGATTTCTCTGTAATGGTTATTAACTTATACATTCCTGAAATAGAAGTTTCACAAATAACAGTAAACATAAATAAAAATAAAGTGAGGCAACTCTGAAATTAATCCACTCTCCTTAGAGCACTGTGAGGCTTACCTACTTTTAATTAAATATTTGACAGAAACTTATGGCCATATTTCTTTGGCAAATAAATTGAGAATCCTAAAACCAGCTTAGAAACTTGTTTTTTCTTCAAATTTCTCTGAGGTTCTTGCTATACTATTAAAGTTAATTGGTAAAACTTCATAGACCTGGGTGTTCATCAGATTCTCTCAAACTAATTTTTAATTCTAATTATATGAAGGTTTTAACAACGATAGTAAGTTATCAATGAAACAGGGATTAAACATTTACTTTCTCTTTTCTTCACACATAAAACCTAATTGGAATAATATTTGTTAATTAACTAGCAGTTACTAAAAGTACATTTGAAATCAATTCAAGTATAAATTTTTTGAAAGTAATGAAGCAGTCTCTACAAGTAAGCATCTCCAAGACGTGGACCTTTCTAATTCTTCAATCAAGATTACAGCAATCATCTTCCAAAACTCCTTTTTGTATTCATCCATATGATCAATTATTTCTAGAAACATAAGTTTTTGGGCACAAAATATGGGTTCAATTGCTCATTTAACTCAAATGTTAAGCCAATGGCCACCAACATAATCAAGAAATGCTGTCCAGCTCTAATATTCACATTTACCACATTGTGAGATTTTTATGACCATTCTAACCTATCGGTATGTTAAATAATGCCATATCTGTATTAGGGAGAATAAATGAAAGAATAATATTCCCTTTCTACAATCACTGCCTCATAAACAATGTGTGTACTTCTACTGGATGCAAAAGTCTCAATTTATTAAACTTTTTATGAAAAAATTGGAAAAGTGTTCAATTAAAATGAGAGAATCAGCCATTGTGAAGACATTTTATGTTGTTAAAAACTTCTTTGATGTTTTCAGAATATACAAGACAAATGTTACAATACTAGCATTGTAATTATTTTCCTCAGAATATGCGAAGTTCTATAGCTACAATATGATATCAGACTAATAGTTGGAGTTCATTTTAGGTTTACACTGTAGTACTCAAATTATATTAAAAGAAATCCTTGCCAGGCGTAGTGATTCACCCCTGTAATCCCAGCATGTTAGGAGGCCGAGGTGGGTGGATCACATGAGGTCAGGAGTTCGAGACCAGCCTAGTCAACATGGTGAAACCATGTCTCTACTAAAAGTACAAAGATTAGCAGGGCATGGTGATGCACACCTGTAATCCCAGCTACTTGGGAGGCTGAGGCAGGAGAATTGCTTGAACCCAGGAAGCAGAGGTTGCAGTGAGCTGAGATTGTGCCACTGCACTCCAGCCTGGGGCAACAAAGCAAGACTCCATCTCAAAAAAAAAGAAATCTTAATTGAGAAAATAATCCATGTTACATGTCACCCATAATACATGAACCTAATGAGTTGTTTCACACTTACCCAACAAAAGATCCTAGAAACATCTAATGCTGTGCTTTGGATAGGAACTAGGTTGCTGGCACAAAACTGAAAACACCACATCAAGACATGCTTTAATGAGAATAATATGTCAGCATCTTTCACAAATACAGAATTGTTAGGACTTTCTACTTTTTTGTTAGGTTAATTTGGCAACAGGATTTTTCCAAAAGTAGTTTATGCTTCAAAATGTCTAGATTCTGCCTTCTGCACAAAATTTAGAAAGTTGGAAAGGTCATAAGGCTACCACATTTATAAGAAAACATTTGAATACTCTTCAAAAAAACAACTTTCCTTGAACCCATTTGGCAGTTGGAGTTACAGTAAAACTATTAACTCAAAATCTAAGTAAATCCAGAAGAACTCAAAGAGTTACAGGATATTAGCTCTTGTGTTCTTGAAGCAGATGGGCATTAATGCCATGCAAGTGAGTAAGAAGTATGCCACTGAAACCTGTAATGAATTGCTAAAGCTGAGTGTGAGCAATCATGAGAGTGTGGAAACTCTGTCAGCCAAAGGCACAGGGGAATTTGCACCCACTCACAAGTTCTCATGCGTAGAACTGCAGACTGGGTGGAGAGTTTTGTGAATCCCTCCCTTATGAGACAGTTTCAGTGGAAATATATGACTGCTACTGCAAGAAAAGTACAATATCCCACGTGCTCCCCTACAGAGCAAAGGCCTTAGGATGCTGGGAAAAGGTAACAAATCTGGTGTCCTTAGGACACAGGTGAAGACCTGAAGCTAGGGGAATGAAATAGAAACAAACAAACAAAACAAAACAAAACAAAACAAAAAAACTCTCTTGGAGAATGGGCAGAAATATGTTTTGGACCTCGACCACTAGGAGGGGGTCTCCCTGCCCCTGGGTTGGAACAGAAACACTGAGAAGGCCACGCCCTTGAGACCCAGGGACACAGCACCTGCTATAATGGAGGCCAAACTAGAACAGAGAACGACACCCTTATCAAACCAGGTAAAGAGCATTGAGAAACAGGGAACAGTAGTCCACTGTTAAGGGAATGGTCAAGAGCATGGAAAGAGATATTCTCTGAGGCACAGAGGAAAATATATGACCTAAAGCCAAGGGTCAGCAGACATTGAGAAAAACACACTCTGCAAGCCAACCATCCTTACAACCACCCCCTGCTTCAATCTTAAAGAGATTCTATAGATATTTGAAGCTTATAGTTCAATTAGGGTACTCATAGCAACAACAATATCCAAACCCAGTTTAGCTCCTAACTAGATTGATACAACATTCCACAATAAAGGCCTAGCAAAGGCAAAAATGTAACCTTTTCCAGGCTTAAGTATTACACTATTTACCTCAGGCTCCACTATCCTACAAAAGATATCCCGGTTTAATTTTACTATCAGATTTATATTAATTATCCAACTATGCTAAATAATGTGTGCCCATAAAAACATGGATGGTATAGTATCCTCCTTTATTTACCTTATTCAGTAAACATATTAGTGATTGCACATTAGCTGATTAAAATGTATTGAGGCAAATTTTTGGTGATGCAATGAGATACGTACATTCTATGAAGTTTTAATGCCAGAAGATATACTACAGGAGAAATGCTAACCCCTGCTTATTTATGTATATATGTAGGAATTACAATTCTTCATGCAAACTATTTTTACTTAAGACAATAAAAAATTCATATGTATGTAAAATTAAAATAAAAAATAAAGGTCCAGGAACAGTGGCTCACACCTGTAATCCCAGCACTTTGGGAGGCCGAGGAAGGTGGATCACCTGAGGTCAGGAGTTCAAGACCCCCCTGGAGAACATGGCAAAACCTTGTCTCTACTAAAAATACAAAAATTAGCTGGGCGTGGTGGCACATGCCTATAATCCCAGCTACTCTGGAAGCTGAGGCAGAAGAATCCATTGAACTCAGGAGGCTAAGGTTGCAGTGAGCCCAGATCACACCACTGCACTCCAGCCTGGGCAACAAGAGCGAAACTCTCTCTCAAAAAATAAATAAATAGGCCAGATGTGGTGGCTCACACTTGGAATCCCAGCACTTTGGGAGGCCAAGGTGGGCGGATCATGAGGTCAGGAGTTTGACACCAGCCTGGCCAATATGGTTAAACTCCGTCTCTACTAAAAACACAAAAAGTAGCTAGGCGGTGGTGTACGCCTGTAGTCCCAGGTACTCAGGAGGCTGAGGCAGAAGAATCTCTTGAACCTGGGAGGCGGAGGTTGCAGTGAGTTGAGACTGTGCCACTGCACTCCAGCCTGGGCAACAGAGTGAAGACTTGTCTCAAAAAATGAATTAATTCATAAATAAATAATAAATACATTTAAAAAATAAAACAACATGGGTCAAATTGCTGGTAGCATTAAAATTCAGAATTCAGAAGCTGAACTGAATATAAACATTTTAAATGTTTTTTTTTAAACTTTTTAACATGGTCTACCAATTTCTGACTAAATTATTTAGAAAAATGTATTAAGAAAATGGACAAATATTCCTGTACATAAATACTAAGAACTAAACTTTAACTATGATTGGGATTCAGGTTGTATTGCTATTTACTATAAAATCAATATTGCTTTGATAATTAAATTTTAGCTAACATTATCAAGCTAAAAACAATATTTTTGACCATCAACTTAGAAATGAGACCTTTGACCCACATTCAAATGAACTTTTTCACCTCCCAAATTTGCTGTCTTGGTTTTAACTTTTTACGGCCTCTTCTTTTCTTTTCTTTTTTTTTTTTTAATTAAATTGGTATATTCATCTTCTTTGAAGAATATTGTTATGGCTGTCTTTAGTTTTCATACTGGCAAATTTAAATCAGAAGATACAAAAGAAAAACAGAGATGTCCTTCTAGAATTCAGAAGGAAGTGATAAAGATATAAAACTAATGAGAGAGCAAATATTAAATAGAAACAGGAGAGATTAAACTATTGATTTATAAGTAAAAATAAAGATGTTGGGAGAGAGGGTTAAGAAGTCATGACCCAAATGCCTCACTGAGGTGACATTTACGTTATGACCAGAATGACTTTAGAGAGCCAACCCTATACAATTCTGGAAACAGTGTCAAAGAGCAGCCACCCATGGTGCAGACACTCACAACTGGAAGTGAATCTGTCAGAAGTGAATAAGGGGCCAGTGTGGCTGTAGAGATTCTGAGGGTGGGGAGCCGGAGCAGAGAGAGGAAGGATCCTGGGCCCTGGGAGATGAGGTTAGCAATCTGCTCTTCTATGACAACATCACCCCAAAGCTTAGTATTTTAAACAACTACTTAATATTTCACAATTTGTAGGGACCGGAATCAGCAAGGCTTAGCTGGGCGCCTTTCCTCAGGGTCTCTGATGAGGCTGGGACTGTGGTCTCAAATGAACCTGGATTGGACGAGCTACCAGGATTCAGTGTGGACTGAACTACTCTCTGCCTGAGTTCCTCCCTGTCTGTTGGCCTAGGTACTCTCTCCGTTCTCTGGCATGTAAGCATCTACACAGGGCACCTTATAACATTGGAGCTCACATCCTCAGTTTGAAAAATACAACAGAGAGGCACAGAGAGAAACAAGAGAGAGAGACAGAGACAAAGACAGAGATTGAGGAAAGAAACAGGACAGAGCAAGAAGGTGGAAAATGACAGCTCTTTTTGTAATGAAATCTTGGGAATTGCAATAGACAATGTTTTTCTCCCCAAAATGTACATGTGGAAATTTTAACCTTCAATGTAATGGTATTAGGAGATCGGAGTTAGTTAGGAACTGAGGGTGGAGGCTTTATAATTAGAATTACTGCATTTATTTAAAAAAAAGAGAGAGAGAGAGAGAGAGAACCCCCCCACATCGTCTCTGCCAGGTGAGCATACAATCTGAAGTCTGCAGTCTGCAACTCAGAAGAGAGTCTTCACCAGAGCCTGACCGGGCTGCCACCGTGATCTCTAACTTCCAGCCTCTAGAACTGTGAGAAATAAAATTGTGTTGTTTACTAAAATATACATATATATTGCTTTATATGTAAAAATGTTAACCTTTAAATGAAAGGAACTTTTCAACCATTGATGTACACTTATAATGAGGCCACAAAGAAAAACGTACATATAAGTATACATAATGATATATGTGACATATATATTCAATGTAATGTTATTGTATAATACAGAATGTATGTAATAATTATAATAATCATATGTGTTATATATAATCAGTTATATAATTTAAAATATATGTAACTAATATACTTACGTATGTAGTTATATAAATAAATTTATGCATTTAAAACAGATTTACATAGCTGACTATATATTGATTGAATATACTATCAATGTGATTATACAGCTTATATAAAATATATAATGTGATTATATAATGTACACATAATTATATAAAATTTTGCATATTTATTATATATTTAATTTGCAAAGACCATGTGAAATTTTCATTTCATGTAACATAGTTTTAATTTTCTTAATTTTTTAAAGTTTAACTTTTTTTGTAGTTGTTGGTTCATCGCCTCAGTGTCATATCTACAAAGTCTTTGCCTAACCCATGGTGACTTAATTTTTATTAACTGTGTAAAATCTGGGAAGATTTATTTTTTGCATATGGATGTACAGTTTTTCCAGTGCCATTCATTAGAAACCAATGTATTCTTTCTCGATTGAATAACTTTCACACCTATATTTAAAATATATTGTCTATATAAGTGTGGGTCCATTTCTGGACTCTATTCTGTTCCAAAGATCTATGTCTAGCATTTCTCAAATACTACACTACTTACTGTTTTAGAGTAATTCTTGAAAACTGATAGAGTTCATCCTCTAGCTTTGTTCTTTTTCAAAATTGCTTTACTTATTTGAATTCCATATATATGTACATGTTAGAATCAGTTAGGACATTTCTACCAAAAATGCCTGCTGAGATTTTACTTGTGATAGCCTTGAATTTATAGATCAGTTTGAGAGATATTACATCATAACGGTATTGAGTCTTTCAATCCATCAACGTGGCATATCTTCCGATATATTTAGGCTCTCTGGTTTCTTCATTTAGAAGTTTTCAGCATGCAGATCTTGTTTATATTTTTTAAAAGTTACACCTTAATGTTTCTATGTTTTATGGTGCTAGTGTAAAATAAATTTCTTATATTAAATTTTAATTTTAAGTGTTAATTATAGAAATACGAATGATTTTTGTATATTGATCTTGTATCTTGCAATTTTGCTAAACTCACAGAGTTCTTGTACCATTATTGATAATCATTGAGACTTTTACAACAATGACCACGCTGTCTGATTATAGAGTTTTATTTCTTCTTCAAAAATGTTTGCGTCTGTTATTTCTTTTCCTTGTTTTATTGCACTGAGACCTCCAAAACAATGTTAAATAGGGGTGATTTGACTAATCATTTTTGCCTTGTTCCTGATCACAGAGAAACCCTACAATCATTCACTATTTTAAGTAATGTTATTTATAGGGTTTTTCTTTGTAGATACTCTTGATCAGGTTGAAAAAGTTACCTGTCTTGTTTGGCTAAATGGATGCTAATTTTTACTTAAAGCTTTTCAGCTTGTATTAAGATGATCAAATTGCTTTTCTTTCTATTAAACTGGTGAATTTCCTTGATTAGTTTACTAATGTTAGAAAAAGTCTTTCATTTATAGAATAAATTCTACATGATCATATGTATTACATGTATTATTATATATTTATCGTAACCATATGTATTATTATATGTATTATTATACATGGATCATATGTATTATTATAATACATATGGTTGGTTTTATTTTCTAGTATTTTCTTGGGCTTTCATGTGTCTCTGTTCATGAGGATACTGGTCTCTAATTATTTAGTCTGGTTCGATATCTGTGTAAATCTGACCTCATACAATCAACAGGGAAGTGCTTCCTCCTCTTCTGTAATCTTCCTCCTCTTCAGTATTTATAAAGCATTGGCATTATTTCTTTCTTAAATGTTTGTTAGAATTTATCAGTGAAATAATCTGATCATGGGGGCTTCTTTTCAGCTATATATTTAGCTATAAATTATTTTTCATAGATATTATAGTCTAGTAGCTTATTTAGAATGTAAGATCAGATGTCATCATCCAATATAATGTAAAAGATAAGAAATTTGAGTTCACTAAATTCTGACTGGAATTTTTTGTTCATCTATATGGTTTAGACTCATTAAAGACGGCATTCACATCTGAGCAACTAGAGTAGTAGTAATAAATTTACCAAGTGTTTGATTAAGTAAATTGATCATCACAATTTAAAGTAAAACTGCATAAGTTAATTAAATTATGCATAGAGATACTGAAAAGATATTTAATAAGACTATGTAACAAATAATATTAATTTTTAATTTCCTACATAAATGAAAGTTATTCAAAATCAAAATTATTGCTTTATTATATATATTATAATATATTATTTATTATATATATTATATTATATATTATATATTATATTATATATTATATATAACATTATATATTATATTATGTTATTTATAATATAGATTATATATAATATTATATATTATTTATAATATATATTATATATAATATATAATATTATATATATTATTTATATATATATACATCCAATTTTATGGATGTAAATTTACATAGCTTTGCTTTTTCCTGGGCAACTACCATTTATTGTGGGGTGAAAGGTACCTAAAATGTAAAACGTAAGAAAGGTTAACCATAAGTTAAATATTTTCTGTTAAAAAAAGGAAAAGTTAAATAAATACTAGGCAGGTAATTTAGTTCAGGTAAACAGAGTAGGTTAATAATACCATTATCAATGCAGTTAAAATATTTTGGTAGGACAGTTTTGCTTCAAGATAAAACAGAAACACCTTGATTTCAGCCTTGGAGTCTGATTTTATTAAGAGTCATAAAATAAGTAGAGAGGCAACTTCTATAAATTCTTGTTTAAATCACACTTTTCTTTCTTTACAATTTGCCACATACTTGTCATATTAATGACACCACAAAGCCCCTCAAAAACGGCAACTATGTCTTAAATGCATCCCTTATGTCTCTAAATTAGAATAAATATTTAATTAAGTAAATTGCAGTGAGAAAGAAAGTCAAATTTTTTTTTTTAGTTTTCAAATATTTTATAGAGTAAGTGCAATTTTTGTCACAAATACATTATGATTTCCAAGAGACCTTCAGTTCTGAAAGCTAATTGCTATGAGATAGATTTTGTACTTTAAATTTATTTATTCATCAATATTTAGCAACTTTTTATCAGACATTGTTTTAGGCACAAATGATAAATAGCAAAAATGACAATACTTTGCTTTACACAATTAAGTGGAGAAGACAGCGAGACAAACAGTGGTTAAAATACAGTAATATTTAACTCTAATATCCTAAAGACTTAGTACATAAACATCTCAAATCCAATTATTTCCACCTCTCACTCTGCTTTGTTTATGTTATTTTCAATTTATTTTGTTTTTGGTTACAGCCTTTAATAAGTACAAAAGAATTTGTTGGAAACCAAAAGATTTTGCATCCTCATTTCTTTTTTTTTTTTTTTTTTTTCTGGGATCCCTTTTATTTATACTTTAAGTTCTGGGGTATATGTGCAGAATGTGTTGTTTTGTTACATAGGTATACACGTGCCATGGTGGTTTGCCGAACCCATCAACCTGTCACCTACATTAGGTATTTCTCCTAATGCTATCCCTCCCCTAGCCCCTTACCCCCCAACAGGCCATGGTGTGTGATGTTCCCCTCTCTCTGTCCATGTGTTCTCATTGTTCAACTTCCACTTATGAGTAAGAATATGTGGTGTTTGGTTTTCTGTTCTTGTGTTAGTTTGCTGAGAATGATGGTTTCCAGCTTCATCCATGTCCCTGCAAAGGACATGAACTCATCCTTTTTTATGGCTGCATAGTATTCCATGGTGTATATGTGCCAAATTTTCTTTATCCAGTCTATCATTGATGAACATTTGGGTTGGTTCCAAGTCTTTGCTATTGTGAATAGTGCTGCAATTTGACCCAGCAATCTCATTACTGGGTATATGCCCAAAGGATTATAAATCATCCTACCATAAAGACACATGCATATGTATGTTTATTGCATCCTCATTTCTAATACTAAAAATAAATCAACATAAATAATTATTGTATGTTTATTTAAATTGTATCTTTGTGTAAATAGTTTATTGAGTTTAAGCCACAAATTCAGTTCTTCCTATCCTGAGATTGTGTTTTCTTGCCTTTTGATACATTTGATAATGTATTTAAATATAACACATTTGATAATGTATTTTAAAAAGTAAAGTGCATTAAGATCAAATAAGATTGGGTCTGATTATCACTGGCAGTCACAGTGCTTTCCAGAATGAAAGTCTTTGCTTTTGCAGATGGTTATTGATTTTTGCATTGATTTTTTTATTTTGATAATTTATCCTCTTAATTTCTGAGTTCTGATGCTCTGTATGAATAAGTAAGAAAAAAACGGATGCTTCTTATTTTCTCCTTATTTTATACTTGTACAATAATTGTAACAGAATAAGATCATGGGGTTTTGTGTTTGAAGTTTTGCCTGTGTTTGTTGTTTTTTTCTATAAGTTCATATTTTATTCACTTAAGTTATTGTAATTGAAGTATTTCTTTAAGATAATAAACATGAAATAGCCTGTAATTCACTATATGATTTTTATGTTTTTAACTTTTTATCATGTTTTCATTTCTCACAGTGAATGGCATGCCTGACACATGTAAATTGTTAAGTGTTAGACAGAGTTACTTAGTAAACGTGAACAAAACAAACCTTCCTGAAATCTGCCGATGTTAGGAAGGTTACCCTATCAAATCAGTGAGGGGAGATTTATTTCTCTTACTTAGCTTAAAATATTTGGACAGGCTGCTATAATAAGAAATGTAAATTTAAAATTTTAGAAGTAATTTCACTTGAAACTTCAATAGATTTACAATAATTATATTTCATATAGCACAGCACTGATATTTAAATCTGAACTCCTTAAAGATCAAGTCTAATGCCCTCACTGTAATGAAGACTTTTGTGAACTCCTCCACCCCACTTGATTCACCCTAGCTAACAGCCATTTTATCCCTGAAACCCCATTATGGTACATTAGATTCCTCTTATCTCCCTTTTCCTGTTTTATAAATATTTGTGTATATTTGCCAACCATCTTAATAACACTCTTTCAGTGTTCCAAACATCACTCAATGTGTTAGCAAGTAATCTTTCTTGTTTACACATGATTACCTCAGTGAATAACAAAAAGAACTTATAGTTTACTTACATATAAACAACATCATAGAATAGATTAACATTTGAAATGAGTGTATGAGAAAAGCAGGAGAGAGAGAAAAAAAGAAAGATGATAGAAAACATGAAATATGATTAGAAGAAACCAGAATTGATGATAACACAAATATTGATGATGTAATTTCCTCAATATTCGAACAGATCATAAAAAATTTTGTTTTATGCTCTCTAGTAGTCTCTGCCAAATGAGTCAGACTTAGTTACATAATTTCCAGTGTTCATAAATAAAACCAAACCAGTTGTCCACAAAGCTCACATCAGTTTCTTATATTGAGAGTGTGAATATATTTATCTCACGGGTCTTGGTGTATAGGGTACAGGAAAGTAAAGGATATCACCTCACCTTGTTACAGTGTCTAAGGCAGTAAGTTTCATCCATTTGTCCTCTCAATATAGACCTAAACAAAAATGGGTCAGATATGGTTGGCTGCATCCCCACCCAAACCTCACATTGAATTGTGATAATGCCCATGTATCAAGGTCAGGGCCTGGTGGAGGTAATTGAATCATGGAGGCGGTTTCCACCATACTGTTCTCATGGTAGTGAATAAGTCTCACGAGATCTGATGGCTTGATAAATGGAATTTCCCCTGCACAAGCTCTCTTTCTGTCACCACATAAGACATGACTTTGCTCCTTGTTTGCCTTCTGCCATGATTGTGAGGCCTCCCCAGCCATGTGGAACTGTGAGCCATTAAACCTCTTACCTTTATAAATTACTGTATCTCAGGGTATGTCTTTGTTAGCAGTGTGAGGACAGATTAATAAAGGGTCTATTCAGGGAGGTAGTTCAGTATAATCAATTTTATAGTCAAAACCATGGCATTTTATGATTAAATTTCTGCTTATCTTGCTTAATCCAAGTATAGATAGTAGAATGCTTAACCTTCCCGTTTTCAATTTTTTATTCCCCTACACATTCTCCTGTATACTGGCACCATAAACTACCTTCATATTCCAATCTAGACTTCTAGACATCAGCAGATGAAAAAATATTCTAAGCAATTACAAATTGAGCTACTCAATGCTACCTAACAACTGTGGAGTAATCTTTGTGAAACTACTATATTTGAATATTTTCTTGAATTTTTCTCATACTTTTAAAATGGAAAAAAAAGAGCAAGTTTTAATGTCAGTGATCACAAAGTAGTGGTTTCATATAGTTAGGACATTTAATTGGGATAGTCCAATTAGGACTATTTGGAAAAAAAAAAAAAAGATATCCTTAGGTGTGATTAAAGCTGAAAAAATTTTCCTCAATCTAAGGCTCAATGAATTTAAGTAAACTAATAATGATATCAAATGTGAAAAAAATATGCATGAAATCCCAGAAATACATATTATGGTATTAAAAAAGAAAGATACAATTTGGGATCATTTAATATGTTTTAAATCTCTGGAAACATAAAAGATTAAAACCAGAAGACTAACTCTATTACTCATTATCAGGACTACATTGTGTTTCTTGCTCTCTGGTCTCCAAAGTGAAAGATGAATAAATTTGAGTAGCAACAATTCAACTGTATACCCAAGGAGGTTCAGTGTGTGTGTGTGTAAGCGCGTGCACGCAAGTACTTGAGATATAAATGTAAATATTATCCATTACCCTTTCCATCTTATTTTCTCCTTCCTTAAAAAAGGTATTTTTGAAAAACAGAAAAAAAGAATACTAGAAAAGAAATTTATGAGAATGTATATATTAAGTTTATGAGATGAGAAAAATTATTAAAATAATATATTAAGACAAGTATCTTCAATATCAGAAAAAGTAATATTGAGAATTTGGATTACACTTGAAAGTAGTTAAAGATATTAAGAGACATGGTATAACTAAAATAATAATAATAAATGATGAGTTCATCCTAGCTTTTTGGTGGTTTAAAATATATTTAGGTGTACAGTATAAACGTAAAATTATTTGTGCAATTTTAGAGCAAAAATTACTAGTGAATAAAGCATTTGATTATATCGATCCTTATAATATTCACATCTTGAATGCACAACTTGTCTTAAAGGGAAAGCATCTGATATGACTATCTCTAATCATAATCAATTGCTGATTAATAATCTGTAAGAAAATGAAATCATCTGCATCAGATAAAACTTTCTGTCATGAACTGGCAATAAAAAATTTATAAATATGTTTTCTTTTTCTTTTCTTTTCTTTTTTTATTTTTGAGATGGAGTCTCGCTCTGTCGCCCAGGTTGGAGTGCAGTGGTGTGATCTCGGCTCACTGCAAGTTTCGCCTCCTGGGTTCACACCATTCTCCTGCCTCAGTCTCCTGAGTAGCTGGGACTACAGGCGCCCGCCACCAAGCGCAGTTAACTTTTTGTATTTTTAGTAGAGACGGGGTTTCACCATGTTAACCAGGATGGTCTCGATCTCCTGACCTCGTTATCCGCCCGCCTCTGCCTCCCAAAGTGCTAGGATTACAAGCATGAGCCACCGCGCCCAGCCTATAAATATATTTTCAGTTATAACTTAAGGTGATGAAAAACATTACATTTTCTTTTATCTACAATTTATCTTTACTTTTGTTTTTTACTTTATATTCTTTACCCAAGATATTTTTAGAAAGTGTACATCACCAGAAAATAAAGATACTTTACTGCTTCTCAAGGATTGTTTATACCAAATGGATAAAGTATTTGGGAAAGAAAAATTCCATTAGAAAAGATGTAGCTAGCTGATTCATAAATGAAGCATTTCTTTTTACCAGTATATTAGCTAAAATGAAATTAGATTTATATTTGTGTTTTTCAGCTAGGATTTCATGGAAACAACATTTGCCTTTTAAAAGTGGAATCTTTTTTCATAATTGTGAAGGGAATATTGAGCATGTCTTAAAAGAACAACAAAAATAATACGGTTTACTGAATTTAAAATTACTTTAGACCTCTGTATTTTCTTAAAATCCTACCCCTCAGAGAATTTTTTCTTTAATTGTATGTATGCTGAAAACTACTAAATTTGTTTTTCTAATTTTTTTCTTATCAAAACTACTATGTCCCAAACTTTCTATTGTACTTTTTTGTCTAGTATCATCTTCTTACCTAAGCTACAATATGCCTAACAAAATGCCACACATTTTTACTTGAGTGTGCTTCTATGTTTCAAAGTCGACAGTTCTGAAACCAAATTCAGTATTCTTTTTCTCAACTTGCCCCTAAAATGTTTCAAGACCTTTTTAGTGCCACTATTTCTAAAGTAACCATCCTCAATAGCTATCTAACATCTTTCATTAGATAGGTGAATTCATGTCAGATCTTGCATGAAGCTTCTGATCATCTCAGCTCTTAAGCTTTTCCCCTTCTCAGAATTTCTATAGAATTTTAGAAATACATTTAATACTAGGTAATTTTGTTTTGTTCCCTAACGGTTTTATGTATGTGGACTTAGCTATGAACATTATGTGCTAAATGTCTTACCTAAATAACTTTTAATCTTAACAAAATTATGTTAAGTATAACCCATAATTCCCATTTTACAGACAGTTTGATGAGACTGAGAATAATAATATGTCTATTTCAAAGTTACACAGAACTTTGGTTTAATTCTACTCTGATGTATAATTTGTAAAATTTTCTATAATCATATTTTCTCCTAATATATCATGGCATGTTTTATTTTTCCTTAAACCGTACCCAACTCTGAAAATAAAGCAGATAATGAATGACTGTTGGTAGATTAGTAAAGAAAATCAGTCTTGCAAAAAAGAAGCTCTTCCTTCTTATTGCTGTTGTTGTTTGTTTTGTTTTGTTGTTGTTGCTGTTTGAGACAGAGTGTTGCTCTATCACCCAGGCTGGAGTGCAGTGGCAGGATATCGGCTCACTGCAACCTCTGCCTCCCGGGTGTAAGCGATTCTCCTCACCCTCCCGAGTAGTTGGGATTACAGGTGCCCACCATCATGCCCAGCTAATTTTTGTATTTTTAGTAGAGATGGGGTTTCTCCATGTTGGCCAGGCTAGTCTCGACCTCCTGACCTCAAACGGTCCACCTGCTTCGGTCTCCCAAAATGCTAGGATTACAGGTATGAGCCACCAAGCCTGACCCTCGAAACTATTCTATTTGATGATAAATAAAGCAACACCATTCTGAGGGAATAATAAAATCATTGTCTATATTTGAATATATTCTAGGTTATTTATAGACACAATTAAAACCCACTGAATCATAGATAATAAACACAAAGTAATAAAACATAAAATCAAAAGGCTGACTGCCAAATGTTACCATAAGAAAAGATAAGACAAAATATTTAAGGTGTTAAAAAGGACATCTTTGATTAGTTTTAAATTTTGTATAATGCCTCTTGTATATTATTACTAGTTAATGTTGTTATTGTAGTGAAGCATCAAGCTCAGGAAACACTGAAGTTTGTTCAAGATATTCTCTTTTATCTTCAATAGAGATTGGCTAAATGAAAGTCATAGTTATAAAATCTCAAAAATCTTTCCTATTAATGGAAAGATCCCAGTCATGGGAAACAAGGACCGTCTCTCATGATAAAAGGGAGCATAGAGTCTTTCCTTGCTCTCAGCAGCAACATTAACTGCCAGAGATAATTCACTGGGAAGCAGCGAAGTTGTGGGTCCAGGAGTGCTGATAGACTCCTAAGAAGATCATTCTCAGGGCATTATCATAGCTTTTTCTGGCACTACCTAGCATCCTTTGGTTTCTGCCCATTTTCTGAATGTTTTGTTGATACTAAGAGATGAAGTCTGGTCCCTGGTTAAAAAAAAAAATAAGCCATGCAAAACTTAGGTTTATGATCTCAGTGAGCATCCATATCTCCTGAACATAAACAATAAAGGAAACAAAGAATTACTAGAACATCTCCTCAATATATTGGAGAATGAAAAATTATTCAGTTCCCATAATGATGTTCAAAACACACTCTAATTTCTGAGTCTCTTTAGAATTTTAAAATGTCACACAATTTGTTTATCATGTAACAATACATATTTATTTTAAATTAGTGATATCCACATAGGGAAACAGTCCTTTACACAACATGTAGTTAAACAGAACATTCTGTCCTTGGCAATTTCCAGTGACTGCCTCCAGTCCCCTGGGCAACCATGGTGTCTAATAACTCACCTAGAGCAATTAAGCCACAATCCAGATGAAGGGCCATGAAAAGGTTTAGCTTTTAACCTCCCAGTTCATCAGGAACTCAGAGCAGCATCAGTTAACACAAATATACCTCCACTGAGGAGGAAGCTTACAAATAAGAAATTCTATACGCCTGTATCAATCAGCAGTTCAGGGGGATTAGCAGTTCCATAAACAGCTCATTTCACATCATTGCCATTTCCTTTTAGTCTGCTTCTCAATCCCCTGCCTCACTTCATTTTTTCCACTTCTACTTGTTAGTCAAGGTGTTTATTTAAAAAATATATTTGATATAAAGCTTATTTTCCTTAACCTTGGAATATAGACAGAAATTTACAAGTTTGTCTCTGGAGCTGCATCACAGTTTTATTTGAGAAGAACTATAGACTAATGTAACCTAATTATCTTTGTGGTTCTAAAGTGCCTGTACTTCAGAAGCAATTAAAGGAAGAATGCTAAAATCATGCAACTTTAAAACTGAGTCTATTGATAAGAATTGTATTTCCTAATATTCCATAATTAAGTTGAAGTTGAAGAAATATAATAGTTAAAACGTAAGATAACAGCATGCTAACAATTGACACTGTGAAGTAATGATCAGTTTATTTGGTTGTATCCGCAATTACAATCTAGTTGTTTATTTACCTAATTTTTAATCAGTTAGGATCTATATGTGAGCATGGGCCATGTGTGTGTGTAGCTTAGTATCTGTGCTACTCCTCAATAACAGAGATCATTATATAAACGTTTTTAAATTGATGAAATTCTTATTCAACAGGACAATCACATTCATAAACGTGCAAATTTGTAAGTGTTTAATGTGAAAATTCAATTGAACTTTTTCTTTAGATATAAAGGAAAACAAAATCTAAAATCAAAAATTTTTTGAAAATATCTTTTTATGTTAATTTTGTCAGCCTACAAAAACAACTTTTTCATTCTGCTTTATTGGTATGATAATGATATTTTGAGAAGTCTGCGACTCCAGGTACATAATAGAAGAAATAATGGTCTACTATTTGTTATATCTCACTTGATTTTGAACTATTATTCAGTAGTTTTATTTCATTCCTGAAAATTAAAACAGTTTTCTGTTTCAGTCTTGCTAAATGAGAAAAAATAAAAAGGTAGAACAAAAGAGAAAAAGCAAAACAAACAAAAGGAAAGAGAAAGAAAGGAAAGAAAAGAAAATGAAGAAAAATAGACAATATATTTAGATGTGTCTTCTTATCTAATTAAATGATGCTCCCATCAAATTATTTAAACCAATGAAATATTCAAATAATTATCTATCTCTCCCCCAAATCCTTAAGGGATTATATTCTGCATATTTAAAGTATGAAGCTCTCTATTGCTCTCCAATTGCAGATAATTAATTGGCTGAAATTATATTCAATTACCTACTACAACTTTCTTTTGAAAACATTTACTTTGCTTGAAAAGCAAACATCTGATTTTGATCAGCTGTAATTATCATCTTACAAGAGGATTAAGATTAATGAATGACTATACAGTCTTTTATGTCATTAACTTGTTGATTCCATGTAGGATACTTCAGAGAATATGATTCAATATTATTGGGAATTTCTCATAAACACAATTTTTACATAGAAATCAAAAGCTATTAATGAAGAAGAAAATTAGAAGATAAAAAGAGTAATTGCAAGGACAAGTCTCACTGAACTTAAAGTTTACAAAGTGCCTATTTAAATGATAGAAATAAGGAGTAAAAACAAAAACACATAGATGAGTCACATGAGTTTTTAAGATAACTATGTGGACTCATAATGTTCTAAATTAGAAGTTTGTGAAAATTACTAAGACCCATAAACCAAATTTGGACTGAAAAATGAATAAAGTATTACTCTTTTTGACAAATGGTAAAATAATATTATATGTAATATTATATGACAGACACTACTTTATTCCTTTTGTAGGGGATTATCTTCTCTGGCAAATAAAATAACTTTCTCACTAAAACAGTACGGTGGAAGAATAAATCTCAAGAAAGCTGAAGATACACAAGAGTGCCTGGCTTCTATAGTATGGGATTAAATCTCATGTTCTGGATTAGCTGTACCTCAGATTACTTCAAAATTATAGAAAAAATGCTAATTTTTCATTGTTGTAGAAAGCTAAAGAGATGGAGCTATCAAAATGAGTAAATATTTCTTGTTTCAAAGAAAGAACTAAAACTGAATCTATGAATCAAGTGTCAATTGTTAGCATGCTGTTATCTTACGTTTTAACTATTGCATATTGATCCAGCTTAAAATTTTTTAACTGTTTAGGAGCATTTCAGTGATTTTTTGTTCAAACTGATTTAATGAGGAAAAAATCTGGAATATATTATTTTGAGAACATTAAAATAATTTGTGATAATTTGATATCAGAAAAGTATCTTTGTTGGATTCATCAAGCCATTTATGAATAACATCAATTCCATTTGAACAACGTTTTTAAGTGGGTTGAGTGAGAGAATTAGGAAGAATTCAAGTGTTCACATATAAGCAATTAAAAATGTATCTGTTGATAATTTTATGGGCAATATGAAAGGTATAATATGTGACAATAAAATTAGGGATTCCATAACCATTAGAAGTGCTATACTTAAAGTAAGTGAGTTTCTAAGCTCACGCCAGCCTGAAAGGTACTATAACAAAATTTATAAATAGCATGAAATTGTGATTTCATAAATACACTTTATATAAAATGATCCAAATAAGAATTGTGTACTTCAGACAGAAAGTGTAATAAAATTTGACAATATCTTCTGTATCTATTCTGCTTTTTGCACTAAAGCACTTTTATCCTTCTTGTTTAACTCAGATATGCATCACTTCCTGCCTGCATTCTTACAGGCTCATAACTGGTCTCTCTGATCTTGTCAGCTGACTCCTCTCCATTTCCCTTGATACTGAAATGATTTTTCCAAGATTTACTACAGCAAATAAGCACATGATAAGATGCTTGACATCAGTGGTCATTAAAAAGCTGCAAATTAAAGCTATCATGAGATACTAATACAAACCTTTTAGAATGTGTAAAATTAAAAACAAAACTCACTATAACTGGTGATAGTAAGGATGTGGAATAATTGAACCCAAGTACAATCACTTGGGGAAATAGTTTAGAATTTTTAAAAAATTTAAACATACAAGTACCATGTTACCAAGCCATTCTACTCCTAGATAATTACCCAAAGGAAATGAAAGCATAGATCTCTATAAATACTTGTAAATAAATATTTGTACCAGTTTTGTTTGTAGTAGCTAAATACTAGAAACAACCTAAATATCCATCAACAAGTGAATTGATAACACATTGTGTTATATCCATACAATGGAATACATCTTAATGAAAAAAAGAAGAAGAAAAAACTGAATGAACTCTGAATTGACTTGTAAGGATCAAAATACACCATGCTAAAATATGCCATGTTGGCATAACGATTATTTTAAGCTGGAGGCAAATGAGAGTCAGCAGATACAGAAAAAAGTTTTCTCAGAGCTTCTCTTATCTGACTAAAATCAGAAAATTCTGAAAAACGAGGACTGCCATAAATATCCTAGCTCAGGGAAGTTCTAAGGCCATACAGCAGAAAGTCAGTGCCGTATGGACCTTCACAGAAAATCTAATTAGTTTCCATTCCACCTCCCCATATATTACTATTTACCATCCCACAGTTTATTGCCCTTGAAATCATAAACTTCCTTTTCTCTAAAAACTTACCATTCTTTTGTTAAGTTGGTATGTAAGGCCAAGTTCCAGCCAATCCTTTCAATTACTCATCTTTTAATGCTACCATAATGCATGTTAATTTTTTTTTGTTTTTCTCCTGTCAATCTGTCTTTTCTTAATCAAATTTACAGGGCCCCCAGTGAAGAACTTAAAAATCAATAGAGAAAACAGAATTTTTCCTTCCCAATACATTCACAGCATGGATTAAACAAAAATGAATATATAGAGTATGGTTCAATTTATATAAAATACTAGAAAATGAAAACTAGTCTTTAGTGACAGAAAGTAGATCATTTTTTGCTAGAGCAAAGGGTGCTAAGGAGAAGGGTAAGAGAAAGAATGAAAGATTATAGAAGTATACAAGGAACTTTTGGGGTGATAGGAGTATTCTTTTTTTGGTTGTGGTGATATATTCATGGGTATGTGTATACATCAAAACTTAGTAAATTGTATAATAAATATACTGTCTGTTACATGTAAGTTATATCTACATAAGTCTGCTAAAAGTAAAATAAAAAGAAGAAACAGTAATAAAAGCCAGCCCTCTAAATTGCAAATCCACGGGAAATTTGAGACTTTCAACATGCTGTTACAAAAAAATGAAAATAAACATTATCCAGGACATTATCACCACAGTTAAACACTGTTAATTAGACCTACTAATGTAAGCAGTTAGACAGAAGAAAGAAAACAAAGTTATTAGCATGGGAAAATATTCTACTGAGATTTTAACTGTAGATAAAATGAATATATACATGAAAAATACAAGGAAATCAAGGAAAACATGTAGAAACAAAAAAAATAGTGATAGTTGACTATAATGCTAATAAAATATTAATAGTAATTTTAGAAAGTATAATGGGAATATAAATTCCTATAAATATATTTAGAAAAGATTCTTCATTAAAAAACCAAATTTAAAATAAAGTGACGTAACATGTAGGACCTAACTTAAGAAAACTTGAGTACTATTCTCAAAGACATATAAGAAAATGTGAATATGATAGTCTTTTTTGGTGGTAAATTTTATTAAATATATATCTTTAATATACACTATATAACCTGAATAAGCTAAGCTACCTTGGTGCTGGCAGCAGCATAGAGTTGTATTTAATACACCCACACATACATACTCACATAATCATACACACAATCATATATATACACACACACAATTACACATACACAAACACACTGAGAATTCCAACTTCAGAACTTTTGAAGACTGAGAGATTAATGAGAATTATTTTCCTAAACACACACAAAATGTTCTAAAAATACGATTTAGCCATTTATTCTCCATATCACAAAACAGCTGTTTCCACTTACCACCTGGTCCCATTCTCTTTTCTAGGTCTGCATCCAAATACCAATCTGCTCTTTGGAACACCTCTTCAGCTGTCAAACCACTTTTGCTCGAAGACTGACCCAATTCACTTTGTCTGTCAAATTTACCTGTGCTAAATCCAGATTCCAGAGAACTTGAAACTGCTAGTAAGAATGGGGTGCCCAGAAATCTCTCAGAATTATAATCCCTCCTCATCCAGGAGTATATGTTTTTTGTTTTGTTTTGTGTGTGTGTGTGCGGTGAGTTTGGAATACTGTAGTCTAATTTTTATTCCAGTACATACATCTTACAAAAGTGTAAAGGCACAAGTTAAATAACATAAAAAATTAGATAAAAATAAAAAATATTTACAATACATATATGATGCAATATTTTATTCACATTAAAAATATAACAAAATGTAATGTTAGACAATATTGTACATTGTGTAAATTGTACAGCATACTTATGTTTTTATTATGTTAAACAACGCTAAGCCAAAGGAAACTAAAACTACTCAACAAAACACATAAACAACATAAAACTAAAACAAATAGGTGCAGATAAGGAATATGGAGTGTTCACTTAATATTTGTTTTCCTGGCTACTGTAGGCCATTAGATAGTCGTCTGTGTCATGATCAAATCCATCTGTTTCCAGGCTTCCAAAGTTCTGGGAAGTCATGGGCTCTCACATATTTTATCCCGTGATTAAAGACACTCCCAAGAGTTGGAAAACTAGTGAATACTTGGTAATACTGTTTGTAAATCTTGCCAAGCTGGAGGCAGATTCGGAAAAACACAAAGGGTCCTACTAGGACTTAGGTTCTGGCCTTCAAGAAGACCCCGTAACTGGGAGTGATTAACACAGGAACAGAAAACCAAATATCACTTGTTCTCACTTAAAAGTGGAGCTAAATATTGAACACACATAGACATAAACATGGGAACAATAGACACTGCAGTATCCTAGAAGGGGGAGGGAGGGAGAGAGATGTGGGTCAAAACAACTACCTATTAGGTACTATGCTCACTACCTGTGTGATGGGATCTGTTCCCTAAACCTCAGCATTATGCAATATTCCCATGTAACAAACCTGCACATGTACCTCCTGCATCTGAAACAAAAGTTGGAATTTTAAAAATTAGAAAACAAAAAGGAGAAAATAAGTGGCTACCATGGCAATATTCAGGAAGCACAATCAAATTTTAATTTCATAGTAGAGTTGTCAGGGTTACTGTGGGGAACAAAGTAACATAGATATCATTGAGTTCCTTGATATCAGATTCCCAAAAATCACAATTCTAGCAAATAGGAATAAGTGAATATGATATTCTAATGCAAAAATTATACTTTGTTTCTGTATCAAAAGACTCAATGTTATAAAGATACTGATTCTTTCTGAATTAACCAGAAAAATCAATATAATCCCATTTAAACAAATTTTTAAGCTGGTAAAATGATACCAAAATGTAACACTGAGATTTTCTGGTGTTTCCACAGCCACGCTCTATAATGTAGGTAGAAATTTGGGGAATGTTAATATTTCTTCAAAGCCTGTAATATTACTAAACTCAGAATACAAAACAACATAGATCAAAGTATAACGCTGAATAAGAAATAACAGATATATATTCTAAACCTTCCTTTAAGTTACCATATGTGTTATCTGAGACTTCCTTTAATTTTCCATAGGTTTAAGTAAAATGACACAGATATGATATGAACAAGGCACATGTTCGCCTGTTATAGCATTCTTTTCATCTGATAACTTTGAATTGCAGCTAAAAATCAGTTTGTTATTGTCAGAAAGTTTAACTTAACACTGTATTGAAATACAATAACTTGCATTTGATATGTATCTTCCAATGTCAATGCATTCACCTACTTGAGAAATATTTTGCTGCTACCCTGTCTTTGTAAAAATTAAATAGCAATAACATATTTTCAAGGGGTAATTTATATTTGAAATGAAATAAATACAAATGCATAAAAATTCTGATTCAAAACCATTTTTACTACTTTAAAATGTAGAATTCTACTATGTTAGCTCAATATGATTACAATTATTGGAGCATTGTGGTGGTGTCATAGTTCAACTAAATGGACAGGAACTACGAATCCTCTTCTGTGCAGAAGTAGAATACTCCCCAGGTAGGATATCTCTTAATTTTTAAATGTGCTCCACTTCATTAACATATGTAGTATTTTATTTATAACAAACAAGATAGATGATTATATTTCCAAGCAATTACTTGAGAATTCAAGTATAAACTGAAATCCAGAACTTTTAGGAAGTTCATTTTTAAGATTATTTACTGAGCCCCTAGTTTGTTTTAGACAATTTTCTAAAGACTTGCATGAATCATTTAATGAAAATTTCACAACATCCTCTGGGTTTAGGCTTTATTGTTGTCTCCAGATTACAGAACCAAGTTTATATTACAGATATTAAGAAGTTAGGTATATAATTTGTTATATATGTATCACCCTGATCTTCTATGCTTGCTTCCTGTATTAGCTGGATCAGTGGTCCTCAAATATCTTACTTTCAGGACTTCACTATGCTCTTAAAAGGTAGTGAAGTACCTAAAGAGGTTTTATTTATGTGGATATTATAAATCAATATTTACCATATTTGACATTAAAATGAGAGTTTAAAATATTATGTCATTTAAAAGCATTGATAATAGCCCATCACACATTAAAATAAATATTTTCTGGAAAAATGTTTTCAAAAAAATTAAAAAATGAGGAAAATTTTGCTTTGCATTTTGGCAAATCTCTTTAATATTTGGCTTACTAAACAGTAGCTGGCTTCTCATATTTATTCCTGTTATTAATTTATTACATTACACATTGTATACACTTACGAAAAATTGAGAATAAAAAAAGCAAATAATATCTTTGTATTATTATGAAAACAGTTTTGAACTGAGGAGTTCCTGATTGGTTCTTGAGACCCTAGAAATGCCTCAACCACACTTGCAGAACCACTGTGCTAGGGCATCAGAAGTACCTAGGATACACCTGGGTACATCAACCTTTTACAGATAATTCTAATTTATTCCATAGTTATAAACAGACATTTAAAAATATACCATAAAATTTTTATGAACATGTAAGAGATAATAACAAGTTAAACAAAATTCTGAAAGTTCTTCACAAATTGCAATCTATTAATAAAAGCAGTTATTTTTCATAACATTTTATTATTATTAGTTGTATAGTATTCTTACCCTATAACCTAGTATGATCACAAAACATGGTTTTAGGAAGAGAGCAAAAGGAAGCTATTGAATGATGAATGTATATATTACATTTCTTCTTTCATTTGGCAAACAGCTGCTATGTACAAAGCCTGATGCTAGGTGGCAAGGATTAAATAGAACTGAATCTGTTCAAAAATATTAAGAAATGCTTTCCAGAAAGTTAGAAAGAATAAATTATAGCTGAATAACCAAAATTGCCTGGTAGAATCAGAGGTAGGTTTGCAAACTGATGCTGGAGAGCTTAATGTTAAGAAAATAAGCTTACTAGTGAAGTTTTCAAAGTTTTAATACTAGTTAGTAAAATATTTCTAAGTTATCTTATTGTGATGAGAGAAATTTCTGTATCATACCAAGCTGTTAAAAAGTGAAATCTTATGCTAGTTAGTAAACGATGCCTTTCTCATAGTAACCAACAGAGTTGGCAAAACTTTTCACTGATGGTAGAGTAAGTAATGAACGTGGACCATGCTTTAGATAGGAAGAAGGAAGTTACTTCCTTTTCTGTTCTTTAATAATAAAGGAATGGAAACTCTAAAGAAAATTATTGCATTAAGCCTAAAACCTAAAGTCTAACCTAAATACACTTATTTAATTATAATTAGCAGCATATTGTTTATAAGAATGAAATATTTTAATAAGGTAATGTGTCTTCAACCTTGTTTATTTGATTGTATATGAAAAACAATCAAATATTGACCATTATAATTCAGAAAATTATATATGCCTAAGAGAAAAAAACATAATTGTCTTGCTATGACTGTTGGTACACTATTACAATTAAATATGTTAAGTTCATGCATTTTAGTACAATATAACATTTTGAAAAGGCATTTGTAATTTTTATAACTAACTTCCTACTAAGAAAAGAAGGAAAGATAGAATACAAATTGGCTTACAACGCAAAGTTCACTGTGATAAGAGGATCAAGGTACAACAATAACTTTTCCTCCAATAAATTATCTGTTTTATTGCAATTATATTTGATGAAAATATTTGAACACAAAGTCCAG